>NC_092394.1:50416976-51162248 GCF_030028105.1 Mobula birostris
AACTCGATGGGGCAAGGTGCAGCAGTCGACTGAGGATTAGTGAATGGCTTTTGGAAGAGTTGAGCTCCAATTTGTGCACACTTAACTGTTTAATTATAATGGGCCCCTTTTGTTTTTTTTCTTTTCTTTACTAACCCTTTAGTTAAGCTAAGGTTCATAAATCTAATTCCTTTAATCATATGCAGTGTGCTGTCTGTTATTTCTTGGCACTGAATTGTAACGGGGTAGCAAATTACACAGCATCCACACAAACCGGGGTTCAGGGTGGGAGAGCCGTTTCAATCTCATCGGTTTGGTGGAACCAGAGTGTGTATTCCCTAGACTTACACAGCCAAGGAAACCAGCGGGGTTTCATCTGTTACTAGCCTATGCCCTGAAATAGCAGTGGTAAATAGGAAGGAAACACCTAGGTAGACTAGAGGAAGGAGGGGGTGGAACTACAGGATTAGGACAAGAGCGGAAAGCAGCACTAACACAGTGAAGCAGAAGAGGAAAGAGACTCAAGCAAGAACATTCCACACCTCCCATAAAGAAGTTGTGACTGAACAATTTCTGTTTTTGACTCCAATACGAGAAGGTGTTCAATTGGGTAAAAGGGGATGGCGTGGAGGGGAGTCTCAGGTGAGCTCTGCCCAGTAGACGAAAGAGGCTTCAACCTATATTGATACAGGATGGAGGTAACGAGGGATTAAGTTTTGCAAATTAGCACACTTTTACAACATCAGACTTCCCCAATGAAAAGCTTAACAAATGGCAAAGGACTGAATCACAGAGAATGACAGATCATGACATTGAGAAAATCGCAGGCTCAGTATGTGTAGAGCTCCAGGAACCCTTCGTGAGTGAAGAAGTTTCCCCTCATGTTCCCCTTTAACATTTCACCTTTCACCCTTAACCCTTAACCCATGGCCTCCAGTTCTAGTCTCACCCAGCCTTAGTGAAAAAAGCCTGCTTATCTATACCCGGCAAAATTTTGTATATCTCTATCAAATCTCTCCTCATTCTCCTACACAATAGGGAATAAAGTTTTAACCTTTTCAACCCTTCTCTATAATTCAAGTCCTAGCAACATCCGTGTAAGGGTTTTCTGCACTCTTTCAATCCTACTGACATCTTTCCTGTAGGCAGGTGACTAGAACTGCACACAATATTCCAAACTAGGCCTCACCAACATCTTATACAACTGCAACATAATATCCCAACTCCTGCACTCAATACTTTGATTTATGAAGGCCAATATGCCAAAAGTGCTCTTTATGACCCTATCTATCTGTGACGCCACTTTCAAGGAATTATTGATCTGTATTCCCAGATCCCTCTGTCCCCCACACTCTTCAGTGCCTTACCATTCACTGTGCAAGTCCTACCCTGGTTTGTCTTCTAAAACGCAATACCTTGTCTGCATTAAGTTCCAGCTGCTATTTTTCACCCCTTCTTTTCAGCTGGTCCAGATCCTATTGCAAGCTTGGGTAGCCTCCCTCGGTTCTGCTACACCCCCAATCTTGGGGTCATCTGCAAATTTGCTGATCCAGTTTACCGTATCATCATCCAGATCATTGATGTAGGAGACAAACAACAGACCCCAGCACCAATCCCTGCGACACTCCACCAGTTACAGGCCACTAGCTATTACCACTTTCTGGCTGGGAAATACACTCAGAGGCCACTTTATTAGGTACATCAGCGTATCATTGCAAATATCGAATCAACCAATCATGTGGCACCAACTCAATGCATGCAGACATGGTCAAGAGATAAAGTTTTTCTTCAGACCAAACATCAGAATGGGGAAGAGATAGGATCTAACTGACTTTGACCGTGATGCTAGATGGAGTGGTTTGAGTATCTCAGAAACTGCAGGTCTCCAGCGATCTTCACATATCAACAGTCTCTGAAGTTTACAGAGAATGGTGCGAGAAACAATAACAGCCCGTGAGCGACAGTTCTGTGGGTGGAAACACCTTGTTAATGACAGAGACCAGAGGAGCATGGCCAGACTGGTTCAGGCTGACAGGAAAGCGGCAGTAACTTAATAACCACACTTTGCAACAGTGGTGTGCAGAAAGACACCTACTCTGGTACTCAAGGTTAAACCCTGGAGTGAATGGGCAGAAGGACACACCGGGTACCAATTCTGTACCTAATGAAGTGGTTACTGAGTGTATGTCGTCTTTAAATTTGAAGCCAGGAACTCTGGAAGCACCTTCATCACCTTCACAAAAGCAATTAGGAGATGGGCAATAAATACTCAGATCACAAAGCACAGACTGGCACAAAAATTTCTCCTTGGGTTGCAACCGCAATCTCATTCCAGGGAGTCTCAACGCAATGCACAGCCAGAGAACAGAAATATACTCTGTACCCAGCAAGCCCCCCACCCCACACACACAGCAATAAAGAAACATCTTAAATACAGTGAATACTGGTGTAAATTACATTGTAAACACCAGTGGGGACAGGCAGACTGGGACTTGCCCTTCTCGATGCCAAGAAAACTTCAGTACAGTTTTTAAAAGGGGAGGGAAATGAGAATTCTGTTACCTATTGTCCCATTTCTATATTTATTGTCAAATGGCAGAACTTTTGGGAGATCACAAAAAAAACTTCTAGAAAAATATTACAATTGTCCACTTTGTCAAAAGAATCACAAGGCCAAAATTAATTAGGCACCCCACAATTCAACGTTCGGAGGCCACTTCTCCGCCTCACACAGTATGGGTCACCACTTCATGGGGTAATTACATGGTGGTGTCACTAAGCACAATCAAGAGAAGATGCTGGAAATCCAAGCAACGCACGCAAAATGCTGGGGGAGCTCAGCGGGCCAGGCAGCATCCGCGGAAAAAAGTACAGTCGACGTTTCAGTACCGAACCCTTTATGTCCTGCCGAAGGGTTTCGGCCCAAAACATCGACTGTACTTTTTTTCCAAAGATGCTGCCTGGCCTGCTGAGCTCCTCCAGCATTTTGTGAGTGTCACTAAGCAGCAAAGTTTCCGCACAGCCAAGCCGTGTGGCATCCATCCCACTTCCTATAAACATGGGGTCAAATTGTCAGATTGCAGTGAGGGTAAACAGATGAATTAACAGCCAAAATGAATATATAAATAGCAAATGGACGAGTTACGTCCCAGGGAAAATATCTGGTAAAACTGGGTTTTCACAGCCTTGCACTGCAAAGGCGGTTGGCAGCACAATGTGCAGGAAAAGGGTCCAAGTATGGATGACCTTTTCGACATGCTGGAAGTCAAGGGGTTAAGTGTAGTCGCGGACTTCCCGCTCTGCCTCGGGGCAGAAGTTTTACAAGCAGCTTTGGTGGTGGTGGTGGGCAGTGAGGGGGTGGGGGTGGGTTGTAGCGGCTGATCCGGCGGCAGCACGGCACAGCGTCAGTGGGGCACCTTGTCTCTGCGCTCGGTTCTCCGGGTACGGGGGGGGGGGGGCGGTCAGACTCCGAGCTGGGGTGGGGGCTGCGGTTACCGGCGCCGATCCTGCGGGTGCGCAGCAGCCTGCCCCCCGGGGGAGCTCGACCGGACCCGCCGGAGCGAGGGTCGTCCCTGCTGAGGAGAGAGGCGCAGGCGGGGTGGTGGTGGTGGGGAGGAGGGAGGGGGTGGAATCCCAGTGCGGGTGGGTGAGTGAGTGAGTGAGGGGGTTAATCGACAGATCAAAGGCCCGCAGGGTGTGGGGCGCTACCTGTGCGGCGGCTCCTTCTCCTCCCCCTCTGCCTCCTCCTGCCACCGCTTCTTCCTCAGGTGATGCAACAGCAGCACTGCCGACATTTCCCAGCTCCCAGGCTCAGCAATATCAGCCGCCCACCCACCGTCTCTCGTCACTTCTGGTGCACGTCGGCTCGGCTCGGCGCGGCGCGGCCGCCCGGCTGCCTACTACCCGCTGCGGCGGGGGGAAATAATGGGTCGATTTCTCCCGCACCAAAACTGCTACTCTGCATAGAACGGTGTCGCAATCACAGTACACTGATTCACCAGCACTTGCACCGCTTCCCCCAAAACAAAACGATTTTATTATTTCGAAGCAGATTTGCAGGATAGTGGGTTAATGTCTCCATTGATTCCGATGCTGGGTTCGTTGCTTGGAGTTCTGGAAGAGGCACCCACGGTTGTAAATACGGTTTGCAACGGTAGAGCAAACAAGGCTCTCCAGGACCCGATTCCTAACGCACCTTTGCCAATTGCAGCCGTTAAGTTTTGCAAATTAGTGTATTTTCTTTGCAACAGCAGACTTCCTCAATGAAAACCTCGACAAATGAGAAAAAAAACTGAGACTGAGAGCTTATGGCATTGAGGGAGTTGCAGGCTCAAAGAGTGTGGAAACCCTGGAACCAGCCCTCCGTGTTTAAGGACCAATGGTAAGGTGCAGAGTTGTTGGACACACCAGCTCTAACAAGGTGTGGAGCCCAGTGGCTACGATTACTCCCCCACCTTCTCTGCTACTGAAAGCTGGCATGTTTTCTCAGTTTCCCAGTTCTGACAAGTGGACCAGGACTAGAAAGGTTTAAATCTGTATTTCTCTCTCCACAGGTGCTGCCCTACTTGCTGTGTGGTTCCAGCAATTTCTGCTTTCGTTTCAGGTTTTCAGCACCTGCGGCCTTTTAATTTTCAGTTACAGAGTTAGGAGAGTGGCTGCCTTGCAGCACCTGATACTTGGGATCAATCGTGACCTCAGGTGCTGTCTGTGTGGAGTTTGCATGTGCCCCCGTTACCATGTGAGTTCTTCTGAAAGTTCCAGTCTCCTCCCAAATTGCAAAGATGTGGGGGTTCGTAGGTTAATGAGCCACAGTAAATGGCTCCCAGTATGTAAATGAGTAATAGAATTGGAGGAGAGCTATATATGATTGTGACTACAAGTGTGTGAAAAACATAAGCCAAGCTTGACATAAGGCCGGAACTTGTCATCTAGGTGCTGTTTGTAATGCAGACATCCCACCTCTCCCGGAAGTTCCAGGAGTCTCCAGCATATTAATAGTTGCTCCCTGATGCCCACAAGTTATATACAATATCCCAGAAATCAATTTTTTGAAAGCGAGAGAGCGTGCGCGAGAGAGAGAGCGTGCCATGGGAGAGTGTTCCAAAAAAAGGAAATATAAAATGTACCATCGCCCCAGACTACACTAAAGTGTACCCCTGCCTAATAGGGGTCAAAAATAATGACAGTGTTGCTCGCTGCACTGTTTGCAACAGTGACTTTTCTATTGCCCATGGTGGGTTAAGACTGTAAAAGACATGTTGAGGTGAGTTTAACAGGTGTCATTCATTCATTAGCATAGCTAACGTTATTTAAACTAGCTGGATAGCTGCTAAGGAGCTACTCTATTGCAGACATCCCACCTCTCCCGGAAGTTCCAGGAGTCTCCGGCAAATTGATGGTGCTACCTCCCTGAAATGAGTTTTTGCAGGGTGGGATGTCTGGTAACGCACCAGCACTTCAGCAGTTGGAGACTGAAGATGGCCATGTGAAAGGAATGTGAAGCCAGGGCTTAGGGAGATGATCTGGGCAGATAAAGACCACATCTTCTTGGGAAGAGATGTCAGAAGTCAGGACAGTGATTGATTCCCAGAGAGCTGGGGGAAAAGGTGTCAGAAGGAAGCTATGGAAAATGAAGTTAATTAGAAAAGAGAAGTGGGATTGTATTGCACATCATAGTCAGCAGCGAAGGATACACCCTCTGGGACATAAAGGCAAAAGGAAGACCTGGCAGAGGTTTATAAGATTGTGTGAGGCATAGATAGAGTGGACAGCCAATATCTTTTCCTTAGTATTGAAATATCAAATACCAGAGGACGTGCATTTAGGGTGGGTGGGGGTAAAGTCAAAGGGAATGTACAGAGCAGGTGTTTTTTTTTACACACAGAGAGTGGTGGATGCCTGGGGTGTGCCGGGGGGTGGTGGAGGAAGCTAATACAGTCGGGGTGCTTAAGGCTCTTAAATAGGCATGTGAGTGCACAGAGAATGGAGGACAAGTGGACATTGTGTGGGTAGAAGGAATTGTTTAGGAGTTCAGTCAGTTTGGCACAACTTTGTGGGCTGAAGGCCCTGTTCTTGTGCTGTAAACTGGTCTATGATGTACGAGGACCATCTTTTGAAAGTCATGCGTGGTTGCCTGCCTGGCTGTCTCCAAGCAAGAACTGCACCCGTTCACTTTGCACTTGTACAAATTAGGGGCTTGGTGGATATTCAGCCCTCGAACCTGCTGTACCACTCAGTGTCTGACCTGGTGGTAATCTGAGCTTTCTTTTCTCACCTACCTGTGGTAACTTGCTTATCACGTATCTACTTTGGCCTTAAAAATATTGAGCAATTTTGCTTCAGCTGCACTGTGAGGAACAGCATCCAAACACTGTCCCCTGAGAGTGAAAAATCTGTCTTAAACTGATGGCTGCTGATGGGTCCTCACATAAGAAAACATCTTTTTCCACCATCCACCTTGTCAAAACTTCTCAAGGTCTTGTATGTTTCGATCAGGTACCCTCTCACTCTTCTCATCTCTAGTAGATCCAAGCCCCTGGCTTGTCCAACTCTTCCTCTAAAGTTAACCTACCTATTTCCAGGTATCAGACTGGTGGACTTCCTATAAACTACTTCCAGGACATCTATATTAATTACAAAGACCTGCACTGCATTCAGTGCTCTAGATGCTAAAACATCAGAGTAGGAGCAGGAGTAGATCAGCTGCCCTGCCATGCAGTAAGATGTGAATGATCTGGCCACACACCCTGCTCCACCTGCCTTCCTTTTCCCCAAACACTTAATTCCCTTACTACCTAACCTTGTCTTAAATATATTCAATGAGATAACCTCTACTGCTTCTCTGGACAGAGAACTCCACAGATTCACTACTCTCCAGCCAACTATAGCAAAAATGATACCAAAAGATTCTTTAGATATGTGAAGAGTAAAAGAGAGGTGAGAGTAGATACTGGACCACTGGAAAATGACACTGGAGAGATAGTAATGGATGAACTGAATAAGTATTTTGCATCAGTCTTCACTGTGGAAGACACTAGTAGTATGCCAGAAGTTTGAGAGTGACAAGGGGCAGAAAAGAGTTTGGTTGCTATTACTGGGGAGAAGGTGCTTGGGAAATGGAAAGGTCTGAAGGTAGATAAGTTATCTGGACCAGATGGACTACACCCTGGACACAAACACAAAATGCTCTGCGGACGCTGGGGTTAAAGCAACACGCTGGAGCAACTCAGCAGGTCGGGCGGCATCTGTGGAAACGAACAGTCAACGTTTCAGGCAGAGACCCTTCGTCAGGACTCAGAGTCTCGGCCCGAAATGTTGACTGTTCGTTTCCACGGATGCTGCCCAACCTGCTGAGTTCCTCCAGCGTGTTGTGCGGACTACACCCTGGGTTCTAAAAGAGGTAGCTGAAGAGATTGTGGATGCATTAGTAATGATCTTTCAAGACTCAAAGGAGTCTGGAAAATTGCAAATGCCACTCCACTCTGCAAGATGTTGGAGTCATTTGTTAAGTATTTGGTTTCAGGGTACTGGGAGGCACATGACAAAATAGGCCATAGTCAGAATGGTTTCCTTGAGGGAAAATCCTGCCGACAAATCTGTTGGAATTCTTTGAGGAAATAACAAGCAGGATAGGCAAAGGAGAATCAGTGGATGTTTGGTACTTGGATTTCAAGAGGCTGCTAAACAAGAGCCTAGGGTGTTACAGGAAAGATACAAGCCCAGGTAGAGAGTTGGCTGATTGGCAGGAGCAAAGCGTAGGAATAAAGGGAGCATTTCTGGATTGGCTGCCAGTGATTATGGTGTTCCACAGGGGTTTGTATTGGGGCGGCTGCTTTTTATGTTATATGTCAATGATTCAGGTGATGAAATTGATGGCTTTGTGGCCAATATGAAGATAGCTGGAGGGGCAAGTAGTGTGGAGGAGGCAAAGAGGCTACAGGAAGACTTAGATTAGGAGAATGGACAAAGAGGTGGCAGGTGGAATGGTGTCGGGAAGTCATGCACTTTGGTAGAAGGGATAAGAGTGTAGACTATTTTCTAAATATGGAGAAAATTCAAGAACCTGAGGTGCAAAGGGATTTGGGAGTCCTCGTGCAATATTCCCCAAAAATTAATTTGCAGATTGCACCTTTGGTGGGGTTACATCTCTAGCATTCATTTCAAGAGGACTAGAATATAAATGCAAGGATGTAATGCCCAGGCTGTATAAGACAGTGATGAGGCCCTAGTTGAAATATTGAGAGCAGTTTAGGACCCCTTATTTTGAAAGGGTGTGCTGACATTGGAGGGGGTCCAGAGGAGGTTCATGAAAATGATTCCAGAAATGAAAGGGTTATCATATGAGCAACGATGGAAGGCTCTGGGTCTGTACTCACTGGAATCTAGAAGAATGAGGTGGAGGGGGCTCATTGAAAGTATCAAATGTTGCTAGGTAGACTGGATGTGAAGAGAATCTTTCCTTGGGCGGGGGAAGTGTAGGACCACAGGGCACAGCCTCAAAATAGAGGGACGTCCATTTACAGCAGAGATGAGGAAGAATTTTTTTTAGCCATAGGGCGATGAATATTTGGAATTCATTGCCACAAGTGCCTGTGGAAGCCGAGTCACTGGATGCATTTAAGGTGGAGGTTGGTAGGCTCCTGATTAGTCAGGGTGTGAAAGATTATAGGAAGAAGGCAGGAAAATGGGGTTGAGAGGGAAAATAGATCAGCCAGCCATGATGAAATGGTAGAGCAGACTCGATGGGTCCTATGCCTTATTGTCTCTTGTTTTAAAAGCAGTTCTTCCTCATCCTTGTTCTAAATCTCATCTCCGTAATCTTGAGACTATGTCCCCTGGTTCTAGTCTCACCTACCAGTGGAAACAACTTTACTACCTCCAATTTATCTATCCCTTTCATAATATTATGTTTCTTTAAGATCCCCTCTCTATATAACTCGAGCATAACTTACCTACTTTTTTATTTATTTCTCCATATAATAAATGATAACTTCCTGTTAGCTTAGCTGCTATGCTGCATCAAAGCCTTTTGTGGATCACACATCAGGTTCCCCCCCATTCCTCTGCAACTCACAATTCTGCAAATTCTCACCAATTAGATAATTTGCTTCTTTTTTTAAAATTATTCTTAGCCAAGTCAAGGATATTGCCATGTGCACAAGTATGTGTGCCACGGTTAGGTAGCGATTAGCACAACACTATTACGGCTCGGGACATTTCGGAGTTCAATTCCTCAGAGATATTAACACCCACGAACTTGAAATTGCTCACTCTCTCTACTTTTGATCCCTCTGCAAGGACTGGTGCGTGTTCCCACACCTTACGCTTTCTAAGTCCACAATCAGCTGACACTGAGCACAAGGTTCTTGCTGCAATACCACCCAACTAGATGGTATATCTCGCTCCTGTATGCCCTCTTGCCACCCTCTGAGATTCTACCAACAATGGTTGTATCACCACCAGTCTTCTAGATGGCATTTCAGCTGTGCCTAGCCGCACAGTCGTGGCTATAGAGAGAGTAGAGCAGAGGGCTAAGCACACATCCCTGAGGTGCACCAGTGTTGATTGTCAGCGAGGTGCAGATGTTATTTCCACTGCGCACAGACTCTGGCCTTCTGGGTAGTACGAGGAGGATCCAGTTGCAGAGGGAGGTACAGGGGCCCAGGTTCTGTAGCTTTTCAATCTAGACTCTAGGAATGATGGTGTTGAACACTGAGCAGTAGTCAATAAACAGCATTCTAACATAGGTATTTGTTTTGACAAGGTGATCCAAGTCCACGTGCAGAGCCAATGCCATCAGGTTTATGTGCAATAACTAATGTATTTATCAAATGCCTTCTGGAAATCTCGGTATACCACATCTGCCAGTGTATTGATGTATCTGCTCTTTAGCATATGTAACTTATTTAAAGAATCCAAAAAAGTAGTCAAGCATGACTTCTCTATCACAAAAGCATGTTGACATTGCCAATTACCATTAATATTTTGAAGTGCTTTACCATAATAGCATTAGAATAGATTAAAGATGTTAGACTAATGACCTGTAATTTCCTGCTGCATGTCTCCTTGTCTTGGATAATGCTGTGCTTTCGCTTTCCTGAACATCTTTCTGGACTTTCTACAGTACTGACCTCTATTAAAGCTTCTGTGTGTCATTAGTTATCCTGCATGCTCCTTAATATTTAGAGGACTTGAGATTTAATCAACCATCCTTTATCTGAAAATCAAAAAAACCGCGAATGCTGCAAATATGAAATGAAGACAGAAAATGTTGGCAAAACTCAGCAGGTCAGGCAGCATCTGTGTGAAAGTAGAAACAGTTAACATCATAGATCCAGGACCATTTGAACTTTTTTTAAAAATTATCGTTTATTCAGATACAGCATGGAATAGGACCTTCTGGCCTTTTGAGCCACGCAGCCCAGCGATCTCCTGATTTATTCCCAGCCTAATCACAGGACAATTTACAGTGACCAAGTAACCCACAAGCTGGTACTTCTTTGGACTCTGGGTGGAGACCTGCACCAGGGAGAGCGTACCAACTCCTGACAGGCAGTGGCTGTTGCCATGGTTATTGGGTACTGTCCTTGTTGATTTTCTTGTTAAAACACATTTATTTGTATATTGTGAAGGAATCACTCATTGTCTGCCGCTGCTTTTCAGCTAATTCATCCCTCAACTTAATTTGCAAGTTCACCTGAACTCACTGTCTTTCATACCTCAAATCTCACTTTGACTGACGAAACATGGAGACACCTTTGCGAACTTCCACAAACCCCGATGACCCTATGAGGCCGATGTGAGAGCATCCTACAGGAGGGTGAACCCACGGAAAGCACTGGGTCCAAACAGTGTACCTGGTCAAGTACTGAAGACCTGTGTTAATCAACAGGCTCGACTGTTCACTGATATCTTTAACCTCTGAGGTACCCACCTGCTTCAAGTTGGCTTCAATCAAACCCAAGAAGAACACAGTAACCTGTCTCAATGACTATCACCCAATAGCACTTATATGCACTGTGATGAAATGTTTGGAGAGGTTAGTGATCAGCCTCTGCCTAAGGAGCAACTTAGATCCATTCCAATTTGCCTGTCGTCACAACAGATCAACAGCAGATACTATTTCCTTGGCTCTTCACTCAACCACAGATCGGACATCTGGACTGTGAAGATGCATACATCAGGATGCTCTTCATTGACTACAGCTCTGCATTCAACACTATCATACCCTCAAAACTAATCAATAATCTCCAGATATTGGCCTCAATACCTCCTTGTGCAACTGGATATTCAATTGCAGACCCCAGTCATTTCAGATTGGCAACAGGGTCACCACAATCTCCATCAGCACAGTTGCACCACAGGGCTGTGTGCTTAGCCCCTTGCTCTACTCACTTTACACTTATGACTGGGAGGCTAAGTATAGTTCCAATGCCATATTTAAGTTTGCTGACAACACTGTTGTCGCAGGCCAAATCAAAGTTGGTGAGGAATCAGCATATTGGAGGGAGCTTAGACATCTAGCTGAATGTTACTGCAACAACAGCCTGTCACTAAACTTCAGCAAAACCACGGGAGGAGGGAGGAGGAACCCAGAGGTCCACAAGCCAGTCCTTATCAGGGGATCAGAGCTGGAGAAGGTTAGCAACTTTAAATTCTACGAGACTAGATTAGGCATCGCGGTAGCATAGCAGCTATTACAGCTCGGGGCATTCGGAAGTTTAGAGTTCAATTCTGGTGCCATTCCGTAAGGAGTCTCTGTATGTCCTCTCCATGGAATGCAAGGGTTTCTCCCGGGTGCTCTGGTTTCCCCCACACAGTCTAAAGGTGTACCAGGTAGGTTGATTGGTTATTGTAAATTGTCCTGTGATTAGGTGAGGGTTAATTGGGTTTGTCAGGGGTTGCTGGGGTGTCGTGCTCAAAGGGCTGCAAGGGCCTATTCCATGCTGTATTGGTAAATAAATAAATAGATTTGGCTATTCAGCCCATCGCAGCTGCCCCACTCTCCTGCCTTCACCCCGTAACCTTCGACACCCTGCTTAATCAAGAACCTATCACCCCCGGCCCTGAATATACACAGTGACTTGGTCTGCACAGTCATCTGCAGATTCGTCACCCTCTGGCTAAAGAAATTTTTCCTCATCTCTGATTCAAGTGGATGCCCCTCACAATACTCCATATGCAGTGTGACCAATGCTTTATAACGTCTCAGCATTACATCCTTGCTCTTACATTCAAGTGCTCTCAAAATGAATACTAACATTGCATTGCATAACTTCCTTACCACCAACTCAACCTGCAACTTAACCTTTAGGGAAACCTGCCCAAGGACTTCCAAGTCCTCTGCACCTCTGATTTTTTAGGTTTTCTCCCCATTTAGAAAACAGTCCACACCTTTTCCATGGACTACCATGCACTTCCGTTCACTACATTCCATTCTTTGCCCATTCCCCCAAAATGGTCCAAGTCCTTCTGTAGCCAACCTGCTTCCTCAACACTGCCCCTCCACCTATCTTCATATCGTCTGCAAACTTGGCTACAGAGCCATCAATCCCTTCATTGACATATAACATGAAAAGATGTGGTCCCAACACCAACTCCTGCGTACACCACTAGTCACTGGGAGCCACACAGAAGAGGCCCCCTTTATTCCTATTCTTTGCCTCTGTCCAGTCAACAAATCTATCCAGCTAGTACCTTTCCTGTAATACCATGGGCTCCTATCTGCAGAAGGTTGTAAATCTAGTCAACTCCATCCTGAGCACTAGCCCACAAAGTACCCAGGATATCTTCAGGGAGCGGTGTCTCAGAAAGGCAGTTTCCATTATTAAGGACCTCCAGCACCCAGGGCGTGCCCTTTTCTCATTATTACCATCAGATAGGAGGTACAGAAGCCTGAAGGCACACACTCAGTGATTCAGG
Organism: Mobula birostris; assembly: GCF_030028105.1. Taxonomy (NCBI): domain Eukaryota; kingdom Metazoa; phylum Chordata; class Chondrichthyes; order Myliobatiformes; family Myliobatidae; genus Mobula; species Mobula birostris. The sequence goes on from NC_092394.1 coordinate 50,429,877, forward strand.
AACAGCTTCTTCCCCTCTGCCATCCGATTCCTAAATGGACATTGAACCCATGAACACTATCTCACTTTTTTAAAATATACAGTATTTGTTTTTGCACATTTTTAATAATCTATTCAATATACATAATTGATTTACTTGTTTATTATTATGTTTCATTTTATTTATTATTTTTTCTCTCTCTGCTAGATTATGTATTGCATTGAACTGCTGCTGCTAAGTTAACAAATTTCACATCACATGCCAATGATAATCAACCTGATTCTGATTGTTAAGCAGCCTTATGTGCAGCACCTTGTCAAAGACCTTCTGAAAATCCAAATAAACAATATCCGCTCACTCCCCTTTGTCTATCTTCCCTGTTATTTCCTCAAAGAATTCCAACAGATTTGTCAGACAAGATTTCCCCTTTAGAAAACCATGCTGACTTTGGCCTATTTTATCATGTGCCTTCAAGTACCCTGAAACCTCATCTGGATGTCCAACATCTTTCCAATCACTGAAGGTAGGTTAACTGGCCTATAATCTCCTTTCTTCTGCCTCTTCCCCTTCTTGAAGAGTGGAGTTTCATTTGCAAATTTCCAGTCCTCGGGAACCATTCCAGAATCTAGTGATTCTTGCAAGAGCATTACTAATGCCTCTACAATCTCTTCAGCTACTTCTTTCAGAACTTTGGGGTGTAGTCCATCAGGGCCAGGTGACTAATCTACCTTCATACTTTTGCACTTCCCAAGCACCTTTTGCTCAGTAATAGTAACTGCACTCCCTTCTGCCCCCTGACACTTGAATTTCTGGCAAACTGCTAGTGGCTTCCACAGTGAAGACTGAAGCAAAATACTTAGTAAGTTCATCCGCCATTTCTTTGTTCCCATTATCATTTCAGAGGATTTGTCCTGGATCCAGCACATAATTGCCATTACAAAGAAGGCACAGCAGTTCCTTTACTTTCTTATAAGTTTGTGAAGACTAGAAATGTCATCTAAAACTTTGACAAACTTTTATAAATGTATGGTGGAGAGTATACTGACTGCTTGCATTATGGCATGGCATGGAAGCACCAATGTCCTTGAATGGAAAAGCCTACAAAAAGTAGTGGACAATTCATCACAGGTAAAGCCCTCCCTACCATTGAGCACATCTACACGGAGCATTGTTGCAGGAAACCAGCATCCATCGTCAAGGACCCCCACCACCCAGGCCATGCTCTCTTCTCGCTGCGCTGAAAAGAGGTCAGGAGCCTCAGGTCCCACACCACCAAGTTCAGGAGCAGTTATTCCCCATCAACAGTCAGGCTCTTAAACCACAATGGATAATTTCACTCACGCTGAACTGATTCCACAATCCGTGGACTTGCTTTCAAGGACTCTGCAACTTATGTTCGCAATATTTATCTTATATATGATGTGCAAAAGACAACAAAAATTTTAAAAAAAAATATATATATATAGCACATTTCTTGTTTGCCTTTGTTGTATGCAGTTTTTTGGGGGGGATTCTATTGTGTTTCTTTATACTTACTGTGAATGCCTGCACAAAATGAACCTCAAGGTATGATATGGTGCCATATATGTACTTTGATAATAAATTACTTTGAACTTTTGAACTTTGAATTTACCTTCACTTAAGTTTACTAGTCTCAGACAGGTAACTCTCTCCTTGAAACTGAACATAAAACTTAATTATGATTTTTGCTGTTTAATGGGCACTTATACTGTGAGATCATTATTTATAATCCTATCTCTTAGCATAATATCAGATCTAGTCTATTTGCATTCTGATTGACTCTGGGTAGTGCTTTTATCAGAAACTCTCCTGAAAAATCTGTGAGCTCATCAATCAAGATTTCCTTTGTTCATTTGATTTTTCCAATCTACATGTAATTTTAAAATCTCCAATGATTATTGCCATATCTTACATCCACTTTTTCTTCCATTTTTACTGGTTAGTGTCTTATATACCACATCTATTAATGATGTTTTGTCTTTGTTATTCCTTGTCTTCACTCAAAACATTTCTACATCCTGGTTGCCTGAACTTAGTACAGTACGTCCTTCCCCATTGTGTTATAAGAGCATAAGACATAGGAGCCAAATTAGGCCATTTGGCCCATCGAGTCTGTTCTGCCATTTCATCATGGCTGATCTATTTTTCCTCTCAGTCTCAATCTCCTGCCTTCTCCACATATCCTTTCATGCCCTGAGCAATCAACAATCTGTCAACCTCTGCCTTAAACATTCATACAGACTTGGCCTCCACAGCTGCCTGTGCCAACAAATTCCACAGATTCACCACTCTCTGACTAAAGAAATTCCTTCTCACCTCTGTTCTAAAAGAACACCCCGCTATTCTGAGGCTGTGTCCTCTGGTCTTAGACTCTCCCATCATAGGACAATTCCTCTCGACATCCACACTATCAAGGCCTTTTACCATTTGATATGTTTCAATAAGGTCACCCCTCATTCTTCTGAATTCCAGTGAATACAGGCCTAGAATCATCAGATGCTATTCATATACCAAGCCATTCAATCCTGGAATCATCTTTGTGAACCTCCTTTGAACCTTCTCCAGTTTCAGCACGTCCTTTCTAAGTTAAGGGGCCCAAAATTGCTCACAATACTCCAAGTGAGACCTCGCCAGTGCTTTATAAAGTCTCAACATTACCTCCTTACATTTATATTCTGGTGCTCTTGAAATGAATGCTAACATCACATTTGCCTTCCTCACCACAGACTCAACCTGCAAATTAACCTTTTAGGAAATGCTGCACAAGTACTTCCAAGACCCTGTGCACCTCAGTTTTGTTTTGTATTTTCTCTCCATGTAGAAAATAGGCAACCCTTTCAATTTTTCTACCAGTTTGCATGACCATACACTTCTCAACACTGTATTCCATCTGCCATTTCTTTATTCATTCTCCTAATCAGTCCAAATCCTCCTGTAGCCTCTCTACTTTCAAAGCTACCTGCTCCTCCACTTGTCTTCATATTGTCCGCAAACTTTGCAACAAAGCCATCAATTCCGTCATCTAAGTCATTAACATGTAATGTAAAAAGAATCAGTCCCAACACAGACCCCTGTGGAACACCCATTAGTCACCGGCAGCCAACCAGAAAAGGCTCCCTTTATTCCCACTCTTTGCCTCCTGCCAGTCAGCCACTGCTTTATCCATCCTAGAATCTTACCTGTAATACCATGGGGTTGTAGCTTGTTCAGCTGCCTTATGTGTGGCACCTTGTCAAAAGCCTTCTGAAAATCCAAATACACAGCATCAACTGATTCTCCTTTGTCTATCCTGTTTGTTATTTCTTCAAAGAATTCCAACAGATCTGTCAGGCAAGATTTTCCTGAGGAAACCATGCTGACTGCAGCCTATTTTATCATGTGCCTTCAAGTACCCTGAGACCTCATCCTTTATAATCGACTCCAGCATCTGCCCAACCACTCAGGTCAGACTAACTGGCCTATAGTTTGCTTTTTTCAGCCTCTCTCCCTTCTTGAAGTGTGGAGTGACATTTTCAATTTTCCATTCTTCCAGAATCTAGTGATTCTTGAAAGGTTATTGCTCATCATCGTAGCTTGTCACAGCAGACAGCCAGCCACTCTAGTGTTGTTTGGTTGATGCTGAGCAGGTCAGTGTCAGATAAATCAGGTGAGAGTGGGCAGTTGCACAGAACGTGCTCAATGTTCTGCACCCTTTCGCCACACTCACAGGATTCGCTGGTCTTTAAACCCCACTTCACCATATTGTCTCCCGTCCTACAAACTCCCACTCTCGCTCTGTTGAGAGTGCACCACTTTTGTCTGTCAAGCAGTGCCCCGTCTGGCAACATTTCTGTGGGGTCTTGCACTGTGTTGTTTGGTGGGGTTCAGGCTTCTGTTTGTCGCCAGAGGTCAATCCTGTGTGTTTGGGGGGATGTTCCGTGCAGTAGTTCCTCCACTGTAGCAAAGCTTTTCCTCGATTTTCGGCGGTTGGAAACTGGCACATGATGGTGTAGTGGTTGCTGTGGATCTGAGTTCTGTTTACCTTTTTCAATTTTTGTTGTAGTGTGTCTTCGGATCTCTGGGGGTCTGGTGTGACAAGCTATGATGATGATCTAGGGGAGCAGTGCCTGCAAGTCTGTAAATGATGTTAGTGGGTGTGGGGTGCAGTGTGTCCGTGATTATTCGGCAGGCTTCGTTAAGCAACGGGTCTATTTTCTTTGCATGGGTTGATCTGCCCCACACAGGTGCACAGTATTCTGCAGGTGCATAGCAGAGTGCTAGGGCAATTGATCTAAGTGTGTGGGCATTAGCTCCCCGTTTCATGCCTGCTAATTTTTTCAAGAGAGAATTGCGAGAGCCAACTTTCCCTCAGAGTTTTTGGATGTGGGTGGCAAATGAGAGCGTCCTATCCAGTGTCACACCCAGGTAAATTGGAGTCGGATGGTGTTTGAGCTCCCTCCTACACCAGAAGATCTTGAGTTTCCGAGCTGCTTCTCAATTCCTCAGGTGGAATGCACACACTTGAGTTTTTGAAGGATTTGGGTTCAGAGACCATTTTTCATAATACTGCTTCATTGCCTCGAAGACTGCTGTAAGTCGTACTTCAACTTCTTGGAAGGAGTTAGCTTGTATTGCTACACGTAGGTCATCTGCCTGAATAAACCTGCGTGTGTTAGGAAAGGTTGGTTGGTCATTTGTGTAAACATTAAATAGGAGAAGTGCCAGGAGGATAAAAAAATTATTACTAATACCTCCACAATCTCTTCTGCCACCTCTTTCAGAACCCTGGTGCGTACACCATCTGGTGCAGGTGACTTATCTACTTTCAGACCTTTCGGTTTCCCAAGAATCTTCTTTCTAATAATGAGAGAACTTCACACACACTTCATGACCCCTGACACCTAGAACTTTCACCATACTGCTAGTGTCTGCCATTGTGAAGACTGATGCAAAATACATATTCAGTTCATCTGCTGTTTCCTTGTCCCCATTACTACCTTTCCAGTATTGTTTTCCAGCGGTTCAATATCCACTCTCGCCTCTCCTTTATACGTTATGTACGTGAAGAAACTTTTGGTTTCTTCAAATATCCTCTTTAATATAATTGGCTCGTTTTCTTTCATATTCCACCTTTACCGTAATGACTTTTTTAGTTGCCTTCTGCTGGTATATGAAAGCTTCCAATCCTCTAACTTCCCATTAATTTTTGCTCCACTATATGTCCCCTCTTTGGCTTTCATGCTGGCATTGACTTCTCTGTCAGCCACAGTTGTGTCATCTTGCCTTTAGAATATTTCTTCCTCTTAGGGATGTATACATCTTGTGCTTTCTGAACTGCTTCCAGAAATTCCAGCCATTGCTGCTCTACCGTCATCCCTGCCAGTGTTCTTTTCTGTGTCAATTCTGGCCAACTCCTCTCTAGTTATGGCCATCATTAATTAACAGAGTCACTCCTTACCCTTTCCCCAGCTTCCCATTCTCGGACCCATAAGTGATCAGGTCTGAATATATGTCTCTGTAATTGCTATTAGATCAGAGCTATTGATTTCGACTTGCACTCTTAGCCTTATTTCCAAAGGCATGTGTGTTCTGATATTGACCTCGGTTCATCTATTATTATTATTAAGGGATCCAGTCTTAACTCTTCATTTATTCCTTGATTTCTATTCATTACCATTTCCCATGTTAATACCTTTCTCCCCAGCCTCATCTTTGCTCTTTGATTTTGCTGCCTTGCCCCCACTATTTCAGTTTGATTCTGCATTACAAAGGCAGCAAGATACCAAGAGGGGAACTACCCATTATCGAAGTCACTGTGGGGGCCATCATGTGGCACAACTAAAAAGCTGAGGGCAAAACACCAGGCCAGCCCATGATGAAATGTTGATGTTGTGAAGTAAAGGGTAGTCCATTTTAGTCATCATCAGTAAAGCCCAAGGAGTCCTCACCTTCCATTCACACTAATCCCCCCTCCCAACAACCCCCCTTCAGTTTCTGCCACTCACCTACACACTCGGGGAAGTCAAAAGTGGCCAAATAACTTGCCAATCAGCATGCAAATGGGAGGAAGCCAGAGAAAACTCACACGATCACAGGGAGAACGTGCAAACTCCACACAGACAGTACCGGGGGTCAGGATCGAACCTTGATACTGGAGCCATGAGGCAGTTTGCATTCAGACTGATGCATTGAAGGTGAGTTGCCATACTTGGAGGGTGGCAATCCTCTAAAACAGGGGTTCCCAACCTTTTTTTTATGCCGTGGACCCTACCATTAACCAAGGGGTCAGTGGGCCCCAGGTTGGGAGCTGCTGCTCTAAAGCAAGTAGTTCAGAGAGGTGGGGGTGTGGTGGGGGCAGCTAGTTGACTGGAATGTAAACAATGGCTGCAGCATTGCAGGGATTCCCAGATAAAGTGTAAGGTGATAAGCTCAATACTGAGTTAATTTCTTACATCCTTCACGTATGTGAGGAGTAAAAATGCCTCCGTCTGAATGTGCAATGTGCAAATTATAGTAATTTGTAATAAAGAGTATATACAACAGAAGTCAATATAGCATAGAAGTACAATTGTGTCAGTGTGAATTAATCAGTCTGATGGCCTGGCGGAAGAAGCTGTCCCGGAGCCTGTTGGTCCTGGCTTTAAAGCTGTGGTACTGTTTCCCGGATGGTAGTGGCTGGAACAGATTGTGGTTGGGGTGACTGGGGTCCCCAGTGATCCTTCGGGTCCTTTTTACACACCTGTTTCTGTAAATGTCACATTTAATGGAAATTCACATCTACAGATGCACTAGGCTGTCTGCACAGCTCACTGCAGAGTCCTGCGATTGAAGGGAGTACAGTTCCCATACCAGGCAGTGATGCAGCCGGTCAGGATGCTCTCAATTGTGCCCCTATAGAAAGTTCTTAGAATTTAGGGGCCCATACCAAACTTCTTCAACTGTCTGAGGTGAAAGAGGTGCTGTTGTGCCTTTTTCACCACACAGCCAGTATGTATAGACCACGTGACATCCTCAGTGATGTTTATGCCGAAGAACTTGAGCTGATCCTCTCAACCCCAGACCCACTGATGTGAATAGGGCTAGCCTGTCTCCATTCCTCCTGTAGTCCACAACCACTTCCTTTGTTTTTGCAACAGTGAGGGAGATGTTGTTTTCCTGACACCACTGTGTCAGGGTGATTACTTCTCTGTAGGCCACCTCGTATTGTTTGAGATTAGATCAATCAATGTTGTATCGTCAGCAAATTTAATTAGCAGATTGGGCCTGTGGGTGGCGACACAGTCATGGGTGTACAGAGAGTAAAGGAGGGGGCTTAGTACACAGCCCTGAGGGGTAAAGGTGAGGGAGCTCACTCTTACCACCTGCCGGCGATCTGACAGGAAGTCCAGGATCCAGCTACACAGGCAGGGTGTAGGTCGAGGTCTGAGGGCTTCTTGTCAAGCCGGGAAGAAATTATGGTCTTAAGTGCAAACTGTAGTCCAAGAACAACATTCTCACATGAGCATCCCTCTCCTCCAGATGTGTGTGTAGAGCAGTGGCTATTGCAGCGGCTGTCGATCGGTTGTGTCGGTAGGCGAATTGTACAGGGTCCCGTGTGGGTGGTAACGTGCTGCAGATGTAGTCCCTGACCAGCCTCTCAAAGCATTTGCTTATTATCGAGGTGAGTGCGACAGGGCACCAGTCATTCAGACATGTTACCTTGGTCTTTTTAGGCACAGGGATAATGGTGGATGTTTTGAAGCAGGAGGGCACACTACACTGGGAGAGGGAGAGATTAAAAATGTCTGCAAACACTCTGGCCAGTTGTGCCACGCACATCCTGAGTACCCACCCTGGGATGCCGTCCGGTCCCGCAGCCTTGTGACTCTCCGCTCGTTGGAAATACCTGCGTACTTCAGCCTCAGAGATCACCAAGGAGCAGGTCGCATCGGCAGCACTCCTCAGGGGCTCAGTGTTGGCGACATCAAACCGAGTGTAAAAAAGATTTAGCACATCTAGGAGAGAGGCAGCGATGGTGGCAACACCACTGCGCTTAGCTTTGAAGTCTGTGATGGTGTGCGGACCTTGCCATAAGCTGTGTGCGTTGGGTTTCCTGCCACCGTCTTCTTTTGAAGGTAGTCAACATTAAATTCACAAAAAATGCTTTATCCAATGTAATTTTGGTAATGCAAAACAGCAGTTACAATGTAGTGTAATGTAATTGTTGGAAATATACAGAATTCACAACCACTGACATTGGGTTGGGGTTTACTTTAAGAGGCCGGTCTGACATGATAACGCAATTATGTAAAGGACTTTTTACCGCACTGTGTTCAGTAAATGAGTTGCTATGGTTTTTTTTAAACAAAATACCTCCACCATTTTATTTGTGAAAACTTACAACACTGGCCCCCACTGCTTTATTTTCACCATGGATGTCCAGTCCCTATATACCTCCATCCCCCACCAGGAAGGTCTCAAAGCTCTCCACTTCTTTTTGGATTCCGGACCTAACCAGTTCCCCTCTACCACCACTCTGCTCCGTCTAGCGGAATTAGTCCTTACTCTTAATAATTTCTCCTTTGGCTCCTCCCACTTCCTCCAAACTAAAGGTGTAGCCATGGGCACCTGTATGGGTCCCAGCTATACCTGCCTTTTCATTGGCTTTGTGGAACAATCCATGTTCCAAGCCTATACTGCTATCTGACCCCTCTTTTCCTTCGCTACATCGACGACTGCATTGGCGCTGCTTCCTGCACGCATGCTGAGCTCGTTGACTTCATTAACTATACCTCCAACTTTCACCCTGCCCTCAAGTTTACCTGGTCCATTTCCGACACCTCCCTCCCCTTTCTTGATCTTTCTGTCTCTTTCTCTGGAGACAGCTTATCTGCTGGTGTCTACTATAAGCCTACGGACTCTCACAGCTACCTGGTCTATTCCTCTTCCCACCCTGTCTCTTGCAAAAATGCCATCCCCTTCTCGCAATTCCTCCGTCTCCGCCGCATCGGCTCTCAGGTTGAGGCTTTTCATTCCAGGACGAAGGAGATGTCTTCCTTTTTTAAAGAAAGAGGCTTCCCTTCATCCACCATCAACTCTGCTCTCAAACTCATCTCTCCCATTTCACGTACATCTGCTCTCACTCCATCCTCCCGCCACCCCACTAGAAATAGGGTTCCTCTTGTCCTAACCTACCACCCCACCAGCGTCTGGGTCCAACATATAATTCTCTGTAACTTCTGCCACCTCCAACGGGATCTCACCACCAAGCACATCTTTCCCTTCCCCCTCTTTCTGCTTTCCGCAGGGATCGATCCCGATGCGACTCCCTTGTCCATTCGTCCCATTCATTCCCCACGTCCCTCCCCACTGATCTCCCTCCCGGCACTTATCCATGTAAGCGGAACAAGTGCTACACATGCCCTTACACTTCCTGCCTCACCACCATTCAGGGCCCCAGACAGTCCTTCCAGGTGAGGCAACACTTCACCTGTGAGTCGGCTGGGGTGATATACTGCCTCCGGTGCTCCCGATGTGGCCTTCTATATATTGGCAAGACCCGACGCAGACTGGGAGACCGTTCGCTGAACACCTACGCTCTGTCCCCCAGAGAAAGCAGGATCTCCCAGTGGCCACACATTTTAATTCCACATCCCATTCCCATTCTGATATGTCTATCCACAGCCTCCTCTACTGTAAAGATGAAGCCACACTCAGGTTGGAGGAACAACACCTTATATTCCATCTGGGTAGCCTCCAACCTGATGGCATGAACATTGACTTCTCTAACTTCCGTTAATCCCCACCTCCCCTTCACACCCATCCCTTATATATTTATTTAATATATTTTTTATATATTCCCCTCCTTTTTTCTCTCTCTCTTTTTTCTCCCTCTATCCCTCTCAGTATAACTCCTTGCCAGCTCTCCACCCTCCGGGCTCCCCTCCCCACCCTTTCTTTCTCCCCAGGCTTCTTGTTCCATGATCCTCTCCCTTCTCCAGCTCTTAGATCCACCCCTCCCTTCCTGTCTTCTCCTATCATTTTTGGTCTCCCCCGTCCCCTCCCACTGTCAAATCTTTTGCTATCTCTTATTTCAGTTAGCCCTGACGAAGGGTCCCAGCCTGAAACGTCGACTGTACCTCTTCCTAGAGATGCTGCCTGGCCTGCTGCGTTCACCAGCAACTTTGATGTGTGTTGCTTGAATTTCCAGCATCTGCAGATTTCCTCGTGTCTGTCCTACAGACTGTGAGTCTGCTTGTATAAAACTTATTTGAAGAAGTATCTATATACTGCAGGGATATTGAATTTAAGTTATTGGACAGAATTTATAATTAAAATAATTAAATAAGTAAGTAAAGTTAATGCTTAAATTTCTCTATACTATATATTTATAAATGTCTTCCAGTAGATACTGGAACAACTATAGGACCCTGGTCAGACCCCACTTGGAGTACTGTGCTCAGTTCTGGTCACCTCACTACAGGAGGACATAGAAAGGGTGCAGAGGAGATTTACAAGGATGTTGCCTGGATTGGGGAACATGCCTTATGAGAATAGGTTGAGCGAACTCGGCCTTTTCTCCTTGGAGCGACGGAAGATGAGCGGTGACCTGATACAGCTGTACAAGATAATGAGAGGCATCGATCGTGTGGATAGTCAGAGGCTTTTTCCCAGGGCTGAAATGGCTAGCATGAGAGGGCACAGTTTTACGGTGCTTGGAAGTAGGTACAGAGGAGATTTCAGGAGTAGATTTTTTACGCAGAGAGTGGTGAGTGCGTGGAATGGGCTGCCGGCGACGGTGGTGGAGGCGGATACGATAGGATCTTTTCAAAGATTCCTGGATGGATACATGAAGCTTAGAAAAATAGAGGACAGTGGGTAAGCCTAGGTAGTTCTAAGGTAAGGACATGTTCGGCACAGCTTTGTGGTCCGAGGGGCCTGTATTGTGCTGTAGGTTTTCTATGTTTCTAACTACAGTATGGAAATACTGTAGTTAATTGTTGATCTAATGTAATCTATGTAGCTAATTGATGATCTACATGGGTTTGTTATTTCACCTAGAGCTGACATTCTGGGTGTGCCTTTAAGAATTGTGGGTACCAAGTAGTTTAACTTTAGTCATACTGTTGTACTAGTCACTGCTGTTAGTTGAATTTTAATAAAAGTATTTCTTTGGCAGCTATATTCTTCTTACTTTCCTTAGTAAATCAGCAACACAACAGAGCAAGTGGAGACTACAAACATTAAACAGAAATCCAAATAGATGCCCCAGACTAAGGCTGTGGCTCTAAGAGCTGGTCAAAGGCTGGGTATGTTTCAGCAGCGGAGACACCTCCTGACATCCCACACCTGTTTCCTTGTCCGCAAAGATGCATGATGGGAGGGGTACAGAACACTCTTCGCTGTGTGGGTGTAGCTAGAACAAGGATTCCCAACCTGTCTTATGCCTTACCATTAACCGAGGGGTCCATGGAGCCCAGGTTGGGATTTACTACGCTAGAAGCTCGTCAGCCTCCACAAGCATCAACCTATTTCCTCCATCTCTGACGTGCCATGATGGCAGTCTGCATCTTCCATAAGAACCACTGCAGCAGGAGGAGAAGATGGCGGCGCGACGTAGCGCACATAGCCTCTCCGGTGAAATGATGTTGTATATAATAGGGGCCATGCACAATTCTGATTTGATGGAGACAGCCGTGAGAGCACAGAGGAACATCTGGAGTAACTTCTGAAATGCCCGGTTCGCTGCCGCTGCTACCGTGCGATTGAGAATCTCCAGAGGGAAGGCCCCAAAATCCTCGGCTTTGCCTGCTGCTGGCAGCCGGGGCTGGGGTTGAAGCGTTCGGCAGAGATGGTGCTGGGTGCTCGGTGTCGGAGGGCTGGTCGGAGCTCAAAGTTTTCGGACGACTCAGAGTTGGACTGTGGTCGGGTATGGCAAGGAGAGTTTTCTTCCTTCTCCCATCTGTGTGAGATGTGGGGCTTTAGAGAGACTTTGAACTTTTTACTGTTCTAAATGGCCTGTTCTTCATCCAGTTACAGTATTGCTTGCACTGTTGTAACTATATGTTATAGTTATGTGGTTTTTGTCAGTTTTTCAGTCTTGGTCTGTCCTGTGTTTCTGTGATATCACACCGGAGGAATATTGTATCATTTCTTAATGCATGCATTACTAAATGACAATAAAAGAGGACTGCATGTCCTCATAATCTAATCTAATCTAAGCTTCTTGTTCGGGCTCCTCTGACAACACTTGATTGTGATCTCTACAATCAAGAAAGACAAGGACAACAAGCACTCAGCCAACAAGTTCCTCTCCAAATTACTCACTCCTCTACTTGGAAATAAATCACCCTCCCTTCATTAGGGATATACCCTTGAATTAACCTGCAGAATTGGCAAAGCATCTTCAAATAATGCAGTTCACCACCAACTTCTCTAAGCCAATCAGTCATGAAGCAACACATAGATCTTAAAATAATTTCAGTTCTTGTAAACAACTGTTAGAGTGCACTTTGAATTTCTCCTCAAATGAGTGATTTTGTCCCAGCAAAGACTGCACCACAACTAGTCTTCTGTTTCCTTGATATCCTACCATATTTCAGTCTGCAAATGGTAGAATCATACAATTCCATTCAAGATCCTTGCAGGCATGTATTCATTCCTATTTAACTACTTCTTCTAATTTAAAATTCTTAACCTTATGTTTAAGGCTCTGTTGAATTTTTCTCTTCCGTTTTGAGCAAGACATCACCAGCAGCTCTCCAGACTCTGATACAGTCATGTAGCCAGAGAAGATTGAAATATGGTCAGGGTGTTATGATTCTCTTTTTTAATCCATTTTGAAAGATTTTAAAAAGCAGGGCCTCAAGGGTAGTAATCCTTGGATTACTGCCAGTGAGGGGAAGAACATGATAATTTGGCAGATGAATGTGCCGCTGAAGAATTGGTGCAGGGGGCAGGGTTTCAGATTTGTGGATCATTAGGATCTCTTCTGGGGAGGGTATGACCTGTACATAAAGAGATGGTTACACTTGAACTTGAAGGGGAACCAATATCCTTGTGGGCAGGGTTGGAAAGGGTTTAAACTAGTTTGGCTTGGGGATTGAAACCAGAGTGGTAGGTCAGATGATGGAGCAGTGGTGTAAAGGGAGATGCAGCGTATAAAGAAACTAAAGGATAGGCAAGGAATAAGGCATAAATGTAGTCATTTCGATGGTTTGGAATGTGTTAACTTCAATACAAAGAGTGTCAGGTAGAAGGGTGATGAACTTAGAGCATGAGTTAGTACATGGAACTACAACGTTGTGCCCATTAGAGAGACTTGGCTGTCACAAGGGCCAGAATGACTGCTGGATGTTTTGGGGTTTAGATGTTCCAAAAGGGACCAGAAGGGTGGTAAGAGAGGTGGGGAGCAGAATTGCTAATCATGGATAGTATCACAGCTGCAGAAAGGGAGGACTGCATGGAGGGATTGTCTACTCAGTGTGGGTAGAAGTCAAACAGGAAGGGACAGCCACTCCATTGGGAGAATTCTATAAATGCCCAATAGCAGCAGAGATACTAAGGAGCAGATCGAGAGGCATTATTTGAAAATAACGCATTTGTTGCTGTGGGGGACTTCAACTTCACTAATAATTGATTGGCATCTCCATAGTGCAAAAGGTTTAGTTGGGGCAGAATTTATTAGGTATGTCCAGGAAGGATTCCCGACACAATATGTGGACTGGCCGACTAGTTTTGGGAACTGCTCTTTGTGATTTTTATGAATGACTTGGATGAGGAAGTGGAAGGATAAGTAAGTTTGCAGATGACATGAAAGTTGGTGATGGTGTGGATAGGTGACAACGGGACTTTGACAGGATGCAGAGCTCGGCTGGGAAATGGCAAGTGGAGCTCAATCCAGAAAAGCGTGAAGTAATCCACTTTGAAAAGTCAAACTAGAAGGCAGGGTTAATAGCAGGATTCTTAGCAATGTGGGGGAACAGATGGATCTTAAGTTCCATATCCATAGATCTCTCATGGTGGTTAAGAAGACATGCTGGCCTTTATTAGTTGGGTGATTGAGTTCAAGAGCCATGAGGTAATGTTACAGCTTTATAAAGCTCTGGTCAGACCACATTTGTAGTATTGCATTCAGTTCTGGTCACCTCATAGGAAGAATGTAGAAGCTTCAGAGAGGGTGCAAAGGAGATTTACAAGGATGCTGCCTGAATTAGAGAGCACATCTTATGAAGGAAGGTTGAGTGAGCTAGGAATTTTCTCTTTGGAGCGAAGGAGGATGAGAGGTGACTTGATAGAGGTGTATATGATGAGGCATTAATAGAGTGGACAGCCATCGCCATTTTCCCGGGATGGAAGTGGTTAGTACGAGAGGGTGTAATTTTAGGGGGATTGGAAGAAAGTACAGGGAGGATGTCAGATCTAGGTTCTTTTTTCCCCACAGAGAGTGGTGGGTTTTTTGGAACATGCTGCCAGGGGTGGTGGTAGAGGGGGATCTGTTAAACAAATCTCCACAACCTCCCTCTGACTCCTTCAACCAAACCAATTTTGTATGTAGATGGCTAGCTCAACTTAGTTCCCATGTGACCTCACCCTCTCTGCTATCATGTAGGTTGTCAAAAACTAGGTTAATGGTCACATGGACAAATCTTTCTGCCTTGACCTCATCAATTCTCTTAGTCACCTCTTCAACAAAAAGCACAACATTAGCAACCCTCCAGTCTTCCATTACTTCATCGCTAGCTAAGGAAGATACAAAAATCTCTTCCAAGGCACCAGCAATTTCTTCCTTTGTTCCCATATCATCCTAGAATACACTTAAGAATTGATGTTTTTGCACCTCAAGACCATCAACACCTCCACTTTCCTAAGATCAATGTTTCAAAAAGAATGACTGTGATAAGTCTAGTTGAAATGGCATAATGGGGGAGTGGGTAGTTACCAGTACATTAAAATTATTGAAATTAAAATATGTTATTAATGGGAAGCAACCACTTTGCTTTCCTAAGACAAGAGATGAAAGACACTTGTCAATGAGGATGCAGAAGTAAATGGACCTCTGAGTCCCAAGCAAAAAGCAAACAATTCTAAATTGCTCCATTTGTTGTCATTCAGTTTGTAATTTGCATAATTCACTGCAGGTGTTCATTTTAGTGGAGATGTATCATTCGCTCCACAAGTTGAACAGGATAAGGAAGCTGTATACAGTTTGAGGAAGATGTCTTCAGTTCCTCTTGCTACTGTTGCTACTGTGGTGAGAACCATAAGATTAAGTTTAATTTTATTATCTTACCTTAAAATGCTACAGGAATGTTAGGGTGCTTAAAAATTAGGTTAATTGGTCACATGGGTGCAACAGAGAGGCACAGACTCATTGGGCCAGAAGGGTTAGTTACCTTGCTGCATCTCTAAATAGAAAATAACAGTAATAAGCCAATTTACCAAACACAGCAATTGTGGAGGGACAGAAGTGATGACCTTCACTGTCAACTCGTTGTACAAGAACAATTCCAACCTATACCATATAGCCTACTGTATATTATGGGACTACCTTATGTTGTAGTAACACGTCGTTGCATGTGCTATTACGCGCGTATTGATCTGTATGTGTGTGTTCAGTTCGGTTTCAGTCAGTAAAGAACGCTGTTAACTTAGCTCCCATCTCCAGAGTTTTTATTTGTAGCTTTGTTGTGTAAGTCGGCCACATACACAACACAACCAAACTGTTAGCAGACATTTAATGGTGGTGTTACTTGCATTTATTTGAATCTTGGTTCACTTTTTCAATCATTTCAAAAAGAAATCTGAACAGAAAAGTCTACACTTACTTTTCACCAGAATATTACATTCTTTTCCTCATGTTATTTGCTCAGGAGGAGGAGAAGATGGCGATGTGACGCAGCTTGCAGTGGCCACTCCAGTGGTGATGTCTGTTATTTGTCAAGTAGGGTGCCGTGCACAATCCTGATTTGAAGGAGACAGACGTGAGAGCACGGAGGAACATCTGGAGAAACTTCTGAAATGCCCGTGTCACTGCCACTGCTACTGTGTGATCCAGAATCTCCGGTGGGGAAGGCCCCGAGTCCTCGGCTTTGCTTGTTGCTTGGCGGCCAGGGCAGAGCCAAAGCGCGCGGCAGAGATGGTGCTTGGTGCTCGGTGTCGGAGGGCTAGTCGGAGGCTCGAAGCTTTTGGATGGAGTCAGAGTCGGCTGTGGTCGGGTGCTTCCAATGCATCGGCAAGTTTGCGGCGCTTGGAGTTCATGGCAGGGAGAGTTTCTCCCTTCTACCGTCTACGTGAGATGATGGGCTGTCGGGACTTGAGACTTTTTTTTTACCATGCTCATGCTCTGTTCTTTAAAAAATTATGGTATTGCTTTGCACTGTTGTAACTATATGTTATAATTATGTGGTTTTGTCAGTTTTAGTCTTGGTTTGTCCTGTGTTTCTGTGATATCATACTGGAGGAATATTGTATCATTTTTTAATACATGCATTTCTAAATGACAATAAATGAGGACTGAATGTCCTCATAATCTAATCTAATCTGATGTTATATATCTCAAACTACTGTGTTCTTTAAATTCCTCATTATTCATAGGGTGTGAAAATCATTGTCTAGGCCTGGCTTTACTTTAATCACAAATTGTCCCTGAACTAATTATGCATTTAAGAGTCACATTGTTGGATCTGTTATCATTTGAAAACCAATTTGATAAACATGAGATTTTCTCTGAAAGTCTTCAATGGACCAAATGTATTTTAAAATGATAGTCTGGTAGTTTCACGATTTCCCTTTCTGATAATCACTTTTTATTTGTGTAAATTATTTACTTACTTGAATTTACTTAGCCAGCTTGTTGGCATTTGAACTCCAATCACTGGATCAGTGAACCAAGTCTAGAGAAATCATTTTGCAGCCTTGCTCAGATGCAAACTAAATATTTTTGATTTGAAAACTCTTTAGCCAAACTACACAGTTTATTGATAGTCTTCATCTTCATCTTCTATCTTCAGCTTCATAAATCTTCATAAATGAAGATACATCTTCATAAATGAACAGGTGAACATTACAAATGTATGCCACAGGTACTTTAGCACTTAGTTCACTGTGTGAATGTGGATTTTGTTGGAAAAGTTGGGGTTTAAGACCGGTATCTTTGTAGCCCATTAATAGGTTGTGGTGAACCATCCAGAATGAAAAACAGGACTACTGGAAGAACTCAGCATGCCAAGCAGCATCTTGCAGGCAAAATAAGGTCGATCAATGTTTCAAGTTGAGACCCTGCATCAAGTTTGAGAGAGAAGAGGAGAAATTGCAAGTTCATAGCAATACAAGGGAGGGGTATGGACAGTTGAGGGGGATGGTTAATAGAACCAGATGGGGAAGGGTGAGGGGAGGAGAGGGATGGGAAATGAGAGAACAGGTGGATGGGTAAGTGTGTGTGTGGGAGAAGGACACCAGCGGTGTGAGATTGGCCGATTCTGTGTGGACAACATCGGGTATACCCAGGGGAGGTGGAGTTCAGTGACAGAGTTCTCTTGGTGTTCATCTTTCACCCCACCAGACTCTGTGTCCATCAAATCATCCCTTGCAATTTCTGCCAGGTCCAATGTAATTCCACCACGGAATATATTTTCCCCTCTCCCACTCTTTCAGCTTTCTACTGTGATCACTGTTTGTGGCTTCAATCCTACCTACCTTTCCCCTGCCATCGTAAGAGGTATAACACCTGTCCCGGAACCTCGTTCCTCACCACCAACCCACCACCTAAACAGCCTTCCAGGTGAGGCAGAGGTTTACCTGCACCTCTGCCAACCTGGTAGCTGCATTTGGTGCTCACAATGTGGCTTTCTCTACATTTAAGAAACCGAGCACAGTCTGGGTGATCCTTTTGCAGAGCAATGAAACTCTGTGCCCCACAAGCATCTTAAGCTTCAAATTAACTTTCCTTCCCACTCACCTGACCTGTTTGCCCTCAACCTTCTCCATTGCAGTAGAGAAGCCAAATGTAAATTGGAAGAACGATATCTCATATTCAGCTTGGATAACTTACAACACATTGGTATAAAGACTGAACTTCCCAACTTCAGGCTTAGGCAACCCACAGCCCCAGTGTTCTCCTCCCACATACTCAACTGTCTGTCTTTTTTTTCTTCTTTTGTTCACTTTTCCTATCCCCTCCCTTGCATTGCCCATCTTCCTTCTTCCCCCTCAGTCCTGATGCAGGGTCTCAACCCAAAATGTTGACCTACACATACTGCCACCACGGATGCTGGCTGACCTACAGAGTTCTTCCACTGTTCTGATATTTGTTCCAGGTTCCAGCATCTGCAGTCTCTCTTGTCTTAAATCTTCATTGCCACCTTTGTGTTGTAGGGTTTCCCAGTTTGTCGTCGGTCAGAATTTCCAGAAGTATAAACCAACAATGAAAGAACAGCACTATATTTCCAAGACAGCTAGGTGTTTGTTTCTTGGAGTAATAGTAGACTCAAGATCCAGCTGGCCGTCCTTGTCAAGGTGCTGGAGTTTAGATGCTTGGGACCAAAAGTTGAAGGACTCCTGGGGAAGTTGTTCCAGTCTATCATAGTACATAGAACAGTACAGCACAGGAACAAGACCTTCAGCCCATGTCTATGCTGAATACAATGCCATTTTAAACTAAGTGTATTTTGCCTCCACATAGAATCACAAAGTTGTATAGCATGTAAACAGATCCTTTGACCCAAATCATCCTTGCCAACTATGATGTCTATCTACACAAATCCCATTTTCCTGCATTTGACCCAGGTCCCTTTATTCCTTTTCTATCCATTTCCCATCCAAATGCTTTTGTAAACTCTGCAATAGCACCTGCCTCTATCGCCTCTTTTGAAAATTCATTTCATATCTCTTCTACCCTCTGCGTGGCAAATTCTCTTCAGATCACACTTAAGTTTTCTCTTTCACTTTTAACCCTTGACCTCTAGCTTTACGCACCCCTGTCCTTGTAAAAGGGCTGTGACTATCCTATCTCTGCCCTTCATAACTTTATAAACCTCGACAAGTTTACCTTCTCAGCCCATCTGATCTCACTTTGTGAATATGGCTGTCCATTCCAGGCCACATCCTGGTAAATCTCTCCCGCAGGCTTTCTAGCAATATTTCAACCTGTCTTGTGTACATGAACTGTGTACAAGTGTGGCCAAACTAGTAAAGCGGAACTGACTAACTTGATTGACAGCATCCAGTTAACAAACTCATCAAGACCAGTTGAAACAAAGATTCCTCCCTCTGTTTAATGTAAGATCAACAGATAGCAAGGACATTGACATGTTTAACTCATCAGATCTGTATTAAGTTAACAAACCCAATTGAATCTGCCTCTACTGCCTGTATATACATTCACATGTCTATCTACAAGCCTTCAAAATGCCACTATTATGTCTGAGTTTGTGCTCATGTGCTGACAGAAAGATGTCTGATATTCTGAGATTTATGTGATTATTGGACTGTGCTTTATGTTAGTCTCCTTCAGTTTTTTGGTGTTTTCTTTCTTGTGGCCAGTTGGTGGGTGGGTGATCTGATAATTTTTTGTGTGTCAATGTGTTGTGGGCTTTGATGCCAGCATCACTGTCCGTATCCGCAAGTGAGGGGGTCACGGATTATTATTGTCACTTTTTTCCTGTGGGGGAGAGGGCGGGATTTGATGCTATTGTAGGTGTTTTTTCCTGCGGGAATTGGGTGGGACATTTGGTGATATTGTAGCTGTTTTTTCCTGCGGGAATGGGGTGGGGCATTTGATGCTATTGTGGCTGTTTTTTCGGTGGAGGAGGGGACTTTGGGGTTTGTGAGTTTTGTTTTTTTTTCTCTTTTTCATGCCAGAGGTTGGGGAAGAGTTGATGTCCTCTCTTTCAACAACTGCTATGGTCTTTCTGTATTTCATGGCTGGAGTTTCTGGGAGCAATTTTGAAGCTGCAGGGTAGATACATCTTACAGAAGTAGTATTCTAAAGGAAGGATGAGTCAACTGTGACTGAAGGGGAAAGTCAAAGCAGCATATAAGCAGCTGAGCCTCTTATATTTTTCCTCTTATATTTAATTTCTCAAAGTACAATACCTCACACTTCAGATTCTGATTTAATAATCACATGTACATCAAAACAAAGTGTAATGTGTTGTTTGTATTAACAACCAAGATAAATAACAATATGCTGGGGGCAGTCCACAAATAGTGCCACCTTGCCTGCATTAAACCCCATTTGCCATGTGTCTGTTAATATCTGTAACTACGCTGTATTGCATTGTATCTTTTGACAGTTGCTGTGTACATCAGGTCCCAACACTGATCTTTTCAGAAAAGCACATCGCTGGTCAAAGCTTGCAGGCAGAATAACACCTTTCTAGCGCTACCTTCAATCTTCTATGTAGCCAATTCTGAATATACATTACTAAGTTATTGTGAATCTTGTGCATCTTAATCTGAATCAGTTTACCATAAGAGATCTTGCCTATGTAGACTTTAGCAGGCACATCCCAACATCTGCAATACTATCCTCAATAATCATCAACTCAAAAAAAACTTGCCCCAGTCCTCCAGGACCTTGTTTGTCACTAGTGAGGAAACAAAGATCTTCAAAGTGCCAGTAATCTCTTGCCTTGTTCAATAACCTGGATATATTCTAACAGGCCCAAGAGACTCAGCACTACATCATTGTTTAAATTATCCCAGCACACTAGACTGCCCCACTAAACTCTCTGTCCTGCTCCTTGGTAAATACCTCACCTGCATCTTTAGACTCCAAGCATAAATTTCCTCTTATTCTTGACTGGTCCTACCCGCTCCCTAGTTATCTTCTTACTTTTCATCCAACAACAAATACTTTGGGATTTTATTTAACCCTACCTGTCAAGATCATTTCATGGCCCTTTTTAAGCCCCATTGATCTCCTGCTTGAATTCTTTCCTGTTAATCTCTTGCTTGAAGATGAAGTTTTATGGTGAGGTGCAGAGCAAATGGGATACTTTATACTGCTACACTTGAGCATTTTAATTTTTATTTTTTAATTTTAAATTTAAATTTTAATTTTTAAGATTTATTCACACAAAATAATTCTAGGTATATGGCTGGCAATCCATGCAAGGCAGGTTTGAATTTAGTTGCAATGAGTTTACAAACATTTGCTAACAGAACAAAAACATGCCAATTAATTCAGTTCATTTTTGCAAAACTTTTAACTTTTCCTTTCACTTGTGTTTCAGGAAGCTCTTAAAAAAATCACATTTGTGACATGTGCATTAACTCCACACAATAAGAATTTGGAACTCTTAGATAAGAACAGTTTTCCTGAATTCTTTGTGGATTGGTGACCATCTTATTTATGACACCATACTTTGCCATTGCTCACAAACAGAAATATTTCTTATGAACTTAGATAGTCATCTCCCCCAAGGTGATAGGCCAATAGTGGATTCCAGTTAATTGGGACATATCAGGGTCAGTACATTTTGCCCCAATTAAGCAGCTGTCCCGATTAGCTGAAGTTTCCTAGAAATAGTTAAAGGTATAAAAAAAAAGGTAAACTATGTTTAACTGAGTAACAAATTAGGTATTTAAATGAAACAGGAACAAGTTAGACTACTATTACGGTACTATAAAACTGTACTAGTTCCAATAGTCATCAGTCTAGTGTTCACTACCTTTTATACTGAAAAAAAATAATCAGTGCAGGTAATGGACTGCCTTCAGCAGGGGCTTGGACCTGGTGGAAAAGTGTTGAACAATAACATCTATCTTGGAATGTTCTGTGGCAGATGGAACCGCTCCGCATTTCTTTTCTATGCGGAGCAGCGTACGATCTGCTCCCAACACCTGCCAATCTCAGCACCTGGTATGAAGATAAGACAGACAGGTGTGCTGCTTGTGGCGAGAAGGGAACACTTCAGCATATTTTGAGTGCACGCAGAGTCAATCTTTCCAGTGCATGTACACTTGGAGAGATAACAACGTTCTCAAAGTTGTAACAGAAGCGGTTGAGCAGAGAGTACTGCAGCACAACTTATCTCATGCCCCATGCTGCACAGAACATCGCATATCATTTGTGAAAGAAGGCTCCAAGTCAAGGGTGTACAGCACAGGCTCACGATCAAGCATACTTTCTTCAGCCAGTGATTGGTGTGTCAAGGCCGACCTGGACGGGAAAGACCGTTTCCCGGAGCAAATAGCTTTCACCACATTGTGTCCAGATATAATCATATGGTCTGACACCAGTAGAGAAGTGGTTATTGGTGAACTCACAGTCCTCTGGGAAGACAACATCGATGAAGCCCATGAGCACAAGTTAACCAAGTACGCAGAATTAAGATCAGAGTGCAGTGACAGAGGGTGGAAGGTCTCATACTATCCATTCGAAGTAGGCTGTCGTGGGTTTATTGTGTTCACTTTCCAGAAGTGGCTGCCTGACCTTGGCTTCAACAGAAGAGAGATCAAGTCAACCAGCAGGGCTGTAGCTGAGGCAGCAGAGAAAGGATCAGCATGGGTATGGACCAAGTATGTCCAGAGGAGCAGATAGTCGGACAGTGTATACATATCTTGCAAACCCTTCAGTAGTTGCATAGACACCTGAAGAGCAGACTATCTGTTGGATGGAAGTGACCAACAACTCTGATAGAGGCAGATGCCAAGTTTTTAAGCTCACCAGTGGGAGGTGGTGCTTTAGCACTGCTGGCTCACCACCTTGAGGGAGTCTTATACTTTATAGTTCGAGTCTTGATCATAAGTGGGCCGAAACTTCTGGAGACAGGTGGCAGATCAACTGATGATTCCACTGGTGATAGCACAGGGCAGTTAACATCTTAGTCCACATATATTTTTTAACTCATACTGAAAAAAACAATCAGTGCAGGTAATGGACTGCCTTCATAGAATGCTTTCGACAACTGCATCCTCCGTTGTAACATTCCAGATGATTGTCAATACCTTCAAATTCCTTGTAGTTCCTAACTTGAAGTAACAAAGACAAAAGAGCTGATTGTGGACTTCAGGAAGGGTAAGACGAAGGAACACATACCAATCCTCATAGAAGGATCAGAAGTGGAGAGAGTGAGCAGTTTCAAGTTCCTGGGTGTCAGGATCTCTGAGGATCTAACCTGGTCCCAGCATATTGATGTAGTCACAAAGAAGGCAAGGCGGCGGCTATATTCGGAGTTTGAAGCGATATGACATGTCAACAAATACACTCAAAAACTTCTATAGATGTACCATGGAGAGCATGCTGACAGGCTGCGTCACTGTCTGGTATGGAGGAGCTACTGCACAGGACCGAAAGAAGCTGCAGAAGGTTGTAAGTCTAGTCAGCTGTATGTTGGGCACTAGCCTACAAAGTACCCAGGACACCTTTAGGAAGCGATGTCTCAGAAAGGCAGCGTCCATTATTAAAGACCTCCAGCACCCAGGGCATGCTCTTTTCTCACTGTTACTATCAGGTAGGAGGTACAGAAGCCTGAAGGCACACACTCAGTGATTCAGGAACAGCTTCTTCCCCTCTGCCATCCGATTCCTAAATGGACATTGAAGTTTTGAACACTAACTCTTTTTTTTAAACATACAGTATTTCTGTTTTTGCACGTTTTTTAATCTATTCAATATATGTAATTGATTTGTTTATTTATTATGTTTTATTTTATTCATTATTCTTTTCTCTCTCTCTGCTAGATTATGTATTGCATTGAACTGCTGCTACTAAGTTAACAAATTTCACATCACATGCTGTTGATAATAAACCTGATTCTGAACTAGTTTCATTTTCACTCCCAGCCATTTCTGGCATCTCTAAGCCTGAATGCTTGAACCTACAGTGAACAAATTGGTTCTGAATTGTCTTACTGCTCATTTCTCATCAAAGATCAGTTACAAAAAAAAAATCACTACTTTTTGAACACCAATGTATGCAACTGATGTTATTAAAAAACCGTTTGCTGTAAGTGTGGTGTAATGTTGAATGGCCACACAAGTGCACACGACTGACACTGGTTAGAAACTGTCCAGCAACAATCTCCTGTCCCAATTAAGCAGCATAGTGCACCCAAATAAAAAAAATGGAATCTCGGCTATTTTCTTGATTTTTTTTGTTCTTTAAGAGTTACCCCAAATAAGCAGCCATCCTGATTAATTGATGGTCCATTTAACCAGAATCCACTATTAAATTTAGAGATCCTTGTGACAGACAGTAGCAGGACTGCTGGGTTGCTGCCATACAAGCTACCATGCTGTGCCATGTTCAAGGTGACAGGGAAAAAGCCTAAAGGCAGCAACATTTTCCCCCACCCATACAAAATACTAGGTACCAGGGATCCTAGCAGACTGTTAAAACAGATTTAACATTTAAGAGGCATTTAGTCATACATATGAACGGAGGGATACAGACCACAAGCAGGCAGATTCAATTGATATCATCGTCAGACTTGGTTGCAGGACTGGCAGCTTAATGTTCTGGGGTTCTGTTGTTTCAGATGTGATAGAGGGGGAGGAGTGGCATTACTAGTCAGGGAAAATTTCACAGCTGTGTGTAGACAGGACAGCCGGAGGGCTTATCTACAGAGGCTGTATGGGTGGAGCCGAGAAACGGGAAAGGTGTGACCACACTAATAGGGTTGTATTATAGACCACCCAATAGTCAGAGAGAATTGGAGGAGCAAATCTGTAGAGAGATAGCAGACTGATGTAAGAAACAGAAAGTTGTAATAGCAAGGAATTTTAACTTTCCACATATTGACTGGGACTCCCACACTGTGAAAGGGCTAGATGGCTTGAAGCCTGTCAAATGTGTTCAGGGAAGTTTTCTAAATCAATATATAGAGGTACCTACAAGAGAGGATGCAATCCTTGATCTCCTATTAGGGAACCAGACAGGTCAGGTGACCGAAGTATGTGTAGGCAAACATTTTGGGTCCAATGACCATAATTTCATTAGTTTCAAGTTAATTACAGATAAGGATAGGTCTGGTCCCCGAGTTGAGTTTCTAAATTGGAGAAGAGCCAATTTTGTGGAAATGAGAAAGGATCTAGGAAGAGTGGATTGGAATAAGTTGTTTTCTGGCAAGGATGTGTTCAGTAAGTGGAAGGCCTTCAAAGGCAAAATTTTGAGAGTGCAGAGTTTGCATGTTCCTGCCAGGATTAAAGGCAAAGTTAACAGGCATAGGGAACCTTGGTTTTCAAGGGATATTGGCGATCTGGTTAAAAAAAAGAGGTGTATAGCAGGTATAGGCAACAAGGAAAAAATGAGGTACTTGAAGAGTATAGAAAATGTAAGAAAATACTAAAGAAGGAAATCAGTAAGGCAAACAGAAGACATGAGGTTGCTTTGGCAGATAATGTGAAGGTAAACCCGAAGGGTTTCTACAAGTATATTAAGAGTAAAAGGATAGTAAGGGACAAAATTGGTCCCCTAGAAGATCAGATTGGTCGTCCATGTGTGGAGCCTCACGAGATGGGAGAGATCTTAAACAGTTTTTTTGCATCAGTATTTACTAAGGAAACTGACATAGCGTACATGGAAGGAAGGGAAACAAGCAGTAGTGTCATGGAACATATAGAGATTAAAGAGGTGAAGGTGGTTGCTGCCTTACAGCGAATAAAGGTAGATAAATCCCCCAGGCCTGACATGATATTTCCTCGGACCTTGAGAGAGACTGCAAGACAACATCACCTGCCTGTGCTAGTGATGTCTCCCTCCCAGATGCATTGAACAACTTCTATGCTCATTTTGGGATGGAAAATGACATGGCAGCCAGGAAGACCACACCTGCTCCAAATGACCTGGTGCAGTGTCTTACCGTGGCCGATGTGAAGAGAACCCTGTGCAGGATCAACCCACGGAAGGCTGCTGGACCAGACAATATTCCTGGCAGAGTGCTTAGAGGATGTGCAGACCAGCTAGCTGAGATTCTCACTGACATCTTCAACATCTTCGAGCAGCGCCGTCGTTCCTACATGCTTCAAGGCCACCACCAACGTCCCCGTGCCGAAGAAGTCTTCAGTGTCCTGCCTCAATGACTCACATCCATCATCATGAGGTGTTTCGAGAGGCTCGTCATGAGGCACATCAAGACCCTGCTGCTCCCCTCACTGGACCACCTGCAGTTCACGTACTGTCCCAACCATTCAACAGATGATGCCATTACCATCACCCTCCACCTGGACCTAATCCATCTGGACAAAAAAGACACGTACGTTCAAATGCTGTTCATAGACTTCAGTTCAGCATTCAACACAATTATTCCTCAGAAACTGATTGGAAAGCTGAGCCTGCTGGGCCTGAACACCTCCCTCTGCAACTGGATCCTAGACTTCCAGACTGGGAGTCCTCAGTCAGTCCGGATCGGAAGCAGCATCTCCAACACCATCACATTGAGCACGGGGGCCCCCCAGGGCCGTGTGCTCAGTCTACTGCTGTTCACTCTGTTGACCCATGACTGTGCTGCAACACACAGCTCGAACCACATCATCAAGTTCACCGATGACACGACTGTGGTGGGTTTCATCAGCAAGAATGATGAGTCAACATACAGAGAGGAGGTGCAGCGGCTAACAGACTGGTGCAGAGCCAACGACCTGTCTCTGAATGTGAACAAAACAAGAGATGGTTGTTGACTTCAGGAGGACATAGAGCAACCACTCTCCCCTGAACATCGACGACTCCTCCGTAGAGATCATTAAGAACACCAAATTTTTTGGTGTTCACCTGATGGAGAATCTCACCTGGTCCCTCAACACCAGCTCCATAGCAAAGAAAGCCCAGCAGCATCTCTACTTTCTGCGAAGGCTGAGAAAAGTCCATCTCCCACCCTCCATCCTCACCCCATTCTACAGAGGTTGTATCGAGAGCATCCTGAGCAGCTGCATCATTGCCTGGTTCGGAAATTGCACCACCTCAGATTGCAAAACCCTGCAGCGGATAGTGAGGTCAGCTGAGAAGATCATCAGGGTCTCTGTTCTCGCCATTACGTTTACACCGCAAGCTGCATCCGCAAAGCAAACAACATTATAAAGGACCCCACACACCCCTCATACAAACTCTTCTCCCTCCTGCCATCTGGCAAAAGGCACCAAAGCATTCAAGCTCTCACAACCAGACTACGTAAGAGTTTCTTCCCCCAAGCCATCAGACTCTCAATACCCAGAGCCTGGACTGACACCAACCTACTGCCCTCTACTGTGCTTATTGTCTTGTTTATTATTTATTGTAATGCCTGCACTGTTTAGTGCACTTTATGCAGTCCTGGGTAGGTCTGTAGTGTAGTTTCTGTGTTATTTTACATAGTTCAGTGTAGTTTTGTATTGTTTCATGTAGCACCATGGTCCTGAAAAACATTCTCATTTTTACTGTGTACTGTACCAGCAGTTATGGTTGAAATGACAAGAAATTGCAGGGACCCTGGCATAAATATTTAAAATGTCCTTAGCCACAGGTGCGTTGCCGGAGGATTGGAGTGTAGCTCACGTTGTTCCATTGTTTAAAAAAGGCTCCAAAAGTAAACCAGGTAATTACAAGCCAGTGAGCCTGACATCAGTAGTAGGTAAGTTATTGGAAGGTGTTCTGAGAGATCAGATATACAAGTATTTGGACAGCCGAGTGCTGATTAAGGATAGTCAACATGGCTTTGTGCATAGTAGGTTGTGAATAACAAATCTTGTAGTTTTTCGAAGTTACCAAGAAGATGAAGGAAAGGCTGTGGATGTTGTCTACATGGACTTTAGTAAGGCTTTTGACAAGGTCCCACATGGGAGGTTAGTTCAGAAGGTTCAGACACTAGGTATCCATGGGGTGGTTGTAAACTGGATTTGAAATTGGCTGTGTGGGAGAAGACAGAGTGGTAGTGGATGATTCCTTCTCAGACTGGAGGCCTGTGACTAGTGGTGTGCCTCAGGGATCTGTGCTGGGACCATCGTTGTTTGTTGTCTATATTAATGATCTGGATGATAATGTGGTAAATTGGATCAGCAGGTTTGCTGGAAGGCTTTCAAAGCTTGCAGAGGGATCTGGACCAACTGAAAAACTGGGCCAGAAAATGACAGATGGAATTTAATGCAGACAAGTGTGAGGTGTTGCATTTTGAAAGGACAAATCAAGGTTGGACATACACAGTAAATGGTAGGGTACTGAGAAGTGTGGAGGAACAAAGGGATCTGGGAGTTCGGATACATAATTCCCTGAAAGTGGTGTCACAGGTAGACAGGCTTTTGGCAGCCTGGCATTCATAAATCAAAGTATTGAATATAGGAGTTGGGATGTTATGGGGTGGTTGTATAAGACATTGGTGAGGCTAAATTTGGAGTATTATGTGCAGTTCTGGTCACCTAACTATAGGAAGGATATCAGTAAGATTGAAAGAATGCAGAGATTTACTAGGATGTTGCCAGGTCTTCAGTTGTTGAGTTACAGGGAAAGATTGAACAGGTTAGGACTTTATTCCTTGGAGCGTAGAAGAATGAGGGGAGATTTGATAGAGGTTTACAAAATTATGAGGGGTAGGGGACCATGAGGCCTGCGTCAGGCATTTTCATGCCTTACAAGGTGCAAACTGGAAGTCTGTGTAGGGCACCACTCCTCGCACAGACACTAGAGCAATGTGTGGTTAAGTGCCTTGCTCAAAGACACAAATACACTGCCACAGCTGAGGCTCAAACAGCAACAGATAGATCACCAGACGAACGCCTTAACCACTTGGCCACGTGCTCAACACATGTAAGGGGTATAGACACCGAGTAAATGTGAGTAGGCTCTTTCCACTTAGATTAGGAGAGATAGATACGAGAGGACATGGCTTTAGGGTGAAAGGGGAACGGTTTAGGGGGAACTTCTTCACCCAGAGTGGTGAGAGTGTGGAACGAGCTGCCATCTGCCATGGTAAATGTGGGCTCACTTTTATGTTTTAAGAATAAATTGAAAAGATACATGGATAGGAGAGGTCTAGAGGGTTATGGACTGGGTGCTGGTCAATGGGACCAGCAGAATAAAGTTTCGGCACTGACTAGAATGGCCGAATGGCCTGTTTTTCTGTACTGTCATGTTCTATGGTACTACAATCAGGATCAAAGATTTCAAATTATCGAAGGATAGCTGCCCTGGACAGTAAGGGCAAATTTGATAATTTGTTACACAAGGGATTACAACACAAGAACCCACTGGATTATTATAGGTATTTCTATTAACCAATCCAAATATAAAATGGGTTATTTTCACAGCATGCACCTCACCAGAGCAGGGACTCCAACTAGTTACAGTCTATGCTAACACCTTCCATGAAAGGATTGTGGTGCACATCTTTGCTGGCAAGATGACATTTGGACAAAGTAAATTGTAAGGTGGGCGATATCTGCACAATGTTAGTTAGCTTGAGAGTGCAAGAGTACACCAGGAATATAATGTGAAAAAATGAGTGTTATCCACCCATTTAAAATACTTAATTGGCATCAGTAATACTGCACAGAAATAAATCAGATGGCCAACCACATCCATGCAATACTTTTTGACCATCCCCACTAATTCCAATTGCCCACGATGATTCTGTATCCCTCCATGTTACGCCTATGCTTGTTTAAACATTATTATATTGGATTCCGTCATCTCATCCAACAGCAAATTCCAGACATCAACCATAATAAACAGAAATTCTCTTTAAAATATTTTCCTCACCTTAAACCTATGTTATATATAGGAATTGGTTACTGTAAATTGTCCCACAATTAGGCTAGGTTTAAAATTAGGGGTTGCTGGGTGGCACAGTTCAAAGGGCCAGAAGAACCTATTCCACACAGCATCTCTAAATGAAATAAAAATACTGTGTCATCTTCAAACTCAATGATACCTCCTCCATGCACATAAGTAACTAACATGTATCATAAACACGAGTTCCAGCACTGTTCCCTGCAGTATATCGTTGGTCAGATTTCCAAACAAGAACTGCTACAAAAGTGTTTAACTTGTGAGCCGACTACAATGAAGGGACATGGCTGCAGGATAAATAGATTGTCTGTTTAAGATTTAAAAGAAATTTCATCCCAAGATATGAATTTTTGTAATTATGCCCCACAAGGCTGAATGCTAACTCAAGTATATTCAAGGCCTTGTGTTCTCTTGGACTACCAGGGAAATTGATCACAGATCAGATAGGGAAACTGAACAAAAGGTCAGAGGCCAGATCAGCCAAGATATCACTAAATAGCACGACTGTTGCAAACTACACCATGGATTTGACTTTTTTCTTGTATATCAACTTCCCCTTAAACAGGCCTTGCAGCAGGAATTGGGCAGAGAACAGAGACGACACAAAATACTGCATTTTTTTTAATACGAGGATGCAAATAATGGGCCACTTTGCATCAACAGCAATTTAATCCAATAAATCATTTAATACAGAAAACATCAGAATGCAAGTATTTTATATTCCAACTTCAGAAGTTCCCTGCAGGTGTACTTTGTTTTTACTTAAAATGAAAGGTTACTCTTTAGAAGTTTAAAAACCACAATGTTTGAGAAGTGGTGTTTGTATTTTAACCACCTTAGATCTGCTGTGACAAAATAGAGGTTTAAAAATTGATAGCAAACACAGACATAGCAGCAGCCAACACTACGCAGCCACTAGTGTTGGGAGGTTTGCAACACACGTGGAGCATTTCCATTCTGTACATATCAATACAACTGTCTACTTTCTGTTCTTCACAAAGTCCTCTCCTTTCTTTATGGAAGCCTTCAGTTCACTCATAGCTTCTGCGACAAGCTTCTCTTCAAAAGCAGATAGTTTACCTAGCCCAAGATTCTTCTCTATGCCATTTTTCTAGTGGGAGAAAAAGTAAAACACACCAACTTAAAACATTTTCTTACATATAATTTAGAAACAAACAATTACTCTACACTAAAATACAAATGTTTGTATATAAATGAGAGCCCATAGTGAGGTCAAAGTCTATCTTATGTTAGCTGATCTCAGCTACAACAGTTTAGTCACATTATCTCCATGAAAACAAAGGTGGAATTATGAAAATGGAAAAACACAGGCAAGCTTCAAAGTCCACTTACTAATTGGAAGTCTACTGGAACACATGTACCCATAAAGGTATGAGGAGAGATTTAAACACTACCGATTCCTTCCAGAGGAATCACCGATCACATAAGATTAGTCTTTTTGGTAGAGATCAGTGACAACAGAACTGTACATTTGAGAGTCACCACCTTCAGCTTGGCAGAATGCAAGATATTTGCAGGCTTAAAATTAGTCAAAAAGCAACCCTCTTCATACAGAATTGTTACTTTGCTTAGTGCTCAGGATGCATCACTAGGAGCAAGAGCACTAATTGAATCTGTATCGAGAAGTAGTTAGAGCAAGTTTTTTTTTTTGAGTGTTACTAACCAAACCGTTAAACTAGCAACCTGGTGCTAATCCTAACCACTACATTGGAGTGAGCTGCTGTGCTAACAAGGGCAATTGAGGGAGAAAACAGCAGGTTCTATCACACCCAACTGAAAGTGATAAGAGAACAAAGGATCTGGTTGTCTGTTAAGACAAACTGGTGGTATTAGTCCCCAGCAATTACCTTCACTCACTGTGCTGTTCAGATTACCGTCTGAGCCCACATCTTGCTACTGAGGAGCTATCTAACACCAATCCCCACAAGCAACCTTCTCCACACCATCACCTAGTACCAGTGGAAGCAGGAGTTCAGCCCAGGTTCTCAACCCGAGCAGATCCCTTTAAAAAAACAAATTCACTTTAAACAAAGAAGGAAAGGAAGGGTTGTGCGTCAGTGTTCAGACTGGAGTACCATAATGAACTCAGGAGTGTTTATATGGAATAGAGCTCCATCCATGAACAAAGTTAAGTGGAATTGTCTGGCTTGCTCCACTATTACAGATTAAAATAGAGATGGAATTTCAAAAATAAGATCTAATTTTTAGAGTTATTATAACACTCAAGTTCTTAATGTTTTGGCCATTTACAACTTACAACTGGGAGGAAAGGTTTAAATGCTGAACAACCCACCCAGATTGAAAGTATACAAACTCACCCCAAGTAGTAAAGGTGTAGAGAAGTATGGAGATTCAGTTTCTTCAGAGCGGACAAATGCACATTCCACTACACCTTCTTTACCATTCATAGCATCCAAGAGTGAGAAGGCAAATCTGGCACCAGCATAAGCCATGGACAGAGTGGCAGAACCTAGCATCACACAGGAAAAAAAGCAGCACATTGAACATCTACAACGCACAGTTAGTTATCACATAAAACAAATCTGTTTCCCAGTTAAATAAAGAGCAAGAGTGAAAAAAAAAATGGCACACAAACAGTGGCAATTGTAAATCAAATTTCACGAACTTAGTAACCTCCATTGAGAGGGTGCTTCTGTCAGTAACATTACAGGTAGTGATTTAAAGGAAACATGTTTGATGTTAAGTGTCCAATTACCTGGGTTTTAGTTAATGCTGCCATTTGGCATGTACTTCTCATATTCCCAGCTACTAAAGTTTCAAACCTTGATGAACTGAAGCACTCTTAATGCTGACAGATATAATAACGTTCTCAAACCTCACCCCTTCAGGCAACAATTCCAGTAGCATATGCTCACTTGAGAACAGAAAGGTGTCTCCAGAGACCTCAACCTCAGAGAAAGAGGTTTCCAAGAGAAGAGATAAAAAAGGGGCAACTAAAGATCTGGCCAAAAAGACAAGGATTTAAGAGAGCAAATTATGGGGGCAAGGTATTCAAGTCCTCAAAAGCAAAAGGTGTATTACAGATGTGGCCATGTTTTGAATG
The DNA here is from genome assembly GCF_030028105.1 of Mobula birostris. Classification (NCBI taxonomy): domain Eukaryota; kingdom Metazoa; phylum Chordata; class Chondrichthyes; order Myliobatiformes; family Myliobatidae; genus Mobula; species Mobula birostris. The sequence continues at coordinate 50,462,621 of NC_092394.1, forward strand.
AAGGTGAAATGAACTGTATCAAAGGAAGCCATTTACAATACAGGTTAAGGAGCATTACAGGCTGCTGAGTAATTTAGTTGGAATAGGGTTGAGGGGAGGATGGGTGGGTCAGCGTAACAAGGATAGATAGAAAAACTAGAAACTCCTTTCCAATTATTATGGGGAAGTAGAGGATGAAAGCAGCAGAGACAGTTCAATAGACAGGCTCAAACTTATTGGCATGTCTCTGGTCTCTGAGGGGTGAAGGCTTAAGGAAATAAATGCAACACCAAATATTACTTTTGATCTCCAGGATTATCTTAATAATTTGTAATGTTTAAAATTGCCATCAATAATACTGAAAATTTAATCACTGTTGTAAACAACACCACATACAATTTAAGCTTTATCTTCAGTGCCCATTATGCGACTGAATGGCTACAAATCTAAACTTGTATGCAATTTAACCATCAGCAAAAGCAGCCCGATCAGCCAAGTACAAAAAGGCAGACTCTTGGCCTCAGTCTAGCTCATTATGATTGTGCATTTTATCGTTAACCTGCCGTGCACTTGTTTGGTAGCTTTTACACTTTATTCTGCATTGTTATTGTTCATGTTCCAGGTCAATGCACTTTGATTTGTATAAAAACTATGCAAAACAAGCCTTTCACTGTATCTTGGTACATGTGACAATAAACTAATATCAAAGTTTAGAACAGGAAACACAGACCAAATTCCACTGTGGATAATAGGACAGGGATTTTTTTTGTACAAATGGCAACAACAAACCTGCTCCAGCCTTGGCTTTGACCACCTCTGTACCAGCCTCTTGGATTCTTTCTGTCAAGGCTTGCAATTTATCCTGGGGGATTTCTACTTTAGGATTGCACTAAAACCAAAGTAGAAATGAAAGATAGCAAATGGAACCAACTGTGAAGAACTTATTAAATACACATTTAACTGTTTAAAAACAGCAAAATCATTGTCTTCAGATGGCCAGAAATATATTTTCTAGTTCCACAATTTAAAGAGAAAACACTTCCTTCAGGGTATAGTAGAATTACTGCTAGAAGTGGCTGACACAATATTGGGCAAGTGCATGGCATCTCTCATATCTTTATATCAGCAAAGGGAAAATGCATATGGTCAAGACACATGTAACTGGAGTGGTATGAAATGTTCTCAGCATTGAGCAGCATGCAACTGCTGCAACACCTCCATCTTCACAGCAAAGCTGTTCTAGATGTATTCACATCACAAATCTTCTAGCTTCCAGTTCAAGATAACATTGGAGGTGTAGTAGATTCAAAAACAAGATCCCTTGGAATTTATGTCAAGCAGAAAGCACATGCACAAAGTAAATAACTCACTTACAGAAACAGGGCTAACCAACACAAATTTGACAACTGATGTTCAAGGATTGATGAGGTGTCAGCAAAACAATGCCTGCTGCTTGCCTAGGAAGGCGCATACTGAGAAACTGGCTCAGAAGAAACAGCAGCAATCCTCAGGTTTTATCCATCTAGCGGTTACTGATCAGCTAGTGATTAGTATGTGGAAGAGTACTAAATTAAATGGAATCAGCAAACAAGTTTTCTGGGCATTAATGCTTTCATGGGTTTTGTCACAAAAGTATGGTTTCTATGAATTAGGAATATTTTTGTAGTTACATCAATTTTTAATACAATGGATTTGATAGCAACATTAAATGTTTGCCTGATTTCTTAAAAATAATAAATGTAAATGTAGGACAGCTTCTCAACAGGAAGATTCTAAAGTAGACATGCACAATGCTGGAACTACAAGTGCCTAAGGAATGCCACAGATAGGAAAAGAACTTAATACAGTAAATGAGTTCCTCAGGGAAATGTCCAAGTCCTAACAATCTTTAGCTGCTTTATCAATAATCAACAAACTCATATCATGGGAAGATCATGAAGGGTGAACAATTAGACTGGGGAGACCAAGCAGTTGTTCAAAATTATGCATGGTCTGGACAGGATGGATCCATTTTCTGTGGAAACCTCATCCACTTAAAAGATACAGCAACAAACACTATATACTGCAAATTAGAAGTCCATGCCAAGTGTTGGGAAGTAAGAGTTTTACATTTGATTGGCAAACAGGATGAAATAATTCCATCCATTCGGAAGGATTTCATCATTCTAAGTGCCAACAGCTAATAACTGTGCAAGTATTCCATTAATATGAAACTGTTCAGATAACATTCAGACATGTGACAAGGTCCTAAGTAGTTTTTGGATCACAGAACTATCAGGCATTAGCTAACTCCAATGAGTCCATTTAAACATCTGTTCTGATGTTCAAATATATTATCAGCATTGAATTCCCACTATCAACATAATACATCAGTAACAAGAAACTTAATGACAGGCACTCAATACTGCGCTTTCAACAATAAACTAGATTAAATAAACTACTACAAGAAACTCAAACTCCTCATTGCTTTCCAGCAGCTGCATGGAAAGCCAAAAGAATGATCAAAGATTCTACACTATAGAAGTGCAATACCTATAATATTTGGAAAGGTCAACATCATCCGGGGCAAAGATGCTCATTTAACTAACACTCCATCCACTTTGAACATTTACTTCTTCCAACAGCACGGCATGATTGCATGGCGTACATCTACAAAATGCTCTGCAGCCATTTGCCAAGACTTCTCTAGTAGCATGTACATAGTTCTAAACCAGATTTCACAATACCCCAATTTCATCACTGGATCAGAATACTGAACTCTAAACATCTGCTCAGTGAAAGCACCTTCACGACAAAGTCTGCAGCAGTTCAAGGCAGCAACACATCACTTCATTCTCAAGGACAATCAGAAATGGCCATTTTGTTAGCCAGCCATGGTCACATCTTATAAGCAAATGGGGGAAAGAAGGCTAATGTCAAGCACCTCCATTCTTATGTCAAGATTCAGTTTTGACTTTTTTTTTTAAAAAAAAGTATTTTTATCCACAATAGTTTGGCAAAGTCACATGGGGAACTGGCTATTTTTAAATTTAATAGCCAGATCAGAAATGCTGATCAAGTCAACTAGTTCCCGAAGAGAACTCTGATAGGCCAATCAGATGGTTCACTGCTCTCAGCGATAGAAACAGGAACAAGGGTCGCTAGCCCTCGTACCCCAGAAACACACCTGAGCAGTGCGGCGGAGGTACAGCTTTCAGAATTAATTTCACTGGTGATTCATGGCAATCCACATAGCTTCCAAACAGTAATAGAAGAAAGATTTAACATTCCCTAAATTAGAGCAATATGTACAAAATAGCTGAGCCATTCACCGTTTTATCATCTCGCGTCTACTTACTTGAGAGATCAGAGGGATGATAGTCTTTCCAGCATGGCCTCCAATCACCGGAACAGATACTCGTGCGGGGTCAAGGCCCTGCAAAACAAACAGAAGCATTTGTGTTTTATCCTTTACTGTTATAATGTGCAGATAGGACCAATTTCATTCAATTATGAAACCTTCAACCAAGAAAGCATTTTTGTAATCCTGGGATCTGGTATTCTGTTATCTAATTTTTACAGGTAACAGGTAATATAACAAAAATAACTAGTTTGCATCACCTATTCAACAGATTTTGTTGCAAATCAGGTCCCCAATACCATTTATTATACCTAAATTTTGCTGCACAATTTTTTGGCATCTTCAATATTATATATTCAATGGATTTGTTTAGCCTGCAAGTGAGAGTTTATCAACATTTTACTTTCAACTTTAAGGGATGATACTGTATATTGCAATTTGAAGTTAATTATTAGACATATTACAATATAGCAAAGAATAAAGAAATGTAAGAACTTGCTCTACTTCTGAACATATAAACATGATGTGAAAATCCAAAATGCTGGCTGGGGTACACATTAAATATTTTATTTGGAGGAAAGGGGGAAAAAACAAGCAGTTGTAAGAAAACTGCTGCCATAAATTAGTCATTTAAAAAATTATTAAACCCAGAATCATCTGAAATTCTTGATTTATGAAATATGTCAATATATTATTTCAAAGACTGGGCAAGAGAGACAAATCTCAACAGCATTTTAAGTTCTCACCTGTGGCTCCCCGTAACAAACAATAGTACACAAGTATAAACACCATGGAACCATGCTGAGGAAGGAGACTTATTCTGTCTCCTAGAGATGAATGTACTTTGGTGTGAGAATTGCAAATCAATCCCAGAACAACAGCAAAGAAACCTTGTGAAGATGCTTGAGGAAACAGGTAGACAAGTATCTATATCCCCAGTAAAACGAGTCCTATATTGACACAACCTGAAAGGCTGCTCAGCAAGGAAGAAGCCACTGCTCCAAAACCACCATAAAAAAGCCAGACTACAGTTTGCAAGTGCACGGGGACAAAGATCTTACTTTGTATCCGCTAAATAGGGGCCGTGGACAATTCTGATTTGTTGGTGACAGACGTGAAAGCACAGAGGAACATCTGGAGAAATTTCTGAATCCCCAGTTCGCTGCCGTTGTTACTGCGCGATCGAGAAATCTTCCAGAGGGGAGTCCCCAAGATCCCCGGTATTGCCTGCTGCTGGCGACCGAGATTGAGGTCGAATTGTTCGGATAGAGATGGTGCTCAGTACTCGGTGTCGGAGGGCTGATCGGAGGCTTGACGTTTTCGGATGACTCAGAGTCGGACTGTGGAGGCCTACAAACCTGACTCAGTTACACCAGTTTTGTCTGGAGGAATGGAACTAAATTCCAGAAACTTACTGTGAGAAGCTTGTGGAGAGCTACCCAAAACATTTGACCCAAGTTAAACAATTTAAACAATTTAAAGGCAATGCTACCAAATACTAACAAAGTGCATGTAAACTTCTGACCCACTGGGGAAGTGATGAAAGAAATAAAAGCTGAAATAAATCATTCTCTCTACTGATATTCTATTCTGATATTTCACATTCTTAAAATAAAGTAGTGATCCTAACTGACCTAAGACAGGGAATGTTTTCTCGATTAAATGTCAGGAATTGTGAAAAACTGAGTTTAAATGTATTTGGCTAAGCTGTATGTAAACTTCTGACTTCAAGTGTGTGTCTGTAGAAAAGGACTAGTTTTGCCATTGTTGTTTTATTCCTTGTTGTTCATTGAGCACGTTATGATGGTGACACTTATAAACTGCCCCCAGCACATCCGTGAGCGTACTGGTTGTTAACACAAACATATTTCACTGTAGACTGATGTACATGCGATAAATAAACTTGATTCTTGATTTTGAAATTGCTTCAAACTTGGTGCACACTTCCTAACAGAAATGGTTCAGTAAATATTTCTATTGTGGATAAATAGCACTTATAGATCCAATTTAGATGGAACTTCATTATTTAGAATACAAGTTCTTTAAATATTACATCAACAACTTGCACTGAAATTAGATTTCAACCTGAAACTATCCCAAACCAAATTAAAATAATTGATAGTGTTATAGCACAGAAACAGGTCCCCTGGCCCATCTAAAAAAAAAAAAAAGGGGGTGGTATATTACAAACTGAAGATTAAACAAGCAGCCAATATTCCTCATTTTGGACAGGGAAAAACAACGGTTGATGTATTCAGTGCTCCCCCAAGACTAGAGCAGAATATTGACACCTGGTTGTTATCAGTTCATTCCCAGTAGCGCATACATTCAAAACATTGTTCAACACCAAGATGGATTAGACAAGATATTTTCAAAGTGCTAGTCTTTTTCAAAAGGAAATGTAGAAGTGAGAGTCATGTAGCACCGATTCACATCAAATGACAAACAATTTAAATAGCCAAAAACAGTCACGTTACCTGGTAGTCATTACGTGTGTGGAACAATAGAATCGTAGGTTTAAACACTAAATTTACATCCATCTAACCCCAAGTATAGATCATCTTTTTGTCGTTTACCTTAAGCTCAGCAACAAAAGTGTTGGCTCTGACTATATCTAATGTGGACACACCAAAGATCTTGTTAGGGTTGTATACTCCAAGTTTCTTGAAAACTTCTGTGGTGATTGGTATTGTGGAGTTTACCTAGAAAAATAATAGGCTACTTAATATAGCAAGGAAAGAGAATGCCAAAGCACAAAATATTCTTTAAAAATTTACAATGTTGTCCTCATTTTGATGATCTACACACTTTCTAGATTGACATCATAGATTAAAAATTAAACTATAATTCAATTAGAATAAAAACTGCAGTTGGTCAAATCATTTACTTGCCTACGTCCAGTCATGCAAACAGTTTAAAGGATACTCAAGGGAGGCATTACTTGCTTGTCCAATAAGAATATGATATATACCAAGCTAATTCCTTTGATGAGAGATTGTCAAATTGCAAAGGGCTAAAGAAAACCAAGCGTATTCTTCGTAATTCAAACTAAAGGGGACCTTATTTAAATTTACAAGATCCAGAGGGGGCACAACAAGGTAGATGTTGAGATATTTCCATGAGAGTGAGAACTTCCATCCAGGAGAAGGCTATTTAGTATTTTTACTTGCAGAGATAATGAATCTCTAGAGCCATTTGCCTGTGGTACACCGCACAGGGCTACAACACTGAAGAGGATTTCCTTAACTGGGGAACAAAAAAAATCCCGTAACCACATTATCTCAGTAAGTTAAATTGTAGCATCTAATATCATCACTTCCACATAAATTTAAGGTATTTACCAAGTATCTGTTCAAGGATCAGACAAGAATTGACACCAGAGTGGGTTCAATGTTTAAATTATAATTGGTTAATGGAAATATTGCAAAAACTGGCCAGGATAATGGAATGCTACTTAATTGGTTGCATTGTGGTCTGAATGTGCATCTTTCCAATAAACTAGAGGGTAGTTCTGTGAACATGTTATTAAAATACTATTCCCAAATTAGCAATATTGCATTCAGCACAAGATAAAACAGAACGTCCTTTGAGCAGCATTTTAGAATATTCCTCATTGAGAGGCTATTGTACAATCAATTTTCCAAGACAAATAGCCCCATATCTACTCCATTTTCAACTGGTAACACCATTTTCCCACCTCATATCCAAGATCCTGTCAACATCTAGAAATCAAATTTAGTTTAATTGCAAACATTACTGCCTTTTATAGTGGATAATTCTGGAGTCTTGTCTCCATATAGATGAAGAGAACTATAATACTTAATTTGCTACTTTTAAAGACATTATCAGCTGAAAGAACACACTCACAGGGTTGGAAATGACACAGATCATTGCCTCTGGACAATGTCGGGCACAAGCCTCAGTTAGATCTGCAACTACTGAAGCATTTGTGGTGAAGAGATCATCTCGTGTCATGCCTGCAAAAGTAATTTTAATGTTTACACTACATCATGAACTGATTAAATATTGCCATGTATTTCTCACAAAGTATTTGTATTCACATTTTTAATGATAATATGTGCAATTTAATGGAATCTTTAAGCTTGAATACAGTAGAAACATTAGTTTAAAATACTAGAAAATAGGAGCACTAACTATATTTTAACTAAGATATCTTTTGAGAAAAGACAGCAATACATTTTTATATGGGTTACCTAATCTTAAAAGTAAGATATAGTACTATTTAACTGGATTTGAAGTGACACACATCCCCTCAGAACCACTCAAAATCCCCAGCAGAAAAATACATCGAGGTGATTCACGTACAATTTGCAAATTATGACAGTGAATTTGAATAAAAATTTAAATATATTACCTACCAAATAAATGTGCTGTGCACAAATCTAGTTAAATGAAATGCAGAGAAAAATATAGAACTGTAAAAACTGATTTAAAATGGGTCAGCAATTCAAGTGCGTTAAATAAAAATAATGTATTCTTTATCAATAGAAAAATAGAAGATTCTTTATCAAAGAATAATAGAAATGGAATAATAACTGAAAATATTCTTATCTTAAAAAAAATCAGTAAAAATTAGAAAAAAAATTAAAATGCAAGGTGGCTGTCATTATGGAAAGATAATGCTAGAGACAAAAATGAGGAATAAGTCACTCCGCCACTCATGTACATGCTGCAATTCATTAAGATCCTGGCTCATTTATCTTGCGATCCACTTTTCTGCACCAACCCTATATTAACTCCAATTCTATTAATACCCAAACATCAATCTCTCAGTAGTAGTTTGAATTATCCACTGTTTACTTGAGTAGAGGATTTTAAAAGATTTTTTCCTTTTGGAGAACACATCCACCCTGGATGTCTAACCACTTGTTCTAAAAACACCAGCCAAAGGGAAGTCAGATCTATTTTGCTTCTAGATAAATATAGTTGGCAGCCATCGATCCCAGGGGATCATGGGTTTGCTCTTTTGGTGGACTGTATCCTCTCCAGGGCACAAGCCTGGGCGGGAAGATTTGAAGAAAAGGCTGTTGCCCATGCAGCAGGTTCCCCCTCTCCACGTCACTGATGTAGTCTAAGGGAAGGGCAAGCGCCGACACAGCTTGGCTCCAGTGTCGCCTCAAAGGTTGCCAAAGTGCAGTGGTAAACAACATCAAACTGCCTAAGGGACCCCTCGCTCTGGATTTCTTCCTTGGAGTTTACGCCTGAAAGCCTTTCCCATGGGTGGACATGGCCGCAAGGTAGCGGTTGTTTAAAAATCAGAGATTTTACACAAAACAATTTAACATATGATCCATCAGCATTGCTTTACAGCAGGAGCTCCCAAACTTTTTTTATGCCATGGACCAATACCATTAAGTAAGGGGTCCATGGACACCAGGCTGGAACCCCTGATTTAAAGCTAATCAGTACTGGTGATTAACCTATTTGCTTCAAATTAGTTCAGTTGCACTGGAGAAATCAAAGATGCATTAAAAGATATATTAAAGCAAAACAAGTTCCTCATAGCAGTATGCTATATATGACCCATTTCATTACACACTTACTTTTTATACATCATTTTGAAGAAACCGTGTTTAGGCTTGAAATTTCTGCCCAGACAGAACTGGAGCTCAATTAACCATGTATTTCTCCAAGATTTAAGTACGTACCAGGTTTCCTCGGCACTCCAGCAGGCATAACCACCATTTCACATCCTTTTAAGGCAGCAGGCAACTGTTCAGCACCCAAATAACCTGGGCGAAAACAATTTCAGTCAGTACTATATCATTTAGAAACAGATTGATAAAATCTAATTACATGCAGTGTTTAATGACCATAAAGCATTAAGAGAACCTCCACAGTTGTCTTGCAAATATAACCAATATTGCAGTATAGCAAACATGCCAAACAATTTGCAACAGACAAGGTCTCACTTATTAGAATGTGTTGTTTTTAAAATGGCAGCTTCAGAACTGGCCATGTCTCAAAAGAGAATTTCTGCTCTTGTAAACTAGCGTATAGGACATTTCATTGCTAATAGAGGGCAGACAGGCTTTTAAGTTAGTACTTCATCTCAAATAAAGCTGCACCAAGATTCCCTGATAAACTGAGGTCTATGAGAAAATTTTAAACTGTTTGGAATCAAATCTTGGCTGCAGGCAGAGGTTAATTAACTCCATCCCAGGGGTTCCTCAAGGCAAGCGCCCTTTTAACTATTTCAATTTTTTCTTCCATTAAATGTATCATAAATGTGAAATTGCAGTACCACATACCTGCATACAAGGACATAAACAACAGTTTCGTATGTAGCTAGCATAATAAGCATTAATAGCTAGTAACACATTACCTGGCACTAGCTGGCATATCATCAACCAAAGGAAGTCTGATCACGTATGCTTACATATCATCACCAATGCCACCACTATCACCATCTACCAGAAGTACTGCACTGTAGGCACTGACTGCAAGAGTTGATCAAGGAGTACATTTCCCATAGTTACTCATCTTCTAACACCACAAAGTCTTTCGACTATCAGCAAGAAAAAAAAGAACAAGCATGAACAATAGACAATTTCACCAAGCCCTTCTGTCATCTACCAGGCACAGTACTGTGATGGAATATTTACCTAATTGCCTGAGTGAGTGCAGATCTAACACCAGGACAAAGCAGCCCAATTGACTAGTACCCACGCATCACACTAAATAAACATTACATCTATCATTGGTACCCATATGGGTAATGTATAGCATTTACAAAATGCACATGCCAAGGCCATTTTGAAATTTCTCATGATCACCACTATAGTAGTACTTCAGGTACACAGGGAACCCACTACCTGCATGTTCCACACTGACTTGGAACAATGTTTCTTCTCCAAAGTTGAAAATAAATTAACTAAGCACATATCTCACCATATACAACTCTGATTCTTTTTTTTTTGTGGGCTTACTCAGCAAATCTAAGAATCATAATAGAATCAGTGCATCCAACAAGGCAGACAAAAGTGTGTTCGTAGATTGTGATAACACTGACAACTTTCTAGAACTGAGATGCAGTTAAAGCTATAGCCAAAAAAAAAAACATACATTAGCAAGTTTCCTCTTCAGAGCTTACACAGGAATAAACTGAAGCTGGATTGGACTATGTGACCCTTCATATCTGCTCTGCCATTCAACAAGATCATGCCTATTTTTTGTGTTGTCACCTCTCTGCTCCGGTTCCCTTAATATCCAAAAGCCTACATTTATTCTTGAACATACACCCAGTGCTGTGACAAGCCTCTAAAGCCCTCTTAGTTGATAATTTCATTGTGCATAGCATGGTGTTTCTTTGGAAATCCCTCTTCAGTCCTGTCAAAAATTGCTTTTAAGACTGGGTCCAGGCAATAAACGTCAGCCCTGCACACAATCGAATTTTTAAAATTTACACAAATTCAGCTTTTGTTCTTAGAGACTGGGCCCAGGCAGCTTGACTTCTCTTCAAGGACATCTGTCAATCTGACGAATTTTCACTGCATTCTTATTCTAGGTACAGAGGCTAGGTCTGTATGCAAATTTAAAGCGCATCCTTACCAAGACCCTATATAAATTATGTTTTTGAAAAAAATGTGAATACAAGAATAAAATTTTTTTAAGAGACCACTTATTTTCCTAATAGTTTTCTGACATACAGTACAAAATAACTTTGTTATGTACAAGGTGACCTCTGAAGATTATCTTTCGATTTGTCACCATTTAAAATATATTCTACTTTTTCTGTCTTTCCCAGCAAAGTGAATAACCACATTAAGTTTCCATCTGCTATATTCTCACCTATTCACTCAGCCTTTCCATCTAACCCAAAGCCTCTCTTCATCCTCAATCCCCACTGTCCCCCAGCTTTTACAATGTACTACATGATTCCCTCAGCCAAATCAAAGATTACGAACAGGAACCCCAGCACTAAACCTTGCAGCACCCTAAATGAAAGCCTTCCAGTCTTAAAGATAACACCTTATTTCCAGATTGTCTGTATTTTAACCAAGTCCCAATACATGCTGGTATATATCCCCAGATTCACACACTGATATTTTGTTTGTTCGCCTTGCATGACACATCAAATGTTTACTGAAATTCCAACATGTCAACAGGCTCCTCCCACTGATGTGAATAGTTACAACCTCAAGTCCAATGGACTTAATCACCATTTGACAAACCCAGAGTCTGCCCAACACTATGACCTCAACCCTATTACCTTAATCTACTAAGGAAATGACCTCCTGCTGTTAATAACAGGCTAAGTGGTCCATATTTTCTGTCCACCTGTTCTTACATCAGATTGGAATAATGGGGTTCGTTTTAAGGCAATCAGCTATAGACCAGTCATATAAGAGTACCGTCTTAGACCATTCTTGTTGGCAAGCTTTTACATACAAAAATACAAATCTATACTTTAAAAAAAAATGTTGTACTCACCAGTTACTTTTGCCCTGGTCTCAATGTGGCTGAGATCTGCTGCAACACCAGGTGTGTGTGCAATATCATACAGTGAGAGCTCACCTACAAGTGGACTGTTCTTTAGTAGCAGAGAGAGGGGCTGCCCAATGCCGCCTGATGCACCCAACACTGCTACCTTGGCATTGCACTGTGCAAAGGAAAAAGTGATATTGTAAAGTGTAGATCACAAAGTTCTAAGTAAACTTATTAGCCAATGTAATTAAAAGAGTTGTATGAGGAACAGTAACCATTTTCTACTACAACTTATTTAATATCACTTCCTGCAATCCTTCATCTTATAAATTAACATGTTACTGTAGAATTCCTGACTCTATCAACCTTCAATTTAACCCTCAAGTCACAACTGCATCTTACTTTGTAAATTAAATTTTTCAAGAGTTATAACTCATTGTCCTTCCTGTCAATTACTAGAAGAGCAAGATTCCATTTCTTTCACTTACTCAATCTTCATTAGTTCACAAAACTATGTCAAAATGTTATTCAAGGCATAGTATTCAGTACATCTGCTGTCCTTAAACTGAGAATGTTGCTCAGACTCTCTACCAGTCTTGCTTGCACCAAGCCATTTCCAAGGCAAACACCTTCAATCACCAGCATCTTATAATTTCAAGTATGCTGCATATGGAATTAGTCTCACCAGATAAGCAATTATTTATCATAATATTTTATACTACTAACTGCAAAAACTACACATTAAAAACTTGTAAACAGAAGGCAGAATGAATATAGAATGTAAAACAAAAGAAATCAAACTTTATAAAACTAATCAACATATCATTAACCTTTTTACATTGAGGCATTAAACTGGAGAACAACAGCTACTCAAGATGTCAGAATCAGATTTATTATCACTGCCGTGTGGCGTGAAATTTGTTAGCTTAGCAGCAGTTCAATGTATTACATAATCTAACAGAGAAAAATAATAATAAATAAAATAAAACATAAAGTAAATCAATTATGTATATTGAATAGATTTTAAAAATGTGCAAAAACAGAAATACTGCATATTAAAAAAAGCTTCAAAGTCCATTTAGGAATTGGATGGCAGAAGGAAAGAAGCTGTTCCTGAATTATTGAGTGTGTGCCTTCAGACTTCTGTATCTCCTACCTGATGGTAACAGTGAGAAAAGGACATGCCCTGGGTGCTGGAGGTCTTTAATAATGGACACTGCCTTTCTGAGAGACCGCTCCCTAAAGATGTCCTGGGTACTTTGTAGGCTAGTTGACTAGATTTACACCATCCTGCGGCTTCTTTCGGTCCTGTGCAGTAGCCCCTCCATACCAGACAGTGATGCAGCCTGTCAGAATGCTCTCCACGGTACATCTATAGAGGTTTTTGACTGTATTTGTTGACATGCCAAATCTCTTCAAACTCCTAATGAAGTACAGCCGCTGTCTTGCCTTCTTTATAACTACATCAATATGTTGGGACCAGGTTAGATCCTCAGAGATCTTGACACCCAGGAACCTGAAGCTGCTCACTCTCTCCACTTTTGATCCCTCTATGAGGATTGGTATGTGTTCCTTTGTCTTACCCTTCCTGAAGTCCACAATCAGCTCTTTCATCTTACTGACGTTCAGTGCCAGGTTGTTGCTGCGGCACCATTCCACTAGTTGGCATATCTCACTCCTGTACGCCCTCTCGACACCACCTGAGATGGTATTTGAGCAATGCCTAGCCACGCAGTCATGTGTATATAGAGAGTAGAGCAGTGGGCTAAGCACACACCCCTGAGGTGCCCCAGAGTTGATCATCAGTGAAGAGGATTTGTTACCACGAATCTGCACAGACTGCTGTCTTCCGGTTAGGAAGCCGAGGATCCAATTACAGAGGGAGGTACAGAGGCCCAGGTTCTGCAACCTCTCAATCAGAATTGTGGGAATGATGGTATTAAATGCTGAGCTATAGTCGATGGAACAGCATCCCGACGTAGGTTTTTGTGTTGCCTAGGTGGTTTTGCTCAATACTTGAATAATATTTAGAAAGCTATTGATGTCTCACTATACTGAGATAAGATCTAGCTCTACTCTACCTCGTCCCAACTGTGAAACGTAGTGCTGGCAATGTCATGGTTTGGGCCCGCTTTGCTGCCTTCGGACTAGACGGCATGCCATCATAGATGGAACAATGAATTCTGAATTGTACCAGCAAATGCTACAGGAGAATGTCAGGGAATCTGTCCGTGAACTGAAGCTCAAGAGAAAGTGGGTCATGCAGTAAGACAACGACCCTAAACACACAAGTCAGTCTACAAAAGAATAGCTAAAGCAGAAACAATTTCATGTTTTGGAATGGCAGAGTCAATGTCCTTAATCTAGACCTTAATCCTATAGAAATGCGTGGAAGGACCTGAAGCAAACAGTTCTTGCAAGGAAGCCCACCAACATCCCAGAGTTGAAGCAGTTTTGTAAGACGGAATGACCTAAAATTCCTCCACGCCGATGTGCAGGATCGATTAACTGTTACTGGGAATGTGTGGTTGAAGTTACTGCTGTACAAGGGGGTCACACCAGTTATTGAAAGCAAAAGTTCACATACTTTTTCCAATAAATACATGTAATACGGGTCGACGATCACTAATCCGGCACCATTGGGACCTGAGGAGTGCCGGAATAGTGAAAATGCCGAAGAACAGGAAGGAACTGGATTACAGGTAGTTGGATTAGTGAAGGTCGACTGTATTGGATCATTTTTCTAAATAAAAGAAAAAGGGTATAGTTTTGTGTTCTTTATTTAATTGGATTCTCTTTATCTAGTTTTAGGACTTGAAGATCTGATCACATTTTAGGTCATATTTATGCAGAAATAGAAAATTCTAAATTGCTCATGAACTTTCTAGCACCACTGTATATACAAAACAGAATTATGTAAGCTAATTAATAGAAAAAGCTGATTCTGTATTGTTTCAATAGAGTACTCGGCAAGGTAAACAATTTTCATTTAGCGACATTCCAGATTGGAAGGTAATTCTGGCATTCAATATTTAGATATTTTGAAATGTGCACTCAAACACACAAGTACAGGCGCCAACGAAAATTGCAACACTAGCATTTCTACATATTGCAACTTGGCATCCTTATAACAAACTGTAGTCATACAGACACATCCAGGAACAAATAATGAAACACTATAGCAAATGAAAACCTAATATTTGGCCAATAGACTGTAAATAAGTAAAAGAAAAAGTGTTGAAAAAAGTTTCAGATTATTTACATAAGCAATTTCTGTATAGCTTAATGTTTATTCTTTGTCAAATATTTAGGCTACAACGCTGCTGCAAGCAAATTTAGCATTGCACCTGTTGTATCCACTGCTTGTATGCCCAGAGAACAGTTTTGGAAGAACTAATCTAGATATCGACATACTGACATGCCGAGACTAATATCTTATGGCAGTTGAGCCCAGGACTTCTAAATCTCAGACTTCTACGTGCTCATTTATATTTCATTCCCCAAGGATTGCCACCATCCCCACCCTCTCTGTAGCTTGGGAGTTTGTCTAATTGCCAATCCTGACTTGCTGAGCATTTCTAGATATTTATTTCCCCTTTTGAAGAAACACTCAGCAACTTGCCTTGCACCCCTCCTTGTTCATGGATGTTCAGCATATTTTGCAGCAAAGGTCAGAGTATCGGATAAATAATCAGCACGATAGCAAATTGAGCAAAAACTGGACAGAGAATAAAAAACAGGCATGATTTCAAAGATGCCATTAAAGACTTATCTTTCATAATTATTAGTAACTAATAAAGAAACCAAACAGCTTACTGGCACAAATGACAAAACTCAAGGGAGGAAAGCATAAGCAACCAAAAGCAAAACAATGATAGCACAAGGCAACCAAGTGTGGAGGCCCAAGGAGAACAAGCCAGAAAGGGCCATTTATTTATTGTGGTTTTTACTATTATTTTTATATCTTTTATTTTTTGTGCGCTGCACTGGATCTGGTGTAACAATTATTTCATCTTCCCTTTACATTTGTGTGCAGGAAATTACATTAAATAGAAACATAGAAAATAGGTGCAGTAGGCCATTCGGCCCTTCGAGCCTGCACCGCCATTTATTATGATCATGGCTGATCATCCAACTCAGAACCCCGCCCCAGCCTTCCCTCCATACCCCCTGATCCCCGTAGCCACAAGGGCCATATCTAACTCCCTCTTAAATATAGCCAATGAACTGGCCTCAACTGTTTCCTGTGGCAGAGAATTCCACAGATTCACCACTCTCTGTGTGAAGAAGTTTTTCCTAATCTCGGTTCTAAAAGGCTTCCCCTCTATCCTCAAACTGTGACCCCTCGTTCTGGACTTCCCCAACATTGGGAACAATCTTCCTGCATCTAGCCTGTCCAATCCCTTTAGGATCTTATACGTTTCAATCAGATCCCCCCTCAATCTTCTAAATTCCAACGAGTACAAGCCCAGTTCATCCAGTCTTTCTTCATATGAAAGTCCTGCCATCCCAGGAATCAATCTGGTGAACCTTCTTTGAACCTTCTATGGCAAGGATGTCTTTCCTCAGATTAGGGGACCAAAACTGCACACAATACTCCAGGTGTGGTCTCACCAAGGCCTTGTACAACTGCAGTAGTACCTCCCTGCTCCTGTACTCAAATTCTCTCGCTATAAATGCCAGCATACCATTCGCCTTTTTCACCGCCTGCTGTACCTGCATGCCCACTTTCAATGACTGGTGTATAATGACACCCAGGTCTCGTTGCACCTCCCCTTTTCCTAATCGGCCACCATTCAGATAATAATCTGTTTTCCTATTTTTGCCACCAAAGTGGATAACTTCACATTTATCCACATTAAATTGCATCTGCCATGAATTTGCCCACTCACTCAACCTATCCAAGTCACCCTGCATCCTCTTAGCATCCTCCTCACAGCTAACACTGCCACCCAGCTTCGTGTCATCCGCAAACTTGGAGATGCTGCATTTAATTCCCTCATCCAAGTCATTAATATATATTGTAAACAAATGGGGTCCCAGCACTGAGCCTTGCGGTACCCCACTAGTCACCGCCTGCCATTCTGAAAAGGTCCCGTTTATTCCCACTCTTTGCTTCCTGTCTGCTAACCAATTCTCCACCCACACCAATACCTTACCTCCAATACCGTGTGCTTTAAGTTTGCACACGAATCTCCTGTGTGGGACCTTGTCAAAAGCCTTTTGAAAATCCAAATATACCACATCCACTGGTTCTCCCCTATCCACTCTACTAGTTACATCCTCAAAAAATTCTATGAGATTCATCAGACATGATTTTCCTTTCACAAATCCATGCTGACTTTGTCCGATCATTTCACCGCTTTCCAAATGTGCTGTTATCACATCCTTGATAACTGACTCCAGCAGTTTCCCCACCACCGACATTAGGCTAACCGGTCTATAATTCCCCGGTTTCTCTCTCCCTCCTTTTTTTTAAAAAGTGGAGTTACATTAGCCACCCTCCAATCCTCAGAAACTAGTCCAAAATCTAACGAGTTTTGAAAAATTATCACTAATGCATCCATTATTTCTTGGGCTACTTCCTTAAGCACTCTAGGATGCAGACCATCTGGCCCTGGGGATTTATCTGCCTTCAATCCCTTCAATTTACCTAACACCACTTCCCTACTAACATGTACTTCGCTCAGTTCCTCCATCTCACTGGACCCTCTGTCCCCTACTATTTCTGGAAGATTATTTATGTCCTCCTTAGTGAAGACAGAACCAAAGTAATTATTCAATTGGTCTGCCATGTCCTTGCTCCCCATAATCAATTCACCTGTTTCTGTCTGCAGGGGACCTATATTTGTCTTTACCAGTCTTTTCCTTTTTACATATCTATAAAAGCTTTTACAGTCCATTTTTATGTTCCCTGCCAGTTTTCTCTCAATCTTTTTTCCCCTTCCTAATTAAGCCCTTTGTCCTCCTCTGCTGAACTCTGAATTTCTCCCAGTCCTCAGGTGAGCCACTTTCTCTGGCTAATTTGTATGCTTCTTCTTTGGAATTGATACTATCCCTAATTTCTCTTGTCAGCCACGGGTGCACTACCTTCCTTGATTTATTCTTTTGCCAAACTGGGATGAACAATTGTTATAGTTCATCCATGCAACCTTTAAATGCTTGCCATTGCATATCCACCGTCAATCCTTTAAGTGTCATTTGCCAGTCTATCTTAGCTAATTCACGTCTCATACCTTCAAAGTTACCCTTCTTTAAGTTCAGAACCTTTGTTTCTGAATTAACTATGTCACTCTCCATCTTAATGAAGAATTCCACCATATTATGGTCACTCTTACCCAAGGGGCCTCTCATGACAAGATTGCTAATTAACCCTTCCTCATTGCTCAAAACCCAGTCCAGAATAGCCTGCTCTCTAGTTGGTTCCTCGACATGTTGGTTCAAAAAACCATCCCGCATACATTCCAAGAAATCCTCTTCCTCAGCACCCTTACCAATTTGGTTCACCCAATCTACATGTGGACTGAAGTCACCCATTATAACTGCTGTTCCTTTATTGCACACATTTCTAATTTCCTGTTTAATACCATCTCCGACCTCACTACTACTGTTAGGTGGCCTGTACACAACTCCCACCAGCGTCTTCTGCCCCTTAGTGTTACGCAGCTCTACCCATATCGATTCCACATCTTCCCGGCTTATGTCCTTCCTTTCTATTGCGTTAATCTCTTCTTTAACCAGCAACGCCACCCCACCTCCCCTTCCTTCATGTCTATCCCTCCTGAATATTGAATATCCCTTAACGTTGAACTCCCATCCCTGGTCACCCTGGAGTCATGTCTCTGTGATCCCAACTATATCATAATCATTAATAACAATCTGCACTTTCAATTCATCCACCTTATTACGAATGCTCCTTGCATTGACACACAAAGCCTCCAGGCACACTTTTAGAACTCTCTTAGCCCTTATACAATTATGCTGAAAAGTGGCCCTTTTTAATGCTTGCCCTGGATTTGTCGGCCTGCCACTTTTACTTTTCTCCTTAGTACTTTTTGCTTCTACCCTCACTTTACACCCCTCTGCCTCTCTGCACTGGTTCCCATCCCCCTGTTGTGAACTAACCTCCTCACGCCTAGCCTCTTTAATTTGATTCCCACCCCCCAACCATTCTAGTTTAAAGTCACCTCAGTAGCCCCCGCTAATCTCCCTGCCAGGATATTGGTCCCCCTAGGATTCAAGTCCTTTTTGTACAGGTCACGCCTGCGCCAAAAGAGTTCCCAATGATCCAAAAACTTGAATCTCTGCCCCCTGCTCCAATCCCTCAGCCACGCATTTATCCTCCACCTCATCACATTCCTACTCTCACTGTCGCGTGGCACAGGCAGTAATCCTGAGATTACTACCTTTGCGGTCCTTTTTCTCAACTCCCTTCCTAGCTCCCTATATTCTCCTTTCAGGACCTCATCCCTTTTCCTACCTATGTCATTGGTACCTATATGTACCACGACCTCTGGCTCCTCACCCTCCCACTTCAGGATATCTTGGACACGATCAGAAATATCCCGGACCCTGGCACCAGGGAGGCAAACTACCATCCGGGTCTCTGGACTGCATCCACAGAATCGCCTATCTGACCCCCTTATTATCGAGTCCCCTATCACAACTGCCCTCCTCTTCCTTGCCCTACCCTTCTTCTGTGCCGGAGGCACGGCCACTGTCGCTTCCCCTGGGTAAGCTGTCCCCCCCAACAGTACTCAAACAGGAGTACCTGTTGTTAAGGGGCACAGCCACCGGGGTACTCCCTATTACCTGACTTTTCCCCTTCCCCCTCCTAACCGTGACCCACTTGTCTGCCTCCCGTGACCCCGGCGTGACCACCTGCCTGCAACTCCTCTCTATCACCTCCTCACTCTCCCTGACCAGACGAAGGTCATCGAGCTGCAACTCCAGTTCCGTAACGCGGTCCATTAGGAGCTGCATCTCGATGCACTTGGCGCAGATGTAGATGTCCGGGAGGCTTGGAGACTCCAGGGCCTCCCGCATCCGACACCGAGAACAGCAAACTGCCCTCACACTCATACTGCCCCTCTCCTCAAATAACAACAGAAAATGAATGCCAAACCTTCCTCGCCTGTTTCCGCCTAAGCCCGTTGAGCCGAAGCCCTTAAGCCTTCACTCTGCTCCCGGCTCACTCCGCAGCCCGCAAACTACGCTGCCCGCTCTATGAGGCTCTGTTCCTTCTAAATCTGCCACACCACACAGCCCGACATCACACGCCTGCACAGTCCCGCCTCTTGATTGATCTTGAATCAACAGACACTAATTTAATGCGATTAGAAACAGAAGCATAGAAAACCTACAGCAAAATACAGGCCTTTCAGCCCACAATGCTGTGCCAAACATGTACTTACTTTAGAAATTACCTCGAGTTACCCATAGCCCTCTATTTTTCTAAGCTCCATGTACCCATCCAGCAGTCTCTTAAAAGATCCTATCATATCTGTCGCCACCACCGTTGCCGGCAGCCCATCCCACGCACTCACTATTCTGTGTAAAAAAAAAACTTATCCCTGACATCTCCTCTGTACCTACTTCCAAGTACCTTAAAACAGTGTCTTCTCATCTCAGGCCCTGGGAAAAAGCCTCTGACTATCCACACAATCAATGCCTCTCATCATCTTATACACCTCTATCAGCTCACCTCTCATCCTCCGTCACTCCAAGGAGAAAAGGCCAAGTTCACTCAACCTAATCTAATAAAACATGCTCCCCAATCCAGGCAACATCCTTGTAAATCTCCTCTGCAATCCTTTCTATGGTTTCCACATCCTTCCTGTAGAGAGGTGACCAGAACTTAGCACAGTACTCCAAGTGGGGTCTGACCAGGGTCCTATATAGCTGCAACATTACTTCTCGGCTCTTAAACTCAATCCCATGATTGATGAATGCCAATGCACCATATGCCTTCTTAACCACACGGTCAACTTGCGCAGCAGCTTTGAGTGGCCTATGGACTCGGACCCCAAGGTCCCTCTGATCCTCCACACTGCCAAGAGTCTTACCATTAATACTATATTCTGCCATCATATTTGACCTATCAAAATGAACCATCTCACACTTACCTGGGTTGAACTCCATCTGCCACTTCTCAGCCCAGTTTTGCATCCTATCAATGTCCTGTTGTAACCTCTGACAGCCCTCCACACTATCCACAACACCCCCAACCTTTGTGTCATCAGCAAATTTACTAACCCATCCCTCCTCTTCCTCATCCAGGTCATTTATAAAGATCACAAAGATTAGGGGTCCCAGAACAGATCCCTGGGGCACACCACTGGTCACCAACTTCCATGCTGAATATGGCCTGTCTACCTGTTCTACCTTCCTCAATGTCTTTAGTCACATCCTCAAAAAAAATTCAATCAGGCTCGTAAGGCACGACCTGCTTTTGACAAAGCCATGCTGACTATCCCTAATCATATTATGCCTCTCCAAATGTTCATAAATCCTGCCTCTCAGGATCTGCTCCATCAACTTACCAACCACTGAAGTAAGACTCACTGGTCTAAGATTTCCTGGGCTATTTCTACTCCCTTTCTTGAATAAGGGAACAACATCTGCAACCGTCCAATTCTCCAAAACTTCTCCCGTCCTCACTGATAATGCAAAGTTCATTGCCAGAGGCTTGCAATCCCATTCCCTCACCATTCCCAGAACCTCCTACAGAACTAAAGGACTAAGCAGAGGTTTTTTCCTAATCCATTTCGAATGGGAAAAAAAAATCAATAGCCTAAAATATTATTGCTTCTGCCCAAGTGGTTGCTGCCTGAGCAGCTGAGTATTCCCAGATTTTCTGGTTTTAGTATCTCAGATTCCAAGCACCGGGGATTTTTGATGTCACATGTCAAGATACATTTTCGAAAAGGGGAAAAAAAGATAACAAAGTTGTTTGCTCCTTTAAGGATAAACAAAGAGTGGGAGGTGGAAAGTTTCTTAAATGCATTTATTTTAATGCTAGGAGCATTGTAAGAAAGGTGGATGAGCTTAGAGCATGGATTGATACCTGGAAGTATGATGTCGTAGCTATTAGTGAAACGTGGTTGCAGGAGGGGTGTGAATGGCAACTAAATATTCCAGGATTTCGTTGCTTCAGGTGTGATAGAATAGGAGGGACAAGAGGGGGAAGTGTTGCATTGCTCGTCACAGAATATATAACAGCGGTGCTCTGGCAGGATAGATTAGTGGATTCATCTAGGGAGGCTATTTGGGTGGAATTGAGGAACGGGAAAGGTGTTGTGACGCTTATAGGAGTGTATTATAGACCACCTAATGGAGACCAAGAACTGGAGGAGCAAATTTGTAAGGAGATAGCAAATATTTGTAGTAAGCACAAGGTTGTGATTGTGGGAGATTTTAATTTTCCAAACAGAATGGAAAGCCCATTCTATAAAAGGGCTGGATGGTTTGGAGTTTGTCAAATGTGTACAAGATAGTTTTTTGGGGGAGCACTTCGAGTCCAGTGATCACAATACCATTAGTTCCAGTGTAATTATGGAGAAGGATAGGACTGGACCTAGGATTGAAATTTTTGATTGGAGAAAGGCTAACTTTGAGGAGATGCGAAAGGATTTAGGAGTGGATTGGGACAATTTGTTTTATGGGAAGGATGTAACAGAGAAATGGAGGTCATTTAAAGGTGAAATTTTGAGGGTTTAGGATCTTTATGTTCCTGTTAGGTTGAAAGGAAAGGTTAAAAGTTTGAGAGAGCCATGGTTTTCAAGAGATATTGGAAATTTGGTTCAGAAAAAGAGGGATCTTCAATAAATATAGGCAGCTTGGAGTTAATGAGGTACTCAAGGAATATAAAGAATGTAAAAAGAATCTTAAGAAAGAAATTAGAAAAGCTAAAAGAAAATACGAGGCTGCTTTGGCAAGTAAGGTGAAAATAAATCCAAAGGGTTTCTACAGTTATGTTAGTGGCAAAAGGATAGTGAGGGATAAAATTGGTCCCTTGGAGAATCAGAGTGGACGGCTATGTGCGGAGCCAAAAGAGATGGGGGAGATTTTGAACAATTTCTTTTCTTCGGTATTCACTAAGGAGAATGATATTGAATTGCCTAAGGTAAAGGAAACAAGAAGGGTAGTTATGGAAAGTATGACAATTAAAGAAGAGAAAGTACTGGCACTTTTAAGGAATATAAAAGTGGATAAGTCTCCAGGTCCAGACAAGATATTCCCTAGGACCTTAAGGGAAGTTAGTGTAGAAATAGCAGGGGCTCTGACAGAAATATTTCAAATCTCATTAGAAATGAGGATGGTGCTGGAGGATTGGCATATTGCTCATGTGATTCCATTGTTTAAAAAGGGTTCTAAGAGTAAACCTGGCAATTATCGGCCTGTGAGTTTGACGTCAGTGGTGGGTAAATTGATGGAAAGTATTCTTACAGATGGTATATATAATTATCTGGATAGACAGGGTCTGATTAGGAACAGTCAACATGGATTTGTGCGTGGAAGGTCATGTTTGATAAATCTTATTGAATTTTTTGTTGAGGTTACTAAGAAAGTTGACGAGGGTAAAGTGGTGGATGTTGTCTATATGGGCTTCAGTAAAGCCTTTGACAAAGTTCCACCCGGAAGGTTAGTTAGGAAGGTTCAATCGTTAGGCATTAATATGGAAGTAGTAAAATGGATTCAGCAGTGGCTGGATGGGAGACGCCAGAGTAGTGGTGGATAACTGTGTGTCAGATTGGAGGACGGTGTGTAGCGGTATGCCTCAGGGATCTGTATTGGGTCCAATGTTGTTTGTCATATATAAATGATCTGGATGATGGGGTGGTAAATTAGATTAGTAAGTATGCAGATGATACTAAGATAGGTGGCGTTGTGGATGATAAGGTAGGTTTTCAAAGCTTGCAGAGAGATTTAGGACAGTTAGAAGAGTGGGCTGAAAGACGGCAGATGGAGTTTAATGCTGAAAAATGTGAGGTGCTACATTTTGGTAGGACTAATCAAAATAGGACATACATGGTAAATGGTAGGGCATTGAAGAATGCAGTAGAACAGAGTGATCTAGGAATAATGGTGTATAGTTCCCTGAAGGTGGAATCTCATGTGGACAGGGTGGTGAAGAAAGCTTTTGGTATGTTGGCCTTTATTAATCAGAGCATTGAGTATAGGAGTTGGGATGTAATGTTGAAATTGTATAAGGCATTGGTAAGGCTAAATTTGGAGTATTGTGTACAGTTCTGGTCACCGAATTATAGGAAAGATCTCAATAAAATTGAGAGAATACAGAGGTTTACTAAAATGTTGCCTGCATTTCATCTCCTAAGTTACAGAGAAAGGTTGAACAAGTTAGGTCTTTATTCTTTGGAGCGTAGAAGGTTGAGGGGGGGGGGGGGAGACTTGATAGAGGTGGTTAAAATTATGAGGGGGGTTGATAGAGTTGACGTGGATTGGTTTTTTCCATTGAGAGTGGGGAAGATTCAAACAAGAGGACATGAGTTGAGTTAAAGGACGAAGGTTTAGAGGTAACATGAGGGGGAACTTCTTTACTCACAGAGAGTGTTAGCTGTGTGGAATGAGCTTCCAGCAGAAGTGGTTGAAGCAGGTATGATGTTGTCGTTTAAATTTAAATTGGATAGATATATGGACAGGAAAGGAATGGAGTGTTATGGGCTGAGTGCAGGTCAGTGGGACTATGTGAGAGTAAGAGTTCAGCACAGACTAGAAGGGCTGAGATGGCCTGTTTCCATGCTGTAATTGTTATATGGTTAAGAGATTATCAATCTTATTGGAGGAGCAAGATTCAGAAATGATACCTTATTCACTAATGCTTGACAAGGATCAGCACCATGAACAAAAATAGGAAAGTTACTGGGGGATTTTTTAAAAAAAATGACAAAATAATGGTACTTCACTTAATAAGCAGGCAATTGGTTTCAGACTACCACACATCAAGCTACACATTAGTCTGCCGGTATCACTGCATCAATGAATCTCCTGCCATGCCTGGAGTTTATGCAGCATTTAAAAAACGATTCCGTATCTCTCCCACTACTGAAGACATCAATAATGACAAGTGCAGTACATGGCTCATATCACAATACCACCAAACAATCAAATATCCCAAAATAAACATCTATTTGCATATTCATTTCATTAACAAGCAAATATTCAAGTTTTCATTGCATCTTTGCAGAGACCACATAGACTACACGCAAAAAGCAATATAAACAATCATTACTCCAAGGCAACTGATTTTGATGAAACAAATTTTGCAATACAATCCAATTTTTCCCTTATAGGATTCTGTTAAAACTGCAGAAGTACATATATCCTGACCCCATGAGGTCAAAACCTAAATTTCTATTTTTTTGTTCACAAACTCACATCAGATCCTAAACCTGAGATCACAAATAGCCCAATGCAATTTGTTATCCACATGAAGTATTTGCCCTTCCTTCTATCAGCAATGGTGTTACTCACTGCCTACTCACATTTGATCCATTCTCAAATTACTAGCGTACATGCTGATAACTATCATTTAGGTGAAACACACAAAAAAGCGAATCATGTTTTATCAGAGGAAGAAGGCAACAAGTGAATGGCATCAAATAAAATCATTATTTGTACATCGTACGATAATGAAACATTTAGCTGAGGAACCCCAGATGCAGATACAAGGCAACAACCAGGCAGGACATAGGCTCTTAAACAGGAACCGCCAACGCCTCAACACTGCCGAGCAAAGCACAGGGATGGAAAAGACGCGGCCCGTGACCCAATTGCCTGCTGGCCCCCAGAAGCGACATCTCCAGCAAAGACTCTTCACGCGAAGTCCCGGTCGCTCAGCCCCCGACCAGTGACCCCAGGCCTGGAGGGAGAGCCGGCCAGGCCAAGAGCTCCATGCGGAGGGAGAACTCAGCCACTGTCACGCCGATTTGCTCGTACCTGGGAGGAGCCGGAGAAACTCCTGCCGAGCCCAGCGGCAGTAGCAACAGGCCTGGCAACACGGGACAACATCTCAGCCGATCTCCCCAATAATGCGACTCGAACGACCTCCAGCAGCTAAAGGACTAAGTGAGGACAGCGACGCACCCTAACTTGCTCCGTCGGCGCCGATTGACCAATCCGCTTCCTCATCTCCCACTTCCGCTCTCACTGATTGGTTAGCTGTCCAATTTATCCACGCCTGACGTTTGGTTGAATTGAAGCGCATGCGCACGCGCGTTTCGCCCTCTTACACAGGTGTCAACCGCGGCCATCCGTGAGGGGTACTGCGCATGCGCACGAGCGTTCGCCCTCTTACACGCGGCTGTCAACGGCGACCATCCGTGAGGGGCACTACGCATGCGCCTAAGGCTCAGTTACTGTGCCCTGATTCTCAGCCCATTGACGTCACTTCATGGATACCGTTCAACAAGAGCTGAAACCAAGGACCCTTGGAGCTGGTAACAGCATTTACCGACCCACCCACAACTTGTTGATACCGTATTAAATCCCGTAATGGCAGGGATTATATTTTGTGATGCAACAGAGCTCTACAACATACTGAATCAAAACACAAAGTATTCCAGGCTGACTGATCCGATTTATCTGTATTTAGTCGGTGAGTATAATGACCAAAGTTTAAATAAGGGGATAACGAAAGAATATTAATGAGGGAAGACCCAAGTTCCTCCCAATAATGACATTAATCCATTTTCTCAGTTTCTTTGGCAACACTGTTTCTCTTCTGACACCACCTTCCACATCAGTGCTTCTGAAATAGCGTTCCTTTCCCCAACCATAGCAATGAATCAGGGAACTGCAATGGTCAGGGTGTCAGCAGTCAATGGCGGCCGTATGCTTGGAAAGTCCTGTGGTGGCGGGAGAGGGGGAAGAGTTAAGAGTTGGGGGAAACAGCATAGAAAAATGAAGAAAGTAGTGATTGATTGAGGAAGGATGGGACAGAGATAGGAATATTGAGAAATAAAGGATAAAAGGAGGGAGGAAATTATGATAGGAGTAAAGTGAAGGAGGAGGCATGAAGGAAATATATATATGTGTGTGTGTGTGTGTGTGTGGGGTCAAAGTGTCTCTGTATCTATGTACTGTGCAACAAAACTATATGGGCTACTTTTCCAGAATCGCCTCCACTTCCTGAGGAGACTGAGCTCCTCTAGAGTATGCAGGCCTCTTAGAAATATAGAAACATAGAAAACATACATCACAATGCAGGCTTTTTGGCCCACAAAGCTGTGCGGAACATGTTCTTACCTTAGAACTACCTAGGCTTCACCCATAGCCCTCTATTTTTCTAAGCTCCATGTAGCCATCCAGCAGTCTCTTAAAAGACCCTATTGTTTCTACCTCCACCACTGTTGCCAGCAGCCCATTCCACTCACTCACCACTCTCTCCATAAAAAAACTTACCCCTGACATCTTCTCTGTACCTACTTCAAAGCACCTTAAAACTATACCCTCTCATGCCAGCCATTTCAGCCTGGGGAAAAGCCTCTGACTATCGACATGATCAATGCCTCTCATTATCTTGCACATCTCTATCAGGTCACCTGTCATCCTCCATTGCTCCAAGGAGAAAAGGCCAAGTTCACTCAACCTATTCTCAGAAGGCATGCTCCCCAATCCAGGTAACATCCTTGTAAATCTCCCCTGCACCCTTTCTATGGTTTCCACATCCTTCCTATAGTGAGGCAACCAGAATTGACCACAGTATTCCAAGTAGGGTCTGACCAGGGTCCTATGTAGCTGCAACATTACCTCTCGGCTCTTAAACTCAATCCCACGATTGATGAAAGCCAATGCACGATATGCCTTCTCAACCACAGAGTCAACCTGCGTAGCAGCTTTGAGTGTCCTATGGACTCAGACCCCAAGATCCCTCTGATCCTCCACACTGCCAAGAGTCCTACCATTAATACTATATTCTGCCATCATACTTGACCTATCAAAATGAACCACCTCACACGTATCTGGGTTGAATTCCATCTGCCACTTCTCAGCCCAGTTTTGCATCCTATCAATGTCCCACTGTAACCTCTGACGGCCTTCCACACTATCCACAACGCACCCAACCTTTGTGTCATCAGCAAATTTACTAACCCATCCCTCCTCTTCCTCACCCAGGTCATTTATAAAGATCACAAAGATTAGGGGTCCCAGAACAGATCCCTGAGGCACACCACTGGTCACCAGCCTCCATGCAGAATATGACCCGTCTACAACCACTCTTTACTTTCTGTGGGCAAGCCAGTTCTGGATCCACAAAGCAATGTCCCCTTGGATTCCATGCCTCCTTACCTTCTCAATAAGCTTTGCATGGGGTACCTTATCAAATGCCTTGCTAAAATCCATATACACTACATCTACGGCTCTACCTTCATCAATGTGTTTAGTCACATCCTCAAAAAATTCATCAAAGTTGCTGGTGAATGCAGCAGGCCAGGCAGCATCTCTAGGAAGAGGTACAGTTGACATTTCGGGCCAAGACCCTTCGTCAGGACTAACTGAAGGAAGAGCTAGTAAGAGATTTGAAAATGGGAGGGGGAGGGGGAGATCCAAAATGATAGGAGAAGACAGGAGGGGGAGGGATGGAGCCAAGAGCTGGACGGGTGATTGGCAAAAGGGATATGAGAGGATCATGGGACAGGAGGCCCAGGGAGAAAGAAAAGGGGGAGGGGGGAAAACCCAGAGGATGGGCAAGGGGTATAGTGAGAGGGGCAGAGGGAGAAAAAGGAGAGAGAGAGAAAGAATGTGTGTATATAAATAAATAACAGATGGTGTACGAGGGGGAGGTGGGGCATTAGCGGAAGTTTGAGAACTCAATGTTCATGCCATCAGGTTGGAAGCTACCCAGACAGAATATAAGGTGTTGTTCCTCCAAACTGAGTGTGGCTTCATCTTTACAGTAGAGGAGGCCGTGGATAGACATATCAGAATGGGAATGGGACATGGAATTAAAATGTGTGGCCACTGGGAGATCCTGCTTTTTCTCAGGTTGGAGGAACAACACCTCATATTCTGTCTGGGTAGCCTCCGACCTGATGGCATGAATATTGACTTATCAAACTTCCGCTAATGCCCCACCTCCCCCTCGTACCCTATCCGTTATTTATTTATATACACACATTCTTTTTCTCTCTCTCCTTTTTCTCCCTCTGCCTCTCTCACTATACCCCTTGCCCATCCTCTGGGTTTTCCCCCCTCTCCCTTTTCTTTCTCCCTGGGCCTCCTGTCCCATGATCCTCTCATATCCCTTTTGCCAATCACCCGTCCAGCTCTTGGCTCTATCCCTCCCCCTCCTGTCTTCTCCTATCATTTTGGATCTCCCCCTCCCCCTCCCACTTTCAAATCTCTTACTAGCTCTTCCTTCAGTTAGTCCTGACGAAGGGTCTGGGCCTGAAACGTCGACTGCACCTCTTCCTAGAGATGCTGCCTAGCCTGCTGCATTCACCAGCAACTTTGATGTGTGTTGCTTGAACTTCCAGCATCTGCAGATTTCCTCGTGTTTGCGCTCAAAAAATTCAATCAGGCTCGTAAGGCACAACCTGCCTTTGACAAAGCCATGCTGACTATTCCTAATCATATTATGCCTCTCCAAATGCTCATAAATCCTGCCTCTCAGGATCTTCTCCATCAACTTACCAACCACTGAAGTAAGACTCACTGGCCTATAATTTCCTGGGATATCCCTACTCCTTCTCTTGAATAACGGAATAAATCTACAACCCTCCAGTCCTCCAGAACCTCTCCTGTCCTCATTGATGATGCAAAGATCATGGCTGTAGGCTCAGCAATCTCCTCCCTTGCTTCCCACAGTAGCCTGGAGTACATCCCGTCTGGTCCCGGTGACTTATCCAACTCGATGCTTTCCGAAAGCTCCAACATATCCCCTTTCTTAATATCTACATTCTCAAGTTCTTCAGTCCACTGCAAGTCATCTCTACAATCGCCAAGATCCTTTTCCGTAGTGAATACTAAAGCAAAGTACTCATTAAGTACCTCCGCTATTTCCTCTGGTTCCATATACACTTTTCCACTGTCGCACTTGATTGGTCCTATTTTCTCATCCTCTTGCTCTTCACATACTTGTAGAATACCTTGGGGTTTTCCTTAATCCTGTCTGCCAAGGCCTTCTCTTGGCCCCTTTTGGCTCTCCTAATTTCATTCTTAAGCTCCTTCCTGCTAGCCTTATAATCTTCTAGATTCATATCATTACCTAGTTTTTTGAACCTCCCGTGCGTTCTTCTTTTCTTCTTGACTAGATTTACAACAGCCTTTGTACACCATGGTTCCTGTACCCTACCATCCTTTCCATGTCTCATTGGAACATACCTACTCAGAACCCCACGCAAATATCTTCTTCACATGTTCTACCAGTATGTTGTCACCAGTACAATCTTCTATGTGCTGGTATGCTGGGGCAATGGCATCAACATGGGTGCTGTCAACAGGCTCAATAAACAGATTAGAAAGGCTGGCTCTGTTTTAGGAGTCAAACTACACACAATGGAGGCTGTGGCAGGACACAGGACCTACAGAAAATCCTGGCAATTTTGGACACTGTTTTTCTCCCTCTGCATGCCACCTTGGCTGAGCACAGGAGCACTTTTAGTAATAGACTAAGACAACTGGGCTGCTTCAAAGAGCGCTATATGAGGTTATTCTTACCCTCAGCCATTAGTCTCTATAATGTGTCGACCTATAGCCGGGGAAGTGATGACCTCCTCCTGTTAGACTGTTTGAGGTAACTTATTTTTTTATTCCTCCTTTCTTTTCTAATATTTGTATATTTTCATATCTGTGCATTTGTAATGCTACTGTAATTTCCTTTGGGATCAATAAGGTATCTATCTGTCCTCCATCAAAACCATGAGGCAACTTTTGAGTATAACAGCCAGCCACCTCGTATTAAAGAATTCATGCACAGGGATCTTCAACTCCTCAGAACTCTAGTGGAAGCAAACTAGCCTCGATGATCAGTCTTTGCCTAAGAAGAACAGAAGACTGTTCAAAATTTATTCATCCTCATGCATTAATAGATAAAAAAAAGCAAAGATCTCCTTAATTTGCAAGATGCACTAATTATTGAATTGTTCGTTGTTATAAATATGTGGGAAGTGTAAGTCTTGCTGGGAACTCCCTGGTGTCACAATTGCATTAAGGCACTGCACTTCAAAGATAACCTTGTAAGATTACATACAACATGCATCTGGTAGCTTAGAATCTACTGAAATAAACATATTTCTTCCCTATACTCGTAATCTGACTGAATTATAAAATACTCTGGAATAGAAGAAGAACCCAATATGATTGATGACTACAACAATCAGTCTCTATTTAAGATCCAGAAATAATGCAAGGGAAGGTTTGAAAGAAAGAAAGGCATCCATCAATAGGGGGCCCTCAGCACCTGGGACATGCCCTCTTTTCTCTATTACCATCGAGGACAAGGTACAAGAACCTGAAGATCCACAGTCAATGTTTTAGGAACAGCTTTTTCCCCTCTGTCACTAGATTTCTGAATGATCCATAAACAGGAATGCTGTCTCGTTATTCCTCTTTTACACTGTTTGTTATTAATTTGTAACTTGCAGTCATTTTTATGTCTTACACTGTACTGCTGCCCTAAAACAACAAATTTCAAGCCATGTTAGTGATTTTGATTCTGGTTTGAGAATGACAAGTACAAGCTCCCCTTTACATACCTTGCTAACATTCCAAGATATTGCATCACGCATGATCTAGAGTGCAGCAGTAATTGGTACCCTTCTCTGTATATCAAAGTGATGGAGAATGTACAGAAGTACTGGAGGTGCCACCAAAGTTATTCCAGCAAAAACATGAAAACACATTGTCGGGCATCTACTCCAGGCTGATATGCTTGGCATCACTGCTCTGACAACACTCAACTGTCAATGGGCAGTCCTCATTATCTGCATGTTTGATAACAGGAACAGTAGTAATCTTTTCAGGAAAATGCTTCAAGAATGCTGAAGCCTTCTTGGAAAAATGCAGCATTTTGACTGAGCTAAGAGAATCTCGGGCTAGTGATCTCTCAAGATCAAGGAGGAACATCCAGAAAGACACTGAGGCCTCTACAACAAAAGCATGAAAAGGCAATGCATGAATAACAGTGAGAGTGTACGACAAACTGCTCCTATTAAAGACTATCTGCCCCTACTCAAGCATAGCCTGCGGATTCTCGTCACCCAGATCAAAACCTACAAAAACAGAATAGAAGCAAATCATGCTGCCCAAGAAGAAGATGAAGATATAGCAACTCACACAAAATGCTGGAGGAACTCAGCAGGCCAGGCAGCATCTATGGAAAAAATATGCTGCCTGGCCTGCTGAGTTCCTCCAGCATTTTGTGTGTATTGCTTGGATTTCCAGCATCTGCAGATTTTCACTTGTTTGTGAAATGAAGATATAATTTGCTTCACTTTAATCAAAAGAGCTGTTCAAGATGGCGCCAGTGAACCACTGTGACATTCTGTGGGCTACGTACAATATTTCTAAATATACTTCTTTTTGAATTACTCTCAGTGCAATCTGCATTTTGTAACTTCCCTTTAAGCAATGTACTTTTAAATTGACTTAATCAATTACGGATTTCATGATCTTCCAAAGGAGTTGGCAGACCTAACCCTCAAGCAAGTAGGTACAGCATCTTTAGGCAGACAAAGATTCATCACCATGGCAAGACGGAAAATGCAGTACTCCAAGCCAAGATGAAACACAGAGGAATGAGACCCCTTGTTAGCAAATGTGCAGTCACTGGAGAACAAAATTGAGGACCTAAGGGCAAGATTGCTGTATTGAAGGGAAATGAGAGATTGTTGTGTCCTGTGTTTAACTGAGACGTGGCTTACTCCCAGCATGCCAGATACAGTGATCAAACCCGAAGGCTTCTTGATTCACAGAATGCACCAAACAACTGATTCCAAAAAGACTAAAGGTCGTGGTATGTGCTTCATGATAAACTCTCGGTGTTGTTTTGGTGTGGTGGTTTTGTCAAATTTGTGTTCTCCTGACTTTGAGCACCTAACAATCAAATGCCATCGATTCTATTTACCTAGGGAAATCTCATCCATGATCCTCATCAGAGTTTACATACCATCACCAGCCGACTAAAATCAAGCATTTGAGATACTGCATAATGCTGTCACCAAACAAGAAATAATCCATCCTGACACATTTCAAATCACAGTCAGCACTTCAACCAAGCTTGTTTGAAGAAATCACTTTCCAGTTATCAGCATGTAACCTGTAGCACCTAATACACAAGACCACTGTTATACTAAGAGAAGGAATGCCTACCTTTCCATGCTTCTTATGAAATCTAATCACTAGGCTGTCTTTCTCCTACCTGTATACAGAGGCTGAAGAACAAGATTCCAGAGATTAGGACAGCAAAAAGGTGGATATAGGAGGCCGAGGAATGGGTATGGATTAGCTTTAGGTTGGCGGACTGGGCAGTGTTCAAGGACTCACCTGTGGATCTGAATGAATACACTATGTTTGTCACAGACTTTATAAAAACAGTCATAGATGAGTGTGCCCCCACAGAAGCATTCAGTCTTCCTCAACCAGAAGCTCTGGATAGACTGTAGAATCTACAATCTGCTGAGGGCCAGAGCAGTGGCTTTCAAGTCTGGTGACCAAGAAAGTTACAAGAGGTCCATGTATGATCTGTGGAAAGCTATCCCAGGGGGAAAAGTGGCAATTCCGGACTATACTTGAATCAATGAAAGTGCTCAATGGCTGTGGCAGGGCTTAAATGTAAAATCAAACAACATAAGTGACAACAGGGCTTCGCTTCCAGATGAGCTCAGTGCCTTTTATGCTTGTTTTGACCATCAAAACATGGAAGAACCATCATGAACTTCCACAGTCCTTGATGATGCTGTTATTTCAGTTTCTGAGGTCAATGTGCGAGCATCCTTCAGGAGGGTGAACCCACGAAAAGCACCTGGCCCAGACAGAGTACCTGGCCAAGTACTAAAGACCTGTGGTGATCAACTGACTGGACTGTTCATTGAGATCTTTAATCTCTCGCTTCAGCAGTCTGAGATACCCAGGAAGAATGCGGCAAATTACCTCAATGACTATTGTCTACTTACATCCACTGTGAATGAAGTGCTTGCAGAGGTTGGTGATGAAATGTATCAACTCCTGCCCGAGAAGCAACTTGGATCTGCTCTAATTTGCCTAATGGCACAACAGGTCCACCGCACATCCCATCACATTGGCTTTTCACTTGGCCCTGGAACATCTGGACAGCAAAGATGCCTACATCAGGATGCTCTTTATTGACCACAGCTCAGCATTCAATACTATCATTCTCTCAAAACTAATCAATAAGTTTCAAGAGCTTGGCCTCAAAACCTCCTTGTGCAATTGGATGCTCAATTCCTCACTTGCAGACCCTAGTCAATTCAGATTGGCAACAACATCTCCTCCACAATCTCCATCAGCACAGTTGATGAAGTGTATAGCCTCTGCTCTACTTGCTTTGCACTTAAGACTGTGGCTAAGCACAGCTGCAATGCCATATTTAAGTTTGCTAACAACATCACTGTTTCTGGCTGAATCAAAGGCTATAGTTCTGAATGATAGGGAGAACTGAAAAAAACATTTTACCTACAGCATGTGTTGATTAGGTGGTGTGTCTGTGTGAAGACTGGTGGAGAACAGTTATGGCGCCTTCTCATTTGTCTGATATCTTTTTCTCAGTCATATCTGATTGGATGAACAGAGAGTCGCTTTCTATTTAGCTGAACTTCTTCTGGTATTTTTGCCCATTTTGTTGGAAACTTGTTGTGTGCTGATAGGATTTGAAATAGGTTTTGTGTAGAGTCATGTACCACTCTGCAACGACTGCAGGACAAATGACTCACTAAATATTGTTCAGCTTGAATTCTAAGTATTATTGAAGAGGTTCTTCTGTGAATGAAAGGAACTGCTTGTTATTAAAGACAATGTGATACAAAATGGTGTCAGAAATCAATTTGGCTAAAATACTGCTATTGATGTAATACTACTATTGAACTCAGCAGGTCAGGCAGCAGATATGGAAATGAATAAACAGTCAGTGTTTCACACTGGGCCCCTTCCTCAGGACTGGAAAAGAAGGGGGAAGATGCCAAAATAAAAAAGTTGGGGTGTGAGAAAAGAGGATAGTTAGAAGGTGAAAGGTGAAGCTAGGTGGGTGGGAAAGGTCAAAGGCTGGAGAAGAGGGAATCTGATAGGAGAGAAGAGTGGACCATAGGAGAAGGGGACCCAAGAGAAGTGATAGGCAGATGAGGTAAGAGGTCAGAGTGAGGAATAGAAGATGAGGGGAGGGGAGGACATTTTTTTTTAACCAGAAAGCGAAATTGATATTCATGCCACCAGGTTGGAGGGTACCTAGACTGAATATGTGTCCCTCCTTTACCCTGAGGTTGGCCTCATCTTGACACAAGAGGAGGCCATGGACCGACATGTCAGAATGGGAATGGGAATTAAAATTTTGGCCACTGAGAAGTTCCACTTTAGGCAGATGGAGTGGAGATGCTCGATGAAGCAGTTCCCCAATTTATAACAGGTCTCACCAACGTAGTGGAGGCTTCACTGGGAGCACCGGACACAATAAGTGACCCCAGCAGATTCGCAGGTGAAGTGTTGCCTTACCTGGAAGGACTGTTTGGGGCCTTGATTGGAGGTGAGGGAGAAAGTGAATGGGGAGGTGTAGCACTTAGGCCCCTTACAGGGATAAGCACTGGGAGGGAGATTAGTGGGCAGGGACGAATGGACAAGGAACAAAGGTAAGCTAAATGCCAGAAAGTAGCTCTAGAGTACATAAAAATCTTACCTCATGATGTTGATTTCCTATTTATAACTACTGTTAATTCCACAAATCTATGCAAAAATGATTTTTTAATGATTTTTTAATCTGGAGAACTCTCTTTTCTGGCATTGTAGAGACATACTTTAAGGCAGTGCACTATTCAGCTCACAATGATTAATCTTCAAGGAAGTTCACTGATAATATGTAAGTGTGTTATACACACTCTCCATTTTAGAACAACTAATATATAATTTTCTGCTGTTATACTTTTTCAAAACATAAGCATCCAGGAACAAAAATAGTAATTTATATTAAGGTTCTACTTCAAATTGATTAACGTGATTTGATAGTGCATTTCTAAACATTAAATATTAGATATAAGACCAGAATTAGAATCAGGTTTGGTATCACTGACATGTTGCAAAATATGTTGTTTTGTGGCAGTAGTACAGTGCAATACATAATAAAAATGAACTATAAATTACAATAAAATGTGTGTATATACAATTAAATAAGTAATGCAAAAGGAGAGCAAAAATATAGTGGGGTGGTTTACAAGTTCATTTTCCATTCAGAAATCTGATGGTGGAGGGGAAGAAGCTGTTTCTAAAATGTTGAGTGTATGTCTTCAAGCTCCTGTACTACCATCTTGACCATAGCAAGAGAAGAGGGCACATCCTGAGTACGAGGGTCCTTAATAATGGATGCTGCCTCTTTGAGTCATCACCTTTCAAAGGTGTCCTCAATGCTGGTGTCCTCAGTGAAACAGAACACAATGCAAGTAAAACAAGCTCTAATCTTTAAGAAAACTAAAGCACATTTGTCATTGCATTTAGAGTCATAGAGCAATACAGCATGGATAATGGCCTATCGGCCCAACCAGCCCATGCTGACACTGACAACAGTGCTCACGCAGCTAATCACAATTTCCTGCATTCAGTCCGTATTCCTCTAAGCTTTGCCCCTTCATCTACCTATCCAAGTGTTGCTTAATGATACTATTGTACCTGCCTTGACTTCTTCCTGTGGTGGTTCATCACCATGGAAAAAGTTGACCCTCAGGTACCTTTAAAATTTTTCCCCTCGCATCCTAAGCCTATGCTCCTTCAGCTATCAACTTCTACTTTAAATATACGCACTGACTTGGCCTCCTCAGCCTTCTGTGGCAATGAATTCCACAAATTCACCATCCTCTGACTGGAGAAATTCCGCCATCTCTGTTCTGAAGGAACATCCTTCTATTCTAACGTTGTGCCCCGTGGCCCTGAACTCTCTTGCACTATTGACATCTTAAGAAGCAAATAAAAGTCTCACCTTTTGTTTAATTGTCTGATGCAACATGAAGTTATCAGTCTTTCCTCATTGCTTTGCAAATTCATTTTCAATACAGATTTTTATAATCTATTACTACAGATGTACGGACCAAATATCAATATGATGAAAGTCATGTGATAACAGCCAAGAGAGCAAAAAGGGTAATGTTTTATATTTCTATTTGATGAATAAGGAAATAAATTTATATAAAGCCTATCCTCAAGAATTCTCAATGTTTTAAAAACAGTAGATAGAGTGTAATAAATTTTATGTTAACAACCATTTGACCCAAAGCAAGATCCTGCCTATTTTTTTAGATTAGATTAGATTATGAGGACACTCAGTCCTCGTTTGTTGTCATTTAGAAATGCATGCATTAAAAAATGATACAATGTTCCTCCAGAATGATATTACAAGAAACACAGGACAAACCAAGACTAAAACTGACAAAACCACATAATTATAACATGTAGTTTCAACAGTGCAACAATACCATAATTTGATAAAGAGCAGACCATGGGCACAGTTTAAAAAAAAGTCTCAAAGTCCTGATAGCCTCATCATCTCACGCAGACGGTAGAAGGGAGAAACTCTCCCTGCCATGAACCTCCAGTGACCCCAGGCCTCAGGGTCTTCATTAAGCATCTCCCAAAGGCTGTTGGGCACAGAGGGGAATGGCCCTTCGGAGATGTGTCCTCCCAATTACCGATTCAAAAGCCCTCCTTGGCACCATTTGCCCAACACCCAAAGGTGCTCTCACCATGAAGAACCCATTAAATGTCAGTGGTGAATGACCACAACTTTCGTGAAAAGGAGTCCCAGACTTCTGGCAGCATTTTTAGGAAGAAGAATCTCCTGCAGTAAAGCTCTTGTGGAAGCTCTCCCACACACTTCCATCAAATTGCCACAAACTTGCCGATGCAGCACCATTGGAAGCACCCGACCGCAACGGACTCTGAGTCCGTCTGAAAACTTCGAGCTTCCGACCAGCCCCTCCGACACAGGCTCTCCGAGCACCATCCTCTGCCGAGCGCTTCGACCCCGCCCCGGCCACCGAGCAACAAGCAAAGCCGAGGACTCGGGGCCTTCCCCTCCAGAGGTTCTGGACCACACAGTAGCAGCAGCAGGCTTTTCAGAAGTTTCACCAGATGTTCCTGCATGCTGTCACGTCCGTCTCCATCAAATCAGAATTGTGCACGGCACCCTACTTGACAAATAACAGACATCACCACCGGAGTGGCCATTGCGAGCTGCGTCACGCCGCCATCTTCTCCTCCCTTTAGATAGTTGATTGTATTGATGAGAGGCGGGAGGAGAAGATAGCAGCTCTACAGTGAAAATGATATCGTATCTGTTAAATAGGGGCCATGGACAATTCTGATTTGATGGAGACAGACGTGAAAGCACAGAGGAACATCTAGAGAAATTTCTGAAACGCCGGTTCGCTGCTGCTATTACTGTGTGATCGAGAATCTTCCGGAGGGAAGGCCTCAAAATCCCCGGCTTTGCCTGCTGCTGGCGACCGAGACTGAGGTCGAATCATTCGGATAGAGACGGTGCTCTGTACTCAATATCGGAGGGCTGATCGGAGGCTCGAAGTTTTCGGACGACTCAGAGTCAGACTGTGGTCGGGCACGGCAGGTAGAGTTTTCTTCCTTCTCCTGTCTGTGTGAGACGTGGGACTTTCGAGAAACTTTGAACTCATTTACTGTGCCATGGACTGTTCTTCATTAAGTTATGGTATTGTTGCACTGTTGTAACTATATGCTATAATTATGTGGTTTTGTTAGTTTTTTTCAATCTTGGTCTGTTCTGTGTTTGTGATATCACACTGGAGGAATATTGTATCGTTTCTTAATGCGTGCATCACTAAATGACAATAAAAGAGGACTGCGTGTCCTCATAATCTAATAATCTAATCTAAACAGAGCCTGAAATTATGGTGTTTTCTGTGACAGAACTCTCTGTACTTAAACTGGTGCACAGAGGACTCCTTTATCCATTTGAGTAGGCAGAGGAGCACCTAGTTTAACATCTCATCCAGCACATTCTCAGTCATTTTTGAAGTGGTAATCACAATAATGTTTTTATTGCCTGTAGTGGGTCTTTAACGGTTAATTTTTGATTTTCTTGACCCCAATTGAACCTTGCTAAATTTAACAAAATTTGACATATTGTCATCAAGGTTCATAATGTATCATAGGACAAAGAAATTTACAGCACATTACAGGTCCTTTGGCCCACAGTATTGTGCCGACCATGTAACCTACTCCAGAAACTCAGAATCAGAATCAGGTTTATTATCACCAGCATGTGATATGAAATTTGTTAACTTAGCAGCAGCAGTTCAATGCAATACATCATCTAGCAGAGAGAAAAATAATAATAATAAATAAAATAAAATAAAACATAATAATAAATAAACAAGTAAATCAGTTACATATATTGAATAGATAAAAAATGTGCAAAAACAGAAATAATGTGCATTAGAAAAAAAGTGAGGTAGTGTCCAAAGCAATGTCCATTTAGGAATCGGATGGCAGAGAGGAAGAAGCTGTTCCTGAATCACTGAATGTGTGCCTTCAGTCTTCTGTACCTCCTACCTGATGGTAACAGTGAGAAAAGGGCATGCCCTGGGTGCTGGAGGTCCTTAATAATGGACGCTGCCTTTCTGAGACACCGCTCCCTAAAGATGTCCTGGGTACTTTGTAGGCTAGTGCCCAAGATGGAGCTGACTAGATTTACAACCTTCTGCAGTTTCTTTCAGTCCTGTGCAGTAGTCCCGCCATACCAGACATGATGCAGCCTGTCGGGATGCTCTCCATGTTACAACTAAAGAAGTTTTTGAGTGCATTTGTCGACATTCCAAACCTCTTCAAATTCCTAATAAAGTATAGCTGCTGTCTTGCCTTCTTTATAACTACACTGATATGTTGAGATCAAGTTAGATCCTCAGAGATCTTGACATCAGGAACTTGAAGCTGCTCACTCTCTCCACTTCTGATCCCTCTATGAGGATTGGTATGTGTTCCTTCATCTTACCCTTCCTGAAGTCCACAATCAG
The DNA here is from genome assembly GCF_030028105.1 of Mobula birostris. NCBI lineage: Eukaryota > Metazoa > Chordata > Chondrichthyes > Myliobatiformes > Myliobatidae > Mobula > Mobula birostris. Next base: position 50,502,608 of record NC_092394.1, read on the forward strand.
CTCTTTCATTTTACTGACGTTGAGTGTCAGGTTGTTGCTGCGGCACCACTCCACTAGTTGGCATATCTCACTCCTGTACGCCCTCTCAACACCACCTGAGATTCTACCAACAATGGTTGTATTGTCAGCAAATTTATAGATGGTATTTGAGCTATGCCTGACCACACAGTCATGTGTATATAGGGAGTAGAGCAGTGGGCTAAGCACACACCCCTGAGGTGCGCCAATGTTGATCGTCAGTGAGGAGGATATGTAATCGCCTATCCGCACAGACTGTGGTCTTCCGGTTAGGAAGTTGAGGATCCAATTGCAGAAGGAGGTACAGAGGCCTCCCTCTGTCTAGACGGCCTAGAATTTCCCTAGCGCTTAGCCCTCTATTTTTCTAAGCTCCATGTACCTATCTAAGAGGCTCTTAAAGGACCTTATTGTATCCACCTCCACCACCGCCACTGGCAGTACATTCCACGCACCCACCACTCTCTGTGTGAAAAACTTACCCTGACGTCCCCTTGGTAACTATTTCCAAGCACCTTAAATCTATTCCCCCTCATGTTAGCAATTTCAGTCCTGGGAAAAAGCCTCTGGCTATCCACATGATCAATGCCCCTCATCATCTTATACACCTTGATCAGGTCACTTCATCCTCCATTGCTCCAAGGAGAAAAGGCCAAGTACACTCAACCTATTCTCATAAGGTATGCCCTCGAATCCAGGTAACATTCTTGTAAATCTTGGATCATGTAGTAAGTTAAAGCTCCACAGTTCAGCAAAATCATAATGACAATATTGTATCAATGCACAGATGTCCTGTGACTTATTCCTTCGAAGAAGTGAGGAAAAGAGGTTTGCCATTTAGTTCTCAGAGACATTTCTTTACTCATAACAATATTAATCATTGGAAATCTCTGCCCCGATGGATATTTGGTCAATTATTTCCTTCACTATTTGTAATTAATAGATTCCTTTTGGTTATTAAAAGTTTAGCACATCACAGGGATAGGTTGGAAGAGTGGTGTAGATGTACGGTTGGGCCATGATCTTATTGAACTGTAGAGCTCAGGGGCACATATTGCCTCCTCTTGATCCTGTTTCTTTCAGCCAAGTGTTCCAATAAAAGTGCTATAAATGGATTAACTCAAATCATTCTGGTCAGTGAATTGAAAAAAACATATCATTCTCAATAACAAAACCGAACCTCAAGTCTTTAAATCCTTCCTATCTGAGCAAGATCCATGTTTACCGATACTTCAATTTTCGGTGTAGGATTGATCCAATAATCTTTTTAATCGGATGGTCTCTTTCAATATGGTTTCGACTTTAAATGTCCTGAGTGTTTCACGGCAAATCTTAGTAATTATGCATTTAAAGGTAACTATTGCTCTAAACACTTGTATATGATAAGGTATTTGACCGCTAGTCCACGTTACTAAAGGCTCTTTCTACCCTCCCTCCTTCCAGACCCCCCCCCCCCCAAATGCTCACGGTTATGTTTAGGTACTGTACTGTAATTAGAGCTAACTTGGTTTATGACTTTATGGTACAAAATTCAAGTTTACTGATCCAATCATGCTGAAATCCGTGTCTTTTCCAATGATTCCACCCAGCATGGTTAGTCTGGTCTTAGTACAAAAACTTGGGCCTCTATCTCTTTTTAGTTTACCATTATTGGGTTGTGTTGGGCAGCTCTCGGCCTCCTCATCAGCTATTGAAGTCTACAGGAGAGTAAACCCTTCCGTTTACAATTCTACTTGCCCCTTGTACTTTGACTCCGATTCCTAGGTGGACACTGAACCCTTGAGCACTACCTCACTTTTCTCACTTTTAGAATGTATATTATTTCTGTTTTAGTGTTCGATTTTTAATCTATTCAATATACGTATACTGTAATTGATTACTTATTATTTTTTTCTCTCTGCTATATTATGTATTGCATTGAACTGCTGTTGCCAAGTTCACAAATTTCAGGACACACGCCGGTGATAATAAACCTGATTCCGACTCCCATTCCATCTCTCTCCTGTTTTCCAGCTGAGTTACTGGAATTTCCAGAAGGGGGAGGGGTGGGGCAGGGGTAGTGGCGGAGCTCATGGAGCCACTGAGGACCCCTCGCATTTGGATGAGCTTGTGCACGAAGCGAGTCACTCCATAATGTTACTAGAGACATCACAGTGTTGGTGTGTGGTCAGTTAATCAATTAGACTGAATATTTAATCTGCAGTTTGGGTATTTAACATCTGGTTTTTAAACACTTATCTGTAACTTTGGAACTTGAACGCTTGCATCTAGGTTTGCTGGTGTTCCTCTGGGGGTTAATTCTGCTATTAAACATAACACGGGAGGGCACAGTTTTGAGGTGCTTGGAAGCAGGTACAGAAGAGATGTCAGGGGTAAGTTTTTTTTTACGCAGAGAGTGGTGACTTCATGGAATGGGATGCCGGTGGTGGTGGTGGAGGCGGATACAATAGGGTCTTTTAAGAGACTCTTGGATAGGTACATGGAGCTAAGAATATATATGTTATAAGAATATATGGGTAACCCTAGGCAATTTCTAAGGTTCGGCACAGCATTGTGGGCCAATGGGCCTGTATTGTGCTGTAGGTTTTCTACGTTCCAAAACAGAGCTAAGCTCAGAATTTTTGAACAAATCCACTTCAGAAGTTTGCATTCTCATTTAGGAAGTCCAATGTTTGAAAATTGTATCATCTCATTGCAACAAAAATAGCTGAGTATTTATTTGTAAAAAACATTATCTTGCTGGCAAGGCACTGAATCATTCTTGCATATTAGTATAAAATGAATTATATTAAAGATTACCAATCAGCACTAAGAAACAAAAAGCGATGATTTGACAGAACTGTATCCTATATAATTCCTGTCCTCTGGTCTGAAGTAGCCTGCTGCTTATTACTTGAAATATGCCTGTTAGTATGCAAAGTTGGCCATTACCAATACATTCAGTCCATAGAATTGATAAAGGATGTTGATTAAATTCTTTACTTTTCCAATTTTGTTCTTTATTTGTTATTTTGCAGGACATGGAAGGAAATTATTTGATGCCAGAGGATGTGGAACTTGAGTGTGTAAGGTATTGTGTAGTTTATGATGGGCACACAAACTCATCGAATACAGAAGGTAAATATACAATCAGAAATTATTGCTATAAAAATAAAATGGAGATGTACTAATAGTAGTGAGATAAATATTCATTGTGAACATTGGTGAAAAATAGAGTTATAATCTGAATAACTGTAGCCTCTCCACTATAGACTAAATAGCTTCAGTGTAATTAACATCATGGCTGCTTGTCACATTGAGTCCAAATTCAGTTCCATTCCTCCACCGAATGCTCACAGTTTGTGTGTGGATACACGTGTACGTGTGCTCGTGTATTCAAGATTGTTTAATGTCATTTCCTTTACACAAATGTAAAGATGGCAAGATATCACTGGCAAGACACGGAGATATTTTGCAGGAAGCAAACAAAACTGCCAACTATTCTATTAATTGACCCAGCTGGTGGCGTAGTGGCATCAATGTAGTGGCTTCAGGACGAAAGGTCCCGAGTTCAAATCCAGCCGGCTCCCCTGCACACTTTTCATCCGTGCTGGGTTACGAGCTGGTGATCTCTTTGGAAACTCACCCGGCAGAAGGCAATGGCAAACCACTGCTGTAACTTGCCTCGTACGCGGTCCCCCACTACGTCAGAGAGGTGTGGAGGGAAATCGTCTGCTAACCGGAGAAACTCTGGATGCAACGTACCTTTCCTTTCCTATTCTATTAATTACACTTTTTCTGCCCTATGATCATTGCAATCCACGGCCTGTAATTTCTCTTTGGGTGATGCGATTTTGAACTGCCTGTTCCACCTGGCAGCTTTGCAGTATCCTGTAGGATTCAGTGACCTGGACTCTTGAGAATGCAGGCATAACCATGGCAGTCATTGCTGGAGTGGACTTGTGGCCGGATTGAAGCTTTGGGTGGATTGAAGCGGTGGTGCTCAGCCCACTCTGAAAACAAACCAATGTTTAGCTACTTTAAGTACTGAGCCAGATTAAATAGGTCAAGGTGTTGAGGCTGAGGGTGAAGGATAAGTCATGGTTCAGCTCACTACTCCAAGAGGTTTTACTCGTCTCAGCACTGAACTAGCTCCCTGGCTCTGGCCTGCAGCCATCAGGCTCCCGGTCAGGCTGCAGCACTGAACTGGCTCCATGGCTGTGGACTCACTTTTGTGACTCTGCAGTTCATGTTCTGTATTATTTGTTTACCTTTTGTTAATGTTTACACAATTCTTTTTTCACATATGGGGTGTTTGACGGTCTTTGTTGTGTGGGCTTTTTTAGTGGTTTCTATTGTGTTTCTTTGTTTTGAGGTTTCTGCAAGAAGATGAAACTCAGTGTTGTATATGGTATGCATACTTTGATAATAAATGTACTTTGAACTTGAACTTTAAAATAAAAGAGAACAAAATAATTGTTACGCCGGATCCAATGCAGCACAAAAACACAAAAGATAAAGAACACAATAATAATAATAATAAATACAATAAATGTAAAAACATAAGACGGCTTATATAGATAGATTGATTATATGTCCATAAAGTGATATGCATGTAAGTGACATGCATACTTCCACTAATGAAAACAGTTTCTCCATATTTACCCTCTATTTATCCCTTATGATCTTCTACACGTCTATTAAATCTCCTCTCAACCTACTTCAAGGAGGGCAATCTTAGCTTCTCCAGTCTATTCTTGAAGCTAAAATTCTTCATCACTGGTACTACTTTAGGATTTCCATAACCTTCCAATAGTGTGGTGAGCACAACTGTATATTCTAGCAGTGCTCTAAAGTGCTTCATTCAACCAAAAATCCCTTCTGTTGTATTCTATGTTTATATACTACATCTATGAGGCCATGGATGCTGCATACGATACTGACTGTTCTTTCAACAACTCCTGCCCCTTTTATGTATGTATACATCCATGCGACTGTTTCTGAACACACTTTGAGGGGTACTGTTTCATCTCTTTCATGTGTTTGTGAAACAGGCATCATCTGTCAGATATTCTGAGGTTAAAATTGGCAAGGATAGCCAATAGATGTGGTGTACTTTTACTTTCAGAGGTTCTTCAATAAGATGCCTGACAAAATTAAAGCACACAGTACTAGGCCAATATACTGATGTTGACTGATGATGATAAATGCAAAAGGTGCAAATGCTTAGTAGGTCAGTGGAAGGAGGAATTATTGCCTCAAGTTAGACTGAGGGTAGTTAACAGGCAGAAAACAAAGAAGAGGGATAAATAGTTGATACTTTGGCTGTAGTTGCAATGACCATCAATAATTTGATGAAGGATTTGTGCAATATCGTCAAAATCCCTCTCTTTTGAAGAAAGTTACAAAATATTCATCAAGAACCTCATACATTTCTGCATCTTTTTGGTCCCTAATGGTAGCTGTTTTATCCATAGTTAGTCATAAACGTAGTGCTGTTTGTGAGCTTATAAAACATCACTAGATTGGTTTTCCTACAGATGCTGCCTGGCCTGCTGCGTTCACCAGCAACTTTGATGTGTGTTGCTTGAATTTCCAGCATCTGCCGAATTCCTGTTGTTTACTAGATTGGTTTTACTTTATTTGCCAGCCACTTTCTGAATCTACTAACTTTTCTTGCAATTTCACTCCCACACATTTGATACCCTTGTGGTTAATCAAGCTTTTAGTTTCTGATATAAACTCCCCTGTTTTGTCTGATCCTATTGTCTATGAACCTTTTCATTCAAGGAAAACTAGGTTTGGTAATCCTATTCTTTATCTTTACTGGGAAAGTGTTTAACATGAACCCCTTGAAAATCCTTCTTAAAAGCCTTCTATTGTCTGAGACTGGTTTATCTACAAGCAGCTGTTTTCAGTTTATTTTCCAAAATCACTCAATCCAGTAAAGTTGTCCTTGCCTTAATTTAGAACTTTACTACTCTTTTATCTTTATTCCTTTTTCCATATCCTCCCTAAAGTATGATCACTATCACAAAAATTCTCTTTCACTGATACTTCTTCCACTTGGCTTGCTTCACAAGACAAGAAAAGTCCACACATCAATCAGCCCATCAACCCAGTCATTCAATATAATCATAGTTGATCTGCTCCAGACCTTAATCCTCCAATCTTTCAAAAACGTATCTAACTTTTCTTCAAAAATAAAAACTGATCTAACCTCCACAATCTTCCAAGGTAGATAATTCCAGAGATTCACCACACACTGTGTGGGGGGGAGGGGTGGAATCCTGCGCATGTCAGTTTTAAATGGCTGACCTCTGATCTTACAAATATGTTTAAGACTCTCCAACTAGTGGAAATATCTCACATCTACCATGAAATATTTCTTCAGTAGCTTACCATTTTCAATAAGATCACCCCTCATTCTTCTAAGTACCAAAGAAACCCTTATTCCCTAAAACCATTTTTCTTTCAAGATGTATTATTTCCCACTTAAATGTAATAAATTCAATTTTCACTCTTTCAAGGTCTCCTTCCATTCTTTAACAACTGTCCTCTGTGTTTACTATGCTGACATTGTGCATTTTTACATCTTGTCCACTATTCCCTTATCTAAATTGTTAAAGTGTATACAAAAGGCAATATTTCAATTGCTAGCCTTGGGTCTATAACTGTCTCTCATTCTACAGTCTTATCGTACAACTACTTACAATAATTCTCTGCTTGCTTCCTTTTGGCCATTTCCTTTCATGTTGCCAATGTCTTCAGTTTTATGAACTTCCGACTTTCTCCAAACTCAACGTTTAGCCATGGGTACATGCACGAGCCCCAGCTATGCCTTCCTTTTCGTTGGCTACGTGGAACAGTCTATGTTACAAGACTTCCCTGGTGATGCTCCCCAGCTCTTTCTGCGCTGCATTGATGACTACATTGGTGCACTTCTTGCACCTATGCCGAGGCTTATCAATTTCATCAATTTTGCTTCAACTTCCATGCTGCCCTTAAATTCACTTGGTCCATTTCTGACAACTCTGTCCCCTCTCTTGATCTCTTCGTCTCCATCTTTGGAGTCACGCTGTCTACTGATATCGTTTATAAACCCGATTCCCATGGTTATCTTGACTATACCTTTTCCTTCCCTGTCTCCTGTAAAAATGCCATTTCATTTTCTCAATTCCTCCATCTCCACTGCACCTGTTCCCAGGATGAAGCATCCCTTTCCAAGACATCAGAGATGTCCTCCTTCTTCAAAGAAGGGGATTTCTCTTCCTCCGCCACTGATGCTGCCCACACCCGCATCTCCACCATTTCCTCGAAATCCACTATCACCCCATCTTCCTGCCACCTTAACGGGGATAGAGTTCCTCTTGTCCTCACCTACCACTTCATGAGCCTCCACATCCAACACATCATTCTCCACAACCTCTGTCATCTTCAACAGAACCGTAGCACCAACACATCATCAACTCCCTCCCACTGTCTGCTTTTCACAGGGGTCATTCCCTCCATGATTTCATTGTCCATTTGTCCCTCCCCACTAATTACCCTCCTGGCACAAATCCCTCCAATCAGAAGAAATGCTATATCTGCCCGTTCACCTCTTCCCTCACCTCCATTCAGGGCCCAAAACACCCCGTCCAGGTGAGACAACATTTCACCTGTGAATCTGTTGGGGTCACCTACTGTATCTGGTACTCCCAATGTGGCCTTTTCTACATTGTTGAGACCCAACATAAATTGGGAAACCAGCTGTTGAGTACCTTCATTCCATCCTCAAAAAGCAGGATTTCCTGGTAACCAACCATTCCCCATTCCCAGATGTCGGTCCATGGCTTCCTCTTTTGCCCTGGTGACACTGCTCTCAGGTTAGAGGAGCAACGCCTCATATTCCATCTAGGTAGCCTTCAACCTGGTGGCATGATCATCGATTTCTCCAATTTCCGGTAATTGGACCCTCAAATCCTAAGAACTTTCTATAGGGGCACAATTGAGAGCATCCTGACCGGCTGCATCACTGCCTGATATGGGAACTGTACTTCCCTCAATTTCTGGGCTCTGCAGAGAGTGGTGCGGACAACCTAGCGCATCTGTGGATGTGAACTTCCAACTATTCAAGACATTTATAGCAACAGGTGCGTAAAAATGGCCCGAAGGATCATAGGGGACCTGAGTCACTCCAACCACAATCTGTTCCAGCTGCTACCATCTGGGAAGTGGTACCACAGCATTAAAACCAGGACCAAAAGACTCTGGGCCAGTTTCTTCCACCTGGCTATCAGACTGATTAATCCACACTGACACAATTGTATTTCTAAGCTATATTGACTGTTCTGTTGTATATCTTACTGTGCATACGATTTATTACAAATTACTATAATTTGCACTTTGCATATTCAGACAGATGTAATGTAAAGATTTTACTCCTCACATATGTGAAGGATGTAAGAAATAAAGTCAATTCAGTTCAATTAAGCTTGCATGCACCACTTGCACTGGCAGCTCATTCCACAATTTCACAGTTCTCTGAGTGAAGGCATTTCTCCTCATATTCCCCTTAAACTTTTCACCTTTCACCCTTAACCCATGATCTCTAGTTGTAGTCCCACCCAACCTCAATGGAAAAAGCCTGCTTGCATTTACCGTATCTATACCCCTCATGATATTCTTCTCAATCTCCTACATTACAGGGGATAAAGTCCTAACCTATTCAATCTTTCCAGACCCAGCAATATCCTTGTAAATTTTTTCTGTATGCTTTCAAACTTATTCACATCTTTCCTGTAGGTAGGTGATGAAAACTGCATTCAGTACTCCAAATCAGGCCTCACTAATATCTTATACAATTTGTTCTATTGAAATCAGTCTTTAAATGTTCTTGTTTAGATTGTTGCTTTCACTTGTCCATAACCTATCTAAACCTCTATTTTCCAAATACGTGGCTGCATTATTTCTCAAAACCATTTCTGGCATTGCATGCTTCCTCGGTGGGCCATAAACATATCCATCAGGTTTCAGAAATTCCTCCCTTTCTTTGTGTTTTTTTTCTAATGCTGTCCCAATTAATATTGAGATCATTCTGTTGCCCCAGTATCAGCAAGCTAGTGTTCTTGCACATCTCTGAAATTACCTTGCAGAATTTCTTCAATATTTTTCCTACTGTTTGGTCACTCATATAATATTCCCAATAGTTATATGTTGGTATCGTTGTTTCTTAACCCTAACCAAATGAATTCTGTATTTGATCTTCTAAGAGTATTCACTCTGACCAGCACTGTCATACCTTCCATTGTTAGTAGTACCATCCTTCCTCTTTTCTCTGATTCCCTTCTTTTCTGAGCTTCTTTTCCTTATCCTAGAATACAGTGCCCAATCCTGATTTTTGTTTTGGTAAGAAATGTTTCATTTATCACCTCCACTTCATTATCCCACAAGGCCATTTGTGCTGCAACTCACCAATATTTGCTTTTATTATGTTTTGTATAATTTCACAAGTGCATTTAACTCTACAGTATATCTTAGCATGCTTCCTCCCCAAACGGTAATATCTTCTGAAGTTCTGTCTTACAATCTTCACATCTGATGCGTCTTATTTCCTGTTAACTGATGCCTAACCCCATGCCAATGTATCTTAAATGTTTCCCGACAGCAGTAACGAATAGCCATAGAAACATAGAAAACCTACAGCACAATACAGGCCCTTCGGCCCACAAAGCTGTGCCGAACATCTCCCTACCTTAACTACCTAGGCTTACCCATAGCGCTCTATTTTTCTAAGCTCCATGTAGCTATCCAGGAGTCTCGTAAAAGACCCTATCATTTCCATCTCTACCACCACCGCTGGCAGCCCATTCCACTCATTCACCATTCTCTGTGTAAAAAAACTTACCCCTGACATTTCCTCTGTACCTGCTTCCAAGCACCTTAAAACTATACCCTCTCATGCTAGCCATTTCAGCCCTGGGGAAAAGCCTCTGACTATCCACACGACCAATGCCTCTCAGTGTACACCTCGATCAGGTTGCCTCTCATCTTCCGTTGCTCCAAGGAGAAAAGGCCGAGTTCACCCAACCTATTCTCATAAGGCGTGCTTCCCAATCCAGGTAACATCCTTGTAAATCTCCTCTGCACCCTTTCTATGGTTTCCACGTCCTTCCTGTAGTAAGGCGACCAGAACTGAGCACAGTACTCCAAGTAGGGTCTGACCAGGGTTCCTGTATAGCTGCAACGTTACCTCTCGGCTCTTGAGCTCAATCCTACGATTGATGAAGGCCAATGCTCCGTATGCCTTCTTAACCACAGAGTCAACCTGCATAGCAGCTTTGAGTGTCCTATGGACTCGGACCCCAAGATCCCTCTGATCCTCCACACTGCTGAGAGTCTTACCATTAATATTATATTCTGCCATCATATTTGACCTACCAAAATGAACCACCTCACACTTATCTGGGTTGAACTCCATCTGCCACTTCTCAGCCCAGTTTTGCATCCTATCAATGTCCCGTTGTAACCTCTGACAGCCCTCCACACTATCCACAACACCCCCAATATTTGTGTCATCAGCAAATTTACTAACCCATCCCTCCACTTCCTCATCCAGTTCATTTATAAAAATCACAAAGAGTAGGGGTCCCAGAACAGATCCCTGAGGCACACCACTGGTCACCAGCCTCCATGCAGAATATGACCTGCCTACAACCACTCTTTGCCTTCTGTGGGCAAGCCAGTTCTGGATCCACAAAGCAATGTCCCCTTGGATTCCATGCCTCCTTACTTTCTCAATAAGCCTTGCATGGGGTACCTTATCAAATGCCTTGCTAAAATCCATATGCACTACATCTACTACTCTACCTTCATCAGTATGTTTCGTCACATCCTCAAAATTTGATCAGGCTCGTCAGGCACGACCTGCCTTTGACAAAGCCATGCTGACTATTCCTAATCATATTATGTCTCTCCAAATGTTCACAAATCCTGCCTCTCAGGATCTTCTCCATCAACTTACCAGCCATTGAAGTAAAACTCACTGGCCTATGGTTTCCTGGGCAATCCCTACTCCCTTTCTTGAATAAGGGAACAACATCCACAACCCTCCAATCCTCCGAAACCTCTCCTGTCCTCATTGATGATGCAAAGATCATTGCCAGAGGCTCAGCAGTCTCCTCCCTTGCTTCCCACAGTAGCCTGGGGTACATCCTGTCCGGTCCCGGTGACTTGTCAAACTTAATGCTTTCCAAAAGCTCCATCTCATCGTCTTCCTTAATATCTACATGCTCAAGCTTCTCAGTCCACTGCAAGTCATCCCTACAATCGCCAAGATCCTTTTCCGTAGTCGTAGTGAATACTCAAGCATAGTATTCATTAAATACCTCTGCTATTTCCTCCGGTTCCATACGCACTTTTTCACTGTCACACTTGATTGGTCCTATTCTCTCACGTCTTATCCTCTTGCTTTTCACATACTTGTAGAATGCCTTGGAGTTTTCCTTAATCCTGTCCGCCAAGGCCTTCTCATGGCCACTTCTGGCTCTCCTCATTTCATTCTTAAGCTCCTTCCTGCTAGCCTTATAATCTGCAATCCTGGGTAGGTCTGTAGTCTAGTGTGGTCTTTGTGTTGTTTTTACGTAGTTCAGTGTAGTTTTTGTATTGTTTCATGTAGCACCATGGTCCTGAAAAATGTTGTCTCATTTTTATTGTGTACTGTACCAGCAGTTATGGTCGAAATGACAATAAAAAGTGACTTGACTTGACTTGACTTGACTTGACTTTCTAGATTCCTATCATTACCTAGTTTTTTGAACCTTTCGTGAGCTCTTCTTTTCTTCTTGACTAGATTTACAACAGCCTTTTTACACCATGGATCTTGTACCCTACCATCCTTTCCATGTCTCATTGGAACATACCTACTCAAAACCCCACGCAAATATCCCCTGAACATTTGCCACATTTCTTCCGTATATTTCCCTAAGAACATCTGTTTCCAATTTATGCTTCCAAGTTCCTGCCTGATGGCCTCATATTTCCCCTTACTCCAATTAAACGTTTTCCTAACTTGTCTGTTCCTATCCCTCGCCAATGCTATGGTAAAGGAGATAGCATTGTGATCACTATCTCCAAAATGCTCTCCCACTGAGAGACCTGATACCTTGACCGGGTTCATTTCCCAATACCAGATCAAGCCTCGCCTCTTGTAGGCTTATCTACATACTTCCTGAGCACACCTAACAAATTCTACCCCATCTAAGTCAGGGGTCCCCAACCTTTTTTGCACCGCGGACCGGTTTAATATTGACAATATTCTTGCGGACCGGCCGACTGGGGGGTGGGGGGTGTTAATCACGACCGGAACACCGGAATATAGGTGATAAATCACCTATATGTCACTTATCAGTGGCTAATACACTCAATTTCATTTCTGAAAGGGTTTACTTAACGAATTTAATATTAAACACACAGCACATATTTTCCTAGCATGAATATAGTGATAAGTCAATTATAAGTCATAAGGGGGTTCCTTATGTCCAGTCTATTTCATAATTTAGTTTTCATTGCAGAAAACTCCGCTTCGCAGAAATATGATGTTGGAAATGGAAGTAACGTTTTCAGCGCCTTCGTGGCTATCTCAGGGTATTCAGCCTTGACTTTGATCCAGAATGCCGGCAGAGATGTTATGTCAAACATACTTTTCAGCCCGTCGTCATTTGCAAGCTCGAGGAGTTGATCTTCTTCCCGCGCTGACATGGATGATTCACCATGGACATTCACAAATGGGTCACGAATCCATTCGTTTGCACATCTTGGGTCATGTGCGGTTGGGAAGTAACACTTGAATTCTGTCGGTAGCGAAGATAGGTGTTCGCGCACCAGCTGTGAGGCTCATTCTCTCCCAAATTCCCAGCTAATGTCGGGAGCATGTCAAATACGCCCCTGTCCACTCGCCGTCCCTACAGTTCCGGTTTGGTTGTGAAAGCAGGCACTTTATCTGCCAACTTGAAGACAGTTGTCATTCTCCCCTGAAGTGTCAAATTGAGTTCATTGAGCAGGTTGAAGATGTCACACAGATAAGCGAGTTTTGCTATCCACTCCTCAACACTAAAGTGTGCTGCCAGTGGTGACTTTTTTCATGAAAGAAATCTCTGTAGCTGCTCTCTTAAATGAAAAACCCTGGCCAGGGCTCTCCCCCTTGATAGCCACCTGACTTCGGTGTGTAAGAGAAGGCGTTTGTGCTCTGCATCCATTTCCTCGCAAAGCTGCTCAAACAGACGTGAGTTAAGGGCTTTTGCTTTGATGTGATTGATAGCTTCAACAACGTCACTCAATATGCTGTTAAGATCAGGTGACATTTTTCGGCTTGGCAGCATTTCCCTGTGTGTGACACAGTGTGTAGACTGGCATTCAGGAGCAACCTCTTTGACTCGGGTAGTGAAACCAGACCCGTTAAGCCGATCCAACAGCTGTGCTTCGATGTCCTCCGCTATGTCATCAATTCTCTTTGAAACTGTGGTAGCCGAAAGAGAAACCTGTGCCGTCTTGTTAGCTGCAGCTTCTCTGAACAGTTCGCGGCACATGTCTTTGGCAGCAGGCAGAATCAATTCTTCACCAACAGTGAAAGGCTTCTTAGCCTTAGCAATACGGCTAGCCACTAAGCACCCAGAGCAGCAGCATTTGTGGAGGTGGTGGCTCTCAGCACTTGCTTCTGTTCCGCTTGCTCACGTTGTTTTCCACTCAGAAAACTCAACAGGTTTGTCTTTAAGTGCAGGGTGCTTGGACTCAAAGTCTAATGAGGCAATGCAGCTTTGAGGGCGTCATTACCTCATTAGACAGCTTGTCTCCACATATCACACACAGGGGTCTTGGAGCGTGCGAGTCACTGGTCGCAATAAAGCCATATTTTATGTAGGATTCGTCGTATTTTCTGTTGAAGGAAGCTTTCTTTTTTTTTGCAGTCTCGGCCTCAGCTGTCTCTGTGTTATCATCATCGTTAGGCCTTTTATGTCCCCCACCATCTCTTCCAAAGAAACTCTCAAGCGACGTTTGTGTTTTACTCATTGAGTAGTAGTTGCAGATTAACGACCGACTGATGACCTCGAGTGGGTAATGACCTCCCTATCCTTTCTGAAACATCTAAAACCTGGCACTTGAGTCCTGCCCCTGCACCATCCAAGTCTCTGTAATGGCCACAACATCATAGCTCCAAGTCCTGATCCACGCTCTAAGCTCATCCGCTTCATTCATAATACTCCTCACATTAAAATAGACACATCTCAAACCATCGGTCTGAGGGCGTCCCTTCTCTATCACCTGCCTATCCTCTCTTTCGCACTGTCTCCAAGCTTTCTCTATTTGTGAGCCAACCTTCCTTTCCTCTGTCACTTCAGTTCAGTTCCCACCCCCCCAACAATTCTAGTTTAAACTCTCCCCAACAGCCTTAGCAAACCTTCCTGTCAGGATATTGGTCCCAATCGGATTCAAGTGCAACCTTTCCTTTTTGTACAGGTCACACCTGCCCCAGAAGAGGTCACAATGATCCAGAAATCTGAATCCCTGCCCCCTGCTCCAATCTCTCAGCCACTCATTTATCCTCCACCTCATTCTATTCCTATACTCACTGTCACGTGGCACAGGCAGTAATCTCGAGATTACTACCTTTGAGGTCCTGCTTCTCAACTTCTTTCCTAACTCTCTGTAGTCTGTTTTCAGGACCCCCTCCCTTTTCCTACCTATGTCATTGGTACCAATATGTACCACGACCTCTGGCTGTCCTCCTTCCCCGTCCAAGATATTGTGGACGCGATCAGAAACATCCCGGACCCTGGCACCTGGGAGGCAAACTACCATCCGTGTTTCTTTCCTGCATCCACAGAATCGCCTGTCTGACCCCCTAAATATAGAGCCCCCTATCACTGCTGCCATCCTCTTCCTTTCCCTACCCTTTTGAGCCACAGGGCCAGACTCTGTGCCAATATTATCCTGAGCCATAATGAGATGCAACTTTCGCACTTTGAAGAAGTCTCTCTTGCTCTGTGCAGCTATGTTTCAGATTTTTCTATCCAAGAAAAAAAAAAACAACTCTTCCATATTTTCAAGATCTAGATTTACACTTAGTGGCCACTTTATTGGGTACCTCCTGTACCTAAACAAGTGCCATCGAGTGTCTGTTCATTATCTTCTGCTGCTGTAGCCCATCCACTTCAAAGTTGGACTTATTGTATGCTCGGAGATGCTCTTCTACACACCACTTTAGTAACACGGTCGCCTTCCTGTCAGCTTGAACTAGTCTGGCCATTCTCCTCTGACCTCTCTCATTAACAAGGCATTTTCACTGCCATTCACTGCATAATTTTTTTTTTGTTTTTCTTTGCACCATTCACTGCAAAGTCTAGAGACTGCTATGCATAAAAATCCCAGATCAGCAGTTTCTGAGATACTCAAACAACCCTGGTTGATACCAACAATCATTCCATGGTCAAAATCACTTAGATCACATTTCCATCCCATTCTGATGTTTGGTCTGAACAACAACTGAACCTCTTGACCATGTCTGCATGCTTTTATACATTGAGTTGCTGCCACGTGTTTGACTGATTGGATAGGTGTACTGTACCTAATAAAGTGGACACTAAGTGTATGTTCTGCAAGGTGGGAAGTAGATCAATTGTGCAACTACTTCCCTGAAACCATCTGATCTTCAAATTCTGGCAGTTCCCACCAGTTAGGCTGACTGTTTTTATCTTGTAACGTGCCTGTCAAAAGAACAGGCAATAGGCAGAGTGGGGTAGGGAGTCTAGGTTGGTAAAAAATGAAATCAAATCCTTTGAAAGAGGTGAAATAGGATCAGAAAGTGTAAAATCATGATAGGTAGAGCTAAGCAACTACAAGGCTAAAAAGATGCTAATGGGAGTTATATATGGACCTCCAAACAGTAGCAAAGATGTGGTTTACAAATTATGAGAGATAGAAAATGTATGTCCAAGGGGCATTTTTATGATAGTCATGGGGAAATCATATTGGTGCTGGATCCCAAGAGGAGGGATTTGTAGAAAGCCTTCAAGATAAAGGAAAGCTTAGGGGCCAGTGGTCATAATATGATAGAATTCACCCTTCAATTTGAGAAGGAGAAGCTAAAGTCAGATGTATCAGTATTACAGTGAATTAAAGGGAATTGCAGAGGCATAAGAGAGGAGCTGGCCAAAGTTGATTGGAAGGGGACACTGGCAGGGATGATGGCAGAGCAGCCATAACTGAAGTTTCTGGGAGCAATTTGGAAGGCACAGGATAGATACGTCCCAAAGAAGACAAAGTATTCTAAAGGCAGGATGACATAGCTGTGGCTGACAAGGGAAGTCTAAGTCAACATAAAAGCCTAAAAGAGAGAATATAATACAGCAAAAATTAGTAGGAAGTTAGAGGATTGGGAAGCTTTTAAAAACGAACAGAAGGCAACTAAAAAAGACATAAAGAGGGAAAAGATGGAATACAAAGGTAAGCTAGCCAGTAATTTTAAAGAGGATTCAAGAGTTTCTTCAAAAATATAAAGTAAAAGGGAGGCGAAAGTAGATATCAAACCATTGGAAAATGATGAGGAAATGGCAGACGAACCGAATAAATATTTTGCATCAGTCTTCACTGTGGTAGACAATAGCAGTATTCCAGAAGCTTGAGAGTGTCTGAGTGAAGTTACCATTTCTAGGCAGAAGGTGTTTTGGAAACCGAAAGGTCAGAAGGTAGATAAATCGCCTAGACCGGCTGGTGTACACTCTAGGGTTCTGAAAGAGGTGGCTAAAGAGATTGTGGAGGCATTAGTATAATCTTTCAAGAATCAATAGATTCTGGCATGGCTCTGGAGGACTGGAAAAATGCAAATGTCACTCCAGTCTTCAAGAAGGGAGAGAGTCAGAAGAAAGGAAATTATAGACCAGTCAGTTTGACCTCAGTGGTTGGGAAGATGTTGGAGTCAATTGTTTAGGATATGGTTTCAGGGTACTTGGAGGTACACGATAAAATAGGCCAAAGTCAGCATGGTTTCCTAAAGGGAAAATATTGCCAGTTAAATCTGTTGGAATTCTTTGAAGAAATAACAAGCAAGATAGACAAAGGAGAATTGTTGAATGTTGGGTACTTGGATTTTCAGAAGGCCTTTGACAAGGTGCCACGTGTGAGGCTGTTGAACAAGTTAATAGCCCATGGTACAACAGGATACTGGCATGGATAGAGTATTTACTGATTGGCAGGAGGCAAAGTGTGGGAATAAATGGAGCCTTTTCTGGTTGGCTGCCAGTAACTAGTGGTGCTCCACAGTGGTCTATGTGGGAATGCTTCTTTTTATGTTATTTGGATGATGGAATTGAGAACTTTGTGGTTAAGTTTGCAGACAATTTGAAGATAGATGGAGGGGCAGATGGTGTTGAGGAAGCAGAGAGGCTGCAGAAAGACTTAAATTACGAGAATGGGTAAAGAAGTGCCAGGAAGTGTATGGTCATGCACTTTGGTAGAAGAAATAAAAACATTGAGTATTTTCTAAATGAGGAGAAAATTCAAAAGTCTCAGCTACAAAGGGACTTTGGAGTCCTCGTGTGGGATTCCCTAAAGATTAATTTGCAGGTTGAGTTGATAGTGAGGAAGGCAAGTACAACGTTAGAATTCATTTCAAGAGGACTAGAATATAAACACAAGGATATCATTTTGAGGTTTTATAAGGCACTGGAATGGCCTCATTGGAGTATTGTGAGCTGATTTGGGCCCTTTGTCTAAGAAAGGTTGTGCTGACATTGGAGAGATCGAAAGGAGGTTCACAAAAATGATTCTGGGTTTCAAAGGCTTATCATCTGAGGAGCACTTGATGGCTCTGGGCCTGTACTCACTGAAATTCAGAAGAATGAGTGGGAATCTCATTGAAAACTATCAAATGTTGAAAGACCTCAGTAGAGTAGATGTAGAAAGGTGGTTTCCTATGGTGGGGGAGTCTAGGACCAGAGGGAACAGCTTCAGAATAGAGGGACATCTATTTAGAGTGAAGATGATGAGGAATTTCTTAGCCAGAGAGTGGTGTGAATCTGTGGAATTCGTTGCCACAGGCGGCTGTGGTGGCCAAGGTCATTGGGCATAATTAAGACAGAGGTTCTTGATTAGTCAGGGCATGAAGGGTTATAGGAAGAAGGCAGGATATTGGGGCTGAAGGGGAAATGGGTCAGCCATAGAGCAGACTCAATGGGCCAAATGGCTAATTCTGCTCCTATATCTAATGGTCTTATGGTCTGTGAATCTTGCATTTATTCTGTTCACCCAAGATGCTACAAGTCTGGCACTCAAGGGAAATGTGAATAGATTCAGGGAAACCTATATGACTTTATAACACTTGTTAGAGCTGACAAAAGCTGACATCCTTATTTTCAGACTACCAGTTTATCTTCTATTCTTAGGTTGGATTCCCCATACATTTTTCATATAAATAACATACATCTTGAAACTGATCCAGCTCTATTTATGGAACATAACTTCCTTCCACTTCAAACTCAGACTCTTTTCTTGGGTCTGCATCTTTGCCCTAGCTTGATTGGTTGCTAATCCTGGCTTTCAGACTGATCTCTAAGAGAGATCCTGATGTTTTTCTTTAAAGATTACCACCCATGTTATAGAATCCTTACCTTTGAATTTCCAACCTGTCATTCCATCCCATGTTTAGGATTATAATAATTATTTTATATTAAAATTTTATGATAACCCATACTCTTTGTTAAAGTATTTATGTCACTATCTTTATGTTTGTCATTTCTAGGTCCTGCAATCCAATATGCAAAACTCGTAGAAGTTGTTAGCCGGCAGCCAATCAGAGTCCTGAATGGTGGATATGAATATTTTTCTGCTTGTTATCCGTTCTTTAGGACACAGAAAATATTTTACATGCCACGGGTAAGACCAGTGGGTTGTGCGGAGTCGGAATGTTGAACTGGATGATTTTGAAGCATACGGCCTTCCCCAAAACTGTAAATCCAGTTTTCAAAAGTACAGATCACATTTATGCTTCGTAATTTTTGTATAAATATATCATTTTTAAAGGGAGCAATGGCTTGGAAGAAAGGGAAAAATAATATGATCACAGTGCCCTTCCATACCCACTAACAGATATTAGAGAAAACTCTCCCAGAATTCGCCTTTATTTAAGAAAAGGTATAAGGACAAGCCAGCGACTACAGGCTAATGAACTTTTTATCAGAAGTGGTAAAGCTATTGGAGAGGATTTAGAGAGACATGATCCATCTGCATTTGGAAAGGCAAGGGCTGATTAGGGATAGTCCACATGGTTTTTGTGCATGGGAATTCATGTGTCATGAATTTGACTGAGTTCGTTGAAAAGGAAACCAAGGAACCAGTGAGGGCAGAGCAGTAGATGTTGCTTACAGGGGCTTTAGTATGTTTTTCTGACAAGGTCCCAGATTGTAGACTAATTGGGAGAGTGGCAGCACACGGGATCCAGATTGAACTCGCCAGCTAAATGCAAAATTGGCTTGGTGGAAGGAGTCAGAGGTGGTAGTGAAGGGTTGTTTTTCAAATTAGAGGACTGTGACTAGTGGTGTGCTACAGGGATTGGTGAAAGGTACTTATTGGTTGTCAGATATATGAACCATTTAGATGAGAATGTGGATGGCATGATTAGTAAGATTACAATGACATTAAAATTGGTGGTGTGGTGGACAGTGAAGAAGGTTGTCTGAGATTATAATGGATCAAGAACAACTAGGAAAGTGGACTAAGGAATGGCAGACAGATGGAATTTATCTCAGGGAAGTGTGAAGTGATGCATTTTGGCAGGTTAAAGCAGGATAGGATTAATCAGCAAATGATAGAGCACTGGAGAGTATTCATAGCAGTCATAGAGTCCATTCTCACATACGGATGCGAGACGTGGACACTCACCAAGACTATGCGAAAGTCTGTAGATGGTTGCTATACAGGAATACTCCGGATGGCTCTTGACTTGAGTTGGCAACAGCACATGACGAACGTCGAGCTCTATAACAACCTACCGATGCTCACCACTAAAATTGAGGCAAGAAGACTGCAACTAGTGGGGCACTGTCTACGCCACCCCGAGCTACCTGCCAGCCTAGTCATCACATGGGAGCCCAAGTACGGGAGGATGAACCCTGGGCGCCCTCCCAAGACTATGGTCAACACGCTCCTGGAAGACAGCGGCGCGGCTAATGTAGATGAACTGAACACACTGATGAGGGAGAGGGAGAAGTGGAGAGTCCGTCATCATGCCCGACGCCGGCCCCCTAGGCCTGAGTCAATGTAGTAGTAGTAGGAGAGTATTGTAGAACAGAGACCTAGGGATACAAGTTTATAGTTCCCTGAAACTGGCAATTAAGGTAGACAAGGTGATAAAGAAAGGGTTTGGGTTTACCCTTACTGGACAGGGCATTGAATACAACAGTTGGGACATCATGTTGCAACTGTGGAAGTTGTTGGTGAGATCACACTTGGAATTTTTTGTGCAGTTTGGTCTTTATTCTGAAGGAAAGATGTGATTAAGTTGGAGAGGATGCAGGAAAGATTCATATGGTTGTAGTTTTGACTGGAGGGCTGAAGTTATAAGGAGAGGCTAGATAGACTGTGACTGTTTTCCCTGGAGCAAAGAAGGCTAAGGCATGACTTTATAGAGATTTTTAAAAATCATGAGGAGTGTGGATAAAGTAGAAAGTGATAGTCTATTTTTCCCATGTAGGGGAGTCTAAAACTAGAGGACATAGGTTTAATGTGAGAGGGGAAAGATTTAGAGGGAACCTGAGGGGCAAGCTTTGCATGCAGAGGGTGGTGAGTATACCTGAATGGAGTGAGTACCAGAGGAAGTGGTAGAGGTGGATACAATTACAACATTTAGAAGTTATTTAGACAAGTACGTAGAAGAGGTTTAGAGGGATATGGGTCACATGCAGGCAAATTGGACCAGGTCAGGAAGGCTCCTTGATTGGCATGGACAAGCTGGGCTGAAAGGCTTGTTTCTGTGCTGTATAACTCTATGACGAGAGTCCCCAACCTTTTTTGCACTGCGGACCGGTTTAATATTGACAATATTCTTGTGGACCGGCCAACCGCGGGGGGGGGGGGGGGGGGTTCAAGTAGGGTTAAACTCACCTCAACATGTCTTTTACAGTTAGGGTTGCCAACTTTCTCACTCCCAAATAAGGGACAAAAGTAGCAGTCAATTCCTGGGATACTTTACCACAGGAAAGACTACCATGACCATGAAGCCTTGCGCAGGCACCTGTGTGCGCACGCGTGACGGGTGCATATTTGAAGTGCGCATGCGCGTACGTGCCGATTTTTTTCCCGCAAATTGGTTTTGGCTTAATCTTCCTGACTACACTGTACATACATTATTTCTACTTTATATAGGCTGTGTATTTATCATATCATTCCTGCTTTTACTATATGTTAGTGTTATTTTAGGTTTTATGTGTTATTTGGTAGGTTTTTTTTGGGTCTGGGAACGCTCAAAAATTTTTCCCATATAAATTAATGGTAATTGCTTCTTTGCATTACACCATTTCGGCACGAAAGGTTTCATAGGAACACTCTACCTTAGCGGGGGAGATACGGGACAAGGGCGGTCCCATATGGGACAAACCAATTTAGCCCAATATACGGGATGTCCCGGCAAATAGGGGACAGTTGGCAACCCTATGTTCAAATTCAACAGTGCGTGACAGGGAATGAGGAAAAATGCAGCTGACTCATATCGTTTCCTTGCGGCCCGGTAGCACATGCTTTGCGGCCCGGCACCGGTCCATGGCCCGGTGGTTGGGGACCACTGCTCTATGAGAGTAAATCTACATGGAAATCATCATAATCACTGTTTTTGCTGATAAATTAATCAGTCTAGATATAATAGAGGGGTAAGAAGGTGTTGTGTGCCTCCAATATGTATATACATACATTGAAGGATGTAAATATTTAAAATTCTATCTAATGCATCATAAAAATTAATGTTTTATGGACTAAGTTTACAAATTATGGAAAGATAATTATAAAGGTAGATAAATTAACCTTTGGTAGATAAGCTGGTTAAAAAATTAATTATTATTTAAATAGAAATTTGAGGTAATTGAACACATAAAGCAAGATTTGTTAGAAATGGCAAGGTATGTGATGCGTTATAACATTTGGGAGTTAGTAAAGACTTTGGGGTCATTTACCATTATACCTGCAGTAAGTGTCTACATATTAAAATTTCAAACCAAAACAAAAACAATGCTGGAAACGCTCAGCCATGGAAAGAGAAACAAAGACCTTTTGTAAGAACCTAGAATAAGAGAAAACAAGTTGTGTACATACATCTACTGATGCCTCTGGACACATCTTCAGTGATGTTCCTGGAATCATCGGGTGTTTCGTGCCTTTCAACATCATACACCCTCCTCCAGGTGACCCAGCCAGGACTGATCAGACCCCAGCTTGTGTCCAGATGGCTAGCTACTTATGACTCCATGGCTCCCCTCTTTGAGCCACAGCCATCTTGAGGCCCTCTCTGCCGCGTTGGTGGTACTGTGGATGGCTCTCCTCTTCCTCTCTCCCTCGATGCCCAAAATGCTGAAGGCTCTAACTAAAGAACGGGCTACGAATCCCTCACAACCAACCCCCACTGGGAGACACCTCGCTCTCCATCCAGCCTGCTGACAGTTGCTGACCAGTCCTGCATACTTGGAGAACTTCCTTTCAAAGGCCTCTTCCAAGCGATCTTCCCCTGGGACTGTCAGCTCCAGCAGCACCACTTGCTTAGTAGACTCAGACACTGGGTCAATGTCTGGTCGCAGGGTGGTGGCTGCGATATGGTTGGGGAACTTCACAGCCGTTCAAGGTCCACCAACAGCTGCCAGTCCCTTGCAGAGGTCAGGATGCCTGCAAATGTTCTTTTGGTGGGTATTGGCTGCTCCTGAGCTCTGACAAAGGCAATGGTCTGCTTGGAAGGTCGGGACTGCTTCGCCCACTCAACTCCTGCGCTGATGGCTTCAGCGATGGTCTTTAGGACTTGATCATGCCTCCATCGGTACCGTCCCTCACCAAGTGCCCTTGCGCAGCTGCTGAGGATGTGCTCCAGGGTTCCTTGCCTGGAGCACAGTGGGCACGCAGATGGCTCTGCCTTGCCCCATGTGTGCAGGTTTGATGGGCTTGGAAGCACATCGTACACTGCCTGGATGAGAAATTGGATGCGGTGTGGTTCGGCTTTCCAAAGATCAGCCCAGGCCACTTCCCTCTCAACCGCATTCTCCCAACTTGTCCAAGCTCCCTGTTGCTTCATTGCCACCGCCTTGCAGGTTCTCATCTCCTCCACTACTGCTCTCACCTCCTCCTGAAATAGACGACACCTTTCCTTCCCTCTGGTGTGCATTTGGGGAGTTGGAAAGGATCCTAGCCCAGCTCGGCCTCGTGTGACCACTCCCAACAGCCTCCTGTGACGCAGCCTTGCCTCTGCCTCCTGAACAGCTTCCTCTGCCCTCCACTTCCTGCCAGTCCTCACTTGGATCCCTGCTCTAGCCACCTTCGGATTACTTGAGTCTCTATACTGTATCACTTCTCTGGCTCTTGTTACCTTGAATTTTTCCTCCAAGGCAGTGGTCCCCAACCACCGGGCCATGGACCGGTACCGGGCCCCAAAGCATGTGCTACTGGGCTGCAAGGAAACGGTATGAGTCAACTGCATCTTTCCTCATTCCCTGTCACGCACTGTTGAACTTGAACATAGGGTTGCCAACTGTTCTGTATTTGACGGGACATCCCGTATATTGGGCTAAATTGGTTTGACCCTTACGGGACCGCCCTTGTCCCGTATTTCCCCCACTAAGGTAGAGCGTCCCTATGAAACCTTTCGTGTCGAAATGGCGTGAAGCGAAGAAGCAATTACCATTAATTTATATGGGAATAATTTTTGTGCATTCCCAGACCCAAAAAATAACCTAACAAATCATACCAAACAACACATAAAACCGAAAATAAGTAACACTAACATATAGTAAAAGCAGGAATGATATGATAAATACACAGCCTGTATAAAGTAGAAATAATGTATGTACAGTATAGTCAGGAAGATGAAGGCAAAACTGATTTGTGGAAAAAAATTGGCACGTATGCGCATGCGCACACAGGTGCCCACGCAAGGCTTCATGGTCATGGTAGTCTTCCCTGGGGTAAAGTGTCCCGGGATTTGACTGCTACTTCTGTCCCTTATTTGGGAGTGAGAAAGTTGGCAACCCTAACTGTAAAAGACATGTTGAGGTGAGTTTAACCCTACTTGAGCACCCCCCCCCCCACCAACCCCGGTCGGCCGGTCTGCAAGAATATTGTCAATATTAAACCGGTCCGCGGTGCAAAAAAGGTTGGGGACCCCTGCTCCAAGGATTTGAAGGGCAGTTGCAGTTTGTTGTGATGTCCATAGTGTGCGATGCTGCTCAGGCTCTTTGGCAGCCCCAGCCATCTCCTGAGGTGGTTGCTAACCCTCTTCTCTAAGGTTTTGACTGTCGAGATCGGAACTGCATAGACAAGGAGGGGCCGCAGGATTCTGGGAAGAATGCCATGCTGATACACCCAGGCTTTAAACTTCCCAGGTAGGCCAGACTTGTCCACAGATTTCAGCCAGCCATCCAACTCGGTGCAGGTTGCCTGGATGGATGTTGTGTTCCTTAAAAGGAGGAGGAGAAGAAGAAGATGGCAGCACGACGCAGCGCATGCGGCCTCTCCGGTGAATGATATCTGTAATCCGTCAGGTAGGGTACCATGCACAATTCTGATTTGATGGAGACAGACATGAGAGTACAGAGGACCATCTGGACAAACTTCTGAAATGCCCGTTTCGCTGCCGCTGCTACTGTGGTAACCGGAATCTCTGGAGCAGAAGGCCCCAAATCCTCGGCTTTGCTTGTTTCAGCGGCCAGGGAGAAGTCGATGGTACTCGGGAGGCTGTATCGGAGGGACTGGTCAGAGGCTCAAAGTTTTCGGATAGACGGACTCAGTGTCAGCTGTGGTCGGCTGCTTCCAATGCATCGGCAGTTGTCGGTGCCTGGAGGTTTATGGCAGGGAGTTTCTCCTTTCTGCCACCTGCTATCGGGGACTTGGGAGTCGATCGGGACTTGGGACTTTTTTTTTTTACCATGCCCATGGTCTGTTCTTTATCAAATTATGGTACTGCTTTGCACTGCTGTAACTATATGTTATAATTATGTGGTTCTGTCAGTGTTAGTCTTTGGTTTGTCCTGCTTTTCTGTAATATCACTCTGGAGGAACATTGTATCATTTCTTAATGCATGTATGCATTTCTAAATGACAATAAACGAGGACTGAGTGTTCTCATAATCTAATCTAACAAAGAGCTGTCAAAAACCTTGCCTAAGCTCTTGACTGGCTTTTCTGTGATGGTTGGGATGGCTGTGCCTGCGATGCTGAACCAGAACTCGTTCTCCACCTTCCCTTTCCTCAGCACCATCAATCTTGATTTGGCAGGTTTGAAACACATCTGGGCCCACTCCACCAGCTTTTCAAGCCCCTGCAGAATCCACCGGCAGCCTGGGACTGATTCTGTGGTGACTGTGAGGTCACTGATAGGTGGTTGCCGTCGAGCAGTATTCATTCTGGGCCCTCTGCAGTCTGGTTCAGCAGACTTAGTGAGCATGTTCATGACTAGGGAGAACAGTGTCACTGAGATAGTGCACCCTGTGATGATGCCGATCTCCACCTTGTGTCAGGTTGATGTAATTACTGCTGAAGAGACCCTCATCCTGAAGTTGCTGTAATAATCAGCGATAAGGTCTCTGATTGTGCTGGGGATGTGATATTTGGTCAGTGTGAGCTGCACCAACTTGTGCGGAATGGAGCCATATGCATTTGTCAGGTCGAGCCACAACACTGACAGGTAGCCCTTGTTCTCTCTGGCCTCCCTGATGAGCTGTGTCACCACACCGGTATGCTCCAGACAGCCCGGCATCCCTGAAATGCCACCCTTCTAGACTGATGTATCAATATAGGTGTACTTTGCTAAGTAGGTGCATAGCCGGTTAGAAATGGCACTGAAGAAGATCTTCATCTCGACACACAGCAGGGAAATAATGCGAAACTGGTCTATCTGGGTGGCATTTTCCTCCTTTGGGATCCACACCCCTTCAGCTACTCTCCACTGTTCTGGGATCTTCCCCCTTCTCCAGAAGATTCTCAGGATCTTCCACAGATGCAGCAGGAGTTTGGAGCAGTCCTTGTACACTTTGTACAATGTGCTGCTTGGTCCTGGAGCTGAGCTTGCCCTTGCTTTGCGGACGACCTCTCTGACTTCCTTTAGCTACAGCTCTGACATGTCAAACTGCGCATCCGGTTCAGGTGGGTCTACTAGGAGGTTGCACTCTCCTAACTCCTGCTCTCTTTCAGGATCATTATGTATCTTCTTCAGATGTTGGTCTATGTCTTCCTGTGAACAGGCCAGTTTCCCACTGTGCTTCTCCATCACCCCCACCCCCCCCAGCAACTCTCTTGGTGAACTTGAAGGGGTTGGTGATAAAGGCAGCACGTTTTCGGGCCCTTTCACGATGCTGCCTCCATTGCCACTCTGCCCGGCAGAGGACCCTAATCTTCTTTTGTAGTATGCACATCAGCCGGGCCAAGCCAATGCGCTCCTCCTGCCTCCTTTTATTGGGACTTCAGCGCTTTCATCTCCTGCCTGATGTCGTGGATCCTCAACGCTCTTTGGTTCTTCGAGTAAGGTGTTTTGGAGCCTTGCTTCTCCTCTCCTCCAAACCGTTCAGCTTGTAAGTTAATTTTAAGTTACAGAGAAGGTAGGGAGGGGAATATCTCTTATAGGGTGAGTCCAAATTGGGAGATAGGTTGTAGTGGTCATCTGTTTGGTGAATTAATGGGAGTGGTAAGAGACTGAGAATACAAGCAAAGAAACATAGTGAAATGCAGGGCTGTAGGATATGCCCAGTTGGCCTGGCTATGCTAATAAAGAGATACAACCAAGAGTCAATATCACAGAACTGACCATCCTGCATACAGGTAGAGAAAGTGAGATACCTTGTTGGAGAATTTATATCTGGAAAGCTACAACATGCCCCTCCGTGGGATGAGGTGTTGCTTATACTTGAATTGAGCCTTTTTATTACCATACAGGAAGTGGTAGACAGATCAGCTAGAATGGGTGTGGGATAAAACATTAAGATGGCAAATAGCCCAGAATTGCATCAAGAACAGAATGTATCTGATCCATAAAGTAATCACCCAATCTAAATTTAGTTTCTCCAGTTTAGAAGAGACCACATTATGGGCACAATGTAGTACACAAGGTTGGAGAAAGTGCAAGTAAGTCAATGCTTCCACTGGTGTT
Source organism: Mobula birostris (assembly GCF_030028105.1). Lineage (NCBI taxonomy): Eukaryota > Metazoa > Chordata > Chondrichthyes > Myliobatiformes > Myliobatidae > Mobula > Mobula birostris. Next base: position 50,529,963 of record NC_092394.1, read on the forward strand.
GTTGCACCTAGATGGTGGGAAGGTCAGGTCTGTATCTTTTGCAGTTGCATGGGTAGATGCAGTAATATGGGGATGAAAAAATGGACCAGACAGTAGAAAAGGGAGCAATTCCTTTGAAGTGCTGAAAGTGGAGGGGGAAGGGAGGGGAGAATGGTGATGGAATCTTGTTGGAGCAGGCAGAAATTGCAAAGGACGATCTGTTGAACGTGGAAACGAGTGGGGCAGAAGATTAAGGGGATCCCTGTCTTGCTTTGTCCAGGAGGAGATGGCTATGAACTGAGGCGTGGGAGACTGATGTGATGGGTTCAAGAACCCTGTCTGCTATTGTAGATTCCACCACACCAACCCTCACATTCAACTGATCTTTTTGCAATTTCCACCAGGTCCAACTAGTTTGTCATGTGCTGATTTGGATTTATGGCCAGCACGTAACAATCATGCTTCATAAAGAAGTGATCAGTAAATTTATGACTTTATGTTCACAGACCCATGGGAGATGTCACTCACATGTGGGAAATCTCTAATCCTAGCAAGAGCTAAGAAAAGCTAGCAGTTCTGCATGGAACCCCTTGCTATTTCCTTGTAAGATCGGTTTATTAACACATGACAATTCTCTTGCAAACTGTTGCCTACAGGAGTTGGATGCCTTTGAGCCGTATCCAGTTGAGATTTTGCCAGCCAAACTTTACATGAGTGACTACAAACAATCCTGTAATGCACAAATTCGGAAAGATTTGAAGATAAAGGCATATGTCAACCTCTGTCATGATAAAGAGATATTGTGAGTAATTGAAAGGTATTCTTTATTTTGAAGATGTTCACACACTGAGGCTGACATATGGAAAGTCTATGATAACAATATGAAATCAATGAGGTTTATGTCTTGTACTGTGGATAAATTGTCACTGTAAAAAGAAACTGAGACAAGGATGCAACGATGCGGATTGAAATGTAGGAACCCTGCAGTATTTTTGAACTCATGAGCCTTCAGCTCGTCCACTACTTACACATGAGAGTCTACAGAAACCTCTTCATCCTTGCATACCTGAAATCCAAGATACAAATTTGCCAGATCCTCATCAGAGAATTGCCCTGTATGCAACATAACATTGAACTCCTCCAGCAGACAATGTGCTATCTATCAGAGTTTAATTTGACCACTGCAAGGACAAACGTCATAGATCAGGATGTTACTGTACCATCATTACGTGGTTATCTGCTGGTTACTTTGATTTATTCCCACATCTTTAAGCTGAGCTGGGAACTTAATTGTTGACTTTAAATTACTGCTGAATGATTAGGGGCAAAAAAAAACACAAAAGAGAATTGCGGGGAATGTGTTAGAGGGTTACCAGGAAGTGAGGAGTGAGATAATAGAATGATACCATTCATCTGCTGAAGACTGGCAATGATCTGATGGGCTGAATAGCCTCCAGTGCTAGAGGTTGCATGTTGCTGCTGCTGCCTCATAGATCCATGGCCCCAGGATTAATCCTGACGCCAGGTGCTGTTTGCATGGAGTGTGACTGTTCTTCCTATGACTAAGTGGGTTTCTCGGGTGCTTTGGTTTCTTCCCACACCTCAGGTAACTAAGTGTTGAAAGAATCAAAACAGGAACTTGAACAGCCACAGGGGAAGAAGATGAAAATTGGACTGATTTGTCTGCCTTAGGGAGCTAGTATGGGCTCAATAGGTTGAATGGCCCCCTTTTGCATTGTAATAAGTTTGTCAATATGACTAACAGAAGTCTGAATGAGAATAACAAGGAACAGATGAACACTAAGAGTACACCCTTTCTTACCCATGATATTGATATTTACTCCCAGGACAAGAATAGATTTGATTCCACAGAACTAACAACGCACTTCTAATAGAATTCTAATAAAAACTTTTTAAATTAAAAATATTTTGATCTAAGTATTTTGTGTAGCCTTCATAAGTATAAACATATGTTGCTTTATCCATGAATCCAATGATGTAATTAATTACAGCCATGATCTGATTAATTAGAATTGTTTTTAGAACAGAATATACTGACTTCCTGTGCATGTATATAGATAATTCTGTGTGTGTGTGTGTGTGTGTGTGTGTTTCACAATTCACAATGAGAAACGGCTGTTTTACTCTGTTTATCTTTCTTTAGCTTTGCAGGAGATCAAAATATTACAGTTTTACACATTTCTTCTTCCGATACCACTGATTTTTTCATCCACTTTCCACTGATTTGTAACTTTCTTGGTAAGTTTAATTAGTAACCCTGTTAATGTTGAATTTCTTTTGCTGCTTGTTAAGGTTATGTGTTAATGCAAAAAATAGTTTGTACCCTTTAACTTAAATCTATTTTTATTCTTTTGATGAATGGTGAGCTCTTGCACTCTGTGTATCATAAAAAATAATAACGAACATTTGGGAAGATGCAACAAAAAAACAGAAAAATGCTGAAAAATTACTCATTAGGTCCTGCAGCATCTCTGCAGAGAAAAAATGAGTTAGTGTTTCAATCTATGACTTTTATCATCACCTCTATTTCTCTATTTCTTTGTAGAGCTGCCTAACCCACCAAGTATATATTTGAGCTCCTGTTTTCATTTTAGATTCGTACCATTTGCTTTGCATTATGGACGATCAATTTGTTCTTAGGCCAGTAAGTTTCACTGAGGCAATTTATCAATTTATGACTCTTTATGCCAATTTTGCACACTGCAGAGTGAGAGTGATCAGGGCCGGGGAATAAAATGTTACCCATTTCATAAATCAAAAAATAGGTAAAGCAATCATGGCTTGGGTGTAGAAAATTCAAACATTGATTAAAATGTGGCAGCTAGTGAGATACTAATTTAATTAAGTATTACTCCAAAGAAAGAGTGTACTCGATTTAGACCCGCCTGCCTATTAGTAATCATTAATTTGAATGACATACCAATTTCAACATGTTTAAACATAGTCACAAATGTGACATCACTCTTTCTCCAATGCCACTAAACCCAACCTTTACAGGCAGAGCTCTATCACAGACTTTGTTAAAGTTCAACAGAGGCTCCTGTAGAGGCTTGCCCTTGGTGACGTAGGCTCTCCTACTAAAGTCATCAAAAGCATTGATATAATATGCCTAAAACCAGTCACTGCCTACAATGGCTGCTTTGTATTTAAAACACAGTTCTTGGGAACTATACCCAAGTTATAAATCTTCCCTTCTATACTGGCCTCTACAAATCTTGTGCATCCCATTAAGTTGAAGAAATCAGAAGCATCCAATGCGTCACTTGCTCCATCTCAGCTGATACTACAAGGTACAGCATAGCAGTTCATGTTTTATCTCTAGATCCCATTGGATTTCTAGATGTTCCGCAATGTGAATAAATGACTTCAGGATCTACAGTCCAGGTACTCCCCTAATTAATGATGTGTGTTAATATTTTTTAAACTCTACAGCAATTGTTTTGATCATTTATAATTAAGAAATCTATGCTGTTACTTAACACCTGACTTTGAGGGGTTCCAGAATCGCACTCTATTACTTTCTTGCACACAGATGAACACTTGGATAAAGGTGCTGTATGCGTAGTCTCCACTCTGGGTATAAGCCGCTGCTGTACTACAGTGATGGCCTACCTCATTCATTCTCAGAAACTTCCACTAAAGGTAAATGAGACCATTATATGAAAAAATATTGTTACGTTAGAACCAACAGCCACCCTGAGCACAATACTGCAGAATCACAGAACAACTGTTCGAATATCTGAATGAACATTTTTATTGCTGTCATTTGATGAGAGCAGTAAAATGAATATTTGCTGATTATTTAAAAAAGATAAAAATAGAAATAAGACTAATCACGTCTTTCCATTCAGTTCTGATGAAGGAATATTGATCTTCCAGTAGTTGTGGTGTTATTTCAGATTTCCGGAATCTGCAGTTTGTTAATTTTCTATCACTAATGATGCCACTCTGTCAGACTGCATCATTGGAAATATTTTTCTTTCACTGACATTGGCCAATGTGAATATAAAATCATTATTGAACCCAACATTTCTGGCCAGCAGTGAAATGGACTGAATTACAATAGAATAGGAAACCAGAAACATCATATTTTCTATGATGAAGTGTAACTCTGCTTTTTATTTTGGAAACATTCATGAGAAATATTTATTCTGGGACAATGCCCTGAATGCTCTTTAAATGGAATCTTTTTTTTCTTTTCCACCATCCCAATGCAGGGAGTAGAAGTTTCTTCTTCCTTCCATAGGTTGAGAGTGGATTTCTATCTTCTTTCTTCTTTTACATTTATAATCCCAAATCTTTAAATGACTAAGATACTTAATATTAGGGACTTGGGACCAGCGAACCTTGATAACCTATTTTGTTTAGCTTGACAACAGCTAGCTGGCAGTGATTACTTGCAATTGTGTCCACCTCACTTCTAGTTGAGTTCTCACAGTTGACATCAGCATCAGAGCTCTTTGCAGAAGTCTGGAATCAAGCAGAACTGATCCGGCCTGAAGAATTGGCAGTTTTAATTGGTAATTAAAGAAAGATCAGAATTCAAATAAATATTTCTAAGTAATAATCAGCAAAAGGTCTGGAAAGGAGGCAGTTGCATGCATTGCTGCATCCTCCACTCTTCCCCATCCCTGAATCTCAACTAAACCCTACCATGTTTGCAAAGAGGAATATTGCACCAATCACAGCTTCCTAAATTATTTTATGAGAAATAGATAGTGTTTTGTTTTGTTTGTATCTTTTTGAAAGCAGCATTTGGAGATGACTTATGTGTACCTCAATGTTCGTCCCCCTCAGGTCATCTGGGCGCACGTACATAAGTGCAAAGAAACCATTCGCCCGCGTCGTGATTTTGTACTTCAGCTTTCTCAGTGGGAGGAACTTGTCCTAAAGCAAAAGATCACAGATGTCTCTGACCCTTATTACTGAACTGCTATGTAATAACTGTCAATGCAAACATTCTCCACCGTCAAAACAAGATTTGGAAATGTTTCTGTTTTTTTAAGAGATTAAATGATTTGATAGCTGGAAAGATACCTATTTATAATAAAACTCATTTAAATTATCTTCATTATTTCTAATTATAATGACATTTATATAAATAAATCAATGCATCTTGAATTATAATTTACATATTTAATGTTATAGTTTAAGTAGTGCTTAACTGTTATATTTCAAAGGTACATTCAATGTCAGCAGAGCATGTTATACTGCAATGGGGCTGGTGGGATCTGTACAGAGTTGGCCAATATGCAAGATTTAGTTCGACCTCTGCTAGATCAATATCTTTTCATCAAAAATGGTCTAAGCTGTTAGAATGAATAAGTTGTCAAAAATACAAGGTTTGTCTACTTTTTCTGGTGCCTTTACCAGCTTTACTCCGATAGATTTTTACACAAGGTTGAGTTATTTACACTTCTTATTATGAAGCACCCAGGAAGTAGAGGTACTCTCCATCGCCTACTCACCCTCTTGATCCCTCTGTGTATTTTGTCATTGAGCATGTTTGCCTTCGCTGTTACAAATTTGATTCATATCCCAAAATGAGTGCATGAATTATGTACTCACCCAATCACAGTAAGGTCATATCTGCGATGCATAAATTCCCTTCAGGCATCTGATGGACCGTACCAGAAATTGATTGAATGCTTTTATATACATTAGTTAACAAAGGCTTAATGACAGTGCTCTGAGGAATGTACCTTCAGCAGTTCCTGTCTTGGTTGAAAGCTCATACCTTTGTGTTCAGCTCAGTGTGATATCCTTAGTCTTTTCTTCTTTATCTCCTTAAATGCATTGCATGGAACCAATGGTGCAACTCACTAATATAGTATTTTGAGAAAAAGCACAATGATGCCTTCTAAAAATCTCATGACCACCCATAGGTATGATGGTATAGAGTATTTATTGATTGATATTCCTCAATACTTTATATTCCCTCCCCTTAATATTTCCTTTATGTTGACAAAGGTTTTGCTCAACCAGCATTTAAAATAAGTTGTAAGGAATAGAAATATAGAAACATAGAAAATAGGTGCAGGAGTAGGCCATTCGGCCCTTCGAGCCTGCACCGCCATTCAGTATGATCATGGCTGATCATCCAACTCAGAAACCTGTACCAGCCTTCCCGCCATATCCCCTGATCCCTTTAGCCACAAGGGCCATATCTAACTGCCTCTTAAATATAGCCAATGAACTGGCCTCAACTGTTTCCTGTGGCAGAGAATTCCACAGATTCACCACTCTCTCTGTGAAGAAGTTTTTCCTAATCTCGGTGCTAAAAGGCTTCCCCTTTATCCTCAAACTGTGACCCCTCGTTCTGGACTTCCCCAACATCGGGAACAATCTTCCTGCATCTAGCCTGTCCAATCCCTTTAGGATTTTATACGTTACAATAAGATCCCCCCTCAATCTTCTAAATTCCAACGAGTATAAGCCTAGTCGGTCCAGTTTTTCATCATATGAAAGTCCTGCCATCCCAGGAATCAATCTGGTGAACCTTCTTTGGATGGCAAGGATGTCTTTCTTCAGATTAGGGGACCAAAACTGCACACAATACTCCAGGTGTGGTCTCACCAAGGCCTTGTACAACTGCAGTAGTACCTCCCTGCTCCTGTACTCGAATCCTCTCGCTATAAATGCCAGCATACCATTCACCTTTTTCACTGCCTGCTGTACCTGCATGCCCACTTTCAATGACTGGTGTATAATGACACCCAGATCTCGTTGCATCTCCCCTTTTCCTAATCGGCCACCATTCAGATAATAATCTGTTTTCCTGTTCTTGCCACCAAAGTGGATAACCTCACATTTATTCACATTAAATTGCATCTGCCATGAATTTACCCACTCACCTAAGTCACCCTACATCCTCTTAGCATCCTCCTCACAGCTAACACTGCCGCCCAGCTTCGTGTCATCCGCAAACTTGGAGATGCTACATTTAATTGCCTCATCTAAGTCATTAATATATATTGTAAACAACTGGGGTCCCAGCACTGAGCCTTGAGGTACCCCACTAATCACTGCCTGCCATTCTGAAAAGGTCCCGTTTATTCCCACTCTTTGCTTCCTGTCTGCCAACCAATTCTCTATCCACATCAATACCTTACCCCCAATACTGTGTGCTTTAAGTTTGCACACTAATCTCCTGTGTGGGACCTTGTCAAAAGCCTTTTGAAACTCCAAATATACCACATCCACTGGTTCTCCCCTATCCACACTACTAGTTACATCCTCAAAAAATTCTATGAGATTCGTCAGACATGATTTTCCTTTCACAAATCCATGCTGACTTTGTCCGATGATTTCACCGCTTTCCAAATGTGCTGTTATCACATCTTTGATAACTGACTCTAGCAGTTTCCCCACCACCGATATTAGGCTAACCGGTCTATAATTCCTTGGTTTCTCTCTCCCTCCTTTTTTAAAAAGTGGGGTTACATTAGCCACCCTCCAATCCTCAGGAACTAATCCAGAATCTAAAGAGTTTTGAAAAATTATCACTAATGCATCCACTATTTCTTGGGCTACTTCCTTAAGCACTCTGGGATGCAGACCATCTGGCCCTGGGGATTTATCTGCCTTTAATTCCTTCAATTTACCTAACACCACTCCCTACTAACATGTATTTCCCTTAGTTCCTCCATCTCACTGGACTTTCTGTCCCCTACTATTTCTGGAAGATTATTTATGTCCTCCGTAGTGAAGATAGAAACAAAGTAGTTATTCAATTGGTCTGCCATGTCCTTGCCCCCCATAATCAATTCACCTGTTTCTGTCTGTAGGGGACCTACATTTATCTTAACCAATCTTTTTCTTTTTCCACATATTATAAAAGCTTTTACAGTCAGTTTTTATGCTCCCTGCCAGTTTTCTCTCATAATCTTTTTTCCCCTTCCTAATTAAGCCCTTTGTCCTCCTCTGCTGGACTCCGAATTTCTCCCAGTCCTCAAGTGAGCCGCTTTTTCTGGCTAATTTGTATGCTTCTTCTTTAGAATTGATACTATCCCTAATTTCCCTTGTCAGCCACGAGTGCACTACCTTCCTTGATTTATGCTTTTGCCAAACTGGGATGAACAATTGTTGTAGTTCATCCATGCGATCTTTAAATGCTTGCCATTGCATATCCACCGTCAACCCTTTAACTGTCATTTGCCAGTCTATCTTAGCTAATTCACATCTCATACCTTCAAAGTTACCCTTCTTTAAGTTCAGAACTTTTGTTTCTGAATTATTTATGTCACTCTCCATCTTAATAAAGAATTCCACCATACTATGGTCACTGTTACCCAAGGGGCCTCTCACGACAAGATTGCTAATTAACCCTTCCTCATTGCTCAAAACCCAGTCTAGAATAGCCTGCTCTCTAGTCGGTTCCTCGACATGTTGGTTCAAAAAACCATCCCGCATACATTCCAAGAAATCCTCTTCCTCAGCACCTTTACCAATTTGGTTCACCCAATCTATATGTAGATTGAAGTCACCCATTATAACTGCTGTTCCTTTATTGCACGCATTTCTAATTTCCTGTTTAATACCATCCCAACCTCACTACTACTGTTAGGTGGCCTGTACACAACTCCCACCAGCGTTTTCTGCCCCTTAGTGTTATGCAGCTCTGCCCATATTGCTTCCACATCCTCCCGGCTAACGTCCTTCCTTTCTGTTGCATTAATCTCCTCTCTAACCAGCAATGCTACCCCACCTCCTTTTCTTTCATGTCTATCCCTCCTGAATATTGAATATCCCTGAATGTTGATCTCCCATCCCTGGTCACCCTGGAGCCATGTCTCTGTGATCCTAACTATATCATAATCATTAATAACAATCTGCACTTTTAATGCATCCACCTTGATTGACACACAAAGCCTTCAGGCTTGCTTTTACAACACTCTTAGCCCTTATACAATTATGTTGAAAAGTGGCCCTTTTTGATTTTTGCCCTGGATTTGCAGGCCTGCCACTTTTACTTTTCACACTACTTTTTGCTTCTACCCTCATTTTACACCCCTCTGTCTCTCTGCACTTGTTCCCATCCCCTTGTTGTGAACTAACCTCCTCTCTCCTAGTCTCTTTAATTTGATTCCCACCCCCCAACCATTCTAGTTTAAAGTCACCTCAGTAGCCCTCGCAAATCCTCCCGCCAGGATATTGGTCCCTTTAGGATTCAAATGTAACCCGTCCTTTTTGTACAGGTCACACCTGCGCCAAAAGAGGTCCCAATGATCCAAAAACTTGAATCCCTGCCCCCTGCTCCAATCCCTCAGCCACGCATTTATCCTCCACTTCATTGCATTCCTACTCTCACTGTCGCGTGGCACAGGCGGTAATCCCGAGATTACTACCTTTGCGGTCCTTTTTCTCAACTCCTTTCCTAATTCCCTATATTCTCCTTTCAGGACCTCTTTCCTTTTCCTACCTATTTCATTGGTACCTATATGTACCATGACCTCTGGCTCCTCACCCTCCCGCTTAAGGATATCTTGGACGCGATCAGAAATATCCCTGATTTCTGTAGGATGTTTCACCCTGAATGCACATATATGTTGTGGACTGAGGTGTGTGAGCAGCGTCAAGTCCAACAATTGCTTCTCAATGATCAATCCTGTACCAATTTCCACATGCACTTCCTTCTTCTGCCCCTCTGACTACAACCCATCAATGCAAATATCTTTCCTGGTTGTTGTCCAGTCTGTATGGATTCCTTCCCCTTATTCCCATACTGCTTCTACTGGATATTCTTGAGGCCGCCCAGGGTAAATGATGTTAGGAGACAGCTTTAATTCATTTGTTTGTTTTTTTTTGCATTTGCACATTGTATTGTACAAGGTACAATGTCCGTCTGGGGTATGCAGTTCCCTATTTATTAATAGCAGAAAGGATGTGTGATTAATTCAGTATCTACACTGGCATTGGATTCTTGCCAGTGAACATAAAACACCACCAATAAATGCCTCTTGTGCATCGTATATCACTTTCTATTTCTGTTAGCACCCAGAATGCATACACGCCTGTTCTCACTTTGTCCTGTCTTGTAATATACTGCATTCAGACTTTAGTCTGACATAGTGACCTGAAGATAAAAGTCCCCTGAACATAGAAGTACAAGTGAACAATCCATTGAAAACAGCGTCACAGGTAAACAAAGTGATGACAAAGACTTTTAGCATTCTGGTTTTCATCAGACAGGACACTTGAGTTTAGAAGAAAAGACATTATGTTGCAGTTGTATAAGACTAGTGAGGCCACACGTGTACAGTTTGGGTCACCTTGTTAAAGGGAAGATGTAGCTAAACTGGAAAGAGTACAGAGAAGATTTATGTGGATGTGGCCAAGACCAGAGTGCCTGAGTTATAGGAGAGGTTGGCCAGGATAGGTTTTATTACATTTGTAGAGTAATAAAGCACGGAAGCAGGCCCTTCAGATGAACTGGTTCACGCAAACAGAGCATCTCCCTTTTAGTTTCAGTTGCCCATGTTTGACCAAAACCCTTTGTGCCCTTCCCTTCAATGTACATATGCAAAACCTCTTAAATGTTGCAATTGTACCCTCCATTCCCTCTAGCAGTTCATTCCAGGTACTCACTGCCCTTTGTGTAGATAAGGGCTTTCAGGTCCCTTTTAAATCTCTGCGCTCTTATTTTGTATCTGGGTCCTCTAGTTTTTGATTCCCAACACTGCGGAAAGGATCCACCTTTTTCATTCCTCTTATGATTTTATAAATCCTGTAAGGTCATCTCTCATTCTCCTATACTCCAAGGAGTTAAGATTCATGGCCAATCTCTCCCTATAACTCAGCCCCTCTAGTCTGGGCATCATCCTCATTAATCTCTTCTGCACCTTCTCCAGCTTGATGATGTCTTTCGTATAACAGAGTGACCAAAACTGTACACAATGCTCCAAGTGTGGTCTCACCAGCAACTTGTATAACTGCAACATGAAGTCCCAGCTCCTAAGTCCAATGCCCTGACTGAAGGCCAGGGTGTGAAGTGCCTTCTTCACCACCCTCTCTACATGTGAGGCTGCTTTCAGGGAACTGTCCAGTTGTATTCCCAGGCCCCTCTCTTCCACAAGACTTATCAGTGTCATGCCATTCCTTGTATAGGTCCTACCCTGCTTTGAATGTGGAAAATGCATTACCTCACACTTAGCTAAGTTGAAATCTGTCTGCCATTCCTCTGCCCATCTCCCTAACTAATCAAGCTCTCTTTGCAGTTCACTGTAGCCTATTTCACTATCAAACAGATCCCCTAATTCCTTGGAACATGGGAGAATGAGGAGAGACCTTATGGAAGTGTTTAATATCATGAGAGGCATACTTCCATTCGTCTTTTCCCTGGGCATAGGTTTAGGGCAAAGAGAAAGATTTAAAACGGGCAATGTTTTCACACAGAGGGTGGTGAGTATATGGAACAAGCTGCCAGTAGAAGTTGAGGTAGATATAATAGTATCATTTAAGGAGCACTTCGATAGATGCATAAAGGGGTGGAAATTGAGGGATTCAGCCAAATGAATGGCCAAGTGATCACAATTCTATCTCCTTTATTGGAGATGGATAGGTACAGACAAGTTAGGAAAGATTTTAATTGGAGTAAGGGGAAATATGAGGCTGTCAGGCAGGAACTTGGAAGCATAAGTTGGGAACAGATGTTCTCAGGGAAATGTACAGCAGAAATGTGGCAAACGTTCAGGGGGTACTTGCGTGGGGTTCTGCATAGGTACGTTCCAGAGAGACAGGGAAAGGATGGTAGGGTACAGGAACCGTGGTGTACAAAGGCTGTTGTAAATCTAGTCAAGAAGAAAAGAAGAGCTTACGAAAGTTTCAAAAAACTAGGCAATGATAGAGATCTAGAAGATTATAAGGCTAGCAGGAATGAGCTTAAGAATGAAATGAGGAGAGCCAGAAGGGGCCATGAGAAGGCCTTGGAGGATAGGATTAAGGAAAACCCCAAGGCATTCTACCAGTATGTGAAGAGCAAGGGGATAAGATGTGAGAGAATAGGACCAATCAAGTGTGACAGTGGAAAAGTGTTTATGGGAACCGGAGGAGATAGCAGAGGTGCTTAATGAGTACTTTGCTTCAGTATTCACTACGGAAAAGGATCTTGGGGATTGTAGGGATGACGTACCGTGGACTGAAAATCATGAGCATGTAGGTATTAAGAAAGAGGATGTACTAGAGCTTTTGGAAAGCATTAAGTCAGATAAGTCACCGGGACTGGATGAGATATACCCCAGTCCTCTGTGGGAGGCGAGGGAGGAGATTGCTGAGCCTCTGGCGATGATTTTTGTATCATCAGTGGGGGCAGGAGAGGTTTCAGAGGATTGGAGGGTTGCAGATGTTGTTCCATTATTCCAGAAAGGGAGCCGAGATAGCCCAGGAAATTATAGACAAGTGAGTCATACTTCAGTGGTTGGTGAGTTGATGGAGAAGATCCTGAGAGGCAGGATTTATGAACATTTGGAGAGGCATAATATGATTAGGAATAATCAGCATGGCTTTGTCAAAGGCAGGTCGTGCCTTATGAGCCTGAATGAATTTTTTGAGGATGTGACTAAACACATTGATGAAGGAAGAGTAGTAGATGTAGTGTATATGGATTTCAGCAAGGCATTTGACAAGGTACCCCATGCAAGGCTTATTGAGAAAGTAAGGAAGCATGGGATCCAAGGGGACATTGCTTTGTGGATCCAGAACTGGCTTGCCCACAGAAGGCAAAGAGTGGTTGTAGACAGGTCATATTCTGCATGGAGGTCGGTCACCAGTGGTGTGCCTCAGGGATCTGTTCTGGGACCCCTACTCTTTGTGATTTTTATAAATGGCCTGAATGAGGAAGTGGAGGGATGGGTTAGTAAATATTCTGATGACACAAAGGTTGGAGGTGTCGTGGATAGTGTGGAGGGTTGTCAGAGGTTACAACGGGACAGTGATAGGATGCAAAACTGTGCTGAGAAGTGGCAGATGGAGTTCAACCCAGATAAGTGTGAGGTGGTTCATTTTGGTAGGTCAAATTTGATGGCAGAATATAGTATTAATGGTAAGACTCTTGACAGTGTGGAGGATCAGAGGGATCTTGGGGTTCGAGCCCACAGGACACACAAAGCTGTTGCGCAGGTTGACTCTGTGGTTAAGAAAGCATACATCAATTCATCAATTGTGGGATTGAGTTTAGGAGACGAGAGGTAATGTTGCAGCTATATCAGACCCTGGTCAGACCCCACTTGGAGTACTTTGCTCAGTTCTGGTCACCTCACTATAGGAAAGATGTGGAAACCATAGAAAAGGTGCAGAGGAGACTTACAGGGTTGTTGGCTGGATTGGGGAGCATACCTTATGAGAATAGGTTGAGTGAACTTGGCCTTTTCTCCTTGGAGCGACAGAGGATGAGAGGTGACCTGATAGAGGTGTTCAAGATAATGAGAGGCATTGATCATGTGGATAGTCAGAGGCTTTTCCCCAGGGCTGAAGTAGCTAGCACGAGAGGGCATAGTTTTAAGGTGCTTGGAAGTAAGTACAGAGGAGATGTCAAGGTTAAATTATTTTACTGAGAGATTGGTGAGCGCATGGTTTGGGCTGCCGGCGACAGTGGTGGAGGTGGATACGGTAGGGTCTTTTAAGAGACTCCTGGACAGTTACATGGAGCTCAGAAAAATAGAGGGCTATGGGTAACCCTAGGTAATTTCTAAGATAGGGACATGTTCGGCACAGCTTTGTGGGCTGAAGGGCCTGTATTGTGCTCACAAAATACCCTACAGATGCTGGGGTCAAAGCAACATGCACAACACGCTGGAGGAACTCAGCAGGTCGGGCAGCATCCGTGGAAACGAACAGTCAATGTTTCGAGCTGAGACCCTTCGTCGTCTCAGCCTGAAACATTGACTGTTCGTTTCCACAGATGCTGCCCGACCTGCTGAGTTCCTCCAGTGTGTTGTGCTGTAGGTTTTCTATGCTTCTATGAAGGAAATTGGGACTAAATGGGTGGTCAGCATGGACCTGGGCTGAAGGGCCTAGATCAGTGTCCTATTACCTTCTGATTCCCTGACTCTGTGAAGTCTCCTTTAGCGCACACACACAGCGTAGGAATGGCACACCAGTGGACAAGGAACCTCCTTCTACTTCTGGCCTTTTTATTTGTGCTTTGTATTAATTTATTCCCCTGAAATGAATCATTCAAATCTTTGTAACCCCAACTGTGAAGCATAGGTGGGAATTAAATCATTATTTAATTAGTATTAATTTGAGCATGATTTTTAAATACAAGTGTGGCACGTGGCCAAGTGTTTAGGGTGTTGGACTAGCAATCTGAAGGTCGTGGGTTCGAGCCTCAACCTTGGCCAAGGCACTTAACCACACAATGCTCCAGTCTACCCATCTGAGAATGGATACCGGCAAAGGTGCTTGTGGTTAACCTCACGATAGACCGGCGACCTATCTGGGGAGGGGGGAGTCTCGTACTCTCAGTCGCTTCACGCCAAGGAAACCGGCATAAGCGCCGGCCTGATGGGCCACAAAGGCTCGTGACAGACTTTAATCTTAAAAAAAAATCTCCTCTCCCTCTGCACAAACTAGTAGAACCCATGTGGATTTATACCAGGATCATAAACTCTGAATCAGCTGACAGTAATTTGTGTAATCAGTTTCATATGATCACCTAATTAGCTCTGAGACAAGCTGCCTAATGCTCCAAATGTAATGATCAGTTAAGATTAGGAAGTTCCAACAGGAAAAGTTAATTTTCTAATAAAATTACTGTTTCACAAATTTCCATTCTCATCAAATTCCTGTTCTATACTTTCCCAGTGGAAAGCTGCAGGCATTCTGTTCTAAGAACAAGTTACTTCATTCAATATACTGTCTTTGGGCTCAGACAAGTAACCTGGGTCCTGTAAGGTGTTTCATAGTGAATGTTAAAAATCCCATGTCATGCACGGAACAGGCAGGAAATCCTTCAGCCTGTTCAACCCCATTACTAATATATTAAAAAATTACCTTGGAATTTCAGGATCAAGTTTAATATCACTGGCATATTTTGTGAAATAGTGAAATTTGTTGTTTTATGGCAGTACAGTGTAATATGTAAAAAACTAAATTACAATATATATTTAAATATAATTAAATTAAATAATTAGTGCAAAAAGACAGCAAACGATATAATGAGGTAGTAGTGTTCATGGATTGGTTCATTGTCCATTCTGAAATCTGATGGCAGAGCAAAAGAAGCTGCCCCTAAAACATTGAGCGTGGGTCTTCAGGCTCCTCTACCTCCTCCCTGATGGGAGCAATGAAAAGTGGGCTTTTCCTGGGTGGTGGGGGTCCCTAATGATAGGCGCTGCCTTTTTGAGGCATCACTTTTTGATGTCCTCGATGCTGGGGAGGCTCGTACCCATGATGGAGCCAGCTGAGTCTGCAACCTTCTGCAACTTTTGCTGGTCCTGTGCAGTGGCCCCTTTGTACCAGACGGTGATGCAGCCAGTTAGAATGCTCTGTATGGTACATCTGTAGTCTTTAGTGACATGCCAAATCTCCTCATACTCCCAATGAAGTATAGCCACTGTTGTGCCTTCTTTGTAACCAGAGACTAGACCTTCAGAGACGTTGACAATCAGAAACTTGAAACTGTTCTGCCTTTCCACTGCTGATCCATCAATGAGGACTGGTGTGTGTTCCCCCAACTTCTCCTTCCTGAAGTCCACAATGAATTCCTTGGTCTTACTGATGTTGCGTGCAAATTGTTGTGACACCACTCAACCAGCTGACCCATCTCACTCTTGTACACCTTGTCACCACCTGGGATTCTGCCAACAGCAGTTGTGTCATCAGCAAATTCATAGATGACATTTGAGGTGTGCCTGGAAAGAATAAAGCAGTGGGCTAAGCACGCATCCTTGATGTGCGCCAGTGTTTGTTGTCAATGAGGAAGACACTATTTCTGAACCGCACCAACTGTGGTCACATGGTGAGGAGGTCAAGGATCCAGTGGCTGAGTGAGGTACAGACGCCCAGGGTTTTGCAGCTTGTTGAATAGGACTGAGGGTATGATTGTGTTGAACGCTGAGTTGTAATCAACAAACGGCAGTATGACATAGGTATAACTGCTGTCCAGGTGATCCAAGGCCGAGTGGAGAGCCACTGAGATTGCATCTGCCGCAGACCTGTTGTGGCGGTGGGCAAATTGCAGTGGGTCGAGCTTCTTACTTAGGCAGGAGGTGACCAACCTCTCAAAGTGCTTAATCATGTAGATATGAGTGCCACTGGGCAATAGTTATTGAGGCAGCACACACACTGCTCTTCTTGGGTGCTGGTATGATTAATGGTCTTTCAAAGCAGGTGGGAACTTCCGACTGTCGCAGTGAGAGATTGATGATATCCTTAGACACTAATGCCTATTGGTTAGCACAGGTTTTCCAGGCATCCGGGCCTGACGCCTTAAGAAGGGTTCATTCTCTTGAAAGATGTTACGACATCAGCTTCTGAGACAAAGATCGCAGGGTTGCCAGATGCTGCAGGGATTTGCACAGGTGTAGTTTTATTCTCTCCTTTTCAAGCGTGCATAAAAGGTGTTGAGCTTATTTGGGAGGGAAGCATCACAGTCATTCATAATGCTGGGTTTTGCCTTGTAGGAAATAATGGCCAGAAATCCCTGCCAAAGCTGACCCCCATCAGCGGTCACTCTTCTGGTTCTACAGGTGGTATGTTGGTGGTAGTTGGTCAGAGATTTCCTCAAGCTGGCCTGGTTGAAATCAATGATTGGGAAAGCATTAGGGTGCAGTGTGTCATGACTGCTGATCACAGGGTTCAGTCCCTCCAGTACCTGCCTGATGTTGGCTAGGGTTGGAACGTACACTGGTACCAGGATGAAGCTGGAAAGCTCCCGCAAGAGATAAACTGGACGACACTTGACCACTAGACATTCCAGGTCGGGTGAGCAGGATTGAGACAGAACTACCACATCTGTGCAAAACTTGTATGATGGTAGGAGGCAGAGGATAGCAATGTTTCCTCTAAGGTGTATACGCATACACATCATGCACTACTGGTGCACAAAAAAATTTAAACTGCACACTAAAAGTTGTGGCCCTCCACCTCATTGGCATGTTAAGTATATTTTACAATCGTACACAATCACATTTCCTTTACCGGTTTCTGATCCAGGCAGTGCTGACAACAAGGAGTTTGCAATAATTTGTCTGTAGATTTTAGAAGTGGCTTATTAATACTATTTTTATTGAAGAAATTATTGATCCACTATGTCGAATTTTAAAGAAGTAAGGGACATGAAGCACAAAAGAACTGCTAGTTCATTTAAAGCAGAATGGCTTAATGAAACAGTAGAAACTGCTACACCAAAAGCTCATGAGGTCAGGAAGGTGCAGCTACGAGAAATATTTATGTACAATACAGAAACTGTGTGTCTTGTTGCAATGCAAAAGTTGCTGGAGAATTTGCAAGTGGGAAGAAGTGGAGTGATATTTGGAAACTTGACTTATTAAAGCATCATTGAGCAAGCAAATCACACACATTACATCTCTTTTGTAATTAAGCTACAAAATCTGTGCGGTATGCAATGATCTGGATATTTTGTCAACTAACTTTGTAATTTTATAAGTTTTGTTTGACCATTTCAAACAACTTTAATAACTTGCGAAAAGATTGACATTTTTACATGCTGTTGTATAGTACAGGAGAAAAAGTACTGTTCGATGTACATTATTTCATTTCTTTTAAACAATGATCAACAAACTAGACTGGGTGGTTTATTATCCTTAGAATAGCTTCAGGTTTATTTCCACTTCAAAATTCCGTGCACACGTGCTGTTGTCATTGGGCAAAGATTGTGCAAGACAAGTTTTTTGTGTACTCTGGTCATTACAAATTAGAGGGAACATTGGAGGTAGTGGTAGAAGGATAGTTTTCTCATTGGAAGTCTCTGATCAGTGGTGTTCTGATGGACTCTTGTTATTTGTTCTTTATATGAAACTTCGACCGAAATGTGGAAGGTATATATGAGACTTCAACGGGAATGTGTAAGTTTTAAGATGACATGAAGATTGATGGAAGCGGTGAAGTTTGTTGAAGTCAGATGGGAAATTGGATGGAGCACTGACATTGGAATTTAATTCTGACAAGTGGAAGGTAATGCTTTTTGAGAAGTCAGATTTGGGTATGGCATACAGAGCAAATGGTAGGATGCTAAGGAATGCTGACGAACAGAGGGATCTTGGGGTCCAAATACATGGTTCCCTCAAAGTAGAAGCTTAAGGAGATAGGGTAGTAACAAGGCATATGGCACACATGCCTTCATAGATCAGGGCTAAGAAAATAAGAGTTGGTACATTATGTTGCAACTTTACAAAGCACTGGATAGAATGCACTTAGAGTTCCTGCTATGCACTTGGACAGGAAACATGTGATTGTACTGGAGAGGGCGCAGAAGAGATTCACTAGGAAGTTATCTGGATTGGAGGATCATGTCAAGTCAAGTGATCAAATGAAGATTATTGTCAATTAACTAATACGTGTGTATCACATACAGGTATATAACCATACATTGTATGTAGAAACAAGACAACATTTCAACAAACCAGGGTGTAAAGCACAGTAGTACATGTTACACACATAACACAGGATAGCTTAAATAGGTAAGGATAAAATCTACAGATGAATCACACATAAATAACAAACTAAAGTGCACTAATATTAAGTATTGTAAGGTATGGAACAGATTAACTAGTGACGCTTTGAATACAATATAGCTGGGAGTCAGAAGCCTAATTACCTGGAGGAAGAAACTGTTTCTCATCCTGACTATTGTTGTTTTTATGCATCGTATTCTTCTGCCTGATGGTAGGAAGTCAAAGAGGATGCTGGATGGATGGATGGGATCTTTAACAGTACTAAGGGCTCTGCGTATGCAGCACTCCTGATGGATGTCCCCGAAGGATGTAAGGGAGACTCCTATGATCCTCTCAGCTGTTCTCAGAGTCCTTTGTAGGGACTTCCAGTCTGATGCTCTGACGCTCTGCTGCTCCCATAGCAGGTGGGGATGTCAGGGCACTTTCAATGGTGCTTCTGTAACACACGGTTAAGATTGGGGGTGGGTTAGTGACAGCCTTGCTTGCCTCAGTCTTCTTGGGAAAGTGGTGGTGCTGATGTGCCTTCTTGTTCAAGTTTTAGTTATGGAGGGAGAGATTGGATAGCCTGAGCTTATTTTCCCTGGTGCAAAGGTGATGACAGAGGTGTAAAACCATAAGAAGCATAAATAGGCTAGATAGTCAAAATTATTTTCCTGTAGTAGGGATATCAAAACAAATAGGTTTAGTTTTATAGTGAGAGAAAGGGATTTTAAAGTGGATATTAAGAGCAAGTTTTTTTTTTAACTCAGACTGCAGTTGATATCTGGAACTCACTGCCAGAGGAGGAGGTAGAATAAAACAAATGATTACACATACGAAACAGTTAGACAGACACTTAAATAGTGAACCTCCAAGAGGACCACAACCTTGTCGTGGTTTGGAGGCTTGTGTGCCTGGAGAGCTGTGTTAGCTGGAGTCAGGGCTTTAAACCTTGCCTCTTGGTTTGGTCACTGCTAAGAGTGATCCACTGGTCCTCCAAGTTCAGGGGTTTAACTCAGGGCTAACAACCCTGACTGGTAAAACAAAATTGTTACAGAAGCAGCAATAAAGAACCTTTCTACATCTGAGTGCGGTGGTATTTCTGAGTCTATCTGGGACACGCATGCCTGACAGAAATGAAAACTAAGAGGAAACTACTAGCTTGAACACTGCCAGAGATGGACAACCTTCATAGCTGCCCTAAACGCCAGTGGCGTATAGGGCAATAGTGAAGGCGTAGAAGGATATGGAACTAGTCTGTGGGATAACTGTAGATAGGCAAAAATGTCAGCATGGGTGAAGGACCTGTTTCTGTGTGTGTAACTCTTGGACACTACAATAAAGCTGTTATGTGGCACTAGAAAGCCATCTGGAACTCCATGTACAACTCATCAACTGTAATGCTCCATCATCTCTGTCATCACGTCATCAACACAATTCTAGCAATTTGCCGTAAACAAATTTATTCTGACTTGTTTTGTTTAATCCATTCTCCTCCAGGTCATTCTTAATCATGTCCCCGATCAAAATTTCTAAAACTTTTCCTATCACTGTCATTAAAATCTCAGGCCTGTACTTGCAGGGCTTATCCTTATTGTCCTGTTTTGGATGAGGGAATAACATTCACCATTCTCCACTCCTCTGTTATGACTCGCATTCCAAAGAGCATTGAGACATTATGATCAATGCCTCTAAGGTTTCCTCGCTGACTTTCATCAGAATCTAAGATGCATCCTATCCAGTCCAGGTGACCTTCCTGCTTTTTGAACCAACTTCTCACTCACCTCCATCTTATCAATTCTTAATGCATCCAGTATTTAACTACCTCCTCTTTCAATATTAGACTGGAAGTGAAGGCAGATGCAGAGTATAAACAAGAGAAAATCTGCAGATGCTGGAAATCCAAGTAACACACAGGAACTCAGCAGGCCAGGCAGCATCTATGGAATAGAGTGTTGTTGATGTTTTGGGTCAAAACCCTTTGGCAGGACTGGAGAGAAAAAGCTGAGGAGTAGATTTAAAAGCTGGGGGAGGAGAGAGAGAACCACCAGGTGATAGGTAAAACCTGGAGGGGGAGGGATGAAGTAAAGAGCCGGGAAGTTGATAAGTGAAAGAGACAGAAGACCATGGAAAAAAGAAAATGGGTGAGGAGCACCAGAGGGAGGTGATGGGCAGGCAAGGAGATAAGGTGAGAGAGGAAAAGGGGATGGGAAATGGTGAAGGATGGGGACATTACCAGAAGTTAGAGAAATTGATGTTCATGCCATCAGGTTGGAGGCTACCCAAGCGGAATATAAGGTGTTGTTCCTCCAACCTAAGTGTGAGCTCATCACGGCAGTGGAAGAGGACATGGATAGACATATCGGTATGGGAATGAGAAGAGGAAGTAAAACAGGTGGGTACCAGGAGATCCCACTTTTTCCAGTGGACAGAGCATAGATGCTCGGTAAACGGTCTCCCATTCTACGTCGGGTCTCACTGATATACAGGAGGCCACACCAGGAGCACCAGACGCCGTATATGACCCCAACAGACTCACAGGTGAAGTGCGCCTCACCTGGAACAACTGTTTAGGGCCCTAAATAGTAGTGAGATAGGAGGTGTAGGGCAGGCGTACCCTACAAAGCTGAGGTCCTCACTGATGACAAAAAGCTCTGCCTCAGAGAGAGAGAAAATTGAAGGGGATGGTGAAGACCCAGCATAAATGAGAGCTAGGATCGGAGGGGGGAAGGGAGTTGGTTGTGTCTGAGGAGAAGGGAAGTTTGGGGTGTTCAGGGCTGGTGGGGTGAGAGGAAGATGGAATCCCATCTCTTTCATGTCCCACCTCTTGGGTCCTTGGAGACTCCATCTTCCTCTTACCCCATCATCATTGAAGGTTAGCAATCTACTTCAGCCTAGTTTTAGCAGCATTATTGCACCCAGGTTACAAGGTCCATCTGGCTGTACAGTCATCAGCAACACACCCATCTATTAGTGATTTCAAATGTGTGTGAGTAACAAAGTCACAAGGTCGTGTGCAGATTGCAAAGCTAATAGTATGGAGCTAGTGAATGTGACGAAGTATGTCAGCACTCAAGAAGTGGTCTCCGGTACATTGCAAAGCCCACCTCCATGTCCATGAACACCAATGATGCACACTCTACCAGCCTCTTGTCCTGTCCACTCTGTTCAGACTTTTGGTCTGTGGATTGGGAGGAGGTGACCTCAAGGGCAAAGTCCCCAGGGTATGCAAAATGTCTGGTCGCACCACATGGCACAGGAATAGGAACAAGGGATCTCAGATGCTTTTCATCATTTAAGGAGACTCCTTCTTTATTCCCCTTCTCCTTATACTTATTGGGGAACCAGAGTGTAGGAACATATGTTGGGGAGAAGGAAGAAAAAGGAGATAGTAAAGTTGTTTTCACCGTTAGTGATAAACAGAGAGTAAGAGGTGGAAAATTTCTTAAATGCATTTATTTTAATGCTCGGAGCATTGTAAGAAAGGTAGATGAGCTTACAGCATGGATTGATACCTGGAAATATGATGTTGTAGCTATTAGTGAAACATGGTTGCAGGAGGGGTGTGATTGGCAACTAAATATTCCTGGATTTCGTTGCTTCAGGTGTGATAGAATTGGAGGGACAAGAGCGGGAGGTGTGGCATTGCTTGTCAGAGAAAATATTACAACAGTGCTCTGGCAGGATAGATTAGAGGGCTCATCTAGGGAGGCTATTTGGGTGGAATTGAGGAATGGGGAAGGTGTAGTAACACTTATAAGGGTGTATTTTAGACCAGCGGTCCCCAACCACCGGGCCGCGGACCGGTACTGGGCCGCAAAGCATGTGCTACCAGGCTGCGAGGAAACGATATGATTTGGCGATAGGAGTCAGCTGCACCTTTCCTCATTCCCTGTCACGCACTGTTGAGCCATTATGCAGGTGAGGTCATTACCCCCGCGTCATCCATGTCAGTGCGAGAAGAAGATCAACTCCTCAAACTTGCAAATGACGACGGGCTGAGAAGTATGTTTGACCTAACATCTCTGCCGGCATTCTGGATCAAAGTCAAGGCTGAATATCCTGAGATAGCCACAAAAGCACTGAAAACGTTGCTTCCATTTCCAACATATCTCTGCAATGAATGCAACGAAAACTATATTGTGGAATAGACTGGACATAAGGAACCCCCTTTGAGTATCGCTGTCTCCCATCACCACTCGATAGGACCATCTTGTTGCAGGAAAACAAGCCCAGGGCTCCCACTGATCCAGCAATATTGGTGTGTTGCAATGATTTTATATGTTCAAACGGGGAAAATATGTGCTGTGTGTTTAATATTCAAATGTTACTTAAAATGTTATGATGCTGTTGACTTACTTATATAACCATATAACAATTACAGCACGGAAACAGGCCATATCGGCCCTTCTAGTCCGTGCCGAACGCTACTCTCACCTAGTCCCGCCGACCTGCACTCAGCCCATAACCCTCCATTCCTTTCCTGTCCATATACCTATCCAATTTTTCTTTAAATTATAATATCAAACCAGCCTCTACCACTTCTACTGGAGTTCGTTCAACACTTACTTCAAGCTCCCCTGATAATTGACTTATCACTATATTCATGCCAGGAAAATATGCGCTGTGTGTTTAATATTAAATTCGTTAGATAAACCCTTTTAGAAATGAAATTGAGTGTATTAGCCACTTACCACCGACATTCCGGTCGTGATTAACACCCGCCCCCCCCCCCCCGAACAGAATCGCCGAATAGGATTTGCAGAGAGGGAAAAAAAATTGGCAGGTCATGACGCGCATGCGCACTGGTGCCCGCGCAAGGCTTCATGGTCATTGTAGTCTTTCTCTGGGTAAACACAACGTATTTGACTGCTACTGTTGTCCGTTGGCAACCCTACCCCACTCCCACCCCCCGGGTTGGCCAGTCCGCAAGAATATTGTTAATATTAAACCGGTCCGCAGGGTAAAAAAGGTTGGGGACCCCTGTTATAGACCACCTAATGGGGAGCAAGAATTGGAGGAGCAAATTTGTAAGGAGATAGCAGATATTTGTAGTAAACACAATTTTAATTTTCCACACATAGACTGGGAAGCCCATACTGTAAAAGGGCTGGATGGTTTGGAGTTTGTAAAATGAGTGCAGGATAGTATTTTGCAGCAATACATAGAGGTACCAACTAGAGAAGGGGCAGTGTTGGATCTCCTGTTAGGGAATGAGATAGGTCAGGTGACAGAGGTATGTGTTCGGGAGCACTTCGGGTCCAGTGATCACAATGCCATTAGTTTCAATATAATTATGGTGAAGGATAGGTCTGGACCCAGGGTTGAGACTTTTGATTGGAGAAAGGCTAACTTTAAGGAGATGCGAAAGGATTTAGGAGGAGTGGATTGGGACAATTTGTTTCATGGGAGGGATGTAATAGAGAAATGGAGGTCATTTAAAGGTGAAATTTTGAGTGTACAGAATCTTTATGTTCCTGTTAGATTGAAAGGAAAGGTTAAAAGTTTGAGAGAGCCATGGTTTTCTAGGGATATTGGAAACTTGGTTTGGAAAAAGACAGATATCTACAATAAATATAGGCAGCATGGAGTAAATGAGGTGCTCGAGGAATATAAAGAACATAAAAAGAATCTTAAGAAAGAAACTAGAAAAGCTAAAAGAAGATACAAGGCTGCTTTGGCAAGTTAGGTGAAAATAAATCCAAAGGGTTTCTACAGTTATATTAATAGCAAAAGGATAGTGAGGGATAAAATTGGTCCCTTAGAGAATCAGAGTGGACAGCTATGTGTGGAATCAAAAGAGATGGGGGAGCTTTTGAACAATTTCTTTTCTTCAGTATTTACTAAGGAGAAGGATATTGAATTGTGTAAGGTAAGGGAAACAGGTAGGGAAGTTATAGAAATTGTGATGATTAAAGAAGGGGAAGTAATGGTGCTTTAAGGAATATAAAAGTGGATAAGTCTCCGGGTCCTGACAGGATATTCCCTAGGACCTTGAGGGAAGTTAGTGTAGAAATATCAGGGGCTCTGACAGAAATATTTCAAATGTCATCAGAAATGGGGATGGTGCCGGAGGATTGGCGTATTGCTCATGTTGTTCCATTCTTTAAAAACGGTTCTAAGAGTAAACCTACCAACTATCGGCCTGTAAGTTTGACGTCAGCGGTGGGTAAATTAATGGAAAGTATTCTTGGAGATGGTATATATAATTATCTGGATAGACAGGGTCTGATTAGGAACAGTCAACATGGATTTGTGCGTAGAAGTCATGTTTGACAAATCTTACTGGATTTTTTGAAGAGGTTACTAGGAAAGTTGACGAGGGTAAAGCGGTGGATGTTGTCTATATGGACTTCAGTAAGGCCTTTGACAAGGTTCCACCCAGAAGGTTAGTTAGGAAAGTTCAATCATTAGGTATTAATATTGAAGTAGTAAAATGGATTCAGCAGTGGCTGGATGGGCGACGCCAGAGAGTAGTGGTGGATAACTGTCAGATTGGAGGAAGGTGTCTACTGGTGTGCCTCAGGGATCTGTACTGGGTCCAATGTTGTTTGTCATACATATTAATGATCTGGATGATGGGGTGGTAAATTGGATTAGTAAGTATGCAGATGATACTAAGATAGGTGGCGTTGTGGATAATGAAGTTGGCTTTCAAAGCTTGCAGAGAGATTTAGGCCAGTTGGAAGAGTGGGCTGAAAGATGGCAGATGGTGTTTCATGCTGATAAGTGTGAGGTGCTACATTTTGGTAGGACTAATCAAAATAGGACATACATGGTAAATGGTAGGGCATTGAAGAATGCAGTAGAACAGAGGGATCTAGGAATAATGGTGCATAGTTCCCTGAAGGTGGAATCTCATGTAGGTAGGGTGGTGAAGAAAACTTTTGTTATGCTGGCCTTTATAAATCAGAGTATTAAGTGTCAGAGTTGGGATGTGATGTTAAAATTGTACAAGGCATTGGTGAGGCCAAATTTGGAGTATTGTGTACAGTTCTGGTCACTAAATTATAAGAAAGATGACAACAAAATTGAGAGAGTACAGAGAAGATTTACTAGAATGTTACCTGGGTTTCAGCACCTAAGTTACAGAGAAACGTTGAACAAGTTGGGTCTTTATTCTTTGGAGCAAAGAAGGTTGAGGGGGACTTGATAGAGGTATTTAAAATTATGAGGGGGATAGATAGAGTTGACGTGGATAGGCTTTTTCCATTGAGAGCAGGAGAGATTAAAACAAAAGGACATGAGCTGAGAGTTAGGGGGCAAAAGTTTAGGGGTAACACGAGGGGGATCTTCTTTACTCAGAGAGTGGTAGCTGTGTGGAACGAGCTTCCAGTAGAAGTGGTCGAGGCAGGTTCGATATTGTTATTTAAAGTAAAATTGGATAGCTATATGGACAGGAAAGGAATGGAGGGTTATGGGCTGAGTGCAGGTCGGTGGGACTAGGAGAGATTAAGCGTTCGGCACGGACTAGAAGGGCCGAGTTGGCCTGTTTCTGTGCAGTAATTGTTATATGGTTATATGGTTATTGTTAATTTATAGCTGTGACTAATCACTCCTAACCTTTGTAAATTTACCAAGCTAAGACAAAAAATTAAGGTAGTGATGAGATAAGTTAGTTGCACTCTGTTCTAAGTATGCTGTGCCACATTATTCAAGATGCTGTCCTTGGATTGACACAGGTTCTGTTAGATGTTTCATGGGGAACATTGACGGTCCCCTGTCACCCACTGAACAGGCAGGAGTTCCCTGAGCTATTTCACCCTAGTTACTTCATTCAAAATTGTGTTGAAGAACTTTTGAGTTTTGGCCTTACTTGTGCATATTATCTTTAACCAGAACTTGTTAATTAAATTTGTATGTTGAACAATGCATTATGTTATAAAAGGACAGGAAAATGGAGTCAACTTTGCTATCTCCAGCCCGAAAGTAGGCCAAGTAACCACCACCATATTAAGCAACCTTTGTCTGTCGTCTTCTTTATTTGATATTTGATATGGTAAATAAACTCAAAATGGACATTTTGAATGCAAGATCAAACCCCAACAATAGATCAGATGGTGAGCTGAGAAGTTTAACTTGGGACAAAGAGCAGTACAGCATTGGACTGGATTCAACTCACAATGTTGTACTGATAAAAATTTTCACCCTTAAAAATATTTTATATCACTATTAACTTCTTCCCCGCGTCCTCCTGATACAATCCATTTTCCTCCTTTATCCAGCATTTATTCTCTTATTTCCACATCTTCAACCTTAAGTACTTTTTACTCAGTTCAGGCTCCAGTTCAGCTGCTTGGATTGCAATAACATTCACACATTTTAACTGCATCTCCATCTAGCCCTGGACATCCCCATTACCAACCCCCGCTTCCTTTTCCTACCACGAGAAACAGCAGCAGCAGCTGGCCAATCACCAGCTGGAATTATTGCCCAACATCCCAAATCTCTCTCACTGAACATTTATGAGGCTCTTACGGGCAAGTTGGGAGCAGCTTCCGATCTAGTTTTCACACCTTCACAGTTTATTGTATCTGGTACCAGGTCCATTATGCTGCGAGCTCACCCATTAACACTCCCTTCCTTTATCCACGCTTACTGAGTAGCTGCAAAGGCATTTGATTAGATCAAAGTGCCTTGTGCATTGTGATAGACAACATGCTGTGTACTCTGTACCCTTTCTTGCCCAAAAATATTGCTCACATGTTGAAATGACCTTTTCAGTTCCACCGTCACTCCAGTGCACCCATAATCGGTTTGTCACTATTGTACTTCCCCTGTATTCAGATCCTGGTCTGTCATGGTGACCTCAAGATCAAAGTTCCCCAGGACACAACCAGTGTCCTGGAATACCAACTTGTCCCAGAAATGGCTGCACCAGCTCTAGGTTTCCCTCAAAGATCAAAGAAACATTGCTTTACTTCCTTATTCCCTGTGTCTCACTCTCTCCCCACAACGCTTGACTCCCTGGTAGTTCAAATTCCAGGTGAGACAGAGATTCATGTGCACCTCTTCTAACCTTGTCATTTGAATTTGGTGCCCCCAATGTGGCCTTCTCAACATTTCTGAGACCAAATGCACACTAGGAAACTACTGTGCTGCCACCATTACCATCCTCATTGTCATTCCCATTCCCACACCGACCTGTCTTTTCTCAGACTTCTCCACCACCAGGGTGAGTTACATGCAAATCAAAGGGGCAGCACCTTATATTCCACCTGGGTAGTCTACAACCCAACAACATGAGCGTTCATTTCGCTAATTTCAGGTAACTTACTTCCTCTCTGTCCCTTTTCTCTCTCTCTCCTCTCGGTTGACATAGTTCCTCCTTCACCAACCCTACCCACCAGCCAGCATTACCTTGTTTCTTCTCCATCTACTCCATCTTCCCATTACCCACACACTCCTTCCACTGCGTCCCCTCCCTCCACTGTTCCTACCTGTCACCCCACCTCCCTTATTTTAGGAGAGGAAGGTTTCATGCTTCACCTACTCTCCTGTCAGATTTCTCTGCAGCCTCAATCTATCACCTTCCACTCTTCCCTCCTCCATCTGCCTATCACCCCTCCTCACCTGCATCCACCTATCACTTTCCAGCAATTGTTCCACCCCTTTCCCTCGCTCCTTGCACTGGCTATCTCCCTTCTATCTTAAAGATCTTCCAGTCCTTACCTGAAAGGTCAACTGTTCATTTCACTGCGTGGATGACCCACTGAAGCCCTGCTCCAGATTCTAGCATCTGCAGTCTCCAGTAGTTCAACTGTCAGTCAATCTCTGTTTTGCACATATTCAATGACCTCCCCCTTGGGTCTCCAGAAAAGTGAATTCCAAAGATTCAACATCCTCACAGAAGAAATTCCTCTTCACCTCCATCTTAAAAAGGTGATTCCACAGTGTATCTGTATGTTGTAGATAATCTCACTCACAGACATCGTTTTAGAACCCACCCTCAGTCCCACTCCCCCGCCTTCTCACCATAACCTTTGATGCCCTGGCTACTCAGAATCCTATCAATCTCTGCCTTACATACACCCAGTGACTTGGCCTCCACTGCTGCCCGTGGCAACAATTCCACAGATTCACCACCCTCTGACTAAAAAAATTTCTTCACATTTCTGTTCTGAATGGGCGCTCTTCAATCCTTAAGTCATGTCCTCTCGTACTAGACTCCCCCATCATGGGAAACAACTTTGCCACATCCACTCTGTCCATGCCTTTCAACATTCGAAATGTTTCTATGAGGTCTCCCCTCATTCTTCTGAACTCCAAGGAATACAGTCCAAGAGCAGACAAACGTTCCTCATATGTTAACCCTCTCATTCCCAGAATCATTCTAGTGAATCTTCCCTGAAGCCTCTCCAACGTCAGCACATCCTTTCTTAAATAAGGAGACCAAAACTGCACACAGTACTCCAAGTGAGGTCTCACCAGTGCCTTATAGAGCCTCAACATCACATCCCTGCTCCTATACTCTATTCCTCTAGAAATGAATGCCAACATTGCATTCACCTTCTTCACTACCGACTCAACCTGGAGGTTAACCTGAAGGGTATCCTGTACGAGGACCCCCAAGTCCCGTTGCATCTCAGAACTTTGAATTCTTTCCCCATTTAAATAATAGTCTGCCCGTTTATTTCTTCTGCCAAAGTGCATAACTATACACTTTCCAACATTGTATTTCATTTGCCACTTCTTTGCCCATTCTTCCAATCTATCCAAGTCTCTCTGCAGACTCTCCATTTCCTCAGCACTACCGGCCCCTCCACCTATCTTCATATCGTCAGCAAACTTAGCCACAAGACTATCTATTCCATAATCCAAATCGTTGATGTACAATGTAAAAAGAAGCGGCCCCAACACGGACCCCTGTGGAACACCACTGGTAACCGGCAGCCAACCAGAATAGGATCCCTTTATTCCCACTCTCTGTTTCCTGCCAATCAGCCAACGCTCTATCCACGTATGTAACTTTCCCGTAATTCCATGGGCTCTTGTTAAGTAGCCTCATGTGTGGCACCTTGTCAAAGGCCTTCTGAAAATCCAAATATACAACATCCACTGCATCTCCCTTGTCTAGCCTACTGGTAATTTCCTCAAAAAATTGTAATAGGTTTGTCAGGCAGGATTTTCCTTTAAGGAATCCATGCTGAGTTCTGCCTATCTTGTCATATGCCTCCAGGTACTCTGTAACCTCATCCTTGACAATTGACTCCAACAACTTCCCAACCACCGATGTCAAGTTAACAGGTCTATAATTTCCTTTTTGTTTCCTTGCCCCCTTCTTAAACAGCGGAGTGACATTTGCAGTCTTCCAGTCCTCCGGAACTATGCCAGAATCTATCGACTTTTGAAAGATCATCGCTAATGCCTCCGCAATCTCCACAGCTACTTCCTTCAGAACACGAGGGTGCATTCCATCTGGTCCGGGAGATTTATCTACCTTTAGACTATTCAGCTTCCTAGGTACTTTCTCTGTTGTAATTGTGACTGCGCACACTTCTCTTCCCTGCCACCCTTTAGTGTCCGGTATACTGCTGATGTCTTCCTCGGCGAAGACTGATGCAAAATACTTGTTCAGTTCCTCCGCCCTCTCCTTATCTCCCATTACAATTTCTCCAGCATCATTTTCTATTAGTCCTATATCTACTCTCACCTGTCTTTTACTCTTTATATACTTGAAAAAGCTTTTAGTATCCTCTTTGATATTATTTGCTAGCTTCCTTTCATAGTTAATCTTTTCCCTCTTAATGACCTTCTTAATTTCCTTTTGTAGGGTTTTAAAAACTTCCCAATCCTCTGTCTTCCCACTAATTTTTGCTTCCTTGTATGCCCTCTCTTTTGCTTTAACTTTGGCTTTGACTTCTCTTGTCAACCACAGTTACATCCTTTTTCCATTCGAAAATCTCTTCATTTTTGGAATATACCTGTCTTGCACCTTCCTCACTTCTCACATAAACTCCAGCCACTGCTGCTCTGCCGTCTTTCCCACCAGTGTCCCTTTCCAGTCAACTTTGGCCAGTTCCTATCTCATGCCACTGTAATTTCCTTTACTCCACTGAAATACCGACACATCAGATTTCGGCTTCTCTTTTTCAAATTTCACAGTGAATTCAATCATGTTATGATCACTGCCTCCTAAGGGTTCCTTCACCTCAATCTCTCTAATCACCTCCGGTTCATTACACAATACCCAATCCAGTACAGCCGATCCCCTAGTGGGCTCAACAACAAGCTGTTCTAAAAAGCCATCTCGCAGACATTCTACAAATTCTCTCCCTTGAGGTCCAGTGCCAACCTGATTTTCCCAATCCACTCACATGTTAAAATCCCCCACAATTATCATAACACAGCCCTTCTGACAAGCCTTTTCTAGTTCCTGTTGTAATTTGTAGTCCACATCACTGCAGCTGTTTGGAGGCCTATAAATAACTGCCATTACCCCTGCTATTTCTTAGCTCAACCCATAAAGACTCTGCACCTTCCGATCCTATATCACCTCTTTCTAATGATTTAATATCACTTCTTACCAATAACGCCACGCCTCCCCCTCTGCCTACCTTCCTATCCTTCCGATACACCATATATCCTTGGACGTTCAGCTCCCAGAGACATGCATCCTTTAGCCAGGTCTCAGTGATGGCCACAATATCATACTTGCCAATCTGTAGCTGTACGACAAGATCATCCACCTTATTCCCTATGCTGCGTGCATTTAAGTATAACACCTTAAGACCAGTATTTGATACTTTTCGCTTTGATTTCACTGCAACTATCACCTACTATCAACATCCTGGGACGGGGGGGGGGTGGTTACCATTGACAGGAAAGTGAACTGGTCTAGCCATATAAACACTGTGGCTACCAGAGCAGGTCAAAGACTAGGAATCCTGCGATGTGTAACTCACCTCCTGACTCCCCAAAGCCTGTCCACCATCTACGGGGCGTGTAATGGAATACTCCCCACTCGGCTGGATGAGTGCAGCTCCACCAACACTCAAGAAGTCTGACATCATCCAGTACAAGGCATCCAATCCCTCCGCCATCAATGAACAGTTACAGCAGTGTGTACTATCTACAAGATGCACTGCTACAACACACCAAAGATCCTAAGGCAGCACCTTCCAGACACAAGACCACTATCATCTAGAAGGATGAGAACAGCAGATACCTGGGAACACCACCACTTGGAAACCCCCCTCCGAGTCTCACATCCTGACTTGGAAACATATCGCCATTCCCTCATTGTTGCTGGGTTAGGAATTCCCTCGCTAACAGCACTGTAAGTGTACCTACACCTCAGGGACTGCAGCGGCCCAAGAAGGCAGCTCATCACCACCTTCTCAAGGGCAACTTTTTTTTAGGCATCCATTAGTCTCGTGAGACCATGGATTTGCGCCTTGGAAGGTTTCTAGGGCGCAGGCCTGGGCAAGGTTGTATGGAAGACCGGCAGTTGTGCATGCTGCAAGTCTCCCCTCTCCACGCCACCGATGTTGTCCAAGGGAAGGGCATTAGGACCCATACAGCTTGGCACCGGTGTTGTCGCAGAGCAATGTGTGGTTAAGTGCCTTGCTCAAGGACACAACACGCTGTCTCAGCTGAGGCTCAAACTAGCGACCTTCAAATCACTAGAAGAATGCCTTAACCACTTGACCACGCATCAAGGGCAACTAGGGATGGGCAATAAATGTTGGCTTAGCTGGTGATGCCCATGTCCCGTAAGTGAATAAATAAAAAGCAAGAGCTGCAAGAGAGTAAAGTCAAGCAGATGGTACATGGGGGATGCCCCTCCACGGGGTCTTTCACCACTTGCATCAATGCCACTAACAGTGCTTGCTGTCAGCAGAGGTGAGTAGATCCTTTCAACACCAACCCAATGACCATAGACCCTACATCCATTTCTGTGATCTCTCAGACACGGCAGCACCAAGCTCAGTCTACTGACTCTTGGTGGGGTGGAGATGCTTCTCTACCAAAGGAGGTGTAAGGTGCTCCTTCCCTCTGCGGGCCTGCAGGTCACCCTTGGGTAAGGTGTGGCACCAGCTATTAGGGTCTCGCGAAGCCATGGGAGCAGGTGATGGAATGGTTGTACGAGCAGCCGGTGCACATCATAAGCCCTTATTATGCGACCACTGATGACAGGCAGACAAGCTGTGAGGAGTTCTGATCATGGCTGGGGTCACTTTTCTTGTAAAGACACGGCCCAGAAGGAAGCAATAGCAAACCAGTTCTGTAGAAAAATTTGCCAAAAACAATACCTGGTGGCCACATCTCCGGGCCTCCCTCTCCTCCATCTGCAGTGGATTTCCCTGATACTTAATCCTCCACCAGATCCACGCTTTCAGCTGCTGGTTCTTCACCTTCCTTGTGTCCAGGAAGGATTGGAAGATTGCCTGTCTCCAGACTGCAGGTCATGCTGTCTCCAAATCTGGTTGCCCTGGAAGCCCCAGACTGGGATAACTGCTACCTCCCGCTGGGACCCCGATTCCATTGGACGCCCTCTGGTTAAGAATCTCTCTGAATTAATTCTGGGCCCTGACAGCTCTGGACACCTCCATACCAGAGACACTACCATCAGCAACACGGGTTCCAATGATCCCCAGCAGATCCAGAACCTGGGTTCCACCACTGTCAGCACTGGTTCCTATGATCCCAGACACCCTCAGACTGCTAATTGCTCAACTCCTCGCTCTGGATCCAGCCTGAAACGTGTTGGCCAGCACCTCCAGCCCAATACTCCACATGCTGCTGCTGGGTTCCCAGTCTCCCCTTCCCCCACCAACACACTGCAATCCTGTGTCTCTCGGGCCCAGGATGTTTCGTCTTCCTCCCACCTCACCTTCCCTGAACACTGCAACCCTCCTCTCTCCCCAGACACTATGAATCTTCTTCCCCCCCTCAGATCCCAGCTTTTATCCAGGCCAGGTCCTCACAGTTCCCTCTGACATTTTCCTCTTTGAGGCAGAACGTTCTGTCCTCTGTAAGGGCCTCACCTTTGTCCTCAATCACCTGCACCTCAGTGAGTTCCATGCCTGCCATGATGCTGAGCTCTTCTTCTGTCACCTCTGTCTCTGTGTCTAATTTGTCAAGGACTCTCCACACCGCACCGATCCCTTCTCCCATTTTCAATCCTCCTCCTCCTCTTTCTGGACACCCCACTCCGGTCTTCTACCTGCTCTGGATAATTTTATTTCTAACTGCCAACGAGACATCAACCATAAGAACATAAGAACATTTAAAAAAAGGAACAGGAGTAGGCCATCTGGCCTGTCGAGCCTGCTCTGCCATTCAATAAGATCACGGCTGATCTGGCTATGGACTTAACTCCACCTACCTGCCTTTTCCCCATAACCCTTAATTCCCCTCCAATGCAAAAATCTATGCAACTTTGTCTTAAATATATTTACTGAGGTGACCTACACTGCTTCATTGGGCAGAGAATTCCATAGATTCAGCACTCTCTGGGAAATGCAGTTCTTCCTCATCTCCATCCTAACTCTACTCTCCCGAACCTTGAGGCTGTGTCCCCTAGCTGTAGTCTCACCTACCAGTGGAAACAACTTTCCTGCCTCTATCTTATCTATCCCTTTCATAATTGTATATGTTTCTGTAGATCTCCCCTCATTCTTCTGAATTCCAGCGAGTACAGTCCCAGGTGACTCAATCTCTCCTCATAGGTTAACCCCCTCATCTCTGGAATCAACCTGGTGAACCTCCTCTGTACTGCCTCCAAAGCCAGTATATCCTTCCTCAAGTAAGGAGACTAGAACTGCACGCGGAACTCCAGGTCCGGTCTCACCAGTACCCTATACAGTTGCAGTATAACCTCCCTGCTCTTAAATTCAATCCCTCTGGCAATGAAGGCCAACATTCCATTTGCCTTCTTGATAGTCTGCTGCACCTGCAAACCAACCTTTTGTGATTCATGCACAAACACTCCCAAGTCCCCCTGTACAGAAGCATGCTGCAATTTTTTACTATTTAAATAATAATCTGATCTTCCATGTTTCCTTCCAAAGTGGGTGACCTCATATTTACCAACATTGTACTCCATCTGCCAGACTCTTGCCCACTCACTTAACCTATCTATATCTCTCTGAAGACTTGCCTTATCCTCAATTTGCTTTTCCACTCAATTTAGTATCATCAGCAAACTTAGATACATTACATTCGGTCCCCTCTTCCAGATCATTAATGTATATGGTGAGAAGTTGCAGACCCAGCACCAACCCTGTGGCACACCGCTCACCACTGATTGCCAACCAGAGTAACACCCATGGAGCCCAACTCTCTGCTTTCTATTAGTTAACCAATCCTCTGTCCATGCTAATACATCACCCTCAACTCTATACATCCTTATCTTATGGATAAGTCTTTCATGCAGCACCTTATCGAACACCTTCTGGAAATCCAAGTAAATGACATCCATCTGTTCCCCTGTATCCACTGCGCTCATTATATCCTCAAAGAACTCCAGTAAGTTTGTTGAACAGGACCTGCCTTTGCTGAATCCATGCTGCATCTTCCTGATGGACCGATTTCTTTGCAGATGCCTCACTATTTCTCCTTTAATGATAGCTTCAAGCATTTTCCCAACTACAGGTATTAAACGAACTGGCCAGAGTACAGAGAATTTTTGTAAATTATCACCAAAGCCTCTACTATAACTTCTGCCATTTGTTTCAGTACCCTGGGATGCATTCCATCAGGACAAGGGAACTTATTTATCTTCAGGCCCACAAGTTTGCTTAGTACTACAGTTTTAGTGATAGCCATTGTATCGAGGTCCTCACCCCCCTTTGCATCCGTAACATCTCTCTTTGGCATGTTAGACATGTCCTCCATCGTGAAGACCAACACAAAATAGCCATCCAAAGCCTCTGTCATTTCCTCATTACCCGATATCAATTCCCCCTTCACGTTCTCCAAGGGACCTACATTCACTTTAGCCACCCTTTCCACTTTATATAATTATAAAAGCTTTTATATTTATTGTTATATTTTGTGCTAATTTATTTTCATAATCTATCTTCCCTTTCCTTATTGGTCACTTAATGGTTCTTTGTTGCTTTTTAAAGTTTTCCCAATCTTCCAGTTTCCCACTACTCTTGGCGACTTTGTATGCACGAGCTTTTAGTTTGATCCCTTCTTTTATTTCCTAAGTTACCCAAGGCTGGCTCTCCCCACCCTTACTGTCCTTGCTTTTAACTGGAATATACTTTTGTTGAGCACCGTGAAAAATCTGTTTGAAAGTCTTCCACTGTTCCTCAACCATCCCACCGTATAGCCTGTGTTCCCAGTCTACACGAGCCAAATCCTCCCTCATCTCACTGTAGTATCCATTGTTTAGGCATAATGCACTGGTTTTAGGTCGAACTATTGCAGCCTCCATTTGTATGAGAAACTCAATCATACTGTGATCACTCTTTCCAAGAGGATCCGTAACTACAAGATCACTAATTTTACCTGTCTCATTGCACAAAACCAGATCTAAGATAGCACATTCCCTTGTAGGTTCAGTAACATGCTTTTCAAGAAAGCCATCATGGATGCATTCTATGAAGTCCTCCTCAAGACTGCCTCGACCAACTTGATTCACCCAATCTATGTGCAAGTTAAAGTCCCCCATGATAACTGTTTTTTCCATTCTTGCATGCCTCAGATATTTCTCTGTTTATTGCCTGCGCCACTGTAATGTTATTACTTGCTGGCCGATAACAACTCTCACCAGTGATTTTTTCCCTTTACTATTCCTAATCTCTACCCAGATGGATTCAGCATTCTGCTCCTTAGATCTTATATTGTCTCTCACTATCACCCTGATCTCATCTTTACTTAAAAGCACTACCCCACCTCCCTTACCTTTCTGCCTATCCTTCTGTATTATCTGATATCCTTGGATGTTTAATTCCCAATCCTCTCTACCCTGCAACCACGTCTCTGTAGTGACCATTAAATCATACTCCTTTGTACCATTTGGTGCCACAATTCACTGGCCTTGTTGTGAATACCACAGGCATTCAAATAAAGTGCTCTTACCACTCAACTTTACCACTCCTCTCTCAAGTTCAAACCTCACTGCCTCTGAACACACTGTTCCTCACTCTCTCCACACCAATCCTAACCTCACCATCAAACACACAGATAAGGGGGGAGCAGTAGTAGTCTGGCGGACTGACCACTACCTTGCTGAGGCCAGGCAGCAACTCTCAGACACCTCCTCTTGCTTACTCCTCGAACAGGACCCCACCAAAGAGCATCAGACCATTGTCTGCACCATCACAGATCATATTGACTTCCGGGATCTCCCATACATTGTCACCGATTTCATAGTCCCCTTACCCTGTACCTCCCGTTTCTGTCTCCTACACAAGATCTACAAACCTGACTGTCCAGGTAAACCCATTGTTCCTGCCTGGTCCTGCCCCACCGAACCCGTGTCTGCATACCTTGACTCCATTTTATCCCCCTTGGTTCAGTCCCTTCCTACCTACATCAGTGACACGTCACACGGTCTCAGTCTCTTTAATGACTTTAAGTTTCCTGGCCCCAAGTGTCTCATTTTTACTATGGATGTCCAGTCCCTATACACTTCTATCCCCCATTGGGAGGGCCCTAAAGCTCTCTGCTTCTTTCTGGACAACAGACCCAACCAGTTCCCCTCCACCACCACTCTCCTCCTCACCTTCAAACCAAAGTGCAGCCATGGGCACTTGCATGCCTGCCTTTTCCTTATCTACATGGAGCTGGTCATGTTCCGAACCTACATTGGTATCACTTCCCAACTCTTCCTACACTACATTGATGACTGCGTTAGTGCTGTTTCCTGCACCTATGCTGAGCTCGCCGATTTCATCAACTTTGCCTCCAACTTCCACCCTGCCCTCGAATTTGCTTGGTCCATTTCTGACACCTCCTTCCCCTTTCTCGATCTCTCTGTCTCCATCTCTAGAGACAGTCTATCTGCTGATATCTTTTATAAACCCACTGATTCTCACAGCTATCTTGACTATACCTCTTCCCACCATCACTTGTAAAAATGTCATCCCCTTTTCTTAGTTCCTCTGTCTCCACCGCATCTGTTCTCAAGATGATTTCATTCAGAAATACTGAGATGTCCTCCTCTTTCAAAGAAAGGGTCTTCCGTTCCTAAATGATCAATGCTGCCTTCACCCGCATATCTTCCATTTTCACACATCTGCCCTCACCCCACCCATCTGCTGCCACACCCAAAATAGGGGTTCCCCTTGTCCTCACCTAACACCCCACAAATCTCTACATCCAGCACATAATTCTCCATAACTTCTGCCATCTCCAACGGGGTCCCACCTCCAAGCATATTTTGCCTCCCCGCCCCTCCACATGGCACTTTCCACAGGGATCGCCCCCAACGCCACTCCCTTGTCCACTCGTTTCTCCCCACTGATCTCCCTCCTGGCACTTATCCTTGCAAGCAGAACAAGTGCCACAACTTCCCCTACACCTCCACCCTCACTACCATTCAGGGCCCCAAACAGTCCTTCCAGGTGAGGCGACACTTCACCTGTGGGTCATATACTGTGTTTGGGGCTCCTGGTGTGTCCTCCTGTATATCAGTGAGACCTGGCGTAGATTCGGAGACTGCTTCGTGGAGCCCTTTACTCCTTCCAACTTCCCAATGACCACCCATTTCAGTTCTACTTTCCACTTCCATTCCAACATGTCAGTCCACGGCCTCCTCTACTGCGATGAGGCCACACTCAGGATGGAGGAGCAACACCTTATATTCCCTCTGGGTAGCCTCCAACCTGATGGCATGAACATCGATTTCTCAAGTTTCTGTTAATATCCCCCCTTCTCTCCTTCATCATTCCCCATTCCTGTTCCCTCTCACACCTTCTCTTCTTGCTTGTCCATCACCTCTCTCTGGTGCTCCTCCCCCTTCCCTTTCTTCCAAGTTATTCTGTCCTCTCCTATCAGAATCCCCCTTATCTCTTAAACCAATCAACTTCCCAGCTCTTTATCTCACCCCCTCCCGTTTCACCTATCACCTGCCATCTTGTACTTCTCCCTCCCCTCCCCCCCTTCTTACTCTGACTTCTTCATCCTTCCTTTCCAGTTCTGATGAAGGGCCTCAGCCCAAAACGTCAACTGCTTACTCTTTTCCATAGATGCTGCCTGGCCTGCTAAGTTCCTGCAGCATTTTGTGCATGTTGCTTTGTTATCCATTCTGATCTTTGTAGCTGCAAATTTAACCAAGTGATTTGGAGGGAAGAGCTTTCATTAATAGCCTTTCATAACCTCAAACATCATCGACTGTGTACTTTTGAAGTTTATACTCCCGTAAGCAAATCAGTTTTAATGATGTCGTTTGATTGATAAATGTTTGCCATGGTTTTATGACAGTTGCATTTCTCTTCTGTTGGACAATGACATTGCATCTTTTCCTGCCTTATGAGAGAACCTATAGATCTCAGGTTTAACATCTGAATTTTGTCAGTGATAATAGCAACACTCACTCAATACTGCGTTAGAATTTGTGACCAGACCTCTGGAGCTGGCTTGAATCCATGGCCTTCTGACTGAGAACGCCAGCACTTTTTAACGCTGACCTCTGAAGGCACAGATTTCTATAATTTTCATCTGATAAGTATTTACAAAAGATACTTGACAAAGGTTTTTTTTGCTACTAGGTTCAGAAACAGGATCTTTGGTTACTTGTTATGACTCAAGTCTACTTTTTTTGTGAATCAAAACTAAGAAGTGATGGTTCTTCCTAGGATCATGTTGCTGAAGTCTATCCTGATTTTTCGTTGAAGGTTGCCCTCTGCTACTTTATAAACAACAAGTTACAGTCACAGCTGCTGTCTTGTGGCCTTTGGTCACAGTGTGTACAACTCCCCACTCACAAG
The DNA here is from genome assembly GCF_030028105.1 of Mobula birostris. Lineage (NCBI taxonomy): Eukaryota > Metazoa > Chordata > Chondrichthyes > Myliobatiformes > Myliobatidae > Mobula > Mobula birostris. The sequence continues at coordinate 50,569,465 of NC_092394.1, forward strand.
CTGCATCACAACCTGAGATTCAGTTTTGGTCAGAGTAAATGGGAAAGGATACGTCAAGTACTTCAAGGGCAAAGACCAAGACATCATGAACAAAAAAACAGACAACAACCAATTAATCCCGTAGCCCGCAGGTCCCCAGAACTGAGGCCGGAGTCAGAGGCGAGTGAGGCCATCGCTCCGTCCGCCACAACAGACAGGATCTCCCAGTAGCCACCCACTTCAACTCTGCTTCCCACTCCCATTCAGATATGTCCATACATGGCCTCCTCTACTGCCATGATGAGGCTAAACTCAGGTTGGAGGAGCAACACCTCATATACCGTCTAAGTAGTCTCCAGCCCCTTGGTATGAACATAGAATTCTCCAACTTCCGGTAATTCCCTCCCTCTCCCTTCCCCTATCCCTATGTCACTCTGCCCCCCCCCCCAGCTGCCTATCACCTCCCTCATGGTTCTGCCTCCTTCTACTACCCATTGTGTTTTCCCCTATTCCTTCTTCACCTTTCCTGCCTAACACCTCCCTGCCTCCCTTCCCCCACCCCTTTATCTTTCCCCTTACTGGTTTTTCACCTGGAACCTACCAGCCTTCTCCTTCCCACCCTCCCCTCCCACCTTCTTTATCGGGCCTCTGCTCCTTCCCTCTACAGTCCTGACGAAGGGTTCCGGCCTGAAATGTTGACTGATCATTTCCACGGATGCTGCCCGACCTGCTGAGTTCCCCCAGCGTGTTGTGAGAGTAACCAATTAATCCCAGTGACCTTCATCAAGGGAACCCTGCTTCAAACCTGAGTCTTTGAAGAGAGAGAAGGAATAGAACAGAAGGAGGGAGGAACTCCAAGGGAATGAACAAGCTATGCCGGAAAACAGCTGCGGGTCCTGTGGATTTGTCATGGGCTAGGACACCACTGGCACAATACCCTTCGCAGTGTTAACATCGGCCCTGACTAGTGCAACTGCTTAATAAATCAAAGGGGAGACGATGGGTGATAAAGTTTATCCTCCTCAGCACTGACGCTACAATTATATTTCAGTTGTTGGACAAATGAGTAATTCTCTGCAAAAAAAAGGTTTCTATTTATGTTGGCTGCTGCATTCTGCGGGACCTTACTGTGACAGAGGCCGGTGCTGCTCTCCAGTTAAAACAGCAAGCTGCGTGAAGGACGAGGGGAAAGAACAGGGAGGGTAGACAGTAACATGTGTACACTGCCTGGTTCCCCATTCACCAACAGTTCCTATTTCCGATCATCAGCAACAGGCAAAGTGAAAGTGGTACAGGACTGCAGTCAAAACAACGTACCAAACGACATTGAAACTCAACTGTCTTTGTGCCTCCTGCTGTGACTCTGAGCGGTTACAGTCTGGATAGTGACTCTCACTGGCCGGAGGCTACAGATGCTTTAGATAAGATTTTATTCCCTGGGGGCAGGAGAAGGAGGGGAGATCCTAAAGAGTTTTACAAAATTATGAGGGGTAGAGTGAATGTGTGCAGTCTTTTTCCCGTCAGTTGGGTGGGACTACAACTGGGGGTTGTAGATATACAATGAAAGGTGAAATGTTTACGAGGAAGCTGGAGGGGAACTGCTTCCCTCAGAGTGTGGAACGAGCTGCCACTGGGAGTGGTAGAGGCATGATTAATTGTAACATTCAAGGTACATGGATGAAAGAGCTGCAGGTCGATGGGACTAAGCTGAAATTCGGGCCGTGAGAGAGGTATGTTCCAGCTGCAGGTCAATGGGACTAAGCTGAGATTCAGGCCGGCATGAAATACATGGAGCGAAGGGTCTGCTTCTGTGCTATGGTGCTCTGTGTCTCTGAGAGACTTCATTTTTTATCTTCATCACACTGCCAGACATGGATCAGTAACTTCCTGCTCCAACACACAAGTTATTCGCACCTATGGTGAATTGTTCGGGTTTTGCTCCAGACCCTTATGATCACCACCTGACAATTGGAGTTTAGGTCCCCCTGGGTTATGGCAGAAGATACCTGCGGCCCTGCAGGCGCTGGCACACCCATCCCACTGATCCCCCAAGTGCTCGGTTTTAGGTATAACCTGGGCTGGACCGGTAGTTCTCAGCCCGGTTGAAAGAGAAGGTCTGTGCATCGCCCCGGGTCTCACTGTATCTTCTGGCCCTTCTACACTGTGCAATGTGTGGCTGTGTGCTGATGTGTTCCACTGACAGCCCCTCCATGTGGCAAAGGAAGGGGTTTTCTTGCTATTTTTATCATTGCAGATGAGAGAAAAGACTTGCATTACACCCACCCCCGGAGACCCACATGGACAGTGGAGGACGAAAAGAGCAGGAGAAAGAGCAGGCATTGCCGTCCTGACAAAGACCGAAGAGGCTGAATCAGAAAGGCGTATTCCACGTAGACAGGTAACAGCAATGGAGGGTTGCAGGCAGAGGAGGATGTGAGGAAGGTGATAAAACGCTTCCCTGCAGAGGGAGGTCAAGTGAGATTCCTCCCTGAAGACACAGAGGATGATGACAATTGGGAGCATATATTGGGAATAATTTTTTTTTTTGTTTTTTGCTTATTTATCAGGATCTGGCATTGACCAGCCTCACTGTCCTTGGTGGTAGTGATCCACTTTCCTGAACTCTGCAGTCCTTCCAGTGAAAGTGGCACCACGACGTCGGGAGTTCCAAAGTTTGCTTGACCTGCTGAGCATTTCCAATATTCTGGGTCTTTATTTCAAACCTTCAGCACCTGCAGTTTGTTTTGTTCTTTGAGAGCACTGTTTGATTAAGTAACAGAACTCTGACAACAGGGTAAATGTCACTCTCTTTCACAAGCAGGTGGTTCTGGCATGGAATTTGTTCACTGACGTTGCCAAGGACTGGAGATGGTAAGGATGGATATCCCATCAACAGATGAGGAGTTCTCATTGAGAGTTGTCAACCTCAAACGCAAACGTTTTCACTTCCCACAGACGTGTGCTGAGCTTGTATTTCCAGCTTTTTCATTGAGGCCTCAGTAGTGGAGAGGATGAGCAGCTGCAAGTTCCTAGGCTCAGAGGATCTATCCTAGGCATTGTAAACTCTCCAGCTGCATTACAATCATGGCAGACCAATTGAATAACTACTTTGGTTCTGCCTTCACGAAGGAGGACATAAATAATCTTCCAGAAATAGTAGGGGGACAGAGGGTCCAGTGAGATGGAGGATCTGAGGAAAGTACATGTTAGTAGGGAAGTGGTGTTAGGTAAATTGAAGGGATTAAAGGCAGATAAATCCCCAGGGCCAGATGGTCTGCATCCCAGGGTGCTTAAGGAAGTAGCCCAAGAAATAGTGGATGCATTAGTGATAATTTTTCAAAACTCTTTAGATTCTGGACTAGTTCCTGAGGATTGGAGGGTGGCTAATGTAACCCCACTTTTTAAAAAAGGAGGGAGAGAGAAACCAAGGAATTATAGACCGGTTAGCCTAACATCGGTGGTGGGACAAATGCTAGAGTTAGTAATCAAAGATGTGATAACAGCACATTTGGAAAACGGTGAAATCATCGGACAAAGTCAGCATGGATTTGTGAAAGGAAGATCATGTCTGACGAATCTCATAGAATTTTTTGAGGATGTAACTAGTAGAGTGAATATGGGAGAACCAGTGGACGTGGTATATTTGCATTTTCAGAAAGCCCATCCAACTAACCCAAGTGCAAGGTTGGATCACTCTAAGCGCTGAGCTGATTTGGAGAGGTTGAGAACGGTTTTGGGCTGGGCAGCATTGTCTAGGCCAGGAGCGTTTCGCTGCAGTGGGGACAGGGTCCTAATGTGAGGCACAATCCACTTTTTTGGACAATTTAAATGCTGGCCCAGGTAGACTAGAAAGGCAGGGTGTTGGGGCCAGAGGCAAGAGTCAGGACGATTTTGCTCACACTCCTGCAATATTCTCTCCTCTCTCCATGATGCTGAGGCTGTGAAACTGCCCCAGCTGCTGTGCTTAATGTCAGCAAGCTTCGAGGTGATTTGCCCAGCCAATGTGATGAACTGAATACCGAGGCTTTGGGCCTACTGGACTCACTGAGGGTTGTCAACCTCAAACGCAAACATTTTCACTACCAAGGCTTTGGGCCTTTGGACTCCTGGAGATTTGGATCTAATGACTCTATTTGATTCGGAGTGCTGCGCTGGCTTTTATTGTGTGCATGATTTGTGATTGTTTTTCTTTCTCTGTCCATTTGGTGTTGGTCTGTTTTATTATTGGGTTCTTTCGGGTTTCTTGCTTTGTGGTTGCCTGTAAGCAAACAAATCTCAAGGTTCTATAATTTATACATTCTTTGATAAGAAATGTACTTTGAATCTGAATCTTCATATAGGGATCAGAAGTGGAAAGAGTGAGCAATTTCAAATTGCTGGGCGTCAATATCTCTGAGGATCTGTCCTGGGCCCAACATATCAATGCAGTTACACAGAAAGCACAGCAGCAGCTATATTTCATTAGGAGTTTGAGGAGCTTTGGTATGTCACCAAAGACACTCGAAAATTTCAACTGATGTACTGTAGAGAGCATTCTAACTGGCTGCATCACTGCCTGGTACGGTGGGGCCAGGGGGGTGGGGTGGGGAGTGGTGGTGCTACTGCACAGGTTAAAAATAAGCTTCAGGAAGTTGTAAACTTAATCAGCTCCATCATGAGCACTAGCCTCTGTAGTATCCAGGACAACTTCAAGGAGCAATGCATCAAAATGGCAGCATCCATCATTAAGGAGCCCCACCATCCAGGACATGCCCTCTTCTCATTACTACGAGGGTATAGGAGCCTGGAGACCCACGCTCAGTGTTCTCGGATCAGCTTCATCTCTGCTGGCATCAGATTTCTGAATGCTTCATGAACCCACAAACACTACTGATCAGTTCCTCCTCTGCACCGTTTGTTTATTTCTCTACTGTGGCTTGTAGTAATTTTTATGTACTGTACAGCAGTGCTGCCACAAAACAACAAATCCCACAATATATGTCAGTGATAATAAGCCTGATTTGGATTCTGATTCAGCTTTTATTTTAGATTTTCTTTTCAATATCTTTATTAATTTTCTATATAGGAGAATACAGAGTTCAAGAAAAAAGAAATATGTCAAATACATCACACTGAATCACACAAACACATTTCCAGCATAAGGCCATAAGACTTAGGAGCAGAGTTAGGCCATTCAGCCCATCGAGTCTGCTCCACAATTCAATCATGGCTGATTTACTATCCCTCTCAGCCCCATTCTCCAGCCTTTTCCCCGTCACCTTTGACATCCTTAATATCAACTATCACTCTCTGCTTTAAATATACCCAATGACTCGGCCTCCACAGCCATCTGTCGCAAAGAATTCCACAGATTCACCACCCTCTGGCTAAAGAAATTCCTTCTCATCTCTGTTCTAAAGGGACATCCTTCTATTTTTGAGTCTGTGTTCTCTGGTCTTCGACTCCCCCCACTATAGGAAACATCCTCTCCACGTTCACTCTGTCCAGGCCTTTCAATATTCAATAGGTTTCAATGAGTTCTGCCCTCATTCTTCTAAACACTAGTGAGTACAGGCCCAGAGACATCAAACGCTCCTCATACATTAACCCTCTCATTCCCGGGATCATTCTTGTGAACCTCCTCTAGACTCTCTCCAATGCCAGCACATCTTTTCTTAGATAAGGGGCCCAAAACTGCTCATAATACTCCAAGTGTATTCTGACCAGTGCCTTATACAGATTCAGTTTTACATCTTGCTTTTATATTCTAGTCCTATTGAAATGGATGCTAATATTGCATTTACCTTCCTTACCAGACTCAATCTGCAAGTTACTTTTTGGTAATCCTACACTATCAGTCCTTTAAATCAGCCAGCAGCTTTGAATGCAACATTATTTGGAACAAAATGACTCAACTTCTCATGCAATGTTCCCCAGGAATTGCAAACCTTTTTGAGAACATACATCCAAATTGGTGATAGTCTAAAAAATTCTCACAAATCATGGTAACTTTCAGCAGAGATTATCATTTATTAATTAATAATAATAATTATGAGCCTTGTTACAGAAAAAAGGGTGAGTCCTGTTGCTTATTTACAGGTATTCATTGTTTTAATAATAATATGTTTTTTTTGGTCTTGCTCATTTTTATCACAAAGCAATTTATGAACGGTTTCATAATGCGGCTTTGCAGAGCAAGTCCTGCACTCCCCGGTTTCAGAACATGGATGCATGATGCTTTATCACAATCTTTAATCATGCTAAATCTTTCAACTCCACCGCTCTTGAAAATTTCTGCTGCTTCTCCCATTATTTGAACGTTTTTGTTTCTTTGCTAGTGTATCTGACATTCCGAATAAGATGTAAAAGGTAAATGCAATTTTAAAAATATCTCACTCACGAACTTAAACAACAGTTTTACTCATATAAATAAAATATGTTTATTGCAAAAAAATGAATGGTGGCATTAAACTACATAGAGTATATACTGTTGTGATCACTGAATGTATGATTCAAATTCATTTATTATCACATGTATATCAAAACATACAGTGAAATGCATTGTTTGCATTCACAACCAATACTACCTTAAGGATGTGCTAGGGGCAAAATAGCACGCCCACAATACTTGGCAGAACAACACAGAACACAACAAGCAACAAAACGATAACATCCAAACATGTCCCTTTCCTCCCTCCCGCCCACACACCTATTCACATATGCAGACAGACCTCTGTGATGGTACTCACTTCCTGGGCCATGGGACCTTATGTTTTTGCCAAGTTCATTTTTCATCTGTCAAGATCAAACAGTGTAAGTTAAACTTCCAACCCTACCCTTTGTTCAGCATTGGGTCATAAATAGGAGCCAAACTTCAATTTTTAAAATGTAAAATAATAAGCAGTAATCAGTGTGAAGTTTGAAAACACATATTTGCAAGCTCTGTATATAGCAGGTGCATTGTTTGTAGAAAGTAGGATGCTGGTCACTGAAAATAAATGAATTGTGTTTTAAACTACTTTGTTATCAGGAAGTATCTTCTTTTTGGTAGGGAGTGGCTCAAATAGTGGGCATTGGCAGCTAAACTCAACATGGAGAATAAACAGGGAAGAGAGTTAGTCTTTGAAAATTAGATATTTACAGTATAACCTCCCTTTTCTGAGAGTACCTGTGGCTATTGATGTTCGATAGGGCTTATGATCTTCATTTGAGTTTAGAAGTTCATGGTCAGCAAACCCTATACCATTATTTCCTCCAACCACAGGACGGGCTTCTCGGCCTCCAGTGGACTCACAGACTTGCAAACAGCAGGCCCCCCACTTCCTGATGGACTCTCAGATGGGTGGACCCAGGGCTTTGGCCATCGTGCTTTGACTTCTGGGCTTCTAATCAGCCTTCGGGTTTCAATCTTCGGTATTGACACCAGGACTATCTGATAACAGAATACGAACTCCAGACCTGCCGACTCGCTTACCTGAGGGCACCGACCCTCATGTCTCCTGCTCGCATGGACTTCCAATCCTGGGGGGACTTGCTGACCCAGTGGGCCACCAACCTCGTCCTCACGGGTGCTCGTCCACAGTGCTTACCAGCTTGACATCCATGGATGTCTTTCATTGCATGTTCATGCTGCTGGTCTTCGAGCATGGTATGGAGGTCTAGACTCCAAATTTCCTTTGTGACCTGTCCAGTCCCTGTCCTTTGAGCACGGAGTGGAGGTCTAGACTCCAGCTGACCTCTAACTCCCCCACGTCCTTGTCCCTAACCATAGCTTAATCCCTAACTCCCCACACTGTTCCAGAAAACCATCCATTTAAACTTTAAAAAAGCCACAGCCACAATGGAGACTGTAGCTCTCCGGCATCTTATCCAATGCTCATTCATAAACAACAGAATGAAGCATATAAGCAGAGCGAAGACAATGCCAATGTATATATACTTACTGCAATTCACAAGGGTTTTATTGTTATGCATTGCAATGTACTGCTACCACAAAGTTAACAAATTTCATGACATATACCAGTGAAATTAAACCTGATTCTGATTCTGAAAATAAAAATAGAAATAAACATGAAAATAAAAGACAAAAAAGAAGTTAGTTAAAAGCAAGGTTAAATAAATAGGTTTTGAGCTGGATTTTAAAAGTGTCATCTGAGTCTGCATTGCTCATATTTTTAGGTATTGAATCCCACCATTTAGGAGCACCAATGTAGAAACACCTTGGAGTAAAAGTCCATAGGTCTCTGAAAGTGGCAACACATGTGAACAGGTTCGTGAAAAAGGCATCGGGCACGTTTGCCCTTATAGGTTGAGGCATTGGATTACAAGAGTTGGACATCATGTCAGAATGGAACATAACAGTGACTGGAGTATTGACTACCGTGCTGGCTACCAAACCAGAGGAAGCAAGTACAAGCAATAGAAAGCAAAGAGATTTACCAGGATATTGCCTGGAATGGAAAGTTGTAGTTTTAAGGAGATATTGGCGAGGCTGGATTTATTCTCACTAGATCACAGGAAGCAGAGGTTTACATAATTATAAAGAGCTTAGGAAAGATAGAAAGTCCCTACTGAGGCAGTGATGTCTAAAACCGGAGGACATAGGAGATCTGAGCGATATGCTTTTCCTACAGATAGTCGTGAATATTTGGAACAAACTGCAAGAGGAGATGGTGGAAGGAGATATTTCATATCTCAAAAGACATTTGGATAGGTACGTGGATAGGAAAGAAACAGAAGCCAAGGAGGCCAGGGGCCCTAACAGCTAATGACCAAGTCTCCTTTGCAGTGCAAGCAATGTCCTCTTAAAGTGTCAAGTGGAAACTCAGACTGCTAAAATGTAAGTTCAGACAACTGCCTTCACTATTATGAATTACAGTGTGCAAAGGATCTCACGGGAGCTCAGCAATTTTTTTCTCTGATATACAGCAGTGAGACACCATTACAGGCGAGCTGCAGTGGTTTCTTGGAGCACAGAGCTGTCATCCTGTTTCAGGAACACAACATTCACAATCCCACCCTCCCTCTACGCATTCAGTCTGCTGGCACCCGCTCTGCAATGGTCTGCTCCAAAGACAAGTCATCTAACCCACCTTCGTTCCTCTCCATTAAACAAGAGAAGCCCTCTACCAGCAGTCAATAATTCCTGAGAGAGAACTTCAGAGAAAGATCATCATCATCATCATCAGGTGCCATGCCCAGTTTGAGCTTTGACTGCCATGGCCCACACACTCCTGTTTCAGGTCAAGTGGATCAATTCATTAGTGTTCATTTCCAGTTCTCTGGCTGCTGCCTCCATCACCATTTGTCTTTGTCTTCTTCTTGCTTTCTTCCCTTCAGTCTTTACCATAATTACCATGCATTCTAACTCCTCTTTCCTGATTACATGTCCAATGAAGTTACATTGCCTTTTCATGATCTCATATATTATTTCTCTTTTTGTGTTTGCTCTGTTCATGACATCCTCATTAGAGATTCATTTCATCCATGATATTCTTTGCATCCTCCTCAAAAACCACATCTCTGCTGCTTCAATTCATTTCCTCATGTTACTAGATATTGTCCAACATTCTGAGCCATATAACATAACGTTTCAGCACTCTGAGGTGGGTTGTCATGCCCAGTTTAGTATTGGTCAGTTTACTCTTCATTCTCATAAAGGTGTCTTTTGCATCCCTATACTTCTTTTGATGTCCATGTCGCACCTGCCATCTGATGTCACCCAGCTTCCTAAGTAGCAGAAGTTCTGTACTTCAGAGAAAGATACGTTGAAGATAATACTTAAGGTGTGCACGTTGACTTTTCTGTGTAAATCTCTTTTCATATAATTTGGCTTGGAATGTTTATTTATTTTTTTATTGAGATCAAGTGCAATGGTTTAGGATTGTTGGTTTATGGGATCTGGGACTGCACTCAGATGAAATCTTTGAGGACAGGCAGAAAGGACTTGCCCAACTCACCTCTGCCTATTTACTGAAGGCGAGTGCAGCTTCACAATGGCCATGTTGTTTATCATACAGCGAACTACCAGAGTTAAGCAGAGCAGAATTCGTCCATTGGTTCAGGTGTAAAGTTGGATTTCAGCATTACCAATGGTATCATGAAGTTCATATGGAGATATAGCTTTCAAATTGAATTGAATTGACTTTATTACTTACATCCTTCATATATATGAGTAAAAATCTTTACGTTACATCTCCGTCTAAATGTGCAATGTGCAATTTATAATAATTTATAGTAAGTAGTATGTACAACAGGATAGTCAATATAACATGGAAATACAGTTGTGTCAGCTTGAATTAATCAGTCTGGCCTGGTGGAAGAAGCTGTCCCGGAGCCCGTTGGTCCTGGCTTTTATGCTGCAGTACCGTTTCCCGGATGGTAGCAGCTGGAACAGTTTGTGTTTGGGGTGACTCCAAATGATCCTCCGGGCCCTTTTTGCACACCTGCCTTTGTTAATGTCCTGAATAGTGGGAAGTTCACATCTACAGATGTGCTGGGCTGTCCGCACCACTCTCTGCAGAGTCCTGTGATTGAGGGAAGTACAGTTCCCGTACCAGGCAGTGATGCAGCCAGTCAGGATGCTCCTAATTGTGCCCCTGTACAAAGTCCTTAGGATTTGGGGGCCCATACCAAACTTCCTCAACTGTCTGAGGTGAAAAAGGTGTTGTGCCTTTTTCACTAAATATCTGGTACGTACAGACCATGTGAGATCCTTGGTGATGTGTATGCCGAGGAACTTAAAGCTGTTCATCCTCTCAACCCCAGATCCATTGATGTCAATAGGGGCCAGCCTGTCTCCATTCCTCGTGTAGTCCACAACCAGCTCCTTTGTTTTTGCGACATTGAGGGAGAGGTTGTTTTCTTGACACCACTGTGTCAGGGTGATGATTTCTTCTCTGTAGGCTGCCCCATTATTAGTTGAGATTAAGTCTATCAGTGTGGTGTCGTCAGCAAATGTAATTAGCAGATTGGAGGTGTGGGTGGTGACACAGTCATGGGTATACAGAGAGTAAAGGAGGGGACTTAGTGCACAGCCTTGAGGGGCACCTGTGTAGAGGTTCAGAGGGGCAGTGGTGAGGGAGCCCACTCTTACCACCTGCCGGCAATCTGACAGGAAATCCGTGGATCCAGCTGCACAAGCAGGGTGTAGGCTTTCATTGTGCGTATTCTGCTAATGAGAGTAGGTTCGGTGCCAGAGACACGAAGCCAGACGTTGCTGTTTAATTGTGACCTTTTGGTTGTTGCTATGGTTAAATGCAGCTATCCGCTACAGTACTCAGCTGGGGTTAATGCAGCATGACTACAGCCAGAAGCCATGACTTGGCGAATGTTGAGGGTATAGAATCTCTTTTGTCACAGTTATAGGACAATGGATATGCAGGACCTCCATACTGGTGTGCACTCAATGGCATCCTGCAATATAGGGAACTTGGGTGCTGTCTCCACCTGCTGGCCCTTCACTAAAGTGAATTCAGTACACCTGGCGATCTTGACTGAGTTGTCACAGTTACTTCTACTTACCTAAAGGAAGTCAAACTCTCTGAGTTCACTTCGTGGCCACCTTTGCAATGACTTCTTTTCCCCACGGATGATATAATTGAAGCAGGGTGCAAGATTTGAGGCATTTCATTCCTGTTCTTGGGCGAGTTTAGGGAGGGTGAAACACTCCAGTCTTAGGCAAATACGGTCTCCCAGTGAATATCTTCTCTCCTTACGCTTTCCTTCCAATGCTTATCTTGCTCAATGTGCACTTTTGCTAATTCTTCTGCTCATGTATAATCCAACAGAATTGACATGATAAGCATTCATGACTAGGAATAACTGCTTTATGCAAAAGTCTAGTCATATATTTTCTTTTGTGTTATGATATCACTGCCTATAGACCTCTGGGGTTTTAAATAATGAGAAAGTACTACATTCTGTAGAATGGCATATGATTGTCACATACAGGGATCGATTTTTTAAAAATTCATTTATTATGTGGATTGTATTTTCTTGCTGTAACCTTGTGGGTATGCAGTGTTCCTTGGATTGGTTGCCTTTTATGTCCATTTGTTTGTCTTTGGATAGCTCCAGGTTTTCACTATGTTTTGCAGATGTCTCCATTGGGATCAGGGGGATTGTTGAACTCTCTTTGTACTTATCACTTTTATTCAGTTTGGGGTAATTGAATTAACATGCTGTCTTCAATGTCATGCATTGTAGTTGTTGTTTCCGGGACAGTCTGGAAACTGGGGCTGTCTGATTGGTTCTGAATTTCTACGCGTTTCACAGTGTATTTCAGAGGGGCATTCCAACCCCTCTTTGCCCAGTCATTGTGGAACCTTGTCTGATGAAACTCTGTGTATAACAAGTGATTTCAGTTCTTCAGGATTCTGTATAGCTTGCCTGAGTTCTTGTTAGTTTTGCTGGTTGATTTCTGTAATAAACCTGGTGTTTTGTTTGAATTGCAGAAGCTTCTGTGATTCATGGACTTGAGTTCACAAATGACCCTGACAATAGTAGCACGGTGGTGATTGGGCTAAGGAGCTGGGGACATGATGTTGCAGTACCATAGAATCATAGAAACTACAGCACAGAAACAGGCCTTTTGGCCCTTCTTGGCTGTGCCGAACAATTTTCTGCCTAGTCCCACTGACCTGCACACGGACCATATCCCTCCATACACCTCCCATCCATGTATCTGTCCAATTTATTCTTAAATGTTAAAAAAGAACCCATATTTACCACCTCGTCTGGCAGCTCATTCCATACTCCCACCACTCTCTGTGTGAAGAAGCCCCCCCTAATGTTCCCTTTAAACTTTTCCCCCCTCGCCCTTAACCCATGTCCTCTGGTTTTTTTCTCCCCTTGCCTCAGTGGAAAAAGCCTGCTTGCATTCACTCTATCTATACCCATCATAATTTTGTATACCTCTATCAAATCTCCCCTCATTCTTCTACGCTCCAGGGAATAAAGTCCTAACCTATTCAACTTTTCTCTGTAACTGAGTTTCTCAAGTCCCGGCAACATCCTTGTAAACCTTCTCTGCACTCTTTCAACCTTATTTATATCCTTCCTGTAATTTGGTGACCAAAACTGAACACAATACTCCAGATTTGGCCTCACCAATGCCTTATACAACCTCATCATAACATTCCAGCTCTTATACTCAATACTTCGATTAATAAAGGCCAATGTACCAAAAGCTCTCTTTATGACCCTATCTACCTGTGACGACACCTTTAGGGAATTTTGTATCTGTATTCCCAGATCCCTCTGTTCTACTGCAATCCTCAGTGCCTTACCATTAACCCTGTATGTTCTATGTTGGTTTGTCCTTCCAACATGCAATACCTCACACTTGTCAGTATTAAACTCCATCTGCCATTTTTCAGCCCATTTTTCCAGCTGGTCCAAGTCCCTCTGCAGGCTCTGAAAACCTTCCTCACTGTCTACTACACCTCCAATCTTTGTATCATCAGCAAACTTGCTGATCCAATTTACCACATTATCATCCAGATCATTGATATAGATGACAAATAACAATGGACCCAGCACTGATCCCTGTGGCACACCACTAGTCACAGGCCTCCACTCAGAGAAGCATCTCTACCACCACTCTCTGGCTTCTTCCATCGAGCCAATGTCTAATCCAATTTACCACCTCTCCATGTATACCTAGCGACTGAATTTTCCTAACTAACCTCCCATGCGGGACCTTGTCAAAGGCCTTACTGAAGTCCATGTAGACAATATCCACTGCCTTCCCTCCATCCACTTTCCTGGTAACCTCCTCGAAAAACTCCAACAGATTGGTCAAACATGACCTACCACGCACAAAGCCATGTTGACTCTCCCTAATAAGCCCCTGTCTATCCAAATGCTTGTAGACTCTGTCTCTTAGTACTCCCTCCAATAACTTACCTACTACTGACGTTAAACTCACTGGCCTATAATTTCCTGGATTACTTTTCGATCCTTTTTTAAACAACGGAACAACATGAGCCACTCTCCAATCCTCCGGCACTTCACCCGTAGACAGCGACATTTTAAATATTACTGCCAGGGCCCCCGCAATTTCAACACTAATCTCCTTCAAGGTCCGAGGGAACACCCTGTCAGGTCCCGGGGATTTATCCACTTTAATTTTCCTCAAGACATCAAGCACCTCCTCCTTTTCAATCTGTACAGTTTCCATGATCTCACTACTTGATTCCCTCAATTCCATAGATTTCATGCCAGTTTCCTTAGTAAACACAGATGCAAAAAACCTATTTAAGATCTCCCCCATTTCCTTTGGTTCCGCACAAAGCCGACCACTCTGATCTTCAAGAGGACCAATTTTATCCCTTACAATCCTTTTGCTCTTAATATACTTGTAAAAATTCTTTGGATTATCCTTCACTTTAACTGCCAAGGCAACCTCATGTCTTCTTTTAGCCCTCTTGATTTCTTTCTTAAGTATTTTCTTGCACTTCTTATACTCCTCAAGCACCTGATTTACCCCCTGTTTCCTATACATTTCATTCAACTCCCTCTTCTTCTTTATCAGAGTTGCAATATCCCTTGAGAACCAAGGTTCCTTATTCCTATTCAATTTGCCTTTAATCCTGACAGGAACATACAAACTCTGCACTCTCAAAATTTCCCCTTTGAAGGCTTCCCACCTACCAATCACATCTTTTCCAGAGAACAACCTGTCCCAATCCACGCTTTTTAGATCCTTTCTCATTTCTTCAAATTTGGCCTTATTCCAGTTCAGAACCTCAACCCTAGGACCAGATCTATCTTTGTCCATGATCAAATTGAAACTAATGGTGTTATGATCACTGGAACCAAAGTGCTCCCCTATACAGACTTCTGTCACTTGTCCTAATTCGTTACCTAACAGGAGATCCAATATTGCATCCCCTCTAGTTGGTCCCTCTATATATTGATTTAGAAAACTTTCCTGAACACATTTTACAAACTCTAAACCATCTAGACCCCTAACAGTATGGGAGTCCCAATCAATGTATGGAAAATTAAAATCCCCTACCACCACAACTTTATGTTTCCTGCAGTTGCCTGCTATCTCTCTGCAGATTTGCTCTTCCAAGTCTCGTTGACTATTGGGTGGTCTGTAATACAATCCCACTAATGTGGCCATACCTTTCCTGTTTCTCAGCTCCACCCATAAGGACTCAGTAGACAAGCCCTCTAATCTGTCCTGCCTGAGCACTGCTGTAATATTTTCCCTAACAAGCAATGCTACTCCCCCACCTTTCATTCCTCTGCCTCGATCACATCTGAAACATCGGAACCCTGGAATATTAAGCTGCCAGTCCTGCCCCTCCTGTAGCCAAGTTTCACTAATTGCTACAACATCATAATTCCACGTGTCAATCCATGCCCTCAACTCATCCGCCTTCCCTGCAATACTCCTAGCATTGAAATATATACACCTCAGAAGATTTTTACCACCACTCACAACCTCTCTATCAGCGGATTTGCTTAAACTTTCAACATCATTTATTTTCACCCCAGCCACGCTGTCAGCTCTGGCACTCTGGTTCCCATCCCCCCTGCAAATCTAGTTTAAAGCCTCCCCAATAGCACTAACAAACCTCCCTGACAGGATATTGGTCCCCCTGAGGTTCAAGTGTAACCCGTCTCTCTTGTACAGGTCCCACCTGCCGCAGAAGAGGTCCCAATGATCCTGAAATCTGAAACCCTGCCCCCTACACCAGTTCCTCAGCCACTTGTTCCTCCTCCAGAGCATCCTATTCCTACCCTCACTGGCACCTAGCACAGGTAGCAATCCTGACATTACCACCCTTGAGGTCCTGCTTTTCAACCTCCTACCAAGCTCTCTATACTCAGTGTCCAGGACCTCTTCACTCTTCCTTGCTATGTCATTGGTACCGATGTGCACCACGACATCTGGTTGGTCACCTTCCCACTTCAGAATGTCATGCAATCGATCAGAGACATCCTTGACCCTGGCACCCGGGAGGCAACAAACCATCCTGGATTCTCTGTCACGACCACAGAACCTTCTATCTGCACCTTTAACTATTGAGTCTCCTATCACTACTGCTCTCCTCTTTCTCCCCCCTCCCTTCTGCACTGCAGAGCCAGACTCAGTGCTAGAGATCCGGCTACTGCAGCTAGTCCCAGGTAAGTCATCCCCCCCAACAGTATCCAATGCGGTATACTTGTTGTTGAAGTGAATGGCCACAGGGCAACCCTGCTCTGCCTGCCCTTTCCTCTTCCCTCGCCTGACAGTGACCCAATTTCCTGTCCTCTGCTCCTTTGGCGTAACTACCTCCCTGTAGCTACGATCTATAATCTCCTCATTCTCCCAGATGATCCACAGGTCATCCAGCTCCTGCTCCAGTTCCTTAACGTGGTTTGTCAGGAGCTGCAGCTGGATGCACTTCTTGCAGGTGTCGTTGTCAGGGACACCAGAGGGCTCCCTGACTTCCCACATCCTGCAAGAGGAGCATTCCAACACCCTGCTTGGCATTCTCTCTACTCTAAGCAATCTGAACAAAAAAAAGCTTACCGGAACCTACCCTGGCCTCTGCCTGTTCTCGCCGAAGCCTGTATTTGGAGTACTAGGTACAGTTTTGGCCACTCTATTAAAGGAAAGACCTGGTTAAACTAGAGAGTGCGCAGGAAAGAGTTGAGGATGTTACCAGGAATAGAGGGCCTGAGTTGTTGTGCGAGGTTGGTCAAGCTAGGCTGTTATTCTTTGGAATGTTGGAGAATGAGAGGCAACCTTAGAGAAATGGTTAAAATTATGAGCAGCATAGATACGGTGGACAACAACAGTCCAGCACAGGAGGAGTCCAAAAATAGGGGCATAGATTTAGGGTTGAAGGGGAAAGATTTAAAAATGAATCTAAGGGACAACTTTTTCATGCAGAGGGTGGTAATTATATGGAATGCCGTGCCGGAGGAGGTAGTTGAGGTAAGTAGAGTAGTATCATTTAAGAAGCACTTGGATAGGTACATGGAGAGGAGGGGCTTGAAAGGAAATGGGCCTAACACAGGAAATTGGGACTAGTTAGGAGGACAATAGCATGGACATTGGGCTGAAGGGCCTCTACCCATGCTGTATTGCTCTATGACTCTAATAGCCAACTAGTTCTGTACGCTGTGGCCTATTCTGATTCACAAGAATCTTTTTTACTTTCTAATGGAACTAATTTTATTTAAGCAAATGCTTCCATGACCACTCTCATTTAACAGCGTAAATGGTGATAAAGTTAATCTGGGCTGGGGAGATGCACCGGATCTTGCTGGTTAGTGAACTGTTACAGAACACTGAAAGGATGATATGCAAATTTATTTGCAGGATGTGTGTCCATATGGAGGGAGAGGGGGAGAAGGAGAGGGAGAGTGGAGGGGATGGGAAAGAGAGAGAGAGAGAAAGAGATTGACATTTTTCTCCTCATCTATCAGATCCACTGTTTTCCTCACTCACGCTGGTTTTGCTGTGCATTTTCTAGTGTTTTTATTTCAACAAAAGAAATCAAAAACCAGGGGCATGGCTGCCTGGCTCAACCCCACCCCCCCCCAACCAAACCCCTGATATTCTATATTGCAGTTCCGTATGTTCTCCTAACCTTTGGTTTTCTGTACCCACCCTTTGCACCTTAGAGACCCTTTTACATGGACTCCAAACGTCAAGTAATCTCCACAGATCGTAGTTACTCACTATTTTGAAAAACATACTTGGGCCTACCTTTTGCTGGTTTTAAGAATAGTCAATTCACGCTCACCTGGTCCAAAGTCCATTTGCCAAAGGTTGTTGGCAACACAGTTTGAGCTTGTACGACAGTCTCAATAATTCCACTCCAAACAGGCAGAAAAAATTTAGGCCTGGTACATTCCAAAGGTTATTTTTTTTTTAAAGTACAAAATAATAATCATTGACAAATCTCTCTTGCCCTGAAAAGAGAAAGGTTTGAGATATCTCACACCAAGATAAAGAAAATTAAGCATTTAGAAGGCATGAATTTTGATGCTTATTTCCTTCCTTTATTGTACTTATATAAGCAGAGGGTAGCGGTCAATTTATCTTCACCTAATTTGATCACACACGATATGACACAATACTATTTTTTCCATATCTTCAGTAGCTTTAGCTAACAGAAGTCATTGCAGGTTCAAATGACAAGAATTAATGCACGCACAGTAGAAGTGGGTTTCTAAAATTCCCTGAATATACTGTGTAGCTCCAATTTTTAAGACTATTCCCTAATTCCTGGACTTCCCAACCAAGAAGCAATTTCTAATAAACAGAAGAGATTCTGCAGATCCAGAGATCTCTGGATTTCCAGAAACCAGAGATTCTGGAAATTCAGAGCAACACACACAAAATGCTGGAGGAACTCAGCAATTCAGGCAGCATCTATGGAAATGAATGAACAGTCGACGTTTTGGGCTGAGACACTTCATCAGGATCGGAAAGGAAGGAGGAAGAAGGCAGAATAAGGTCGGGTGAGGGGAAGGAGTACAAGCTGGAAGGTGATAGGTGAAGCCAGGCGGATGTGGCAGGGGTGATGTAATAAGAAGCTTAGAGGGGATAGGTGGGAAAGGTAAATGTCTGAAGAAGAAGGCATCTGATAGGATTGGAGAGTGGACTGTAGGAGAAAGGGAAAGAGGAGGGGCACCAGGGTGAGGTGATAGGCAGATGAGGAGAAGAGAAGAGGTTAGAGGGGAGCCAGACTGGGGAATTGAAGAAGGGAGAGGGAAGGAGAAAAATTACTGGGCATTAGAAAAATCAATGCTCATGCCATCATGTTGGGGCTACCCAGATGGAATATGAGGTACACACAAAATGCTGGAGGAACTGAGCAGGCCAGGCAGCATCTATGGAAAAGAGTACAATCCACGTTTTGGGCAGAAACCTTTCGGCAGGAACATGAAGTGCTGCTCTTTGAGCCTGGTAGCTTTCACTGTTTTTTTATGTCTTCTTCCCAATGGGCGGGAAGATGGGGTGGTAAGTGTTAGAGCAATTTTTGGGTTTAGCACATCTAGCAAATAACTTCAGCCACCAATCTTCAAGTCTGAATGTAGATTGTAGGTTTAATTTAAAATGCAGCCTGAACAATAGGTTCCTAAAAGCCTTCAATCACAGACCAGACAGTGTTGTTTATAATTCATTTAGATGTCTGTGGCATGGGTGCGAATCGGAAGGTGTGAAGTTTGTGTGTAGATTCAAAGAAAGCATTGTGGATGTATTGTATTGTAAATTTGATGTTTAGCACATAAGATGTCAGGTAGCATTGGGCCAGACAGACCTTTCCACCTGAAGCATCTCAGTATGATGCCTGCTGTATCTTGTTTTGTTGAATAAAGAGGCTGCTTCAAAGCTACCAAACAACAGGAATACTGCAGATGCTGGAAATTCAAGCAACACACAACAAAGTTGCTGGTGAACGCAGCAGGCCAGGCAGCATCTCTAGGAAGAGGTACAGTCGACGTTTCAGGCCGAGACCCTTCATCAGGACTAACTGAAGGAAGAGCTAGTAAGAGATTTGAAAGTGGGAGGGGAAGGGGGAGGGGGAGGGGGAGATCCAAAATGATAGGAGAAGACAGGAGTGGGAGGGGTGGAGCCAACAGCTGGACAGGTGATTGGCAAAAGGGATATGAGAGGATCATGGGACAGGAGGTCCGGGGAGAAAGTCAAGGGGCGGGGGAACCAGAAGATGGGCAAGGAGTATAGTCAGAGGGACAGAGGGAGAAAAAGGAGAGTGAGAGAAAGAATGTGTGTATAAAAATAAATAACAGATGGGGTACGAGGGGGAGGTGAGGCATTAGCGGAAGTTAGAGAAGTCAATGTTCATGCCATCAAGTTGGAGGCTACCCAGACGGAATATAAGGTGTTGTTCCTCCAACCTGAGTGTGGCTTCATCTTTACAGTAGAGGAGGCCGTGGATAGACATGTCAGAATGGGAATGGGATGTGGAATTAAAATATGCAGCCATTGGGAGATCCTGCTTTCTCTGGTGGACAGAGTGTCTTACTATCTCTTACTAACCCTTCCTTCAGTTAGTCCTGACAAAGGGTCTCAGCCTGAAACGTCAACTGTACCTCTTCCTAGATATGCTGCCTGGCCTGCTGCGTTCAAATCTACCAGTCCCTTTCTCCGGTGACTTAATTCACATAACATTTGGTGTCAGGAATGGGATACCATTTTGACCCATCGGGTGGCCAGTGATCTAAGCAGTCTAAGTGGATGTATATTTTTAAAATTAGCACACTTGGATCTGTTCAGGTTGGTGGTACATGGAAACACGAGGTATCACGAACATGGAGAGCTGAACTGTTAGATATAAAAGTAGTGCATGCATGTGTGTTATGAAAGAGACGGAACTTTGCATGTTAATTTGGTGAGGTGGAGCCACCAGTTGCAAAAGGTAGTTATTGAAGGTTCGGGACTCCAAAAGGGGCATGTACACTCATTCCAGGAGCCTTGAGTACAACTTAATACACCAACTGCTCAATAAATTAGTCTTGTGCTTTGTGTTGTGTTTTTAATTTATCAGCAGTATTTGAATAATATTGTATATCTATTGTTTAAGAATTGTTTGTTTACATAACTCATTATGCATTATCTATAATGAGCACGTAAACGGCACACTGTACGTCATTACAGGTTATCTGTAATGAGCACGCAAATGGCACACTGTACATCATTACAGGTTATCTGTAATGAGCACGCAAATGGCACACTGTACATCATTACAGGTTATCTGTAATGAGCATGCAAACGGCACACTGTACATCATTACGCCACCACATCAGAAGTGTGCGCCTCACTAAAGTAAAATCGAAGTGGACGCGCATATCCTGGTTCCCTGTTTTTCCTTCGATTAGTTTCTGAATACAAAACTTAACAGTGGTGATGAATAAGATTTAAAACGAACCCGAGATGACAACCTACCCGTCGATGTGCAGTGAGGTGCTTGAGTTAAAAAAAATGCAGCATGATTTTTTTTCCTTCAGAAGGGGAGAAGATAGTCAAGTTAAAAATAAAATCCAACACGAATTCTTCTTTGGAAGAGGAGAAGATGGTCGAATTAAAAAAAGGCAGAAAATGGATGAAATTCACAGGTTCATAAACAGTGATACTGGGTGATAGTAATCATAAATTTAAAAAAGCAGAAATGGCTAGCTACATTGGAAAGATTGCACAACAGGTAACCAACTGGGTGATGTATACTGAACGAATTGAGCAGTAATTTAAAGCAAATGGAATAGCCAATGAGAAACAAATGCTGGTTTTACAGAGTGTATTTGGTGGAAAGGCATACATTTTGTTACTGGTGAGGATGACAAGGAATATCTCCAAAATCTCAAGACAGTGTTTAAAAGATTAGAAGATTATGGACTCAAAGCACAATGCAACTCTTGTGAATTCTTTAAACCAAGCATCACTTTAGCTGGTTCGGCACAACGTTATGGGCTCAATGGCCTGTTCTTGACCTGTATTTTTCTATGTTCTTACTGTGGTCACACCATTGACGCACAAGTATTATACAACTGTGCTGAGAAAATTCAAGTAGTGCTGGATTCTGCAAGGCCAAAGGCTGTGTCACAGTTGTAGTCCTTTTTAGGACTTGTCAATTCCAGTCACAATTTCCTAAAAACCTGGCTACTGTGCTCCACCCTTTGAACTCATATCATCTGCAGCTCAAGATCAGTAAGGCAAAGGAGATGGTGATGGACTTTAGGAATACTAAGCCTGCACTGTTTCCTGTTGCTATTGATGGTGAGGACCTACAAGTACCTGGGGGTGTACCTGGATGACAGACTTGAGTGGAGCACCAACACAGAGAACAATACAGAGCACCAATACAGGTACAAGAAGAGCCAGAGTCACTTCTACTTCCTGAGGATTCTGAGGACCTATAGAGTTTGCAGGCTTCTCCTTCATGTTCTACCACTCTGCTGTTGCCAGTACAATCTTCTATGCAGTGGTGTGCTGGGGCAATGGCATCAACACGGGTGATGTCAACAGGCTGAATAAACTGATTGGAAAGGCTGGCTCTGTTATGGGAGTCAAACTGGACACACTGGAGGCTGTGGTAGAACAAAGGACCCTACAGAAAATCCTGGCAATTCTGGACAATGTTCCTCACCCTCTGCATGCCACTTTGGCTGAATAGAGGAGCACTATTAATGATAGATTAAGGCAATTGTGCTGCCCCAAAGAGCGCTGTGTCTTACCCTCGGCCGTTAGGCTCTATAATGAGTCAACCTGTAGCCAGGGAAGTGATAACCCCCTCCTGTTAGACTGTTTGAGGTAACTTACTTTTTATTCTTTCTTACTTCTCTTCTAATATTTGTATATTCGAATACTTGTGCACTTGTAGCGCTGCTGTAACACTGTTAATTTCCTTTAGAATAAATATAGTATCTACCTATTTATCTATAGCCTTTGCACCACCTTCCCTTACCATTACGGAGAAAAAATACGCGCTGGTTGTAAAAGAGGCCCTGAGACTGGCTTTGGGTGTAAAATGTTTCAGCCAGTAATTGGAAGGGTGGAGAGTTTATTCCCATTACTCTGATGATCAACTACCAGTGTCCATGCTCACTCCATGGAAGGTGTTTCATGAACAGCAGCAGCACGGATGCAGAGATGAGCTAAGTTTCTTGGAGGACACAAACTGAAGATCGAATTCAAGAGGATAACTAAACATGGAAATGTTGATGGATTGTCCCGTTTACCCTTGAATAGGAGGTAACTGAAAAATTTACAAAAGAGGACACTCCTCTTGACATATTTCCCCTAATGCAAATTGAAAGTATCCCTCTTTCGGCAGGAGATCCAAAGGGAAACCAGAAAAGACCCCACACTGTCTCAGGTCCACATGGCCACCAAAAACGGGTGGAATGTACAGCAGAAATCCCAGCTCCCCCATTTTAATCAGCACCAGGATTAACTTGCCCTTGAAGGGGGTTGCCTTATTTGGGGACTGAGAGTTGGCCATGTGTTGGAGGAGCTACATGCTGGTCATAGAGGTATGGTCAAAATGAAAGGGCTGGCTCAAAGCTTTGTCTGGTGGCCTGGGATAGACCAGCAGTTTGCCATATACATTTCAGGATGCCAGCATGTACAGAAGATGGCAAGAGTAGTGTCTCTCCATCCCTGGGAATGGACTGCGATGCTCTGGTAGAGGATTCGTGTGGATTTTGGTGGACCATTCATGGGTACAAGTATTTTGGTAGTAGTGGATGCAGCTACCAAATGGCCAGAAATATTCCCAATAGCCTCCACTACAGCCTCACACACTGTTGATGTGTGGAGAAACCAGTGACGAGCGACCTCGACGAGGGTCATTAGGACCCAAGAGCTGGAGTATCCAACACAACGATCGAGACGCGGTACGAAACTGGAACAAGAACAAGACATTAGATGATACCTCTAGTTGAGCTTATGATTGAGCACTGAACCTCTGTTCAGGTGCTCCTTAAACTGAAATCCTGGTGCCAAAACAAGGCAGGCAGTTAGCAGGACAGTCCTGATGTCATTTTCAGGCACCCAGCACCTTTCCCCAGGTCCAAATCCTTCCCAGTCCATGAGGAACTGCAGAACACCCCAAACAGTTCATGATTTCAAAATTCTTCTTACTGTGAAGACCTGTTCCCCATCTATAAACCTAGGCGGCAGTAGGGCTGATGGTGGTGGGGCTAAGGTGCTGGTGTTCACAGGTTTTAATCGGGAGATGTCAAAGGTGGGATTGATCTTCAGGGTCTTGGAGAACTGGAAGGTGTAAACCATCAGGTTTACTTTCTTGAGAACTTCAAAGGGTCCAATAAACTTACACACCAACTTTCTAGACTCCACCCAGAGAGGCAAATGCTGAATAGACTGCCAGACCTGTTACCCAGGCTGCAAAGCAGGTCCCTGACTTCTCCTTCAGTTAGCCTTCGTTTCTGCCTTCTGGGTAGAGGCTAGCAAAATCTCTCATGCCCTAGTCCATTTCTGCCTGCAGCATTTGACGAGATTTTCAGCTGTGGGAACCCCTTCCTCGGCCTCTTGCTCCAGACAGAGTGGTGGAGAACACCCAAATTGACATTCAAACAGTGACATCCTGTGCACCGAGTGCTGTGAAGTGTTGTGGGTGACCTCTGCCCACATCAAATGGACGCAGCACTTGTCAGGTCTTTGAGGGCAGGCACCTTAGAGATTGTTCCAAATCTTGGTTGATTTGCCCCATCTGGTCTCTGGACTCTGGGTGAAACCCTGAGAAGAGTCTCACTGTTGCCCCAATCAGCTTACAGAATGCCCTCCAGAAACATGATGGGAACTGTGGACCACAAACTATAAGACCATAAGACAAAGGAGCAGAAGTAGGCCATTCGGCCCATCGAGTCTGCTCCGCCATTTTATCATGAGCTGATCCATTCTCCTATTTAGTCCCACTCCCCTGCCTTCTCACCATAACCTTTGATGCTCTGGCTACTCAGATACCTATCAATCTCTGCCTTAAATACACCCAATAACTTGGCCATGACAATCTCCATCGGAAATCTGTTGACCCTAAGGACCTGGTCCAGGAGTGAACTCACATGCAGTGGTGCGGGCACTTGACAGTTGTTGTTGGGAACTTACCGAGAGAGCAGGGTGACGAACCAAAGTGCTTGACATCCACAAGCCTTCAGTTCTTAAGATCGACTAAGAGTCCCTGGACACACGGGAAATCTGCACGGAGCAGAGGTCTAGCTACATTAACCAGGACGAAGTCCCATGTGCAACGTCACTCACTGAAGCAGAGTGTCACCCATTATGTCCTGTAAGTCTGGATCCTGCAGCCCCCAGCGAGGTTTCATCTCTCTCTGCCTTCTCATCAATAGGTGACGCTGGCAGCACACTCACTTGAGCACCCGTGTCACACAGGAAGCGTTGCCCTGAAAGGGTGTCCGTAATGAACAGCAGACAACCCTGGCAGCTGGAACCTATGGTGTTCACAGACCTCTGACGTCCTAATGCACTGGCACTGTTGAAGCTGCAAGACAGTCGGCACTTCATAGCACTCGTACCAAAGCGAGAACGGTAAAAACACAGACCCAGCATCATCTGATTTGCAGCCGCGGGCGTCCTTACGTCAGAGGACTTGCTGATCAGACTTATTGAGGTGGAGAAAGGAGGAGGAACGTTGGAGCACTGCCTGGCTGAGTGTAGACTATAATTTTAGCAAGCTCCCTGTAGTTCTTCATGGGCGCAAGGGCTCTGCAAACTTGATCAGGCATTTGTTGCATTAAGAGTTCATTAAAAATAAAACAAGGATGGTGATTTCCAGGAGAGACAGCATGTGGTCCATTAACTCCAACAGCTTATGATGGCCAAGTCCAGGTAAGGACAGCAATGTTTTGCTCCCAAAACCCTGTCAGTTTCAAAGCAACTGTGATGGCCAACATGTTCAATAACTCTGGAATCATCCTAGACCATCAGGGTCACCAATGTAGATTTGAGCAAATAAAATGGCGTGAGGCGTTTTATATTTAATGAAACCCATACCACATTTTATTAAATTCCAAAACCTAAACACAAAAGTGCAGTAAAAATCTTTACATACTAACACTGTCAGACCAACCTCTTAAAGTGAAACCCCACTCAGTGTTGGTAGGTGTGAATTATGTACATTTCTCCCAATTACCTTACCTTACAGAATCCTTTTTGGGCTGCCTCCAATGCTGCTGTGTCCCTTCTTGGGTAAGGGACGCAAAGGTGTATGTCATTAGAAATGTCGAGCTGTGAGGGAAATGCAAAAGAATTTGTTGATCTAATTTGAGGGTGTGCAAAACTATTCACTTCAGTAAATTCTTGGGACAAATAAAAAAGTGGAATATTTTTCTGGTGAGGAACTAGTCGTCAGAGGGTTTTTAAAAACGTAAACATGAGGAAATCTGCAGATGCTGGAATTTCAAGCAACACACATAAAAGTTGCTGGTGAACGCAGCAGGCCAGGCAGCATCTGTAGGAAGAGGTGCAATCGACGTTTCAGGCCGAGACCCTTCGTCAGGACTAACTGAAGGAAGAGTGAGTAAGAGATTTAAAAGTGGGAAAGGGAGGGGGAGATCCAAAATGATAGGCGAAGACAGGAGGGGGAGGGATGGAGCCAAGAGCTGGATGGGTGATTGGCAAAAGGGATACGAGGCTGGAGAAGGGAGAGAATCATGGGACTGGAGATTTAGGGAGAAAGAAAGGGAGAGGGGAGCCCAGAGGATGGGCATGGAGTTATTGTAAGAGGGACAGAGGGAGAAAAAAGATAGATAGATAGATAGATAGATAGATAGATAGATAGATAGATAGATAGATAGATAGATAGATAGATAGATAGATAGATAGATAGATAGATAGATAGATAGATAGATAGATAGATAGATAGATAGATAGATAGATAGATAGATTAGATAGATAGATAGATAGATAGATAGATAGATAGATAGATAGATAGATAGATAGATAGATAGATAGATAGATAGATAGATAGATAGATAGATAGATAGATAGATAGATAGATAGATAGATAAATAAATAAATAAGGGATGGGGTACGAAGGGGAAGTGGGGCATTAATGGAAGTTAGAGAAGTCAATGTTCATGCCATCAGGTTGGAGGCTACCCAGACGGAATATAAGGTGTTGTTCCTCCAACCTGAGTGTGGCTTCATCTTGACAGTAGAGGAGGCCGTGGATAGACATATCAGAATGGGAATGGGATGTGGAATTAAAATGTGTGGCCACTGGGAGATCCTGCTTTCTCTGGCGGACAGAGCGTACTTTCCAGCTTTCCAGCTCTTGGCTCCATCCCTCCCTCTGCTGTCTTCTCCTATCATTTTGGATCTCCCCCTCCCCCTCCCACTTCCAAATCTCTTACTACCTCTTCTTTCAGTTAGTCCTGACGAAGGATCTCGGCCCGAAACGTCGATCGTACTTCTTCCTATAGATGCTGCCTGGCCTGCTGCGTTCACCAGCATTTTTTATCTGTGTTGTCAGAGGGTTTTGTGTGGTTCTGTACTTAAATCTCAACTTTACCATGCAGCTGGACCATTCATTCAGAAGCTAATTATATATATTAGCCATTGTGGCAGATTGATGAATAGGGAACAAAACATTGTGCTCAGAGTGTATCACATTAACGGACAGGTTTAGAAATGGCAAGGATCTCATCAGAACGTAAAGAGACACGTGAACCTATTCATGAGGAATAAAACAATGTGCACCCAACCAGTAAGTAGTTGTTCGAGCAGTATTCATAAAACATCCAGTCCAAACTTTCACTTACATTTTGCTTCGGTATAAATTGAAAATGACGTGTAAACCATTGTAAAGTGTTTTTCTTGTATTTCTGAGGTACTGTGGTAGTTATAACATAGCACCCAATAATAGATTTTTCTTAAACTCCAGGACAAAGTTCACATTCCAGGTGCAATTTACCTGTCGGTGAAATTTGATTCTCATTGTGTGTCTGAAGATGGATGTGATGAGCTACTGATGTCCAGCAGTAGTGACTACAAACAAGATCGACACGTATTCAGTGGACCATCACATAAGTGGATTGACTTTGATATTCCAGGTAGAAATTTCATTCTGTCTGTTGTTCACTTTTTGAAGTCTGTGTGCCCTCGTCAAGTGCAGAACGCAGTGCTATTTTGTAACTGAATATGCCAGCTGGATATTTCTGACAGCCAGGCCAGTGCTTTTCATCATTATGATCAAAAAGATAGCATCCTGATCCGAAAGTAATATTTTGTTTGCAATCAACAACTTTGGGCGAAATAATTTTACAAGCAGTGATTAATTTTTACATAATTATTCTGTGAGATTGCTAGGATGAATGTTTTACAGCTTACCATTTCTTTTAATCTTTGCACAAATTGAGAAAGCTCTGTCATCTTTGACTTGCAGCTTCCATGTATTAATCCTGACGGAGGTGTAAAATCTCATTGACACTGGCCATTTACAGAGCTGTGTCTCTGGTATCAGAGCTGACGGGAGAATTTCCGCAGAGAGAAATGGGCGCCACAGTACGACACGAGCAGTTAGCACGACACTTTTATAGCTGAGGGGGTCAGAGTTTGGAGTTAAATCCAAGCATTGTCTGTATGAAGTGTGTACGTCCTTCCCATGAAGGTAGCAGTTACTGCAAAGAGGTGCCGGTTAGTAGGTTAATTGGTCACTGTAAATTGTCCCGTGATTAAGCTGGGGTTAGATCAGGGCTTGCTGGGCTGCAGGCTCAAAGGGTCAGGAGGGCCTAATCCGTGCTGTGTCTCAATAAATAATGTATTTTTGTGAATTATCCAAAGGTTGCCACAGCAATTGGAACTATTTGCATGTGTAGTACTCCTTCAAAATAATTTACAGTATTTGGAGTTTTGAAAGGCTAGAAGAACAACTTGAATTTACATATGTTAAATTTCTTAACAGCTCCAGACCCAAATGGTTGAGGTATAGAATGAGTTAAGTTGCCTATTGAAAGGTCAGCTGAAGGTCCATCAGTAAATGGAGATGAAAGAATCTGCAGATACTGGAAATCTGAGATAAAAACAGAAAATACCAGAAACACTCAGCTGGTCAGGCTACAACTGTAGAAAGAGAAATTGTTATTGTTCCTGGTGTAGGACCCTTACCAGAATTCAAAAAGAGAGGAAAGTTAATTTGAGGAGGCAAAGATAATGGGGTGGGGGTGATGAATAGAACAAAGGTTGAGACCGGATGACAATTAAATGGCAGTTAACATGAGATTAAGTGTAATATGTACACAGAGCAGGCCAGAGAGAAAAAAAATTGAGCAAATATGATGTCTGCTAGAAATGGAGTCAGACAAATGAGTGAGTTACCTAAAGTTGGGGAATGTGATATCAAGTCTTAAGGCCACAACGTGTGCAAAGATGAGGTGTTGTACCAATGTAATGGTTCAGGAGGCTGTCGTCAGAAAGGTCATGTGGGAGTGGCATGGTGAATTCCAGAGGAAGGCAGTGGAGGCTCGGGGCCTCCCTTGCAGGCTGTGCAGGCTCCCTGCGATGTGGTTATCTGATCTATGTTTAACTGCACCATTGAAGAGGAGGCTAAACTGACACAAGATTGGAAGAAGTTGAAATGAATCACTGCTTCATCTGGAAAGACTGTTTGGATCCCTGGGAGATGTGAAGGGAAGAGCTGAAAAGATGTGTGGCATATCCTGTGATTGCATGGAATGTTCATCAGGGAGGCAGTGGTTGGCTGGGCCAGAAAAGCAGACCAGGGAGTTGTGAAAGGAATTTG
This sequence comes from Mobula birostris, assembly GCF_030028105.1. Lineage (NCBI taxonomy): Eukaryota > Metazoa > Chordata > Chondrichthyes > Myliobatiformes > Myliobatidae > Mobula > Mobula birostris. Next base: position 50,598,678 of record NC_092394.1, read on the forward strand.
AAATGCTGGAAGCGAAGGGGAAGCGAATGTGGTGTAATTTTGTGGGTACTAGTAGAAATTATGAAGGATAATCTGTTAAATATGGAGAGCTGAAGACCAAGGAAACTTTGTTCTTGTTATGTCCAGGAGGAGGGGTGAGAGCAGAGGAGTGGGAAATAGATGTGATGGACTGAAGGATTGATGTTGGAATTCCAATTAGAATTTAAATTGTGAGCTATTTTACCAGTGTTTTCCTTGGCAGATGTATACTTTGTTGAGTTAAATCATTGAACTAAATGCAATGGGTGAACACTCCTAAACTAGTCATGTGCACTTCTCCCAGTCAGCTATGTCTGTATTAGGGGTGAGGGTGTTCATAGTGACATCTCTGAATGCTTCACTCTGAGGGAGAACAGAACAGGGAATAGAAATTGACTTTGGAAAGAAGCAGCAGAGGAAATATATTCATATTATTTTTCTTATGAAAGAAAAGGGGGCCATTTGCATCATGAAATCTGTGCTGGCTCTCAGAGTATTCCTGTCAGTACCATTTTCATATTATGGCTTGTTGTCCTGCACATCAGAATAAATAACTCCTCTACTCACTCAAGGCTCTTCACTAAGTAACACTACTGACAAATTACCATTGCCTCCTTTAAAAAAAGCTATTTTTTAAAGTGCATTCTCGGTATTCGGTCTGTTTTGTAGAAAAAGCCCACAATATCCTCTAGAGTATTTCTGAACGCAAAACGTCAATCACGTTGCTGTGGATTCAGGCCAGATCACAACTGCCTTAGTGGGAATTGTTAAACTGGGAATTATTAACCTAGATCTTTGGATTTCACATCCGGTGATATAATTAAATTGTAGTTATATTTTCTTCTACAAGTAAAAAAAAACACAGCTGTCTTTTGAAACTTAGATCCCTTTTCTAAAACTGCATCTTAACTTAGCTCCGAGCTAAACTGTATCTACAAGAAAGATGCGGAGGGCAGCAGGTAATCGTGCTACCTCACAGTTCCAATGGACACTTGGTATTTCTTCCTGTGGCTAGGTGCTCTAGTTTCCTCTCATGTTCTGATGGTGTACAGACTGGTTGACTAATTAGCTACGAACAATTGACCCCAGGGTGGGGGGCATGTTAAGGAGCATAGAGAGAAGTGTGTTGTTAAGAAAGAAGTGGGTGTGACATTATGGGGATTGCTCTGAATCAGCACAGATTCAACTGGCTGAATGGCCTGGAACTATTTATTAATACATTTTTCCTTTCTGCAACAATAGTTCATATTTTGTAATCATTTTCCTATCCATGTTCCTTCTAGGTGATACACTGTATTACAGGTTTGATACAGTGTATTACAGGTTTACATCTGACCTAGACGCCAGTGACTGGGGTTTTAAATTCACAGTGACAGGAGGCCACCGTGGGCGATTCCTGACTGGTGAGTCACAAAGGTGGGATGGATGGGAGGCGGGTGGAGATGGTGGAGTAAGTTAACTCCTCATCTATTTTGCTTTACTTCCCTTCAGTATTTTGTCTCCTTTTACACATCTCTTTTTTTGATCTGCTGGTATTCGCACTCCTCTGCATCTTCCTGTCTCATTCACTTTAAGTGACATTTTCCTTGTGACAGTTAGAAGTAGTTGTGTGCCTTCCAAAGGTCAACAGACTACACAATAGAACCACACATTTCAGTACCTGCACTAGAACTGCACAATAGAACCACACATTTCAGTACCTGCACTAGAACTGCACAATAGAACCACACATTTCAGTACCTGCACTAGAACTGCACAATAGAACCACACATTTCAGTACCTGCACTAGAACTACACAATAGAACCACACATTTCAGTACCTGCACTAGAACTGCACAATAGAACCACACATTTCAGTACCTGCACTAGAACTACACAATAGAACCACACATTTCAGTACCTGCACTAGAACTGCACAATAGAACCACACATTTCAGTACCTGCACTAGAACTGCACAATAGAACCACACATTTCAGTACCTGCACTAGAACTGCACAATAGAACCACACATTTCAGTACCTGCACTAGAATTACACAATAAAACTACAATTTCAGCACCTGCACTAGAACTACACAATAGAACCACACATTTCAGTACCTGCACTAGAACTGCACAATAGAACCACACATTTCAGCACCTGCACTAGAATTATACAATAAAACTACAATTTCAGCACCTGCACTAGAACTACACAATAAAACTACACTTTTCAGCACCTGCACTAGAACTACACAATAAAACTACAATTTCAGTACCTGTACTAGAACTACACAATAAAACTACACATTTCAGTACCTGCTCTAGAACTACGCATTGGAACCACACATTTCAGCACCTGCACTAGAATTACACTACAACAGAACTATATATGGTTCAGAACCTGCACTAGAACTGCTTCTAGTGATATCTTGATTAACTTGATTAAAAGCAAGTTAATCATTTGCTTCCCTTTACCAGCTGTAATGCGCTACTTACTCCCGACGGTTCTAAGACGATAGCATGGCCTGGATGGTGTGGGTCTTTGACGATAAATGCTGTTTTCTTATGCAGTGCTCCATATAAATACATTCAGTGTTCAGGAAGAGCTTAGCCTGTGATGGACTGGGCTGTATCCACCACTTTCTGTAGCCTTTTCCGTTCTTGGGTGTTGGTGTTTCCATACCAGGCAACCTTCATAATATGTTAAAATTGTTGCAAACAGCCACATTGTATTTCAAAGTTAAAATTGGTCAGTATTTGGAGGTGGGAGGTTGACCAGTAACTTCTGTCAGCTGCGAAACGAGACCATTGATTCCATTGACCTCAAGACCATTGGTTAACTTGAGTTGTGTGACATTGGGGAACTTATTTGGTCTGTTGCTTTCTGCTAAGATCAGGATATTTGACTTTGGTTCTTTCATCTTCCTTCACATCCAGCAAGCTGTGGCTCTTGACAAGAGAAGTTTATATTCATCAATCTATAGCAAATTTTTATATGGATAGCTCATTCTCCTGATTCATGTACTGACTTCAGTTTTTATCCTACGCCTTGCCTTCAGCCTTCTGTGTCTCTGTGAGAGCTTGCAAGCAGAGATCTTGTTCATAGATTCTGGCAGACTCTCCATCCTGTTGAGTTACGATTCCCGGCAAAGGCGGTAACACGGGCTGAGAGCTTATAATGGGATTTGAGATGCAGGTCCCATTATTTAGCTGGCTGGGAATGGGATTTGAGAGGCAAGTCTCATTGTTCAACTGGTTTGGAACAGAATTTGAGATGCAATCCTCATTGTTTAGATATAGTGCACAATTTGAAATTATATAAACAAGACATTTCAAAGAACCTCTTTGGATCTATCTGCTCTGATTTTAAAAGGGACAAGCGGTCTATCTTTTGAGTGCCATCGCAGTTCTTCATGCAAAGATAGATCAAGCGCAAGTAATTCATCTTCCTCTTGCTTTGGATGCATTTTCTTCGACAAAACTCTGTGGATTTGTAATGTGGAGGCTTGGGAACCACTTTCATAGAGAAGGTGCTGAAAACCATTACTACTTGTTATCTGTTTCATCGCTGGGGTTGCTGCAACATGTACCCCACATCCTTGGTTACTGCACCTCACTCTGAAGGAAGTACAAGGTAACACAGATTTAAACTTGCTTGGGCTAATGTGATGGAGGATCTGGAACTTGTGTACTTTCAGGGAAGCTGACTGCATCACTGCAAGAATAAAACGTAAATGTGGAATCTTCAAAATGGGATTTCCCTCACTCGGGTCTCTCTGAGATTAAATAACACGTTACAATCCATTCATTGATGTTTTGTGATGTGTGCATATTTGAAGCCATTTCTTTAAAAAGTAGCTTTTAATAAAGTAATCCAGTTAGCCTAAATCTAGTCACCTTACCTACATAGTTATAGTATGGCCAAAGATATGTAAATTTCACCAGGATATTGCTGAGAATTTTAATAAATTAATATTTTAAAAATCTGATGCTGTAAATCTGAAATAAAACCTGATGAGTTTGAGTACAGAGAGGAAATTAAGAACCTGGTGGCATGGTGCGAAGACAATAACTTATCCCTCAGTGTCAGCAAGACGAAGGAATTGGTTGTTGACTTCAGAAGGAGTAGCGAACCGCATGACCCAATTTACATCGGTGGTGTGCAAGTGGAACAGGTCAAAAGCTTTAAGTTCCCTCGGGTCAATATCACAAATGACTTGACTTGGTCCAACCAAGCAGAGTTCACTGCCAAGAAGGCCCACCAGCACCTTTACTTCCTGAGAAAACTAAAGAAATTTGACCTGTCCCCTAAAACCCTCACTAATTTTTATACATGCACCATAGAAAGCATTCTTCTAGGGTGCATCACAACCTGGTATGGAAGTTGTCCTGTCCAAGACCGAAAGAAGTTGCAGAAGATCGTGAACACGGCGCAGCACATCACACAAACCAATCTTCTGTCCGTGGACTCACTTTACACCGCACGCTGTCGGAGCAGTGCTGCCAGGATAATCAAGGACACAACCCACTCAGCCAACACACCTTTTGACCCTCTTCCCTCTGGGAGAAGGCTCAGGAGCCTGAAGACTTGTATGGCCAGATTTGGGAACAGCTTCTTTCCAACTGTGATAAGACTGCTGAATGGATCCTGACCCGGATCTGGGCCGTACCCTCCAAATATCCGGACCTGCCTCTCGGTTTTTTTGCACTACCTTACTTCCCATTTTTCTATTTTCTATTTATGATTTATAATTTAAATTTTTAATATTTACTAATTTTTACTATTTTTAATATTTAATATTTGTAATCCAGGAAGCGGGAAGCACAGAATCAAATATCGCTGTGATGATTGTACGTTCTAGTATCAGTTGTTTGGTGACAATAAAGTATAAAGTATAAGTATAAAAACAGAAAATGCTGGAATCACAGCTTTAGTGGAGAGAGAAACAGTTAGTGCTTCAGATTAGAGTCCTTTCCCAAGATCTTCTGGTTGTTGTGGACAAGTACTTCTTGTGACTGACCATTCTGGTCAGCTGGAATGTTAATGCCATCAATCAAGTTTGGGAAGGATATGGGTTTGTGGCATGATTGTATCGGTGTTCATTTAGCACCGGAGTTAGTGTTGAAACCTACTTGATGTGACAGCAGAGATACTTGTGTCTTATCATTCTGCACTGCATGAATTCTTCTCAGGTATGTGAGGAGCACAGTGGGCTTTCTGTGCAGTAACTTTCTATAATTCTATAAATATACTCTCAAATTATCTGCCCCAGTGGTATTAAATACCAGGAGTGATTCCTTCTTTGGCTTACATTCTCATTCATGGCATATGGGTGATGAAGCAAGTCCTGTATATGCTGCCCATCCCCGTATGCTGAATAGGTGGTGTCACCTCCCTGAAGTGTTGCATTCCAGGTGGTGAAAATATTCCCATGGTGCGTTAGGTTTACAAAGACAGGGGTATTGTACTGGGCAGATAAGGAACCTGGGTCATTGCCTGTGTGAACGTAAACCAGCAGGAATCAATGAATGGGAAAATAGACATATTTATATTGTTTGATTAAGCATTCTTTGTTTACACAATTCATTACAGATTATACGCAAGTTCATGAACAGCATATGTCATTACACCACATCATAAGTGTACCCCTCCCTAAAGTAAAAGCAAAGTAGACATGCATTTCTTGGTTCTGCTGTTTTTCTTTCAATTATTTTGTGGTGTTACAAAACATAACACTTGGCACAATGGAATTGCCTTCCTTTTGCTGACTCAGAGTACTCTTCAAAACACAAAAATAGTTTTGGGAGGTGCAGGTACAGTATAAACAAGTTTAAAAAAATGCAACACTGCTTGGAAGAACAAGGACTACATTTAAGTTATTTTGCTAACCAGCACAAATATAAATAATTTAAAAGAAATGCCTACACCAGCTTGCAAGCATCCAACCCATGTGAAAAGTTCATTTTTAAACTCCCATCTTACTCATTTGGGAAATCTCTTCTGGGTTATAACATTCCTATTACAATGTGTCACGCAGGTGAGAAACTGCTAGAAAGTTCAGCAGTTTAATGAACAAGGAGGCAATTAAAAGAGAGAGAGAATACAGCTTGAGCTGAGACACGAGCTGGGAAGTCACCATGGTAACAGCTCAGAGCGGTTGAGCTAACGGACGCTGGAATTTTGGATGGATTATAAAAAGTTGATCCTTCGGTCTGATAAGGGCAGAGGAGACACGACATGAGAGAACTGCCGAAGCTACCCGAGAAACCACTGGTGGAGATTAAGACCACCACGAGGGTGGAGGCCATGGACCGATTAATTTCGACCCATGCTTACCAGTGTGGGTAAGAGCTTGCCTGTGGGGGTCTGCTGTTCCTGAACCGATGCCGTGGGTTAGTAGACCATTCCCTAGAAGGGACTCTGTCCATCTGTGTCTGTGTGGGGGTCACACGAATTGACTTTGAAGACTTCAGAAGCAAGAACAACTAAAGCTGCCAACCTAAACATCGACTCAATTAACTCTCTCTCTCCCCATCAATTCAACTCGATACAACACAAAATGAACTGAACTGCTTAAACTTACCTGACCGTAAGACTGATATCTACCTACTGGACTATTATTTTTGTATCCACACACACATTTACAGATAGATAGATATATATATAAATAAATAGCTTTATAACATGGATTGTATTATTTAGTTTAATGATATTAATTCGTAGTAGTAATAAATATAGTCTTAATTTATAGTAATGTGTTCCATTTCTGCTGGTCCTTTTCAACCCATCACGGGGTTCGTGACAAAACTGGGGGCTCGTCCAGGATCTGAACAAATTTGGTTGGAGCCAATTTTCGAAATTGTGTAGGGGCTTGTCTTGATTGGGGAAATCCCTTGTAATTAATGTGTGTGTGGAAAACAGCAGAAATGGAGTCTAGTGAATTTATACAGAACTCTACTCTGATTTTGAGGAGTGCCAGAAAGGAGGTTCTTTGCTAAGAAATGGAAACTTTCCGGAATACAGAAGAGTATGATGAAGACAGGAATTTGGAGGAAAATAGCTGAATATTGTGTTGGGAAAGAGTTATTTGAGGAGGAGTCGCTACAGGAGTTTCCGATAGGTGATGAGGAGATCCTGTTATGACTAGAACATTTAAGAATGGAGAGACTTAAGTTCGAGGCTGCAGAGGCAGAGAAACAGAGCGAGTTTGAGAGGGAGATGCAGCGTCAAGAGAGTCAGGTGTCAGGCCGTGGTGGCGAGAGGGATGTATCAATTAATGTTAGTCAGGAAATTAAGTTGGTACCTCCATTTGCTGTAGAAGATGTTGATAGGTACTTCCTACATTTTGAGAAAGTGGCTCAGAACAGGAATTGGCCGAGGGAGAACTGGGCAGTATTGCTGCAAAGTGTGTTAAAAGAGAAGGCACAGCAAGCATATTCTGCCTTATCTGTGACCAAGTCGACTAATTATGATACTGTGAAGGAGGCTGTGCCTAAGGTCTTTGAAATGGTGCCAGAAGCGTACCAACAGAAGTTTCGAGGTTTGAGGAAGTCTGGGAACCAGACATATATAGAGTTTGCCCATGAAAAGGAGAGGTACTTTGATTGGTGGTGTGCCTCAAAAGAGGTAGATGAGGACTACCACGAAGTGAGACAGCTGATGCTGATCGAGGAATTTAAAGAGTGTGTCCCTAGTGACAAACTTAGGAGAGAAAGAGGTTGAGAATCTTTCCGCGGCTGCTAGGTTAGCGGATGAGCTTGCCCTGATTCACAAGATTAAGTTTTTCCCGAGCAAGGGTTATCAGAAGAGATACCGGGATAATCCGCTGAGTAAAACAGAAAACATGGCAGGGGCTAGTGACAGAGGTAAAGAGGAGGGGAAACCGACCAAAAATAAGTTTTCCAGTTTTACCTGTTACTACTGCAGAAGGCCTGGCCGTGTGGCGTCTACCTGTCTTATTCGGAAGAAAGAAATGGGAAAGGAGAAAGGGAAAACCCCCGACGCGTGTGAGCCAGTGGCTGAGACCACACGAAGGAAGGTGGGGTCTGGCCGAGTTCAGGAAGGGATTGAGTGGGGTTTATTATCGAGAGTTTTGTGTCTGTGAAGGAGGGGTCACCCCTAGTTCCAGTGAGAATCTGGCACGATACTGGAGCCTTTCAGTCACTGCTATTAAGTGATGTCTTAGAATTTGGTGACGAGACAAAAATGGACCAAGTGAATATTCTGGAAGGTATTGGCAAGGGAACAGAGGTCGTGCCTTTGCACAAAATAGTTTTGAAATGTGACTTAGTGTCTGGACCAGTTCAGATAGGGATACAACCTAAATTACAGATAACTAATGTGGACCTCTTGTTGGGAAATGATCTGGCAGGAAAAGATGTATACCCAGGGTTACAGCGAACAAGTCGGCCTGCTATGCGTGAGACAAGCGCAGACAGTGAACTTTATCCCGCATGTGCAGTCACAAGAAGTATGACAAGGAAGGCTGCAGAAGTGAAGTGATCTGGATGGGAGGGGTCAGGTGCCCGCGATAGCAAAGACAGGGGTATGGATCCTACTGACTTATCTGAAACTTATCTACCGTCTGTGTTCGACCAGGACCCAGGCAGTGAAGTGGATAAGAGGGGTTTGTCATTGTCCAGGAGGAAGCTTGTGGAACAGCAGGATAGGGATCCTGAGACTGCGGTTTTAAAAGAGACAGCTCTTTCCGAGGATGAAATTCAGAGCCAGTCAATGGGTTACTATCTGAAGGATGGGGTATTAATGAGGAAGTGGAGGCCACCGACAGTACCTGCCGATGAGGATTGGGCCGTGGTGCACCAGGTGGTGGTTCTGAAGGGTTACCGTACAGAAATTTTAAAGATGGCTCATACAAGGTCTTTAGGGGGACATCTTGGAGTTAGAAAGACAGGGCACAAGATTATTGAAGAATTTCATTGGCCAGGTATAAGAAAGGATGTGGCGGTTTTTTGTAAAATTTGTCACACTTGTTAAGTGGTAGGGAAACCAAATCAGACCAGCCCAAAAGCGCCACTTCGCCCCATACCAGCTTTTGGTGAATCTTTCTCCAGGGTCATTGTGGATTGTGTTGGCCCACTGCCAAAGACTGCAGGTGGCCACCAATACTTGTTAACCATTATGTGCGCTGCCTCTAGGTTCCCAGAAGCAAAACCCCTCAGGAACCTAAAGGCTAAAACAGTGGTGAAGGCACTTATTAAGTTCTTCACGTTGGTGGGTCCGCCCAGGGAGATACAATTGGATCAGGACAGTAATTTTACATTGGGTGTATTCCACAGATAGTTACGGAACTGGGAGCGAAATAAATTTTGTCCACGGCATACCATTCCCAATCCCAGGGAGTGATGGAGAGGTAAAACGTGCTGTATGGAAAACGAAAAACATTGGGATGAGAGTATACCTTTGTTATTATTTGCGATAAGAGATTCGATCCAGGAATCGTTGGGGTTCAGTCCGTTTGAGCTCGTGTTTGGTCATAGGCCTTGAGGACCTTTGACCTTACTGAGAGAGCAATGGTCTGATAAGGAAGTGTGAATTGGTGTATTGGATTATGCCTTAGAGTTTCGAGACAGGCTGAGCAGGGCTTGTAACCTTGCGAAACACAATCTCCAAGACTCCCAGGCTGATATGAAGCACTGGTATGACAGACAGGCAAGGAAGCGAAGCTATGAGGTTGGAGATAAGGTCTTGGTTTTGTTTCCCTTGGAGAATAACCCTCTCCAGGCTCAATTTAGTGAACCTTACGAAATAATGAGGAAAATTGATGTGCTGAACTATGTTATCAGGACATCTGGTAGAAGGAAAACCACTCATTAGTGCATGTAAACCTAATCAAATCTTATTTTGATTCTAAACCCGTATCAGTTGGAGTCACGACCAAACAAGACCTAGCTGCAAAAACTAGCCCAGAGATAAAGGGGGAGTGTAATGAGCGGTGTCTGGTTTCAGCTCGACTCAAGAATGCTAGTGTTTTGGAGAACATAGACAGTAAAGTTAACCACCTGGAACCGAAACAACAGCAACAGATGAAGAAGCTAATTGGCAAACATTCCGACCTATTCCCAGATACACTGAGGCAGTGTAATATAGCTACCCATGATGTCATTGTGGGACAGGCTGATCATACCCTATTCCCAGAATAGATGACTGCATCGATAGGGTGGGAGAGGCTAAGTACCCCCTAACAAAAATTGACCTGCTAAAAGGGTACTGGTGCGTTCCCTTAACCGATAGTGCTCGAGAGATATCGGCATTCATCACCCCCCTCAGGGTGGTATGATTATAATGTGATGCCTTTCAGGATGAAAAATGCCCCTGGGACATTCCAACGTATGATAAGCTCTGTGATTCAAGGCTTGAAGAGTACTGGGGCATACGTTGACGATTTAGTAGTATGGAACGACACGTGGGAGGAACACATTGTAACAGTAGAGAAATTACTTGGTCGGCTCTCTAAAGCTAATCTGACAGTGAACCTTGCCAAGAGTGAGTTTGGTCACACCAGGGTCACATATCTTGGTTATGTAGTGGGCCAGGGTCAACTGGCTCCTGTGAAAGGGAAAGTTCAGGCTATCGCTGATAAGAGATTCATTCCAACAGATAAGAGAGCATTGAGAAGGTTTTTAGGTATGGTAGGGTATTATCGAAAATTTTGCAAGAACTTTGCGGATATTGCCCTTCCACTGACAAGACTGTTGAGAAAGAGTGAACGATTTGTGTGGGATCAGCATTGCCAAGAGGCATTTGAACAGTTAAAGGGTATTCTGTGTCACCATCCAGTGCTGAAGGCACTGGACTTCACTAAGCCGTTCTCCCTAGCGACGGACGCTAGCGATTAAGTTGCAGGGGCGGTGCTATTACAAAGAGGAGATGATGGTATTGAACATCCGGTGGCATACTTTTCCAAAAAGTTTAATGTGCACCAGGAAAATTACTCGACAATAGAAAAGGAATTGCTGTCCCTCATTTTTGCATTACAACATTTCGAGGTTTACATAGGTCACACACAAAATCCGTTAGTGGTGTACACTGACCACAACCCTTTGGTGTTTTTAGATAAGATTAAAGATCGAAATTCGTGTTTATTAAACTGGAGCCTGTGTTTACAGCAGTTTGATATCGCGATAAGACACTTAAGGGGTATGGACAATGTCACTGCGGATTGCCTATCCCGCTGTTAAAAACGCTGACGAAATGTGTAAATGCTTAATGTACACTCTGTGAAGTAGAATGTAGTGCTTGGTGTGTAGAATCTGTGAGTGAGCAAAATTTTGCTCGAAGATCAAAATTTTCCCAAAAGGGGGGAATGTGTCACGCAGGTGAGAAACTGCTAGAAAGTTCAGCAGTTTAATGAACAAGGAGGCAATTGAAAGAGAGAGAGAATACAGCTTGAGCTGAGACACGAGCTGAGAAGTCACCATGGTAACAGCTCAGAGCGGTTGAGCTAACAGACGCTGGAATTTTGGATGGATTATAAAAAGTTGATCCTTCGGTCTGATAAGTGCAGAGGAGACACGACATGAGAGAACTGCCGAAGCTACCCGAGAAACCACTGGTGGAGATTAAGACCACCACAAGGGTGGAGGCCATGGATCGATTAATTTCGACCCATGATTACCAGTGTGGGTAACAGCTTGCCTGTGCGGGTCTGCTGTTCCTGAACCGATGCCGTGGGTTCGTAGACCATTCCCTAGAAGGGACTCTGTCCATCTGTGTCTGTGTGGGGGTCACACAAATTGACTCTGAAGACTTCGGAAGCAAGAACAACTAAAGCTGTCAACTTGAACATCAACTTAATTAGACTGATATCTACCTCCTGGACTATTATTTTTGTATCCACATAGACATTTACGGATATGGATATATATATGTTTATAACCTGTATTGTATTATTCAGTTTAATGATATTAATTCGTAGTAGTAATAAATATAGTCTTATGGTAAACCAGGTTCCAAGTGTGTTCCATTTCTGCTGGTCCTTTTCAACCCGTCAAGGGGTTCGTGACAAATGCAGAACTGGAGATAACAAGTAGACGCTCACATCTATTACATGGTACATGCATTACTTACAGAAAACTCATTACATCAAAATTCCAAATTTATATCTCTTTATTGTTCAAAAATGTTGAATCTTGTACAACTTTCAACAGGCTTTAAAATTAAGGAATTTCAACAATCAAAATGACAATATTTTCTGGTGCAGATAAAGTGGTGGATAACCAAAACCCATTCAATCATAAGAACTTAATCAGCAGAACTTACTTTCATTTCTCTCATGAATCAGTGAAACAAACATTTTTGTTTCAGAAAAGTGAGCAGTTTGATGAAGATTTATCTTTTAATAAAGATAGAGATTATTTTAATTCTACTTCTGACTCAGTTTAATGAAATAATGTATCCAATGCCATTACATTCACACTTGTTTAAAAATTATGTTCAATAAAAACAAAAATATTTGCTTTAAACATTTAAGTTATACATTCAATGAGATATGCATTTCCCCTGTAAATATACCTTGATCACTGGGTTACAATATAAAGCTACATTTTCTAACTGATTTTTTTTTTGAAAATCACATCACCAATTATGCTTTTGCAATAAAACAACTGAGTTATTACAAATGAAGTAGGGGAAAATTAAAAGCCCAGTTAAAATATTGCATTTTTAATGCAGTGAGAAAAATGTTAATAGTTTTTTCACCTTCTGTTTAATGACTTAAGTTTTATGCTCTTTCATGGTTATTTTTAAAAACACAATGGCATCCTTTGAAAGACAAATCACAACAGATCCTGAAAATTTTTAAAAGAAAATGATCAATGTAACAAGTTTATGAAGATTCCATGACAAGTTTAATTAAGAGCAGTTACAATCCAATTTATTAATTCTGGAAGGAACTGAATTGAAAGAAAATATCAGCATGAAATACAAACAGGAAAGAAGATGGACTGTATTCTTTCAATTTCTGCCTGATTTTACATGAGTAAAAATGCAAGTAGCAATGCAATAAATAATGTCACACAAAACCACTGCAGGTAATGTCAATTTTTGTGTCAGCAAGGAGCAAATATTTCCATAGACTGCCAAATCAGAATGGCAACATCTTTGTATTGAATGTTGTGACTTCAGGAAACAGCACAGCTTTGTGGACTGGGAAACCTGCTCCACAGCGTTGTAGAGTGACACTTAGCATGACATGAAGCCTGTGTTTTGGTGAAAGCCATCAAATTGGTGAAATCACTGACATGGTCAGATCAAAAAAAGAAATCAGATCGTATTATGTTCTTCTATAAAATGGATAGGGACTGCAGAATTATGCATTGCAATATTCTTTCCCTTTTAAAGGGATATATTTGGACCTACAGAATCAAGGTGCTATTTTCCATTCCATATAAAAACAGCACAATTCTTCAGCTTCCATTCCTCAGTGTGCAAATGAAATCAATGTCCAAGGCACTTCAGGTAATATTAAAAATTCAGCAAATTTTGGGAGAAATTAAAATCAACATCCTTCCCACCCCAAAACATTCCGTCTACTTCTCCCACAAAGATATGCTTTTAAAAATAAAGCACTATCAGAATCTTTTGTCATTTCAGAGACAAAAATTGCCACTGAAGTAATGCTGGAGCTGGAAGAGCATATGCTTGGCAGAACCATAATAATTTTTCGAGATGCGCCAATTTGCAAAAATGAAGAGGTAAAGCAAATCTAAAAAACCTTGCACTTCTTAGAAGAGCGAGGGTAAAAATGTTCTGAAAACCCATGCATCTGCAAACGGATTGAGTTATTTCCTAAAATTTTCTGTTGCCTTTCTGTTAGAATTTAAAAATTCCTATTTGTGGAGAAGCCGAAACTGAAGGTAATCATCAGTAGTTTGTCTATAATTGGTAATTATTTTGACATCACTGTTTAATAATAATACTTTGCAATCTTGTTTCTGTAAAGCTAAAAAAGCAGAGATAATCCAAATGTAAAAAATATAATTTGACATCAAGTATAAAATTATGTAAATCTGCAATTAGTGATTTACCCTAGTTGTAAAAGGTACAGCGATTGACAAAAGTCAATTACCGCCAAGAATTAAGACTTAATTTTATCAAAATAGTTTTCACATAAATTATTTTTGCACAAATAAATAATCTGGGACCAATCTCATTCAAAGGTGAATGAATATCCTGTTAACATATCAAATTATCCATATACAGTTGCAGAAGAGGAGAAGCCTTGGGAAAATTCCAGCTCCATTCCTATTATGAAGCTTTTACGAATAGTCACTTCAAATATTATACAGCACCCATCAGAACCTCAGTACATCTCTCAGCAGCATCAAGTCAATTTCAACACCATAAGAGTGGGCTGGTTTCTTTGTGCTTAAAATATTTGGAGAACCATCTTCACAGTGGCAAAATACTGGGTCTACCAAAAATTCATGCAATCAAATCAAATTCACTTAATAGTTAAGGCAGGAAGAGAAAGTGAGGGGTTGATATAGTGAGAGGTTAGGGTTGAAAGGAAAATGTGAAGTAGAAAACTTTAAGATAAAAATGCCTTGCAGAACTACAGAGAAGTTCAAAAAGCATTTATGGAAGAGATGATTACATGCACTTCTTCCCATGAAATTAAACCATTGTACCAAAATGTAATAAAAACAGGCCTTGTGGCACAAAATTAATTTCCTCCATTTTAGAGTAACAGGGAGTTATTTCATTACCCAAGTGGAAAGCCTCTAGTTAGTAGAATACTTACTGGAGACTAATACAGTATACATCTCCTTTTGATGTATGCTTCAGAAGTGGCTGGTATAGTGTGTCAAATTTTGAAACATTCAAAAGTGGCCTAGGCACGATATGATCCTCCAAAAATTTTGATCAATGTAAACCCAATAACCATCATGCCTCCTCACTTACTGTTTTCAAGATACAAATAGCACAATCTCAAGTAAATGGATAGCCAGGCATCTATGATTAAAACAAAGGCTGAATTACAGAACAGATTTAAATAAATGGGATGAATTTGAAAGAGATAAACAAAGAAAATTTTGTCCTGAGAAAGGCGGAAACAGTAAACATTATCCATGCAGATGGACAGAAGCTACAACACATCAGAACACCCCCATGTACAGTACAAATAATAGTTGAAGAGGTTTAAAGATTGATTATATTATTATTCTATAATATTTACATGTTGCAAACCTAACCAGCAAAAAAACAGATAAAACTACTTTAAGGCACTATCGTTGCCAAAATTTTTGAATAAAATTAAATACAAACATTTTATCTGATGTAAATTTTTTTGAGGTGTGGGCAAAAAGGAAGGAATTGAAAATTAAAGATTTAAAAAAGGGAAAAGATATTGGCTTACATTAAATTCAGAAGATGATAGGGTATGATTGCAAACTGAAGGAAACCAGCATCTGAACCAAGCTGGCATGCATTTGAAATACCATTACTAGTTAATCTTTACCGATTTTACAGAGCACGATTTCCAGTATTTGAACTTCAGCCTTATTAATACGCATGTAAACTTCTAGCTGCAATATTGCACTGGAGATAAATGCAAAGTTAAAGATCAAATTAAATTTAAAGGACAAATTTTGTTAATTTTTAAAATTGTGTATTTCTACTGATCTTTAGGCATACTTAGTCTACATTGTGCATAAAAACTGGAAAATTCTGATTGCACAGGACTGTATAAAATGATATGTATCGGTGTAGCTGTACATGAAGTTTAGCTTTAAGGTTTGAGGTATAATAAAAAAGATGGTGCATCCTATCAATCCAGTAATAACATACATGTGTGTGTAATTGCTGAGTATGGGTTTTGCCATGCATATAGTTTTGTGCAAATGGTAACGCAGACAAGTATGTTATCTTGTTACTCAAGTGGCCTTTGGCTTACTCTTTAAGATTGGTAGCATTATAGAGCTTAGTTTCAGCTAGAACAAATCTAACCATCTATTTATATTATAAAAATAAACATGATAATGTGAAGTATTAATGATCTTTCTTGTTCATTTTAACGCATTTACATCTTTGCTTTGTAATTTTCTCAATCATCGGCTTCCATTACATGGAGCCACCCTGCCTCCTCGCACTAACCATGAGTGAAATCAAATCCACTATTTCTAAATTGTCTTCAGTTGTTATGTTAGACATTGAATGCCCAATCCACAGGCTCACAGTACCAATTCCCTCAGAAAGGACCTGCTCACATTTAATAATCGCTTCTTCTTACCCTGCCTCCAGCAGCATACACTCATGTTCTATCAGAATCAAATGGCATGCAAAACAATGAATGCCCACAATAACTGTCCCTCTAGTTTTAGGGATTAATGATATCCTAAGAAAGCTCAAACATATAATTTCATTGAGTGGCACAAGGCTTAACGTGATTACTTGGGGTTTTAAGCTTTTCTTTCTAATCACATTTCCTTAATTTATACCCTATTCTTAATAATGTACGCTGTTGCAACTTAGTAGGGTATTGTTAAACAAAGCCAAGGTATAAAGGCATTTCTCTGTACGATCATAAGATATAGGAGCAGAATTAGGCCATTTGACCCATCAAGTCTGCTCTGCCATTTCATCATGGCTGATCCAATTTTCCTCTCAGCGCCAATCTCCTGCCTCGCTCCCGTATCCCTCCATGCCCTGACCAATCAAAAATCTATCAACCTCTGCCTGAACTATACATAAAAACGGCCATCACAGCAGCCTCTGGCAATTATTTCCACAGATTCACTTTCTGTACAATTAAAAGGTGTTTTCAATGAATGAAGTAGCAAAGTATTAACAGTCTTACTATAGGAGAGGTAGACTGATAGGTTTAAGTCAGCAGGATGGAATCTGGGTTGTGAAAATGCACTTCTCCAATCAATTTGATATAGTTTAATAGTAGCTGTGGTTACTCAAGATCTGAAGACATGCACAGCCCGTATGACAAACTGTCGACAAATTGGGCATTCATTCATACGCTTTCCACACTTAGTACACGTCACCATATGGCCACACTCAAGCAGCACACAGTCAATTGGAGAGTCCATGCATATCTTACAGAGGTTCTCTTCAAGAGCTGATGTTCCTGTACCACCTAGAGAAAACAGCATCAATGAAAAGTACCTTAACTGTGCATCATGGTATAATCATATATCAGAGAGAAAACTGGCAGTCAATATCAAAACAAACAGCATAAGCTTCTATGGATATTAACAACAATGGCTTTCATTCATTGGAGTTTAGAAGAAAGAGTTATTGAGCTATATCAAATCCTAGGAGGGCACAAAGGTAACATACATAAAATGCTGGAGGAACTCAACCAGCCAGGGTGCATCCATGGAAAAGAATATAGTGCCTCCAGCATTTTGTGTGTGTTGCTTGGATTTCCAACATCTGCAGATTTTCTCCTGTTTGTGATTATACATTGAGGTGTTTCCGTTAGTGGAAGAATCTTGAATGCTGGAAGTAAGTGGGAGGGGGCATAATTACAGGAGCACTCATTTAAAACTGAGACACCTCCTGGCAGAACTGGAATGTTCTATCCGTGAGAGTTATGGAGCCTGGATTAATGGAGGTATTTCAGGAAGAGATAGATCAGTTTTTGAAAGGTCAGAAAACTGAGGGCTATGTGGAACTGGCATAGACAATGAATTGAAGCTCAAGGAAGATTAGCCACAACTATATTGAATGGCAGGACAGGCTTGAGAGCCAGATGGCCTACTCCTGCTCCTAATGTTCTTGTGCTCCTGTGCTCAAAAGCAAGCAGTTAAGGTCCAGAATAGAACTGTCAATTATAGTGGCTTAATTAAGAATGAAACTCTTATTTTAGTATGCAATTCCCATTCCTTTAATATTAACACAGAGCGAGTATACGGGAAGTGCAAATAATCATACCCCACACATGTAACTCAAGCCAAGGGTATTGTCAAATTTGGATCTTGCGAGTAAAGAAATCTCCATTTTGAGTTTTAAATTGGCTAAACTAATATGATAAGAATTTGATTCCTTAATACTATGCAGCAATCCCCAGGTGAAATTAGTTTGAATCCCAAGTGTGAAAACAGAGGGAAGAAGGGAAAGTCAAGCAATGTCTATTTACACAAAAGGTAATACAGGATGGTAGGATAGGAGAGGTGCTACATCTGCTACAATTTGTGGCCTGATCATGGCCAGCTAAATCTATAGGTATTTGCAAAATGAACTTCACTTCAGAGCTGTTATCTGAGGCGCAGCAGTTTGTTAACTTAGCATGTCCTGGCACTACATATGTACCTTCACTCAACTGCCAAACATAAACAGTTAGAAATGGAGAATTTATACTGGGAATTTTTTTCCAAGGTTGCCCATGGGTATCCATTAAACAAGTCAGGGGATCTATTGACTTGTATCAAATCCAGAAGTGTTTTTCAACAAATATTGAATAAAAATGTGGGAAATAATCAACTTTTCAGCACTAATATCTCTTACTGGCTAAATATTGTGCTCCCAAGTAAAATTACAGCGTAAACTACAACAGATTACTAAGTGCTATATTAAGTTTTGTTTTACATCTTCCATAATTCTGAAAGATTTACTGCTTATCTACTGAGTCCTTATGGGTGGAGCTGAGAAACAGGAAAGGTATGGCCACATTAGTGGGATTGTATTACAGACCACCCAATAGTCAACGAGACTTGGAAGAGCAAATCTGCAGAGAGATAGCAGGCAACTGCAGGAAACATAAAGTTGTGGCGGTAGGGGATTTTAATTTTCCATACATTGATTGGGACTCCCATACTGTTAGGGGTCTAGATGGTTTAGAGTTTGTAAAATGTGTTCAGGAAAGTTTTCTAAATCAATATATAGAGGGACCAACTAGAGGGGATGCAATATTGGATCTCCTGTTAGGAAACGAGTTAGGACAAGTGACAGAAGTCTGTGTAGGGGAGCACTTTGGTTCCAGTGATCATTAGTTTCAATTTGATCACGGACAAGGATAGATCTGGTCCTAGGGTTGAGGTTCTGAACTGGAATAAGGCCAAATTTGAAGAAATGAGAAAGGATCTAAAAAGCGTGGATTGGGACAGGTTGTTCTCTGGAAAAGATG
Source organism: Mobula birostris (assembly GCF_030028105.1). NCBI lineage: Eukaryota > Metazoa > Chordata > Chondrichthyes > Myliobatiformes > Myliobatidae > Mobula > Mobula birostris. The sequence goes on from NC_092394.1 coordinate 50,617,774, forward strand.
TGACTGGTAGGTGGGAAGCATTCAAAGGGGTAATTTTGAGAGTGCAGAGTTTGTATGTTCCTGTCAGGATTAAAGGCAAATTGAATAGGAATAAGGAACCTTGGTTCTCAAGGGATATTGCAACTCTGATAAAGAAGAAGAGGGAGTTGTATGAAATGTATAGGAAACAGGGAGTAAATCAGGTGCTTGAGGAGTATAAGAAGTGCAAGAAAATACTTAAGAAAGTAATCAGGAGGGCTAAAAGAAGACATGAGGTTGCCTTGGCAGTCAAAGTGAAAGATAATCCAAAGAGCTTTTACAGGTATATTAAGAGCAAAAGGATTGTAAGGGATGAAATTGGTCCTCTTGAAGATCAGAGTGGTCGGCTTTGTGCGGAACCAAAGGAAATGGGGGAGATCTTAAATAGGTTTTTTGCATCTGTATTTACTAAGGAAACTGGCATGAAGTCTTTGGAATTGAGGGAATCAAGTAGTGAGATCATGGACACTGTACAGATTGAAAAGGAGGAGGTGCTTGCTGTCTTGAGGAAAATTAAAGTGGATAAATCCCCGGGACCTGACAGAGTGTTCCCTCGGACCTTGAAGGAGACTAGTGTTGAAATTGCGGGAGCCCTGGCAGAAATATTTAAAATGTCGCTGTCTACGGGTGAGGTGTCGGAGGATTGGAGACTGGCTCATGGTTTTCCATTGTTTAAAAAAGGATCGAAAAGTAATCCGGGAAATTATAGGCCGGTGAGTTTAACGTTGGTAGTAGGTAAGTTATTGGAGGGAGTACTAAGAGACAGAATCTACAATCATTTGGATAGACAGGGACTTATTAGGGAGAGTCAACATGGCTTTGTGCATGGTAGGTCATGTTTGACCAATCTATTGGAGTTTTTCGAGAAGGTTACCAGGAAAGTCGATGAAGGGAAGGCAGTGGATATTGTCTACATGGACTTCAGTAAGGCCTTTGACAAGGTCCCGCATGGGAGGTTAGTTAGGAAAATTCAGTCGCTAGGTATACATGGAGAGGTGGTAAATTGGATTAGACATTGGCTCAATGGAAGAAGCCAAAGAGTGGTGGTAGATAATTGCTTCTCTGAGTGGAGGCCTGTGACTAGTGGTGTGCCACAGGGATCAGTGCTGGGTCCATTGTTATTTGTCATCTATATCAATGATCTGGGTGATAATGTGGTAAATTGGATCAGCAAATTTGCTGATGATACAAAGATGGGAGGTGTAGTAGACAGTGAGGAAGGTTTTCAGAGCCTGCAGAGGGACTTTGACCATCTGGAAAAATGGGCTGCAAAATGGCAGATGGAGTTTAATACAGACAAGTGTGAGGCATTGCACGTTGGAAGGACAAACCAACGTAGAACATACAGGGTTAATGGTAAGGCACTGAGGAGTGCAGTAGAACAGAGGGATCTGGGAATACAGATACAAAATTCCCTAAAAGTGGCGTCACAAGTAGATAGGGTCGTAAAGAGAGCTTTTGGTACATTGGCCTTTATTAATCGAAGTATTGAGTAGAAGAGCTGGAATGTTATGATGAGGTTGTATAAGGCATTGGTGAGGCCGAATCTGGAGTATTGTGTTCAGTTTTGGTCACCAAATTACAGGAAGGATATAAATAAGGTTGAAAGAGTGCAGAGAAGGTTTACAAGGATGTTGCCGGGACTTGAGAAACTCAGTTACAGAGAAAGGTTGAATAGGTTAGGACTTTATTCCCTGGAGCGTAGAAGAATGAGGGGAGATTTGATAGAGGTATATAAAATTATGACGGGTATAGATATAAACATAGAAAATAGGTGCAGGAGTAGGCCATTCAGCCCTTCGAGCCTGCACCACCATTTATTATGATCATGGCTGATCATCCAACTCAGAACCCCACCCCAGCCTTCCCTCCATGCCCCCTGATCCCCGTAGCCACAAGGGCCATATCTAACTCCCTCTTAAATATAGCCAATGAACTGGCCTCAACTGTTTCCTGTGGCAGAGAATTCCACAGATTCACCACTCTCTGTGTGAAGAAGTTTTTCCTAATCTCGGTGCTAAAAGGCTTCCCCTTTATCCTCAAACTGTGACCCCTCGTTCTGGACTTCCCCAACATCGGGAACAATCTTCCTGCATCTAGCCTGTCCAATCCCTTTAGGATTTTATACGTTTCAATCAGATCCCCCCTCAATCTTCTAAATTCCAACGAGTACAAGCCCAGTTCATCCAGTCTTTCTTCAGATGAAAGTCCTGCCATCCCAGGAATCAATCTGGTGAACCTTCTTTGTACTCCCTCTATGGCAAGGATGTCTTTCCTCAGATTAGGGGACTAAAACTGCACACAATACTCCAGGTGTGGTCTCATCAAGGCCTCGTACAACTGCAGTAGTACCTCCCTGCTCCTGTACTCGAATCCTCTCGCTATAAATGCCAGCATACCATTCGCCTTTTTCACCGCCTGCTGTACCTGCATGCCCACTTTCAATGACTGGTGTATAATGACACCCAGGTCTCGTTGCACCTCCCCTTTTCCTAATCGGCCACCATTCAGATAATAATCTGTTTTCCTATTTTTGCCACCAAAGTGGATAACTTCACATTTATTCACATTAAATTGCATCTGCCATGAATTTGCCCACTCACCCAACCTATCCAAGTCACTCTGCATCCTCTTAGCATCCTCCTCACAGCTAACACCGCCACCCAGCTTCGTGTCATCCGCAAACTTGGAGATGCTGCATTTAATTCCCTCATCCAAGTCATTAATATATATTGTAAACAACTGGGGTCCCAGCACTGAGCCTTGCGGTACCCCACTAGTCACCGCCTGCCATTCTGAAAAGGTCCCGTTTATTCCCACTCTTTGCTTCCTGTCTGCTAACCAATTCTCCATCCACATCAATACCTTACCCCCAATACCGTGTGCTTTAAGTTTGCACACTAATCTCCTGTGTGGGACCTTGTCAAAAACCTTTTGAAAATCCAAATATACCACATCCACTGGTTCTCCCCTATCCACTCTACTAGTTACATTCTCAAAAAATTCTATGAGATTCGTCAGACATGATTTTCCTTTCACAAATCCACGCTGAATGAATGCATAGAGTGAATGCAAGCAGGCTTTTTCCACTGTGGCAAGGGGAGAAAAAAAACCAGAGGACATGGGTTAAGGGTGAGGGGGGAAAAGTTTAAAGGGAATATTGGAGGGGGGGCTTCTTCACACAGAGAGTGGTGGGAGTATGGAATGAGCTGCCAGATGAGGTGGTAAATGCGGGTTCTTTTTTAACATTTAAGAATGAATTGGACAGATACATGGATGGGAGGTGTATGGAGGGATATGGTCCGTGTGCAGGTCAGTGGGACTAGGCAGAAAATGGCTCGGCACAGCCAAGAAGGGCCAAAAGGCCTGTTTCTGTGCTGTAGTTTCTATGGTTCTATGGTTCAGTACTTCAGTAAAATGAAAGAAGATGAAGGGCAAGGTGCGTAAAGGAGGTAAACAGGAGGAATTCTGCAGATGCTGGAAATTCAAGCAACGCACATCAAAGTTGCTGGTGAATGCAGCAGGCCAGGCAGCATCTCTAGGAAGAGGTACAGTCAACATTTCAGGCCGAGACCCATCGTCAGGACGAACTGAAAGAAGAGCTAGTAAGAGATTTGAAAGTGTGAGGGGGAGGGGGAGATCCAAAATGATAGAAGTCCTTACTCTTAATAATTTCTCCTTTGGCTCCTCCCACTTCCTCCAAACTAAAGGTGTAGCTATGGGCACCCGTATGGGTCCCAGCTATACCTGCCTTTTTGTTGGCTTTGTGGAACAATCTATGTTCCAAACCTATTCTGGTATCTGTCCCCCACTTTTCCTTCGTTACATCGACGACTGCATTGGCGCTGCTTCCTGCACGCATGCTGAGCTCGTTGACTTCATTAACTTTGCCTCCAACTTCCACCCTGCCCTCAAGTTTACCTGGTCCACTTCCGACACCTCCCTCCCCTTTCAAGATCTTTCTGTGTCTACCTCTGGAGACAGCTTATCTACTGATGTCTGCTATAAGCCTACTGACTCTCACAGCTATCTGGCCTATTCCTCTTCTCAGCCTGTCTCTTGCAAAAATGCCATCGCCTTCTCACAATTCCTTCGTCTCCGCCGCATCTGCTCTCAGAATGAGGCTTTTCATTCCAGGACAAGGGAGATGTCCTTTTTTAAAGAAAGGGGTTTCCATTCCTCCACCATCAACTCTGCTCTCAAACGCATCTCCCCCATTTCACGCACATCTGCTCTCACTCCATCCTCCCGCCACCCTACTAGGAATAGGGTTCCCCTTGTCCTCACCTACCACCCCACCAGCCTCCGGGTCCAACATATTATTCTCCGTAACTTCCGCCACCTCCAACAGGATCCCACCACTAAGCACATCTTTCCCTCCCCCCCCCGCTTTCCGCAGGGATCTCTCCCTACGCAACTCCCTTGTCCATTCGTCCCCCAACCATCCCTCCCCACCGATCTCCCTCCTGTCACTTATCCTTGTAAGCGGAACAAGTGCTACACATGCCCTTATACTCCTCCCTTACCACCATTCAGGGCCCCAGAGAGCCCTTCCAGGTGAGGCGGCTGGGGTGATATACTGCGTCCGGTGCTCCCGATGTGGCCTTCTAGCTTTTGGCGAGACCCGACGCAGACTGGGAGATCGTTTCGCTGAACATCTACGCTCTGTCCGCCAGAGAAAGCAGGATCTCCCAGTGGCCACACATTTTAATTCCATGTCCCTTTCTGATATGTCTATCCACGGCCTCCTCTACTGTAAAGACGAAGCCACACTCAGGTTGGAGGAACAACACCTTATATTCCGCCTTATATCCAGCCTGATGGCATGAACATTGACTTCTCAAACTTCCGCTAATGCCCCACCTCCCCCTCGTACCCCATCCGTTACTTATTTATATACATACATTCTTTCTCTCTCTCCTTTTTCTCCCTGTCCCTCTCACTATACCCCTTGCCCATCCTCTGGGTTCCCCCCCGCCTTTTCTTTCTCCCTGGGCCTCCTGTCCCATGATCCTCTCATATCCCTTTTGCCAATCACCTGTCCAGCTCTTGGCTCCATCCCTCCCCCTCCTGTCTTCTCCTATCATTTTGGATCTCACCCTCCCACTTTCAAATCTCTTACTAGTTCTTCTTTCAGTTAGTCCTGACGAAGGGTCTCGGCCCGAAACTTCGACTGATACCTGCTGAATTCACAGCAACTTTGTTGTGTGTTGGGTGGGTAAAGGAGGCTTGGATGGTTATAATGAATGAACTAATTGATTTAAATTATATGTTTCTGTGTTCTAAATATGAAACAATACCGTGTAACATAGAACATAATAAAAATGTTACTATTTCTTAAAGTGAAAATATGAAGAATCTTACCATCTTGAGATTTGAATTCCAAAGCTACAAAAAGAAATTAAGAAAGTACTTAGTAAACAATGACATTAAGTACCAAGTTGAATTATATAATTCTCTAAATAAATTTCTCCTACCCTGATTCAGAAGGTCTTTTTGGTCATTGTACAATCTTGTCACTCTCTCCATTAACTCCCATTTTTCACAACATCCTTTATAATTTACAAAGTTTCGTGCCAGTATTTCTTTCAACTGGCGCACTGAGAGAGCTTCAATGTCTTCCACACAAGTCAAGTCTGATAAAGAAGCTCTGTGCCGGCCTTGTACAGTTACTTCCTCTGAATCAGACTATAATAAAGCCAAACAAAAACTGAGCGATTAAAGATAGACAGACATGTAATAACAGTATCTCATCTATACAATGATTCAGAACAATTCTATAGCAAATAATGAACTTTTTCCCAAGCTACTTAATCCTTTCCTTCATCAATGAGGGGAATGTAGATATTGCAACCAAATGACTTGTGTGAAACTCTCCACTTTAGTCTGATACATTCATTTATACAAAGTGCCCAGGAAGAGCAACACTTGTTTATACATAAGATACTTTTTACAATTTGGCACGAAGGTTTGTAAATAACTTAGCTACTGGGCCTCTAGATGAACAGAGTTCAACTGTGATTTAGGATGGCAGTCCTTTGGCCACAGGTTGAATGCAGTTGAGGTTGACTCAGACAATGTCCTTCCATGTGACAAGCAGCAGGGAAAGTTTCTATTATTACTGCAGGCTGATTTTTCCTGTCCTTGAAAATTGTCACCACTGCAGCATCTCAGATTTCTTTGCCATATCCTTTCCAGATGTGGCAGAGGTTATGGATTGCTAATTGAAGTTCCTTACCATCAAGTTTTGGAACTTTAGCAAGGGCTGCTTTTCCTCTCCTTCTATCACAACTATTGAAAAGGACAAACTGAATTTAAATATTCTAATATGTGACAATACTGATTGATTCATTAACACTAATGTTAAACTTTGGTCACTAACAAGCAGTTTCAGAAAAACATCCAAGCTCTTTTAACTTCCTCCATACTTAGTCATGTCTACTATGAAGTGGCACTGCCCCAGAATGCCATGGTTTTATCTTTTTTACAGATAATTTCAACCATGGCACAGCTACATTGTTTAATACTCAAAAATAACATTTAAAAAAATCAGCCCAACTAATTTGTTAAATTTCAGAGTGCCAAAATGGCAGTTGGAAATTAGCTTTTATGATTTAAAAAAAATATTATGCAGATTTATATCTCAATGATAGAATCTGACACACAAATTAAAATAAAATGATTGTTTGTTAGGAAAGAAAACATTACTTAAAAGGTAAAAGGGAACTTAAGGAACAAGCTACAGAGCTTTTATTTATAAATTTTATTTGTCTAGTGTAATTATAAAAGCATTTAACACGGAAGCCAAAATCTTTTTAAATATTTTGGCTTTTAAATATTTTTGCTCAAGAGAATGGTTACTTTTGAAGGGATGAAATTATTTAATATTAACGTGAGCAAAATTAATTGGACCACAATAAAAACAGACTAATTTTCTGTGAAAATATGGTCACTGTACCTTTAACATATCACTGATCCCTTTGCAAAACAATTAATGTGACTGCTAATCCATTTTGTAGAATCTTAGAAAGCTATGCTGGTGGAACTTTGGGTAAATATTTAACTTACCCCATTCTCTTCAGCTTGTGCCAAAGTCTCATTCTGATTGTCTGCAGTCACTTCTGCATTCGCCTATATATGCACAAACCAAATTTAATACTTCATATACATTATTCAGATCTCAGCAAAACAAGCATTAAAGCTCAAAATGGAAATACCAGATCACAAGATTTCACTTTTTCAATTTTTTTCTGCAACTAGTACAAAAATTGTTATCCTTGTTCTGCTTCTGTCAATTGTCTCATAAGATGTTATCAAAAGAAAACGTACCAGGTTTGCTTCCTGAGAATGTCTTGGGCTATTTGGGTTGGCTGCTCCATATGGTGGGGGAGCATCATGTGAGGTAGAAGCCGCTGTTACCGTGTGCGTGTTTGATATGAAGGTCTGCTGCTCAGACATATCCATTCTATAAAGAGGAATGTGCATCTGACCAGTTGGTACAGACTGAGGATTCTGTCCCATGACCAAGTCTACGAGATCTGATTTTTCGCGGCACATCTCCATTGAAATTTCATGTAGTTGTAGGTAGTCACGTAATTCTTTTACTTTCAATTTCATCAGTTCTCCCCGGTGGAAGTCCGTAGTACGAAATCGCTGACAAATATGGCATATTTTTGGGCTGTTTTCAGAGTGGATTGAACAGGATGTACAAAAATTCTTCTTACAATCCACACATACGTGCTAAAAAACAGGAAGTATTATTGGCAGCGTGCAATATTTAACACAGTAACTTAATTAATGAGCAGATTCGAGATTATTGCAGTTTCTTCTGAGATGGTTTTCCCCTACCCCAGATAAAAAGTTTTAAAATGCATCAAATCAACTTTGCCTCAAATTTTCCCATGATCACATACTCATAGCTGACCTACATGCTCAAAATAAAATAGATGAAATCTTGTTTTTGATCAGATTTCGGAGCAGAAATCGGCAATTTACCCCATTGAGTCGGCTCTATCATTCCATCATGGCTGATTTAAACCCTATTTCAACCCTATTCTCAGCCTTTGATGCCCTGATAAATCAAGAACCGATCAACCTCCACCTTAAATATACCCAATGACTTGGCCTCCATAGCCGTCTGTGGCAATGAATTCCCTCTGGTCCTGAACTTCCCCACTATAGGAAGCATCCCCTCCACGTTGACTCCATCCAGATCTTCCAATATTTGATAGGAGAAGAATGAGATCTCCTCTCCCTCATTTTTTCTAAACTCCAGTGAGTACAGGACCAGAGCCATCAAATGTTCTTCAAATGTTAACTCTTCCATTCCTGGGATCATTCTTGTGAACCTCGTCTGTACTCTCTCCATTGCCAGCACATCCATTTATTAGATTAGTCCAAAACTGCTGACAATACTCCAAGTGCGGCCTAACCAGTGCCTTAAAAAACCTCAGCATTACCTCCCTGCTTTTGTATTTTAGTTATTTTGTAAGCCTGTGGGGGAAAGACTTCTATGTTTATAGAAGAATCATCATCTATCATTTACCAATGTAAATAACAGTTTCAGAGACAAAAAAAAGTGCTAAATTCAACTATTATGACTTCACCAGGATAAATACTTTTGAATTCAACAAACTGTGATTTAAGTTATTAAATAACTATCCAGTCATCTAAACTGCTGTCAACTCTGGGAATATTAACCTTTCGTTAAAAAAAATTCCCACACTTGGCTTCAAGCAGCTATCAACAAGAGGCATTCCAAGAGATCTGAGGCATGGCTGACCACAAGACATCGATGACTGTTTATTATAGACTTCACATTTGGGGAACAATGCCCCAAACCTCACTAACAAATCTACAACATTCCAATAACATTTTTCTAGAATATTAACATTCACCATCCTTTTCACATTATACAAAACACCCACACATACAATTTTATTGTCCTCAAACTCTTTCTCATTTAGATACAAGAGGGTGCAGCTATCAAAGGTCAACTTTTAACGGCCATTTAAATGTACTATTGAGAACTGTGGTATTCACAGTTTATGGAGCTGTACAGCACAGAACAGGGCCCAATGGCCACCACATCCATGATGATATTTTTGAACATCTACACTAATCACATTTGCTTGCATTAGGACCCTTGTGTTTTGCTGGTTTAGGTGAGGTCCCAAAGGACTGAAGAATAACCAAGGTTGTTCCTTTGTGTAAATTTCAGGCTGGTGAGCCTCACATCTGTGGTACAGAAACTATTGGAGAATATTCTTAGGGATGGAATCAACCCTCATCTGGAAAAGCATAGATTTATTAGGGCTAATCAGCATGGCTGTGAATAGGGGAAGGCACACCCTACAAATTTTAAGTGTTTTTTTTAAGGTGGTGAGGCAATTTTGAATTCATTTAGCTAGCTCACTTTGAATCCCATGCACCTTAACCTTCTCAAACAACTCAGTTAAGCAGTGTGACAGGATTTCTCCTGCACAAAGCCATGCAGACTAATATTAATCAGCTCCCATTTTTCCAAATACACAAAATATTCTCCTTTCAGCTTTTCTAACGTAATTTCCTTACCACTGACGCAAGACTCACTGGCCTGTAATTGTCTAGCTTATCCCTGCTGCCATCCTTAAATTAAAAGATTAGCTATCCTCCAGACTTTTGAGGCCAATGAAGATATTAATATCTCTGTCAGGGCCCCAACAATGTCTTCCTGTGCTTCCAATATCATTAAGGTAGATCTCATCCATACTTGGGGATTTATCAAACCTTATGCCAAACAACACTTCCTCCTTCTTAATACCCCATTTTCATGCTGTCAACAAATCCCTTCCTGATCTTATTATCCTCCATGTCTTCCCCCTTGGATGAGAAATTTTATTTAGGACCTCACTCAAGTTCCCTGACTCCACACAGATCATCCTTTTGGACTGAAAGAGAAAGACGTGGGATCTTACAGGATATCGGCTTTAATTTTTTTTCTAATGATGCCAAAAATAATGGCCCTGAAGATCATATATGATATGGATGATTATGGTCCCTATATTTACATGATACCAATGAGGGCAATTTTAAAATAAAAGACTGGGTGTGTCATTTTAAACACATGACGCAACAAGTATTCTGCTGCCTTTAATATTACAACTCTGAATCAGGTGGAAACCTATTTAAGTAGCACACAGCAAAGCTTTCCTGATTGAATAGGAACAGCAAACAATTTACAGCTTTGGTTTCTCTTTCCTTGCCGAGGTACCAAGAATATCTAGTTCTTATTTGGACAGAAATCCAAAATAACAAGTGCTATTGATAAAGTAAAGATGAGAAGTAAAAAAAGTATGAAGAGAAGAAAGAAAAAGCAACAGTGGCAGAGGGAAAATGAAAACGGTAGAGTTTAGTCCTGCTTTCACAAGATTTCAATGCACTTGAAAGCAAATAAAGAATCTTGAAGCATGGTTACTGTAATAATGAAGCAAATGTGGCAGTAACTTGCACAAACATTCCCGTAGCAGCCAAATGACAATATATTTAGTGATGTTGATTGAGAAATTAATATTGGTAACTCTATACTTTAAATAGTATAAGGGGATTTTTTACAACCACCTCAGTGCACAGGGGTCCATAGTTTAATGTTATATCTGAAACGTGGCACCTTCAAAGATGCAAGGGTCCTGGTAATACACTAGTCAGCCTGGATTCGATTCACAAGATATTGGTGGGCATGTGCAGGTGCAAGAATCCTCTTTTCACCCTCACTCTTTTAAGGTGAATATCTTTTGTTCTTTGGTTATGTCATATTCTCACATTGTTAAACACTGCATATAGTACATAGGAAATAAAAGAAAACTGATACCTTTTTATAAATAAAGCTTTCAAACAGAATGACTCAACGGATTTAAAAGAATTTTTTAAAACTAAACTTCAGACTGGAATAACAGGTTTCATTATGATAAAGTACACATATTCATCTGAAACAAACTAAGATTCATAGGTGTGTCTTAAATTATTTCACTGCTAATGAATATCTTCTTGAAGGTCAACGTCATCGTTAATCAAATATTATTGAGGCTTCATTCGGCACATAAATGAGAGAACACTAACTAGTTTTCACTCAAGATTAGAAAAGCAAAATATCTCAAGTTTTTTTTTGAGAAGTAGCTTTACAATAACTTTGACAAGTTTTTTGACAAGTAGTTTAAACACTTCAGGAGTAAAATTATAAATAAACAGATGAATAAATTATTTTTGCTGGAAAGGATTGACACCTTGATTTTTTTTTTCCGGAAGCAGCAGTCAGTATTTCCCTCAAAAGATTCAAACTCCAGTGCAAATTATTAAAATATTTAATAATACTTCAGTAAGCTTTCCAAAGTAATATAAAAGCTAGGCTCATTCTCATGAGCTAAGTAAACGTAATATACAACAGATTCAAAAGTATCATGGCCCTGCACACAGTCTCGGGAATTAAGTTAAAGCAACAGTGGAGACATTAATATGTCTTAAGATCCCAATGAAGTGAGGAAACTTAAATAGTTAACAATTCCCCACCAAGCACACTTACTTTTAATCCCCAGCAATCAAATATTGATGTTGAAATCAGCACAGTACGTACAACTTTTGCAACATACTTCAGCAAGAGTTTGGACCAATAGTTTGACATAGAAAACAGGCCCTTCATTGCATGCCAATCTTTCTGCCTGTCTGCACTAATTCCATCTAGATATACATAGATAGATACTTCATTAATCCCCAAAGGAAATTACAGCATCACAGTAGCATTACAAGTGCAAAGATATACAATTAGAAGAGACGCAAGAAAGAATAAAAAATTAAGTTACCTTAGTCGAACAAGAGGGCATCATAGGTTGAATCATTATAGAGCCCAATGGTCTAGGATAAATATAACCTCATGTCCCTTTGGAACACCGCAATTGTCTGAGTCTATTACTAAAAGTGCCGGCTGGTGGCGTAGTGACATCAGTGCTGGACTGTGGAGTGGAGGTTCCGGAGTTCAAATCCAGCCAGCTTCCCACCGGCATGCTTTCCATCCATGCGGGGTTAAGAGCTGGTGACCTCTTTGGAAAAAAAAACTCACCCGACAGAAGGCAATGGCAAACCACTACTGTAACTTGCCTCATATGTGAATTCCAACTACGTCAGAACGGCGTGGGAGGAAGTCGTCCACTACCCGGAAAAATTCCGGATGTGACCTACATTAAAATTATTACTAAAAGTGCTCCTCTGTTCAGCCAAAGTGGCATGCAGAGGGTGAGAAACATTGTCCAGAATTGCCAAGATTTTCTGTAGGGTCCTTTGTTCTACCACAGCCTCCAGTGTGTCCAGTTTGACTCCCATAACAGAGCCAGTCTTTCCAATCAGCTTATTGAGCCTGATGGCATCACCCATGTTGATGCCATTGCCCTAGCACACCACCACATAGAAGATCGTACTGGCAACCAGAGACTGGTAGAACATGCAAAGGAGAGGCCTGCATACTGCAAAGGACTTCAGTCTCCTCAGGAAGTAAAGGGGACTCTGGCCCTTCTTGTACATAGCCTCTGTGTTGGTGCTCCACTCAAGTCTGTCATCCAGGTGCACCCCCAGGTAGTTGTAGGTCATCACCACATCCACACTATCAAAAATAGTAACAGGGAGCATTGCAGGCTTAGTCTTCCTAAAGTATATCACCATCTCCTTTGTCTTACTGATGTTGGGCTGCAGATGATTCAGCTTGTACCATTTGACAAAGTCCTCCACCAGGGCCCTGTATTCATCCTCCCGTGCGTCTTTCCTTTATAAACCCAACTATTGCTGAGTCATCAGAGAATTTCTGCAGATGACATGACTCAGTGTTGTATCTAAAATCTGAGATATACAGGGTAAACAGGAAGGGAGCCAATACAGTCCCCTGTGGGGCCCCAGTGCTGCTTATAGCAATGTCTGATACAGTTCTGAAGATGCACAAACTGTGGTCTGCCAGTAGGTAGTCCATTATCCAGAATACAATAGAAGTGCTGACGTGCATTGAATGGAGCTTTTCCCCAAGCAATGAGGGCTGTATGAGAAATCAAAAAACATGATCCTCACAATGCTGCTCTGCTTATCCAAATGGGAGTAGGCTCTGTTCAGCAGGTACATCGTCAACCTCAATGTACTCCTGGTAGGCAAATTGCAGGGGATCCAGGGTTGATCTGACCAGGGGTCGGAAGTGAGCCATGGCCAGCCTCTCTAAGGTCTTCAGGATGTGTGAGGTCAGGGTCACAGGACAGTAATCATTCAAGACTTTTGGCTGGCCCTTCTTGGGTACTGGGACCACCCACGTTGTTTTACACACAGTCGAGACCCTTTCTAGGGTGAGACTCAGATTGAAAATGTGGTGGACAACTCCACACAGCTGCTCAGCACACTCCTTCAGATCTTGTGGTTCATACCATCCAGTCCCAATGCTTTGTCGTGTCTGAGTTTACCCAGGGCACTTCTCACCTGCTCAGTAGTGAAGGGAGTTGGTGGAAGATAGGGGCTGAGGGAGGTGAAGATCTCATTAGAATCATATCCATCTACATCTTGCCTATTTAAGTACCCATCCATGGCTCTTAGAGCAACCTGTGTTTGAGCTCACTAGAGAAAAGGCAATACTGAATTAGCTGTTGTGTGATGAACCAGATTAGAGTAAGGAGCTTCAAGTAAAGTAACCTTTAGGAGGCAGTGATCATAACATGATACAATTCACCCTGCAGTTTGAGAGGGAGAAACTAAAATCATATGTATTAGCATTATAGTTGAATAAAGTGAACTACGGAGGCATGAGAGAGGAATTGGCTGAAGTCAATTGAAAAGGGACACTAGCAGAGATGATGACAGAACAGCAATGGCTGGAGTTTCTGGGAATAATTCTGCTATGGCGAACAGAAGGCAACCAATGTCTATTGATTGGCTGTCAACCAATCCCAGGCTGATTTTCTCTGATTGATCATTGCTCTTGACAACTACTCGACTACTTTTTGTGACCTTCAAATCATCATGGTCTGTTGCACAGTTGACTTTTGGTGGTATGGTTTGCTGAGTAATGGTTATTCCGTGTTCCAGCTTTGTTCTGTCTCCTGGTTCAGAGTCTCATCAGCAAATGAACACAATAACTTTGGAAGGTGCAGGGTCAATTCATCTAGAAGTAGTAGAGGTATTCTAAAGGGAGAGCGTAGTATTCTAAAGACACATATGGCTGACAAGGGAAATCAAGACAGCATAAATGCAAAAGATACATGCAAAAGTTAGTGGAAAGCTAGAGGACTGGGCAAGTTATAAAAACCAAAACAGGCAACTAAAAAGCAATATGGAGAGAAAAGATAAGAAAATAAACTAGCCAATAATATAAAAGAGAATGCAAAACTTTTTTTCCCCAGATATCTGAAGAGTCAAAAAAGAGGCAAAACTGTTTGAAAATGACACTGGACAGATAATAGGGAACAAATAAATGGTGACCCAGCAATAAGTATTTTGCATCAGTCTTCACTGCGGAAGGCAATTCGACGTGTCAGAGGGGAAATGAGTATAGTTGCTTCTATAGTCAATAAGAAGGTGCTAAAGAAGCTGAAATGACTGAAGGTAGGTAGGTAGGTTACCTAGAGTAGATGGATTACACCCCAGGGATCTGAAAGAGGTAGCTGAAGAGACTGTGGAAGCACCAGTAGTCACCTTTCAAAAACACTAGATTCTGGATTGGCTCCAGAGGACTGGAAAATTGCAAGTGTCACTCTACTCTTAGAAAGGAGGGAGGAAAAAGAAAGGGAATTTAGGCTTCAGTGGTTGGGAAAATGTTAACAGTCTATCAGGATAAGGTTTTGGGGTACTTATAGGCACACACTAAAATAGACCAAAGTCAGCATGGTTTCCTTAAGGAGAAATAGTGCTTCACAAATCTGCTGGAATTCTTTGAGGAAATAACAGACAGAATGGACAACGAAGAGTTAGTGAAGGTTGTTGATTTGGATTATTTGACGAAGTTCCACATGTAAGGCTATGAAACAATATAAGACCCAATGGTATAAACAGGAAGAATATTAAGATGGGCAAAAGATTGGTAGAAGGCAATACTGGGAATAAAGGTTTCCTTCTCTGGATGGCTATCAGAGATTAATGGTGTTCTGCGGGAATCGGTGTTGGGTCTGCTACTTTTCACATTACATGTTAATAATCTGAATAACAGAATTGCGGCTAGGTTTGCATATACAAAGATAGGTGGAAAGGCAGGTTGATTTGAGCAAACAGGAGATGTGCGAGAAAAACTTGGACATTAGGAGTATGGGCAAAGAAGTGGCAGATGTATTGACTTTGGTAGAAGGAATAAAAGCACAGATTTATTACAAAATGAGTAAATTAAGAAATTGGAGGTGCAAGGGGACTTAGGAGTCCTGGTGCAGGATTCACTAAAAGTTAACTTGCAGCTCGAGTTGGTGGTAAGGAAGTCAGATGCAATTTTAGCACTCCTTTTGAGAGGATGAGAATATAAAAGCAAGGATATAATGCTGAGGCTCTAAGGCATTGGTCAGTCCACGTTTGGAGACTGAACAGTTTTGGGCCCCATATCTAGGAAAAGGTGTGCTGGAGTTGGACAGCGTCCAGAAGAGGTTTATGAGAATGATCTCAGGAATGAATGGGTTAACAAATAAGTGCTTGATGGCTCTGAGCGTGTACTCGCTGGAGATTAGATGAATGAGGGAGATATTTTAAACTACTGAATATTGAAAGGCCTAGAAAAAGTGTATTTGAATCTAGGACCAGAGGGCACAGCCTCAGATTAGAAAAATATCCCTTTAGAACAGAGATAAGGAAGAATTTCTTCAGCCTGAGGGTGGTGATTCTGTGAAATTCATTGCTACAGACAGCTGTGGATGCCAAGTAACTGGGTATATTTAAAGTGGATGTTAATAAGTTCAGAGCAGCAGTCTCGATGGGCTGAACGGCCTAATTCTGCTCCAATGTTTTAAATACCTCTTAAACAGAGTAATCATTCTGCCACCTCCTCTGGCAATGCTTCTCAGACATCACTGTACAAAAATTGTCCCTTAAGGTCCTAGGTAAAATCTCCCACTATTCACTTTATATCCATGCCCTCTTGTTTTTGATACCCCTTTTGATACCCCTTCTATGGGAAAGAGATTCTAGCTACCTATCCTTTCTATACCATTTACAGTTTTATTCACTTCTATCAGGTCACCACTCATCCTTTTCACTCCAGGGGAAACAGCTATGGATGCTGCCTGATCTGCAGATTTCCTTCACCATTTTGTGCAAGTCTACCAAGCCTGCAAGACCTAGACAAGAGTAAATACAGTTTTACATATGTCACTGCCACAGTACATCCTAGATATTTTCTGGTTTTACAAGATCACCCACTCAGAAGTACAGAAGTCCATCAATATGCAGTTATTACTGAACCAAGAACATTTGCACTGGACAACAGCTTTATTCCTAAGCTTACACTGCATAGTGAACCTGCCACTAGGACATGACTTGTTGGCTGTCCATCCCTTTGATAGCTCTGGGCAGGATTTTAAGATTGGATGCGTCAGCACAGAGAATGGGATTGTGGAGTAGAATTTGTTTATTTCACAAGAGAGACAAAGTAAAAGGGAATGTTTATATTATTGAGAGGAGGGCTCAAAGTAGAAACTAGAAAAGATTGCAGAGAGTGCCATGTCAGATAGTACCACTGAGCCAGACTAGGCAATGCTTAACATAGAGTTGACTGAGAAGAAACAACCCGTTGTCCTTTAGAATTAAAGGTTGCTTCAACAACCATCAATATATATTCTTCTTTTCCAATATTTTTTATTGATTTCTATATAGAATACAGAGTCTAAGAGAATACATATTATAAAACAAAAGAAAAACTATAATAATACCAGATACAGTATGTTGAATCACATTAACAAACTCCTTACTCTATATTCATATAGATTAGATTGATTTGTGTATTAGAATATAAACAATTTTATTTAAAAAAAGAGATCTACACCCACTACCAAAGTCGAAGCTGTTTGGGGAAAAAAAAGAAAAAAAAACTTACCAGATAATAAAATATGCTATTAACCAACTTCTGTACAACAAGTCAAAGATTATGAAAATAATTTAAAAACGGCCCCCACGAATTTTGAAAATCTTGGTTAGATTCTGAAATTGAGCAACAAATCTTTTCTAAATTTAGGCATGCCATAACATCCCGTAACCACTGAGCATGATTAGGCAGAACAGCATCCTTCCATTTAAACAAAAGCACCCTCCTAGCCATAAGAGAGAAAAAAGCCAGGATGTGCAAATCAGATGTCTTCAAAATGATATCTTTCCTTCCAACAATACCAAATAGGGCAGTCAAAGGATTAGGTTTGAATATATATTCAAGATAAAAAAAAATGTGCCCATCATTGGATATCTGCATTTAATTTTAATTAAGATACATTGATAAATTATTTAATCATTGTATATCTGGTTCACACTGAGCATGCTCAGGGAAGATTACATTAGCAGAGAGGGGAAAATTGGAGAAAAAAAACCATGAAAATGGCCACTACAAACAGGAGGTGCTATTGACACGCCCATGCCCCATATGAAACAACGAAATAAAATTAAGATATTTCTTAACTTGTCTCTTCATTGCATACTGTATCTGTCCAATGGAACCAATTTTATCCATGTGTCTTGTTATTTCTTCTTCAATGATCGCTTCAAACATTTTTGCAACTAGACATGACGCTAACTTATATACCTGCCTTTTGCCTTTGTCTGTTTTACATTCCAACTTGCTTCCATTCTCAAGAAATAAATGTAAAGAATAAACAGCACAAAAAATAAAATTATTTCTAACCTGCAACTTCTGCTTTAGTTCAATTTTAATTTCTATCTTACAATATGTACGTACCTTCCGTGAGGCATTTTCAAATTGAGAACCACAAGCTCGACATGTGTTTTCCAATCCAGGTGAAGATGACTGAGAGTTATAGCCTGCATTAGTGTATGCCTGCCTTCTAGAATTGTACTCAGGTTCATCCATTGTTTGATTGTCCAAACAGAACCAGTTGCAGCAGGAAGCCCACATTGCAGTGCCGTCTGTATTAATGACAGAACAGTGATTATTTATTTACCCAGAATATTCAACCAAACATTCAAAAAAGTATCAAACTCGTAATGGATACTTGATATGTCACCAAAGACTCTAGCAAGTTTCTACAGATATACCCTGTGAACATTCTAACTGGTTGCATCACTGTCTGGTATGGGGTGGCTACTGCACAGGATCAGAAAAAGCTGCAGAGGGTTGTAAATTCAGCCAGCTCCATCGTGGGCACTAACCTCCTCAGCAATGATGCCTCAAAAAGGCAGCATTTATGGTAAGGGTTCCCACCACAAAGGACATGCCCTTTTCTCATTGCTACCATCAAGGTGGTGGTACAGGAGCCTGAAGACACACATACAACACTTTAGAAACATCTTCTCCTTCACCAGATTTCTGAACGTACAATGAACCATCCTATGAACACTAACGCACTATTTTCTCCTTTTTTGCACTACGTATTGAATTAAAATTTTATATACATTTCTTATTGTAATTTAGCATTATGTATTGCACTGTATTGTACCACAAACAAATTTCACAACATATGTCAGTAAAAATAAACCCGATTCTGATACTGAAAGTATTCATGTTACATGAGCATCTTTGTTAAGCTGAGGATTTATTGTCCACCCAAAGGTGTCCTCAAGATGGAGCTAAGCTGCCTTTTAAATCACTTCAATCCCTACGGTGAAGATACTTGATGCTGTTATGTAGGGAGGAGTTCCAATATTTTGATTTAGTTGGTGCAACTTGATGCAGGTATTCCATGCACCTGCCACCTCATACTTCTAGGTTATGAAGGTGCAGGACTTAGTATGCTGCTGAAGAAACCATGGTAATGAGGTACAGGACATCTTATTGTGTATTTGACATTCCACCTGTAGAGCAAAAAGGGTATTTTTAGAGGGATATAAAGTATGTCTATCATGCAGGTGGTCTTGTTCTCAATGGTAACAATCTAAGTCTTGTTGGAGCTGTGCTCAAAATGGAGGGCTTTTTTTATGTTGGAAAATACTAGTCAGGAGGTTAGCAACTAGCTACAAAATATTAATTGTATAACTTGTTAGCTGGTACTATGTTTCTAGTTTCCTGAGACTATTTTGGAGTCTAACTGTAAAGGACTAGGCGATTTTCAGTATGGCTAATAACAAGGGAAGGTTATTCGATTCTCCCTTCTTAGAAAGGGCTCTTGACGCCATACAGCATGAATGCTACTTTAATTTTCTAGGACAATCTAACCTTGCAGCTGGCCACAGACTGCTTTATTAAACAAGGAGTTCTGGCTCCATTTCAATACTGCAATGCCAACATTCCCACTCTGATCTTATGAGAGAGGGAAGAACATTATATGCAGATGCTTAACATAGAGGGTCCCTAGTGAATTCCTGCAGCTTTATGCTAGAGCTGGGATGACTGACCTCCAGCAACCACCTTGTGTGCTGGGCAGTACGTACACAATTTCCTTTGATTTGGGCTTCTTGACGTCAAAGCACCCTTTAAACAAGACTGTGGATACCTGAAATTCCAGTATTTGGCCCATGATAGGCTGTTCAGGTGAAAGTTAAACTAAAGTCTTTTCTATGGTGGATGTACAAAATCCCATGCACAAATTCAGAGGAGGACTGATTCCCAGTGACTGTAGGTGGACAGATTATCTGACTGTTATCATGTTGTTGAGGGATCTCATTGTAATAGCAATGACAGCCAAATTTATACATCAATAACTAAATTACAAGAGGACCTCACTTGGTGTAAAGTGCTTTAGGATGTCTTGAAAATATGTGAAGAGGATATTAAAAAAGACATCCGTGTTTGATGAAAACTAAAATCAAGCCTGAATATGATCTGTGCTGGTCAAACCACAGTACAGCACTGGTGCACTGGTCATCACGTGCTGTTTGACCACACTGTAAGTGACAGTTCTCATGATGGGTTGGCAATTCACTAAATTGAAGTATTGTTCTGGAAAGGCAAATCCGAATAATTTCCTATTTTGTTGAGTTGTGAAAGTGTTGCTGTAAAGTAACAGTTAGGCAAGCAGCATTACACATTCTGGAGTACTATATTGAATATATTGTCTGATTATTATTATTTGACCAGCACAGATCATATTCAGGCTTGATTTTAGTTTTCATCAAACATGGATGTCTTTTTTAATATAATACATTTGTTCTAGCCACTATACCCAGTCATTTTTTGGCAGCATATCCAGTTAAAATCCATGCAGGTCAAACATTTGGCATTTCTGATTGAAAATGGTATTCTGTGGTTCTGCCTTCACTAACAATGCTTGCAAAATCATTGATTAAACAGGACCCTCTTAATGCTATGGCTCTAGAAACCAAAGCCAAAGTCAAATTTATTGCTGGTCTCTTTAAAGAGAGGCAGTAAAATGTGATTTGAAATCAAATGCCTCAATACATTTCCTCTGTAAACATCTTTGTTTAACTAGTGTTCACATCAGTCTTGCTGTTTCTGCCTTACCCATGATAGTTGGTTAAATGCAAGAAAATCACTTAGATCAAACAAAACATGTAAACCTGTGAATATTCAATCAAAAAATATCATTCAAAATGCTCAACAGATCTTAGTGTAACAAAAGACTGAGGAGATATTAAATACTAACTAAAGCTGGAACCATTATGCATACAAAAACTAAATCCCCTTTCAGCAAGCTCCATAACTATAAACACTAAAAGAGCAGCTCATTATACATGGTACAACACATCAAATCTCAGCATGGAAATGTAGATACATAGCAATTAACCTCATGCCTTTCAAGCCATTTATAAAGCAGTTAATGTCAGAAATATGAAATCATTTTAAAAATGGGATTTCAGTCTCTGAAGCTGATGCGAGAGCAGCCTTCAGGATTGGTCTGGACTACCTGGCCCAGATGGGGAACCTGGTCAAGTACTAAAGATCTGTGCCATTCAACTGGCTGGAGTGTCTACTGTGATTCTTCATCTCTCATTTCGGCAGTGAGCTACCCAACTGTTTCAAGCAGGCTTCAATTATACAGGTGCCCAAGAATGTGATAACCTGCATCAACAACATTGAACAGTACCACTTACATCCACTGTGATGAAGGCCTTACAATGATGGTTGGTGATGAAAAACACCAACTCCTGTCTGTATAGAGAATTAGATCTGCTCCAATTTTCCTCCTGTCACAAAATGCAACATTAGGAATAGAAATACTTTTTGAGGCAGTGGATGCATGCCATGAAACAAATTCTCCAAATAATAATGCTCTGATTAAAAGCAGCAATGTAACAGGTTTTTTTTAAAATCAAGGAAATACTATAAAACACAGCAATGGGAGAACTTGGTGCAATTCAAATGAAAGACTGAAATTAAGGATCATCTTACAGAAGAGACTGATGATACTCTCATAATTAGATTCAATTGCTTCTCTCCCCCCCCCCCAAAGATCTAAGTCTCTTCCTCACATTCATTAACTTAAGGTCCATGGTTCAACTGCCACAATGAGGCCACATGGCCACATTCACATTGGAGGACCACATCATATTCCATCTAGGTGGCCTCCAACCTGATGGCATGAACACCGATTTCACTAATATCCAGTAATTTACCCTTCTCTCTTTTTCCATTCTGGCTCCTCTTTTTTCCCCTTCTCTTCTCCTCACTTGCCCACCACCTTTTTCTGGTGTCCCTCCTCCTCTCCTTCTTCTATGGTCCATTATCCTGTCCTTTCAGATTCCATCTTCTGCAGCCTTTTACCTCTTCTACCTTTCACTATCCAGAAGTGAGGCAAGATGACGTTAGAATTGAAGTCCCGATACCCTGAGTTGTAATAGCATTGTGCTAGCTGCTACACTACTGTGGCTAGCTGATTAGATATTTGCCTTAAGGAGCAGCTACATTTAATAAAGTGACCACTGATTGCATTGCCAAGTCAACATGGCATGAAACCGAGAGAGCAAGTTGCAATTGGTGGTCGTCCCATGTTCCTATTCTTCTAACCTGCAGAATTTACAAGAGTGGTTTTTTTCATAGAAGCTCTGTCAAGTTTCCAAAGTGTAATTTGACTATGGAATATTTTACAGGGGTGAAGTAACATTGATTCAAGAAGCAAATGTTTAAAGTGGTGAGGTAACAATTTAGCCACCTACTTTGTCCTGGATGGTGCTGTTCAATGGATGCACCATAGAAAGCTTTGCTCAAGACCCGTGACCCAACCCAGAGGAAGTGCAATGCAGATTAAGTAGAATTTGGAGTTGGAGGGTCTGTCCTATGAGGGGACGATTAGCTTCCATTCACCAGAGCCTGAAGGAAAGATGGACAAATTCTTCAAGGGACTGGTGTCCAAGAAACCAGGACCATTCTCCAAGACCATTTCCCCTAATCAACCAGTGTGGACCTAGTGGGTATTATCTCATGAATAGCATTTAATCTTGCCATTCTCAATGGCTTTTCTTTAAAAAGTCAGTGTTGTTAATCTTTTGATTTCTTTCTCAAGAGATCAAGACCAATTGGAATAAATTTAGCATTAAATATATTTAGACTAAAAAATAAAAATTTAAGGTGTTGGTGAGATAAGAGATCATTCATTAATATTCTGAACAACAGAAGATTAAAATAACACATGGCTTCTTCTTGCTTTATAAACTGAAGACAAATTACCAAATCTAATGCATAAAGGGAAAGAACTTAAGTTTACATAGCAACTCCCAAATCAGGGCATTTCAAAGTCTTTCGCAAGTACACAGAACACTTCTAATGTGTAGTAAAGGCAAACTGTCCGTGTGCACAAAATCAAATCCCACAAGGATTTAAGATAAATAACCAAATCTCTTCTATTGAATTAATTTGAGAAATGTTAGGCAGGACACCAGAAACAATTGTCAACTGCTTTTAAAATAGTGCCAAAGAAGCTTTCACTTTCAAAGAAAGGGACATACTCTCCTGTCTAAAAGACAGAACCTAAAAGTGCATTACCAGTTTACTGTTGCAATGTGTCAACTTAAACTGCAAGTAAATTTTATCTCTTGAACCTCTTACAAGCTTCTAATGAGCAATACTTTAAATATTCAGAAATATTCTCACTGTTATAGAAATAAAAATATGGGCACAGGTGTTGAATGTTTTACACAAAGCATCCATTATTAGGCAGTGCAGACAATTTTCCCCTCTACCCCTTCCCTCTAATTCCTCACTCTGGCCTCCTACCTCTTCTCCTCACCTTCCTACCACCTCCCCCTTCCCTTTCTCCCATGATCTACTCTTCTCTGCTATCAGATTCCTCCTTCTCCAGCCCTTTACCTTTTCCACTTAGTCAGTTTTCACCTTCCAGCTTCTCACTATCTTTCCTCCCCCACCCACCTAGTTTAAAATTCAAAGTCATTTTATAGCGTAGTGGAGAGTATTTTCACTGACTGCATCATGGTCTGGTATGGAAACACCAATGCCTTTGAAAGGAAAATCCTACAAAAGGTAATGGATTCAGCCCAGTACATCATGGATAAAGCCCTCCCAAACATTGAGCACATCAACATGAATCGCTATCATAGGAAAGCAGTATCAATTATCAGAGATCCCCACCATCCAGGTCATGCTCCCTTCGCTGTTGCCATTAGGTAGAAGGTGCAAGAGTCCGAGGACTTGCACCACCAGGTTTAAGAACAGTTCCTACCCCTCAACCATCAGGCTCTTGAATAAAAAGGGATAACTGCACTCACTTGCCCCATCATTGAACTGTTCCTACAACCAATGATCACACTTTAAGCACTCCATCTCATTATTTCGTGTTCTTATTATGACATACTGTATATGTACTTTGATAATAAAATTTACTTTGAACTTGGTCACCATATACAACTCTGAGATTCGTTTTCTTGCAGGCAAACTCAATAAATCTAATAATCAGAATAGAATCAATGAAAGATTGTACCAACAGGGCGGACATCCAGAGTGCAAAAGACAGCAAACTGTCTTTTATAATAAGAAGAAATAAATGAGGAATAAATATTGAGAACATGAGATGAAGAGTACTTGAAAGTGAGTCCATAGATTGTGGGAACAATACAGTGAGGAGGCAAGTCGAGTAAAGTTGTTCCCTTTGGTTCATGAGCCTAATGGTTGAGAGGTAATAACTGTTCCTGAACCTGGTGATGTGAGCCCTGAGACTGATGGTTCACCCAGAGCTCCTGGTTCAAGATTCAAAATTCATTTATTATCAAAGTATTATGCAATCTTAATATTTGTTTGCTCACAGGTAGCCAACAAAGCAAGAAACCGAAAAAAAAACAAATTAAATGAAAAAAAATAAAAAACACACGATGTGTGAGAGAAAGAAAAAATGAATACAAATCATGCAAACAATTAGTCATAGTCACACTTTATTATTTCCGGGGGAGATTGGTTTTCGTTACAGTTGCTCCATAAGTAATAAATAGTAATAGAACCATAAATAGTTAAATAGTAATATCTAAATTATACCAGTAAATTATGAAATAAGTCCAGGACCAGCCTATTGGCTCAGGATGTCTGACCCTCAATGGGAGGAGTTGTAAAGTTTGATGGCCACAGGCAGAAATGACTTCCTATGACGCTCAGTGCTGCATCTCGGTGGAATGAGTCTCTGGCTTAATGTATTCCTGTGCCCACCCAGTACATTATGTAGTGGATGGGAGACATTGACCAAGATGGCATGCAACTTAGACAGCATCCTCTTTTCAGACACCACCATGAGAGAGTCCAGTTCCATCCCCACAACATCACTGGCATCATCAATTGAAGCAAATAACAACAGCATATCAAACCAAAATTGAGTCCTCAGGTCCAAACCTTGTAGGCCCCAAGCCTCGCTTATCAGTTCATCATAACAGGCACGGAGAGTAATAGCTGGGGCAGTCTTCATAGCCTCAGTGCCATAGAAGGAGGAGTGATCATCGCAGAGAGTGAGTGAAATTGGAGTGAAGGCTCTGAATGATTTTGTGTAGACACACGCATCTTCCACTGTTTTTAATCAAGTCCTTGACACAGTGGTAAATTCATTCAGATCTACAAATGATTCCTTGAACACGGGGCAGTCCACCAACCTGAAGCAATCCCATAGCTGCTCCCTGGCCTCCTACTCTTTAGTCTGTGCCTGTATGCAGGTAGAAGGACAACCAAGTAATCAGTTTTCCAGAAATATGCTCTGGGCATGGAACAATAGGCATTCCTTCTTAGTATAGTTGTCTAGTGTGTTGGGACCTCTGGTGCTACAGGGTAAATGTTGATAGTAATTGGGCAGGGATTTCTGAAAACAAGCTTGACTGACACCCACAACTATGATATAAAATGTGTTGGAAGTTGACTATTTCTTGTTTGCTGACGGCATCATCCAGTATCTCAAGTGCTTGATTATAGTTGGCCATTGGTGGTATGCAAACTGCAGTCAGGATCATGGAGGAGAACCCTCTTGGTAAATAGAACAGCCAGCATTTAATCATAAGGTACTCAACATCGGGGGAACATGAGTACGACAAAACTGCCACATTGGAGCACCATAGAGAGTTTACCATGAAACACACACCTCCACTTTCTGCCTTTTCCGAATCAGCAGTTTGATACATCCTACGTATCAAGAAGCCTGTGGGTCTGATTGCTGAATCTGGTGTACTCTCAGTAAGCCATGTCTCGGTGAAGCACAGAACACAACAATTTCTTATTCTTTGTGATACAGCATCCTTGCCTTCTCCAGTGACTGCAAATTTGTTAAGTTAATGGGTAGAGGGGGCCTATGCCTGTGCATTTCAGCCTGTCTTGGTGCCCCCTCCACCATTCGGCCTTGGTTCCAGCCAAGGTGATGAATCTTTGTCCGCTTAAAGTTTCTGCTGTCCGTCAGAAGATCGTGAAATTTGTAGTTCATTGTTTGCTGCTTAAAGGGAAATTTCATGCTGCAGATTGAAGTCAGAATAATTCAAAAGTATATTTTGAAGTTTTGTACATAGCCTACAGAACATTGCCATGGCTTGCCAGTGCCATCTTGCATTTAGCTTGTTCTCCTTCCCCTCCTCCCACCTTCTTATTCTGGCATCTGCCCTCTTCTTTTTAAGTCTTGATAAATGGTCTAGGCCTAAAATATCAATTACTTATTCATTTTCTTAGATGCTGCCTGATCTGAGTTCCTCCAACATTTTGTGTGTGTTGCTTTTCGACTTCCAGCATCTGCAGGATCTTGTGTATTCATTTAACCACCATAAAAAGAAACCCTAAACTTCACAATTGCCCTCAGTTACTTAGCTATATATTAGCTGCCTTCATAAGACACAAGTTCTCTGGAATTCAAGAGATATTAGTCTGACAGCCTGGTCTACAGAACACAAGATGTACACAGAATTATCTGCTTAACGACACCGAGTGAAGGCTGCAGTTATCACATTTACCCGATTCAACAACATCTATTTTTGTGAGGCTCAGAGTGAACAGCATGTACTCACCTGAATTGGCAGCAGTCTTCACCTCACCTTTGGGATAGTGATCTGTAATTATACACCACAATAATACTACTTAATGGAATAATAGTATTACCACCTATTTCAACTTATCTAGATAATGGCATTCTTACAACTCAGCCTTTTCCAATGAACACAGATGGAATCTAAAATTAATGAAGGTATATTTGCAAATGAATCAATAAAATTTTGTTTTTAAATCTACACAGCACTGCCACCTGAAAAAAATGTTTAGACCAAGGATACTTATCAGTCAGCACTCAGTCAACTCTTTATTGAGATGCCTATAATATGGATTTGAACTGCAATAATAACAAAGCTCTTGGAGGACTGTGGAACTTCGAAATGAAGAACCCAAGGACTGGAGAAGTCTCAGAGCACAGGGAAAACATATTATGTATTTATGCTCTGAAAAAGGATTCAGGACAGGGATTGAAGAGGTAGTTCCAATACATTAGAAAGGAAAATATTTAATAGTGTTAGGGGTTGCTGAAATCTAGAAACATGTGTAACAGTTGATGGAGAGTAGGGCCTAATAAAAGAAAACTTTCAAATAGTCACTGATCCTTTCCAAGCTATCATCCTCTGACTACATTTAATGCTTCCATCCTCTGCTCCAATCAGACTACAGCCTTTTGTTTATAGCGTAAAATCTAAAGACTCATTTTAGAACATGGAACATAGAATAGTACAGCACAGTACAGGCCCTTCGGCCCACAACATTCCACTTAGTCTTAAAATAGACAAACTATCAACAGTTGGTCATGTAATTTTCAAAACTGGCTCACCTGGTGCAAAATTAATTAACTGATCCACACAAGTTAATATTCAAATGACAAAATATTTAAATATGTAAAGTACTGTTCAAAAATTAACATATTGAACAATAAAACTAAAACAAAATTCAGTTATTTTTCTTTAATATAATCGCCAGAAAGCATATATGGGTATTTAATCATTTGGGCAAACTGCAATAGAAATATTGCTCAAGACTGATAATATTGACAATTTCAATGTTAAGGAAATTCTTAAAAAAAACCATAACACTGACAACTTACATGTTATTGAAAAGGCACTGGCTAAAAATGAAGACCACAGGGTGCAAGGAGAAAAGAGTTTAATATCAAACAAAGATGACCAAGGTCTTCACTGAACTGGAGAGACAGAGGCTTTGTATTAGGAATTGAAAAAAACAAAGGGCCAACACAGGGAACTGTAAAACATGGACTCAGTATGGGACATCTGTGGGCAAAGACACAGCTACTAAGAATGAGAGGTGGAAGTGCATTAACAGTCAGAGGAGCAAGAGATTTGAGGTGTAGTTTCAGCTGGAGGTCAGAGACTTCCACGTGTAATACGAAATTTTCAACAAATAGCAAGACTTGACAAAGAATCATATTTATTGTAACTGAATTAGTCCTCCCATATTATACAGGCATTTACTACAAAAATACACCATTATAAAGTCATTCAACAAATTGTTTTTAAATTCACATGGGCTGCAATAGCATCTTGTTGGTTAAAAGTGAACTCATTTCAGAGATGGGGAAACAATTGGGAGCACACATCGTCTCCGAGGGGAACTTCTACCCTTCCTATTTTGCCCACAAGACTTCTTCCACCAATATTCTATCCTCTGGTTTCCTGAATACAGGTGTCCCATGCTTTTCGAACGTTCGCTTTACGAAACCTCACTGTTACGAAAGACCTACATTAGTACCCTGTTTTCGCTAACAGAAGGTGTTTTCACTGTTACAAAAAAAATCAGCGCGCGATGAAAGGCAGCGCGTGCCCCAAGCAGCTGCTCTCCCCCGGATTCGGAACGGCATTGCTTAAATACATGCTTGTGAGCAGCCGTTTGCAAGATGAGTTCTAAGGTGTCGGAAAAGCCTGAAAGAGCTCGTAAGGGTGTTATACTTAGCGTTAAACTAGATATAATTAAGCGTTTTGATCGTGGTGAACGAAGTAAGGACAACGTGAGTTTGGCTTGTGGAAGCTGATGAAGATGATTTTGAAGAGGTTTTGGCATCCCATGACCAAGAACTGATAGATGAAGAGCTGATGCAACTGGAAGAGGAAAGGATAACAATCGAAACCGAATGCAGTACCGAAATGAACGTGAAGCAACTGCGTGAGATTTTCGCTGCAATGATAAAGTACGACTTTAATTTTGAAAGGGTACGTCAGTTTAGGGGATATTTGCAGGATGGTTTGAATTCTTGCAAAGAACTGTATGATAGAAAAATGTGCGAGGCTCAGCAGTTAAGCAAGCCTTCCACATCAGCCACAGCAGACGACGAACCTCGACCTTCGACATCGAGGCGGGCAGAGATAGAAGATGAGCTGCCTGCTCTAATGGAAACAGATGACGATGAGATGACACCCCAGTGTCCCACCACCCCAACCCCCGGGCCACGGACAGATACCGATTCGCAGAGAATGCAGCGGTAGCCAGGAGGCACCCAGCACACCTTTAAGAAAAAAGCCGAAATAAACATGCTAATTAATTAGATGCTGCCCGGCACGTAAATGTCGGCCCAGATCAGAGGCGACGCAATCGGCACTGATCTGGGCCGACATTTACGTGCCGGGCAGCATCTAATTAATTAGCATGTTTATTTCGGCTTTCTTCTTAAAGATGTGCTGTGTGCCTTCCGGCTACTGCTGGACCCCTACGTGCTTTGCGGCAATGTATCGGTCGGCGGCCTGGAGGGTGGGGGCCACTGCACCACTAACACACCATCATCAGTGTGCTCTGCGCTGTCTTCCCAATTCCAGTGAGTGATACTACACTGTACATACATTATTTCTACTTTACGTCAGCTGTGTATTTTTACATGTTATTTGGTATGATTTGGCAGCTTCATAGCTTAAAGGTTACTGGAGAGAGTGTTTTTGCCAACAGCGCTTGCGTGAGATTTTTGCTACAGAGAACAGTGCCGGCAATGACTGTGGAAAAGTATTTCTACTTTATATAGGCTGTGTATTTATCAAATCATTCCTGCTTTTACTATATGTTACTGTTAATTTAGGTTTTATGTGTTATCTGGTATGATTTCGCAGGTTATTTTTGGGTCTGCAAACGCTCACAAAATTTTCCCATATAAATAAATGGTAATTGCTTCTTCGCTTTACGACATTTCAGCTTACGAACCGTTTCATAGGAATGCTCTACCTTCGGATGGCGGGGGAAACCTGTATTTTTATCTTTGCTTGTACTTATTACTTTACATGTAAACTTTTGTAGATGACAGGTCATTTAAAACTTTGACAAACCCCTCTATAGATGCAGAATGAAGGGTATCCTGACTCATATTACAGCCTTTTATGGAAACACCAATGTCCAAAACTGGAAAAGCCAACAAAAAGTGGTGGATACAGCCCAAGCCATCACAGGAAACACCCTCCCCACCAGTAAGGACATTGGCAAGAAGCACCGCCACAAGAAAGCAGCATCCATCATCAAGGACCTCCACTATCCACACCATGCTCTTGTTTCACTGCTGCCATCAGGAAGTATAGAAGCCTCATGTCCCATACCACCAGCTTTAGGGACACCTATTATTCTTCAACCATCAGGCTGCTGAACATAGAAACATACAAACATAAAAAACCTACAGCACAATACAGGCCCTTCGGCCCACAAAGCTGTGCTGAACAGGTCAAGACCTTAGAAATTACCTAGGGTTACCCATAGCCCTCTATTTTACTGATTTCCATGTACCTGTCCAGGAGTCTCTTAAAAGACCCTATTGTATCCACCTCCACCACTATCACCAGCAGCCTATTCCACACACTCACCACTCTCTGTGGAAAAAACTTACCCCTGATATCTCCTCTGTACCTACTTCCAAGCACCTTAAAACTGTGCCCTTTCATACCAGCCATTCCAGCCTTGGGGAAAAGCCTCTGACTATCCACATGATCAATGACTCTCATCATCTTATACACCTCTATCAGTTCACCTCTCATCCTCTGTCGCTCCAAGGAAAAAAGGCAAAGTTTACTCAACCTATTCTCATAAGGCATGCTCCCCAATTCAGGCAACATCCCTGTAAATCTCCTCTGCACCCTTTCTATGGTTTCCACATCCTTCCTATAGTGAGGCAACCAGAATTGAGCACAGTACTCCAAGTGGGGTCTGACCAGGGTCTGATATAGCTGCAACATTACCTCTCGTCTCCTAAACTCAATCCCACAATTGATGAATTGATGTATGCTTTCTTAACCACAGAGTCAACCTGCGCAACAGTTTTGTGTGTCCTATGGGCTCGAACCCCAAGATCCCTCTGATCCTCCACACTGTCAAGAGTCTTACCATTAATACTATATTCTGCCATCAAATTTGACCTACAAAAATGAACAACCTCACACTTTTTTGGGTTGAACTCCATCTGCCACTTCTCAGCCCAGTTTTGCATCCTAGCGGTGTCCCGCTGTAACCTCTGACAGCCCTCCACACTATCCACGACACCCCCAACCTTTGTGTCATCAGCAAATTTACTAACCCATCCCTCCACTTCCTCATTCAGGTCATTGATAAAAATCACAAAGAGTAGGGGTCCCAGAACAGATCCCTGAGGCACACCACTGGTGACCAACCTGCATGCAGAATATGACCTGTCTACAACCACACTTCACCTTCTGTGAGCAAGCTAGTTCTGGATCCACAAAGCAATGTTCCCTTGGATCCCATGCCTCCTTACTTTCTCAATAAGCCTTGCATGGGGTACCTTGTCAAATGCCTTGCTGAAATCCATATACACTACATCTACTGTTCTACCTTCATCAATGTGTTTAGTCACATCCTCAAAAAATTCATTCAGGCTCATAAGGCATGATCTGCCTTTCACAAAGCCATGCTGACTATTCCTAATCATATTATGCCTCTCCAAATGTTCATACATCCTGACTCTCAGGATCTTCTCCATCAACTTACCAACCACTAAAGTAAGACTAACTGGTCTATAATTTCCTGGGCCATCTTTACTCCCTTTCTTAAATAAAGAAACAACATCAGCAACTCCCCCCACCCCCCAATCCTCCAGAACTTCTCTCGTCCATTGATGATGCAAAGATCATTGCCAGAGGCTCAGCAATCTCCTCCCTCGCCTCCCACTGTAAGTCATCCCTACAATCGCCAAGATCCTTTTCCGCAGTGAATACTGAGGCAAAGTACTCATTAAGTACCTCTGCTATCTCCTCCCGTTCCATACACACTTTTCCACTGTCACACTTGATTGGAAGTACCTCTTCACATACTTGTAGAATGCCTTGGGGTTTTCCTTAATCCTGTCTGCCAAGGCCTTCTCAAGGCCCCTTCTAGCTCTCCAAATTTCTTACTTAAGCTCTGTCCTGCTAGCCTTATAAACTTCTTGATCTCTATCATTACCTAGTTTTTTGAACCTTTCGTAAGCTCTTTTTTTCTTCTTGACTAGACTCACAACAGCCTTTATACACCACGGTTCCTGTACCCTACCATCCTTTCTCTGTCTCATTGGAACGTACCTATGCAGAACTCCACGCAAATACCCCCTGAACATTTGCCACGTTTCTTCTGTACATTTCCCTGAGAACATCTGTCCCCAATTCATGCTTCTAAGTTCCTGCCTGACAGCCTCATATTTCCCCTTACTCCAATTAAATACTTTCCTAACTTGTCTGTTCCTATCCCTCTCCATTGCTATGGTAAAGAAGATAGAATTGTCATCACTAGGAGATAGAACTGTAATCACTATCTGCAAAATGCTCTCCCACTGAGAGATCTGACACTTGACCAGGTTCATTTCCCAATACCAGATCAAGTACAACCTCTCCTCTTGTAGGCTTATCTACATATTGTGTCAAGAAACCTTCTTGAACCCATATAACAAAATCCACCCCATCTAAACCCCTCACTCTAGGGACATGCCAATTGATATTTGGGAAATTAAAATCTCCCACCACGACAACCTTGTTATTATTACACCTTTCCAGAATCTGTCTCCCTATCTGCTCCTCGATGTTCCTATTACTAATGGGTGGTCTATAAAAAGCACTCAGTAGGGTTATTGACCCCTTCCTGTTCCTAACTTCCACCCACAAAGATTCTGTAGACAATTCCTCCAGGTCTTCCTCCTTTTCTGCAGCCGTGACACTATCTCCCCACCTCTTTTGCCTCCCTCCCTGTCCTTTCTGAAACATCTAAAGCTTGGCACAGGAAGTAACCATTCCTGCCCCTGAGCCATCCAAGTCCCTGTAATGGCCACAACATCATAGCTCCAAGTACTGATCCACGCTCTAATACTCCTTTCGCATCTCAAATAGACACATCTCAAACCATCAGTCCGCAGATAACTTCACTCCCCACAATACTGAACTGATCACTGAACGCAATCTATAGACTCAATTTCAATGATTCTACAACTCATGTTCTCACTATTATTTAAAAAGCATGGATTGGGACAGGTTGTTTTCTAGCAAAGATGTGATTGGTAGGTGGGAAGCTTTCAAAGGGGTAATTTTGAGAGTGCAGAGTTTGTATGTTCCCGTCAGGATTAAAGGCAAATTGAATAGGAATAAAGAACCTTGGTTCTCAAGGGATATTACAACTCTGATAAAGAAGAGGGAGTTGTATGAAATGTATAGGAAACAGGGGGTAAATCAGGTGCTTGAGGAGTATAAGAAGTGCAAGAAAATACTTAAGAAAGAAATCAGGAGGGCTAAAAGAAGACATGAGGTTGCCTTGGCAGTCAAAGTGAAGGATAACCCAAAGAGCTTTTACAAGTATATTAAGAGCAAAAGGATTGTAAGGGATAAAATTGGTCCTCTTGAAGATCAGAGTGGTCGACTTTGTGCGGAACCAAAGGAAATGGGGGAGATCCTAAATAGGTTTTTTGCATCTGTATTTACTAAGGAAGCTGGCATGAAATCTATGGAATTGAGGGAATCAAGTAGTGAGACCATGGAAATTGTACAGATTGAAAAGGAGGAGGTGCTTGCTGTCTTGAGGAAAATTAAAGTGGATAAATCCCCAGGACCTGACAGGGTGTTCCCTCGGACCTTGAAAGAGATTAGTGTTGAAATTGCAGGGGCCCTGGCAGAAATATTTAAAATGTCGCTGTCTACGGGTGAAGTGCTGGGGGATTGGAGAGTGGCTCATGTTGTTCCGTTGTTTAAAAAAGGATCGAAAAGTAATCCGGGAAGTTATAGGCCGGTGAGTTTAACGTCAGTAGTAGGTAAGTTATCGGAGGGAGTACTAAGAGACAGAATTCTACAAGCATTTGGACAGACAGGGAGGTTAGTTAGGAAAATTCAGTCGCTAGGTATACATGGAGAGGTGGTAAATTGGATTAGACATTGGCTCGATGGAAGAAGCCAGAGAGTGGTGGTACAGAATTGCTTCTCTGAGTGGAGGCCTGTGACCAGTGGTGTGCCACAGGGATCAGTGCTGGGTCCATTGTTATTTGTCATCTATATCAATGATCTGGATGATAATGTGGTAAATTGGATCAGCAAGTTTGCTGATGATACAAAGATTGGAGGTGTAGTAGACAGTGAGGAAGGTTTTCAGAGCCTGCAGAGGGACTTGGACCATCTGGAAAAATGGGCTGAGAAATGGCAGATGGAGTTTAATACTTATAAGTGTGAGGTATTGCACGTTGGAAGGACAAACCAACATAGAACATACAGGATTAATGGTAAGGCACTGAGGAGTGCAGTGGAACAGAGGGATCTGGGAATACATATACAAAATTCCCTAAAAGTGTCGTCACAGGTAGATAGGGTTGTAAAGAGAGCTTTTGGTACATTGGCCTTTATTAATCGAAGTATTGAGTATAAGAGCTGGAATGTTATGATGAGGTTGTATAAGGCATTGGTGAGGCCGAATCTGGAGTATTGTGTTCAGTTTTGGTCACCAAATTACAGAAAGGATATAAATAAGGTTGAAAGAGTGCAGAGAAGGTTTACAAGGATGTTGCCGGGACTTGAGAAACTCAGTTACAGAGAAAGGTTGAATAGGTTAGGACTTTATTCCCTGGAGCGTAGAAGAATGAGGGGAGATTTGATAGAGGTATATAAAATTATGATGGGTATAGATAGCGTGAATGCAAGCAGGCTTTTTCCACTGAGGCAAGGGGAAAAAAAAACCAGAGGACATGGGTTAAGGGTGAGGGGGGAAAAGTTTAAAGGGAACATTAGGGGGGGGGCTTCTTCACACAGAGAGTGGTGGGAGTATGGAATGAGCTTGGCTGCTTGTCAGTCTTTGAGGGTATTTTTTTTTCATAAATATATTGCATTTCTTTGTTCTATTGTGAATGCCTACAAGAAAATTAATCTCAGGTGACATGTAGGTACTTCGATAATAAATTTACTTTGAACTTTTAAGCATGAATTGAATCACTGAGCACAGTAACTATCTAACTATCTCTGAGGTCATTTTGGAAGCAGTTTACATTCCACCTCAGGCCAATGTCAAGCAGGCTTTAGATGATCTGAGCAATGGGATTAACATGCACGAAACAACGCACTCTAACACCTTCACCATCGCTTTGGGATATTTTAACCAAGCCAGTCTGAAAAAACAAAATCACTAAGCAACTACCATCAACAGATTACTTGCAATGCCAGAGGAAACAACACCATTGCTACACCACCGTGCTATTCCACGCCCTCACTTCAGGAAGTCTGATCACCTGGCTGTACTTCTACTCCGAGTATAGACAGAGACTGAAGACTGGAGCACCAGCAGTTAGGACCAAGATATGGATAAGGGAATCACAGGAGCGCCTACAGGACTGCTTTGAATCGGTGGACTGGACTGTACTCAGGGATTCATTTTTGAATCTGGATGAGTATACCGACTTCATTAAAACCTGTGTGGATGAGTTTGTGCCCACAAAGACTTACTGTACATTTCCAAACCAAAAGTCGTGGATAAACCAGGAGGTATGTCACCTGCTGAAGGCTAGATCTGTGGCATTCAAGTCTGGCGACCCAGCACTATACCAGAAAACCAGGTATGATTTGTGGAGGGATATTTCAAGGATGAAGAGACAATTTCAAACGAGGTTGGAGGCGACATCGGATGCACAGCAACTGTGGCAGGGTCTGCAAGACATTACTTCCTACAAAGCAAAATCTAATAGCATGAATGGCAGTGATGCTTCACTACCCAGATGAACTCAATGCCTTCTATGCATGCTTTGAAAGGGAGAACACAACTACAGCTGTGAAGATCCCTGCTGCATCTGATGACCCTGTGATCTGCGTCTCAGAGGCCGATGTCAGGCTGTCTTTAAAGAGAGTGAACCCTTGCAAGATGGAACGTCCCGATGGAGTACCTGGTAAGGCTCTGAAAACCTGTGCCAACCAACTTGTGGGAGTATTCAAGCACATTTTCAACCTCTCACTGCTACAGGCAGAAGTTCCCACTTGCTTCAAAAAGGCATAAATTATACCAGTGCCTAAGAAAAATAATGTGGGCTGCCTTAATAACTATCACCTGGTAGCACTCACATCGACAGTGATGAAATGCTTTGAGAGGCTGGTCATGATTAGACTGAACTCCTGCCTCAGCAAGGACCTGGACCCATTGCAATTTGCCTATTGCCACAATAGGTCAATGGCAGACGCAATCTCAATGGCTCTCCACATGACTTTAGATCACCTGGGCAACACAAACACCTATGAAAGGATGCTGTTCATTGACTATGGCTCAGCATTTAATACCATCATTCCCAGAATCCTGATTAAGAAGTTGCAGAACCTGGGCCTCCGTACCTCCCTCTACAATTGGATCCTCGACTTCCTAACTGGAAGACCACAATCTGTGCAGATTGGTGATAACATATCCTCCTTGCTAATGATCAATACTGGCGCACCTCAGGGGTGTGTGCTTAGCCCACTGCTCTACTCTCTGTATACACATGACTGCGTGGCTAGGCATTGCTCAAGTACCTTCTACAAATTCGCTGACGGTACAACTATTGTTGGTAGAATCTCAGGTGGTGACAAGAGGGTGTACAGGAGTGAGATATGCCAACTAGTGGAGTGGTGCCGCAACAACAACCTGGTACTCAACATCAGTAAGACAAAAGAGCTGATTGTGGACTTCAGGAAGAGTAAGACGATGGAACACACACCAATCCTCAGATGAAGAGATTGAGCAGTTTCAAGTTCCTGGGTGTCAAGATCTCTGAGGATCTAACCTGGTCCCAACATATCCATGTAGTTATAAAGAAGGCAAGACAGCTGCTATACTTTATTAGGAGTTTGAAGAGAATTAATTATAAAAGATGTAATAGCAGCATATTTGGATAGCAGTGGCAGGATAGGTCCGAGTCAGCATGGATTTACGAAGGGGAGATCATGCTTGACCAATCTGCTGGAATTTTTTGAGAATGTAACTATGAAAATGGACATGGGGAAGCTAGTGGATGTAGTGCAGGGGTCCCCAACCTTTTTTGCATTGCAGACCGGTTTCATATTGACAATATTCTTCCGGACCGGCCGACCCAGGGTGGGGGTCAGGGGGTTGCCAACGGACAAGAGTAGCAGTCAAATACGCTGGGTTTACCCCGAGAAAGACTACAATGACCATGAAGCCTTGCGCGGGCACCAGTGCGCATGCGTGTCCGATTTTTTTTTCTACAAATCGTTTTTGGCGATTCTGTTTCGGGGGGGTGTTAATCAAGTCTGGAATATAGATGATAATTAGCTAATACACTCAATTTCGTTTCTAAAAGGATTTATCTAACAAATTTAATATTAAACACACAGCACTTATTTTCCTTGCATGAATACAGAGATAAGTCAATTATCAGGGGAGGACAGGGGAGCTTGAAGTAAATGTTGAACGACCTTCCAGTAGAAGTGATAGAGGCAGGTTCAATATTATTATTTAAAGAAAAATTGGATAGATATATGGACAGGAAAGGAATAGAGGGTTACGGGCTGAGTGCAGGTCGGTGGGACTAGGTGAGAATAGCGTTCAGCACGGACTAGAAGGGCAGAGATGGCCTGTTTCCGTGCTGTAATTGTTATATAGTTATATAAGTCAATAGCATCATAACATTTTAAGTATCTTTTGGATGTTAAACACACAGCATATATTTTCCCCATATGAACATATAAAATCGTTGCCACACACCAATATCGCTGAATCAGTGGGAGCCCTGGGATTGTTTTCCTGCAACAAGACAGTCCTATCAAAGGGTGACGAGAGACAGCGATACTCGAACGGGGTTCCTTATGTCCAGTCTATTCCGCAATTTAGTTTTCATTGCATTCATTGCAGAGATACGTTGGAAATGGAAGCAACGATTTCAGTGCTTTTGTGGCTATCTCAGGATATTCAGCCTTGATTTTGATCCATAATGCCGGCAGAGATGTTAGGTCAAACATACTTTTCAGCCCGCCGTCATTTGCAAGCTCGAGGAATTGATCTTCTTCCCGCGGTGAAATGGATGATGCGTGGGTAATGACCTCGCATGCGTAATGGCTCAACAGTGGGCGTGACAGGGATCGAGGAAAGGTGCAGCTGACTCCTATCGCCAAATCATATCGTTTCCTCGCAGCCCAGTAGCACATGCTCTGCGGCCCAGTGGTTGGGGACAGCTGATGTAGTGTACCTGGACTTTCAGAAAGCCTTTGATAAGGTCCTACATAGGAGGTTAGTGTGCAAAATTAGAGCAAATGATACTGTGGGTAGGGTACTGACATGGATAGAAAATTGGTTGGCAAACAGGAAACAAAGAGTAGGGATTAATTGTTTGCGTTTAAATTTTCAACCTGTTGCTTGCGTAGGGATTAATGGGTGCTTTTCAGAATGGCAGGCAGTGGGGTACCGCAAGACTCGGTGCTGGGACTGCAGCTATTTACAATATACAAACGGCACATTAATGATCAGGGGATTAAAAGTAACATTAGCAAATTTGTAGATGACACAAAGCTGGGTGGCAGTATGAAATGTGAGGAGGATGTTATGAGAATGCAGGGTAACTTGGACAGGTTGGGTGAGTGGACAGATGCACGGCAGATGCACTTTAATGTGGATAAATGTGAGGTTATCCACTTTGGTGTCAAGAACAGGACAGGAAGATTACTATCTGAATGGTGTCAAGTTAGGAAAAGGGGAAGTACAACGAGATCTAGGTGTCCTTGTTCATCAGTCACTGAAAGTAAGCATGCAGGTACAGCTGGCAGTGAAGAAAGCTAATGGCATGCTGGCCTGCATAACAAGGGGAACTGAGTATAACAGCAAAGAGGTCCTTCTGCAGTTGTACAGGGCCCTGGTGAGACCACACCTGGAATATCGTGTACAGTTTTGGCCTTCAAATTTGAGGAAGGACATTCTAGCTATTGAGAGAGTGCAGCGTAGGTTCACGAGGTTAATTCCCGGGATGGAGGGACTGTCAAATGTTGAAAGGTTGGAGTGACTGGGGTTGTATACACTGGAATTTAGATGGATGAGGGGGGATCTGATGGAAACATATAAGGTTATTAAGGGATTGGACACGCCAGAGGCAGGAAACATGTTCCCGATGTTGGAGTAGTCCAGGACCAGAGGCCACAGTTTAAGAATAAGGGGTAGACAATTTAGAACGGAGTTGAGGAAAAACTTTTTCACACAGAGGGTTGTGGTTCTGTGGGATGCTCTGCCTCAGAAGGCAGTGGAGGACAATTCTCTGGATTCTTTCAAAAAAGAGTTAGATAGAGCTCTTAAAGATAGCGGAGTGAAGGGATACGGGGAGAAGGCAGGAAAAGGGTACTGATTGTGGATGACCAGCCATGATCATAGTGAATGGTGGTGCTGGCTCGAAGGGCTGAATGGCCTACTCCTGCACCTATTGTCTATTGGGCATCTCAACAAATACACTTAAAAACTTCTATTGTTGTACTGTCACGAGCATTCTGACAGGCTGCATTACTGTCTAGTATGGAGGGACTACTGCACAGGACTGAAAGAAGCTGCAGAAGGTTGTAGATCTAGTCAGCTCCATCTTGGATACTAGCCTACAAAGTACCCAGGACATCTTCAGGGAGCGGTGTTTCAGAAAGGCAGCGTCCATTATTAAAGACCTCCAGCACCCAGGGCATGCCCTTTTCTCACTGTTACCATCAGGTAGGAGGTACAGAATCCTGAAGGCACGCACTCAGCGATTCAGGAACAGCTTCTTCCCCTCTGCCATGCGATTCCTAAATGGACATTGAACCTTTGGACACTATTTCACTTCTTTAAAAAAATACAGTATTTCTGTTTTTGGATGTTTTAAAAATCTATTCAATATACATATACCATAATTGATTTACTTATTTATTGTTATTTTATTTATTAATTTTTTTTCTCTGCTAGATTATGTATTGCATTCAACTGCTGCTGCTAAGTTAACAAATTTCACGTCACATGCCAGTGATAATAAACCTGATTCTGATTCTGACATGGGCCACCCAAAAGTATCAAGCAAACATTGTTTAGTCTCCAGCTTAAATAGTAAGTCATACAAAAGAGAAAAAAAATAAACAGATCTGGACTTAAATTGAGGCCATACTACTTCAAAGAATAAAGTAAGGATTACAAGAACACAGTCAAGATTCTTTCAGATACAAAGAAAATAGGCTTATTGTCACCACACAAAATGCACAATTAAAGATGATCAAATATTAACAAGGATATTAAGGAAACAAAAATTCAAATTAATTAGTGAACAAATTATTGCCACTAATGATAATAAAACAGATCTTAAACAGCAACTCCACATACCATCCCTTAAACACAGGGTAAATCAGAAATTACCTTGCCATTGCTTTGGCAAATTTGCTTTTGGTATTAGGAAGGTATCTATTCTGGCTGGAAAGGCAAAATGGGAACCTGTCTTTATATGCTTGCCAAGCAATATCACATCCTGAGAAGGCATAATTAAATCAATAAAGACAGTAGAGTCCCTTTTAAATCTGGGGGTCCTTCGCCCTGCCTCATCCCATGACAATAGCCCTGTTTGGCCAGTTTGGAAACCTGATGGTTCATGCGCATGGTCATTGGTTATCACCAGCTAAATCAGTTTGCCCCTTCGCTGGCCATAGCTGTTCCAGACATTGGGACCCTGAATGAGGATCTTTCTAGTGGGACTGACCTGTATTATGTTATTATTGATGATGCTAATGCTCTCTTCTCCATTCCTATTGCTAAGTCATCCTAAGATCAGTTTGCATTTACCTGGAAGAGCCTTCAGTACACCTTTACATGGTTTCCACAGGGATATGTGTGGTGGCATGGGATTTATGTGAATGTGCCCTATCCCTCAGAATTAAAGTAGCTCACCATATAGATAATGTGCTATTAAGGAAATCCTCTGAAGAGCTGGTTTCTGAAGCCCTTAATATTTTGATTGATCAGATGAGAGGGTATGGGAAACTAACCCTGGTAAAGTACAGGGTCCAGCTACAACTGTTCATTTTCTGGGAATACAATGGATGAAGGGCGATAGGATAATTCCAGATAAGGTCAGAAATAAAATCCAGACATAACACACTCTACGGCAAAACAAGAAGCCCAATGCTTTGTTGGCTTTTTGGGAAACAGGCAGCACCACATACTGTATCCCATTTGACTACGCTTTTTTGAGCCCTGTATGCTGTGACCAGAAAGAAATTTATTTTTATATGGGGCCCCATGCAACAATCAGCTTCTGAAGCTGCAAAGGCCATCACCACAGCATTACACATCTCATCATGGAGTGGGCCACTTCTTTGAACTACAAGTTTCTGTTAAAGATGATGTGACAATCTGGAGTCTGTGGTAGAAGAATGGAGGAAGCAATATGCCTCTGGGTTTCTGGTCCTGAAAGTTTCCTGAAGCTGCCACCAGATACACTGCATTTAGGAAACAGCTTCCTGCCTGTTACTGAGCTTTAACAGAGACTAAAACACAGGCAGGGGATTATCTCATCCCTCTCCGACTTGACTTTCCTACTATGAGATTGGCATTCTCTGACACACTCGCCCATGAGGTAGGGCGTGCACAACAGAGTTCAGTCGTCAACTGGAAGTAGCATAATTCTGAACAAGCAAAGGCACTGGACAGAATTCGTAAAATACATGAACTGGTTTGACTCAGGCTATGTCACTCACACCTGAAGTTACTCCAGGCGAAGCCTCGTCTGTTGTACGAAGAATTCACTTTAATCTTGTCTCCTGCTTCACCAGCAGCTCTGGGATATGGACGAGTGGTCGTCGTGTTTGGAAGGCTGCTACCATTAACCTTCTCATCCAACAAGTGCTGAAAAAGGAAGGCTGTGATGGGCTGAGTCAATATACAGAGCTTTCAGCAGTTCATACTGTCATCGTGCATAAACCGAAGCTCCTATTTATACCGATTCCTGGGCTGTTGCTAACGGACTTGCTGTCTAGTTGCCCTGATGGAACCAGCAGTCCAACACTGTTATGGGATGTCCCTTATGGGGAACAGAGATATGAAAGACATTTGGAACTATTCAGCACATGTTACTATTACAGTTTACCATGTTGACACCCAATTGAAAGATGATTCACAATGTGATGATTTAACAAAATTGCTGAGAAACTTGCTTGTGTTGACATGGTGATGTCTAGCCCCCACCCTCAAATAGCGTTATTGCCACTTGCTCAGTGGGCCCATGAATTTTCTGCTTGCAGCATGAAAGGTATCTGTACAAGTTAAACACTGTAGGTTTGTTAAGAAATGCTTGTTAATACTCTCTCTTGGCCTCAAGGCACCAGTGACATGAGAACAAAAGACTGAAGAGTTTATCCTGTCTCTGCATGTCTCTCAGTGCTTATGGATTGAACCCCTGATTGAGGGGGTCTTTCACTCAGTTCTTAGGACTGCAACTAGACTGAAGAACTATGATCATCAGTGCCTAGGACCCAGTTGATTTCACGAGTCAAAACTTCTGGTCAAGATGGTGCCAGCGAACTATGATTCCTTGGGCAACATCTCTCCAGAGAGCAAATCTCTCCAATTATTTCACTTTTTCTACACCTTCTGCTTGTTCTTTTTGTCTTGTTTGTGTTACGGAAGCTGTTGGAGCTGGTGACATACAGATTGGAACTCCATCGAAGGATCCAGCGCTCTAGTGTCCGCAGAGCTATCTCATGGAGATTGGTGGGGGAGGGGGGCGTCGAAAAGGCCCGAGAATACTCGTGGAAAAGACCAGAGACCAAGGTTATGTGCAAGTCCATCTCGAAGCAGTAAGGAAGACTGAAATATCGAGATGAATGCAGTGGGGGTCAGTGATGGTCCTTGTATGCTGACAAAAAGTTGTTTTGGATATTCTGAGATTTATGTGATCATTGGACCGTACTTTATATTGGTTTGCTTTAGCTTTCCGGTGTTTTCTTTCTCATGGCTGATCGGCAGGTGGAGGTTTTGATGCTACTGTTGCTGTTCTTTTCTGTGTAAGGGGGCGGGAATTGTTATTGTTGCTGTTTTTTCTGCAGGGGAGGGTGGAGTACTTGATGTTATCGTTGCTGTTCTTTTTCTGCATGGGAAGGGAGTGGGGGATTTCTGGGGTCTGAGAATTTTGTTTCTTTTCTTTTACATGCTGGGGGTAAGGGGGGGGGTTGAGTTAATGTCTATTCTTTCATCAGCCCCCATGGTCTGTCTGTATTTCATGGCTACCTGGAGAAGACAAATATCAGAGTTGTTTTGTACATACTTTGACAGTAAAATGGAATGAACCTTCAAATCAGAATTCGGAGCTCTCCTGACAATAGTGACAATCAAGTTCCCTGACAACAGCAACAATCAAGTTCCCTGACAAAGCGACAATCAAATCTCCCAACAATAGCAACAATCAAATGCAGACTACGAACCATGATCCCCGAAATCTTTGTAAATTACTACGTATTATTTTGTGTTTTCTATTTTTTTGTTAATAATTTAGGCTTAAGTCATTTTGTTGTACTTATATGATTCACACTACAGTTCCTGGACACTCAAATTGTTTGTCTTTTTTGGGTCTGATCATCAAAGTAGTCCATTACACTGACAGTAGTGAAAACTGAGAGGAAGCTACTGGCATAATGAAGGAAGCCCTGAACACCACCAGAGATTGAAGACCTTTATTGCTGTCTTAAATGCCAGTGGCGTAATGGGAAGTAAATAAGTCTTAAGTTAAAATTGCATCGCACTGATCTGTTAAAAGGATCAATGCAATTCATTTTTAAAATAAGACAGAAGAAATTCATAACATGAAAATTTTCAAAATAATGCGATTTCCTGTAGTCAACCAATCTACTCAACTACTGAAGCATAAAGGCAAATACAACGTGCACAAAATCTTGTTTATGTAGCAGACCATCTCACTTGTTAGATCCCCTTGGTAGTACAATTGTATTTATAGACATTGAATTGCAAAAACAAACCACCCATTGTAACTGTCAGGTGAAATACATTTAAAACAACTAAAACAGGTTAATTTAACCAATGAAAAACTCATCTACCATACACCACAAAATACTTCCCCTCAAGTTTACTTTGTATTACGAAACACATTAATTTTAAACACAACACAAGCCTTCAATAAGGTAAGGCTTACCGACAATTCAGCTGAAAAGATTAGCACCAAATAAAAGCCGACAACTTGCCAAATAGATTTAACTTAGCTCAGGCTTTAGAGTACACCTTCTAAACCAACCATGAAGACTTTTACTCTAGTTATGTTCAATACTCATCGTCAAGAAATACCCGGAAATATATCTTTAACTCAACTGGCAGCAACTATCTTCAGAGTTCCTATAGTAATTATATTCTCATACATACTTCTACCAACAAGTCACTATACAAAAAGGAAACATCATCGACCACATTAATCTTTATGATAGCAACACTAAACGCAAATATTATATTTACAAAATGCACAGTAGGCTAAACGCTAATTCAAGTTTTAGCAAGGAGATTAAGTTAAGGCGTGTTTTGACAGTATGGCTGGTGTTTGGAAAGGAGAGAGATATGTTTCAGGGAAACCCCAGTGCAGGTTCGCCTCTCTCTGGGCACGTACACCATTAAAGCACAAATACTATAATACTAGTACTGGAGTGTCAGCTACTTCCTTACCTACGGAGCTTTCTTGCGATCCTTGCCCAAAACTTTTCCTCACTTCGTTTCATCGGCAGCGCCGGACTTTAATGTTAAACACGCTGGGGACTAAAATGGGTGGGAGCCGAGCCGAAAAG
This sequence comes from Mobula birostris, assembly GCF_030028105.1. Classification (NCBI taxonomy): domain Eukaryota; kingdom Metazoa; phylum Chordata; class Chondrichthyes; order Myliobatiformes; family Myliobatidae; genus Mobula; species Mobula birostris. The sequence continues at coordinate 50,662,558 of NC_092394.1, forward strand.
AGAGTGTACACCCAGCGAAACAACGGAAGAGAAGCGACGAGCACCGTACTCAATGACTCGCTAGACCTTCCGCCTCAGACTCCAACCGACCGCGCTCCGTCCCCGCTCCGGCTCGCGCTCGCGCTCGCACCCGCACCCGCACCCGCTCCCGCCACCGCGGTGCACGTGCACGCGCGCGTCCGGCGCCCTTTCCCCTGCGCTGCGCAGGGTGACGCGGGGATGCTCTGGACGCTCTGCTGAAGTATCCTTGATTTTAAAAAAACCGCCGCCTCCTCAAGCAGAAACAGATTAACGTAAAATATGAGAACTCAAGGTATAAAATGTAGTCATTGTTGATGTATATTTAAAGAGTCTGTTTCCGTTATCACGCGCTCTGTTACGTATTTCCCTTTGCACTGATGGTTGGGCAGTGACGCACGGACCGCCGGTGCCGTGCTGACGTAACGCGCGTTGCGCGGGAACTGTCGACATGGAGACGGCGAACGGTACGGAGCCGGGAGTTGGTGATGGGGATGGGCGGGAGCCTGAGCCCGAGGCCGAGGCGAGCGGTAGCGGTAGCTCTGCGGCTCGAACATCGTCCGCCGGCGCTGCGTACGAGCTACCCTGGTGAGCGATAGCGCTGTCCGGCATCATCCGTGCAGCATGTTGTAATGGGGTTCGGGCATTGTAAATCCCCTAACAGAGGCATGTGATGGGCGGGTGGTCGGGCAGCCCCTCCCGGGTGAGGAATACTCCATCTCTGGGTGATTGAGAAGGCCACTGATGGGCTCTTTTGTGTCCTTCTGACACATGAGCATCTGCAATGCTCTTCCTCTAACTTGAGCTAGGAGTCAATGGGGCTCAGGGAGACTGTGAGCGCGTCAGTACATTGTTTCCTCTGCCCACTTGTGTTAATTTATGTTATGAAAACTATTGTGTTGCTGCAAAATGCTCATTGTCTTGTCACTTATATCTTGAGTACGTATGCCCAGGCCAATGAACTTGAATCTGAACACCTGGTAGTTCAGTAAATACCGACTCAGTCCTGAAGCCCGAAACGTCGACTGTATGTTCATTTCTATAGATGCTGCCTGACTTGCTGAGTTCCTCCAGCATTTTCTCTGTTGCTTTGGATTTCCAGCATCTGCAGACTTTATCTACTTCAGCATATAGTTGTCTATTTCTGGAGTTAGCTTCTGTTGCCAACTTGATAGTAACTGGGACTTAAGTAACAGAATGTTAGCTGGGGGAGGGTATTGACGTTGGTTTGCTTACTTTTTTCGATGAATTTGAATGGGTTTGAGGTGACTTTGTTGGTTGAATTGCCTACTGTAAGTAATCCAAATCTCAGAAGCATTTGTGACAGCATGAATCATCAGTAGGCCTAGCTTTGCGCAGGTCTGACATTTTTGTTGTACTATTTATTTTTAAACCTTTTCAGAAATACCTGGAGAAGGTTATACTGTCCTTGTGCACTGTTCTACTGTTCAATACGTTGACTTGACTTGGTGCATTCGGACAGGCTGCATCTCCAGCTGGTAAGAGGGGTGGGGGGGGGCTACTGCACGGGATCAAAGTAAATTGGGGAAAGTTGTAAAATTACCTCCATCATGGGCACCAGCCTTTATGTTATCCAATACATCTTCAAGGAGCGGCGCCTCAGGAAAGAGGTGTCCATCATTAAGGACCCCCACCACCCAGGACATGCCCTCTTCTCATTGTCACTGTCAGAAAGGAGGTAAAGAAAAGCCTGAAAGTGCACACTCAGCGATTCAAGAACAGTTTTTTCCACTCTGCCATTCGATTTCTAAATGGACACTGAACCCATGTACACTACCTCACTACTTTTTATGTCTGTTTTTGCACTACTTATTTAATTATTTAATGTATATACATAATTTTTTCTTTATCATGTATTGTACTGCTGCCCCAAAGTTAACAAATGTTATGACATATGCCAGTGATATTAAACCTGATTCTTTAGAAGTAGGCTACTGGCTCCTCAAGCCTGGTGTAATGCTGAGATTTGATTATGAATATGGCTGATATCTCCCATGCTTCATTTCCTTTCTGTGACATTTCATTATCGCCCTCGAGGCCCTGATCTTGCCAAAATTTATCTATGTCTTTAAAGATGTAGCATCCACATCCCTTTGGCATGGAGGGTTCCGGGGATTCACTACTCTGTGAAAAGAAATTCCCACATACCTCAGTTTTAAATGACTGCCTTCTTGTCTTGAAACTATGCCTCCTGGTTTGAAATTCTCCCATTAGTGGAAACATCAGTTTCTTCTCTGTTAAGTCCGCATTACATTTTGTATATTTCAATAAGATCACTCCTCATTCTTCTCAACTTCAAGGAGTATAGGTCCAACTTCTTCAGCCATTTATGATGATACAGTACACCACCTTCCTGTCTGATTTCTTTCCACCCCTACAGAGTCTCAAAATTGACATGGATCTGCAATATTCTGAACATTTGAGAATCTGAAACTGGATAGAGAATAAACTCCAGAGTTTAATAAAGTAGTTCCAAGTTGGTTCAGTTATTGGACTGTTATCCTGAAACCCCGTTTCCTAATTTGGGGCTGTCCTGCTAGAGGAAACAGCAGCTCTCAATCCATCTTGGATTTCTCACCACTTACTTAAAAGCCTGTTTTACTCTGTCTCACTCGACTGATGTCAAGAAGTTATTTCTCCCCATCGTTAGAGAAGCGTAGACAGAAATGCAGATTTCATTTCCAAGGGTGGAATTCTTTACTCTAGGGAATTCTGGACTATGTTGGAATAAGGAGTTCTGGGAACAGGCGGGAAAGTGGGGCTGAAGCAAAGTGACCTCCACCATCATCTAATTAAACGTCTGCTGTGGAGTTGGAAGTCCACCCACACCATTTTTTAATATGAAAATTATGATAATTCTCTCTTCTCATAATCAATCTAGTCCTTCTATGTTGCACCAAGATACATTTATGTTTCCTTGGATAAAGAGACAAAAAATATTTACCCTCCCTCCCCCACATTTTAATTCTGACTTCTGCCCCCTTCCTTTCCAATCCTGATAAAGCACTTTGGCTTGAAATGTCTATTTGTTTCCCTCCATAAATGCTCCATGAGTTGCTGAGTTCCTCCAGCATTTTGTGTGTTGATCAAAAGCACAATTTAATCTATTTTGCTTGGTGCAGTTTTGCCAAAACAATGTTGAATTGAAATAATGTATCCTTTTGGACTATTCTGCTTGCAATAAAGGCCCATGTACTGATAAAATTGGTGTTGTGCTAGTCATATTTGCAAAAAGCACTACTGGATTTTTTTTGTGACAGATTTTATAAGTACAGGAGTAGGATTGAGGGTAGTAATCCCCTGTACCTTACTGTGTAGTAAGCAGCTTCCCAAAGGTGATTCACAAGGACATTGTCAAACAAATATTGACTTCATCTCACACAAGAATGGACCTTTAATGAAGCATATCTTTGACAGCAAGTAAATGCAAGAAATATTTTAAAGTTGTAAAGAAGGCTTCAAAAATAAAAATTGATAAATACGGTCAAATTAAAGAGTATCATTTAAATAAACTTCCCGTGTGTCAGCCAGTTTTGTGGTTTTGTACGGCAGGTATTGTTCTCACACTTCTAATTGTTTCTTGTCAAGCCACTCCTGCAGCTCGTAGCTCTGTCAGTGCACCACGGCGAAGCCGTCTTGGATCTTGCTGAAAGGGCACGTTTGGACCAGGTGGAGGATGTTCTGGGTTGGGGCACCACAGGGACAAGCTTCAGTTTGTCGGGCGCCCGATCTGTATAATGTTTGCGCTCTTTTGGCCTGTCGACTTCAGAGTCTATTTGCAGCTGTCCAGTTTTCTCTGGTAGCTGTAGTAAAGCCCAGGAGGAGTGAGATGGATTCGTCGATTAGATCTCTGCTGGGGTGGGGGGAGGTGTGGGATGGCATGTTGGTATGCCGGTATTAGTGCCATTCATTGTGTTTGTCATAGGAGTCGAGGTTTTTCAAGTTGTAGAAAGGTTTTCAGGATTTGCGTCGGGAAGTTGGAGGAGCATTTTCGATGAGTTTATGAACTGGAATTTTGCAGGGCATATTTTGGATATGCTTGTGGAATTCTGCTGAATCTGCTCTTCTACACATCTCTGGGGGTGCTGTTCCACTCAATGTTGGGATCCTTTGGCCAGGTGTGGATTTTAGGGTTCCTGAGATTATTTTCATGGAAGTATGGAGCTGTATACTGATGATGTCTGTGTGAACACTTCTCTCCCAGGTGGGTGCGCAATATTCGGTGACTGAGAAACATAGTGCAGGCTAGATGGGGGGGTTAAAATGTTGAGTTTTAGAAAATGGGATAATGCTCATTATTTTTGAGCATCTGAGGTTATTATGTATTGAATTACTATCTACTACACATTGTTAAAGGTTATGAAATGGAACTTAGTTTTAACTTGCAAGGGGAAATGAATAATTATAGATTGGAATAATCCTGCTGAAGGATCTCGACCTGAAACATCGACTCTTTTCCATAGATGCTGCTTGGCCTGCTGAGTTCCTCCAGCATTTTGTGTGTTGCTTGGGTATGTCTCAGCCGAGTAACAAACTGACTCTGGATAGGATTGACCACTTAATTCCCAGTCCAAATATGGTATTAAATATGTCTACATATGAATTACCAGTGAAACAAAATGTAATATTTGAAAGGTATGTAAATATTGGTGTAGCTTACATTCAATCTTTGAGATAATTTATATTGCACTGGATCTAGTGCCTCTGTTTCCCGTGAGTAGATCATCACCAGGAAATCCCAGGCTAAATATAAATTTGCCAGTACTTGATAAGATGATTTGCCAAACAAGTCTTTGCAAACATTGTGCAGGACCTTTTGCATGAATATAATGTGCTTTTTTTTTTGACGAATATATTCCTTTGTCAATAGCTTTTTCTTCTCTCCTCTCTCCCTATTCCTCATTTAAAAAGTCTTCACTCCTTTTTCCATGTTTTCTGTCATCTCTTTAATTCATTGTGACTTTCTTAGGTCCAAGATTATTGCAGAATGATGCAGTGTTACAATTTGTTTTGATCTAAATCTAAGTTATAGAGAAGTCTTTCAACTTCCTAGTGTTGCACTATCGTGGCTGGAATACCTGTTACTTTATTGTTGGGTCAGAATTCTGGAATTCCCTCCTTGACAGCATTGTGGATTCACCATCAGTCAATGCAGGGATTGCAATATTTCTGTATATAAAAAAAAGAATCTTTTTGAAGCAGCTAGAAATTGGAAATAAATATGGCTATTTGACCTTGCAGATTTGCCTAGATTTGATAGATATATTTAAAACTCTAAACCTACTTGGGTCTGTCTCATCTTCCATTATGTAGGTGTCCTTTGATTTATGAGTTTTTTGCTATACAGTAGCACAATTGATTTTTGAGAGTATTTGTCCCTGCATCACTAAGCCTTTACTGTAACAAAAATCCTTTATGTTAAATGGCAAAGGGAAGACTTGTATCAATATTAGCAACAAGCAACAATAGGAATTGTGCTGAAGCTACATGCTGTTCAGTGGACTGATAATCGTTAAATACAGACTGGACCATCTTAATAGCCAATGAGCCATTAACCTAAAAAAAAGTGGCTTATTGATTAATTATTGATTCAATTGGGTATTGAAAATAATCCTCTGCTGCTTCTAGTAAAATGTTACCTCCGGAAATATGTGGTATGTTAACAAAAGGAAGATGGAGAGGAAGGAAAAGGGTAGGTCAGAAGATCATAAACAAAGACATGGGCCCCTTCATTTAGTGAAGGAAAAAATGAGATTTTATGGCAAGATTTTAAAGAATATGATTGGGAGATTGATGTTGTGAAAGTGCCAATATGATGAAAGGCAGCCATGGCTGATTTAAACATTTCCAAAAATGTGCATTGTACATAATGCTTGTTTGTATTGCAGATATTGTGATGACAGAATATTTTTTGAAGGGCGTTGAAATGAATCATGGGGAGAGTGCCTTCACTCCTAACAAGTTTAATATGGAAGAGATAGTGAATGTTCTCTCTGCATCCATCTTGGGAGATGAGAGAAGTGACCCAGGCTACAATGAATCCAAAGTCCATCGTGACCTTTTCCTTGGAGATTTTGTCGAGAGTGACCCTAAAGTTAAATATCTCTTAATCTTGCACTCAGAACCTGATTGATCTGAAAGATGTTCAAGTGCCAGACTTTCAATGGTACAGTGCACTAACAAAAACAGTTTAGAAAATAATACCAAATTTCCAAGATGATGCCATGTTTTTCATTCATTCATTAATATTGTGCGAGGAGCACCTTAACAGTGGAGCCTTGTTCATGGTTGACAATGCCCTAACAATCTGGTTGACAACAAAGGTATGGATGGCTTGACAGCATCTTTTTCCTCCCAACACTACTTTGTTGCAAATCATGGACCAGATGCTTCAAGCAGGTCAAGGCTGCAGTGAATGATGCAGCATGTCATTTTGGAGTCAAATGACAATGATGAGCCCACTGTTCAGTAATTTGGATGAGTGCAATATCAACCGTGCCGTGGATTACGTTAATCCCTCTAGGGATCAAATAATTATACCAGTATATGCAGAACATATATGGTGCAATAATAACAGGGTTGTCATGATGAAAGATTTTAATTTCCCCGTTATTGATAGGCATCTTCCTAGAACAAGGGGATTAGATGGGGTGGAGTTTGTTAGGTGTGTTCAGGAAGGTTTCCTGACACGATATGTAGATAAGCCTACAAGAGGAGAGGCTGTACTTGATCTGGTATTGGGAAATGAACCTGCTCAAGTGTCATGTCTCTCTGTGGGAGAGCATTTTGGAGATAGTGATCATAATTCTATCTTCTTTACCACAACATTGGAGAGGGATAGGAACAGACAAGTTAGGAAGGCGTTTAATTGGAGTAAGGGGAAATGAGAAGCTATCAGGCAGGAACTTGGAAGCATAAGTTGGGAACAGATGTTCTCAGGGAAATGTACAGCAGAAATGTGGCAAATGTGCAGGGGATATTTGTGTGGTGTCCTGCATGGGTATGTTCCATTGAGACGGGGAAGGATTGTAGGGTACAAGAACCATGATGTACAAAGGCTGTTGTAAATCTAGTCAAGAAGAAAAGAAAAGCTTATGAAAGATTCAAAATCTAGGTAATGATAGAGATCTAAAAAATTATAAGGCTAGTAAGAAAGAGCTTAAGAATGAAATTAGGAGAGCCCAAGAGTACATGAGAAAGCCTTTGCAAGCAGGATTAAGGAAAAGCCCAAGGCATTCTACAAGTATGTGAAGATCAAGAAGATAATACATGAGTGAATGGGACCAATCAAGTGTGATAGTGGAAAAGTATGTATGGAACTGGAGGAAATAGCAGAGGTACTTCATGAACACTTTGCTTCAGTATTCACTACAGAAAAGAACCTTGGCAAATGTAGGGATGACTTACAGCGGACTGAAAAGTTTGAGCATATAGACGTTAAGAAAGAGCATGTGCTGGAGCTTTTGGAAAGCATCAAGTTGGATAAGTCACCGGGACCAGACGAGATGTACCCCAGGCTACTGTGGGAGACGAGGGAGGAGATTGCTGAGCCTCTGGCAATGATCCTTGCAACATCAATGGGGATGAGAGAGGTTCCGGAGGATTGGAGGGTTGCAGATGTTGTTCCCTTATTCACAAAAGGGAGTCAGGATAGCCCAAGAAATTGTTGACCAGTGAGTCTTAATTCAGTGGCTGGTAAACTGATGAAGAAGATCCTGAGAGGCAGGATTTATGAACATTTGGAGAGGCATAATATGTTTAGGCTTTGTCAAAGGCAGATTGTGCCTTATGAGCCTGATTGAATTTTTTGTGGATGTGACTAAACACATTGAAGGTAGAGCAGTTGATGTAGTGTATATGGATTTCAACAAGGTATTTGATAAGGTACCTCATGCTAGGTTTATTGAGAAAGTAAGGAGGCATGGGATCCAAGGGGACATTGCTTTGTGGATCCAGAATTGGCTTGCCCACAGAAGGCAGAGTGGTTATAGATGGGTCATATTCTGCATGGAGGTCGGTGAGCAGAAGTGTGCCTCAGTGATCTGTTCTGGGACCCTTACTCTTTGTGATTTTTATAAATGACCTGGATGAGGAAGTGGGGGGAATGGGTTAGTGAATTTGCTGATGACACAAAGGTTGAGGGTGTTGTGGATAGTGTGGAAGGCTGTCAGAGGTTACGGCGGGATATTGATAGGATGCAAAACTGGGCTGAGATGTGGCAGGTGGAGTTCAACCCAGATAACTGAGGTTGTTCATTTTGGTAGGTAAAATATGATGGCAGAATATAGTACTAATGGGAAGACTCTTGGCAGTGTGGAGGATCAGAGGGATCTTGGGGTCCGAGTCCATAGGACACTCAAAGCAGCTGTGCAGGTTGACTGTGTGGTTAAGAAGGCATACGGTGCCATGGCCTTCATCAACTATGGGATTGAGTTCAAGAGCCGAGAGGTAATGTTAAAGCTGTATAGGACCCTGGTCAGACCCCACTTGGAGTACTGTGCTCAGTTCTGGTCACCTTACTAAGGGAAGGATGTGGAAACTATAGAAAGGATACAGAGGAGATTTACAAGGATGTTGCTTGGATTGGGGAGCATGCCTTATGAGAACAGGTTGCATGAACTTGGCTTTTTCTCCTTGGAGCGACGGAGGATGAGAGGTGACCTTATTGAAGTGTATAAGATGATGAGAGGCATTGATCGTGTGAATAGTCAGAGGCATTTTTCCCCAGGGCTGAAATGGCTAACATGAGAGGGCACAGTTTTAAAGTGCTTGGAAGTAGGTACAGAGGAGATGTCAGGGGTAAGTTTTTTACGCAGAGAGTGGTGAGTGCGTGGAATGGGCTGCCGGTGACGCTGGTGGAGGCAGATACAATAGGGTCTTTTAAGAGACTCCTGGACAGGTACATGGAGCTTAGAAAAATAGAGGTCTATGGGTAATTTCTAAAGTAAGTACATGTTCAGCACAGCATTGTGGGCTAAGGGCTTGTATTGTGCAGTAGATTTTCTATGTTAACATGGCCAGACTACACCAGGAGTATTGTGCGCAGTTTTGGATATCTCATCGTAGAAAGGATGTGCTGGCATTGGAGAGGATCCCGAGGAGGTTCATGAGAATTATCTTGGGAATGAAAGGGTTAAGAAATGAGGAGCCTTTGATGGCTCTGGGTCTGTACTTGCTGGAATTTAGAAGAAACTGGGAAGGGATCTCATGAAAAGCTATTGAATATTGAAGGTCCCAGATAGTGGATTTGAGAGGATGTTACAGTAATGAGGGAGTCTAGGGCCAGAAGAGACAGCTTCAGAATACAAGGATGTCTCTTTAGAACATAGATGAGGATTTTTTTACTGTAGCCATAGTGTGCTGAATGTGCAGTCCAAGTCATTGGTGGAAGTAAAGTGGAAGTAGCTAGGTTCTTGATTAATAAGGACGTCTGTGTTACTGGATGAAGGCAGGAGAATTGGATTGAGAGGGATAATACCTCAGCCATGACTGAATGGTGGAGCAGACTCGATAGGCTGAATTGACTAATTCTGCTCCGATGTCTTATGGTCTGTGTATGTGTATGATTCTTGTAGATTTACAAACCTGAAAAAGCCTAAAAAGACACTTTTAAATGTTCAAAAAAGGATGGATTTGGTGGAATGTTGTTCTAGAATAACAGGTTGAGATTGCAAATGAGACGGTGGCTCAGATTCTAACACAGAGGTCACAGGTGGAGGAAATGGCCGCCAGCATGGTGTGACCACGTGACAGAAAAAAAGCCGTGATTTGTTGTAAAGTGTTTCATCAAATGAGGAAGAGGGAGCTTTCAAGATGTCCATTGACACCTTGCTTTTGATACTTCTATCAACCACCAAGAAACAATCACAGGAGGAATCATTGCTTTCAACATCATAAACTCTAATTCCCAGAACTATCTTGTCCTCTTATCATAGAGGTATTAGGCAACAGCAAGCAGGAGAATCTGGAACAATCACTGAGCCTGGAGGAGCTGACTGGCTCCAATGGTTTCATTGATTTTACTGAAACTCTAATGAGTGACTGAGAACTTGCTGCTCTGTGGGACTGGATGGGCCCAGAGCTGCTGGAAGTCAACAACACTGTGCTTTAAGCTAGCAGCATGTTAGATTCCGTAAGGGAAGGCTTCATAACCCTCATCTACAAGCAGAAGGGGAAGAGAGATGGTATTAGGAATTGGTGAACCATTTCAATCTTTACTACATTGTAGCCTACAACACCTTGTCCAACGCCATTGCCAACAGGGTCAGTCTTCCCTGGGACAGGTGATCTACCTGGACCAAATCTGTGCTGTACCTGGCAGGAAGATCTTTGACAGCCTTGCGTTACTCTGGGATACCATCGCCTATGCGCAGAACAGGAGGATGGATGTCTGCCTGGTCAGCTTGAATGAGGAGAAACCCTTTGACAGGATATCACACACTTATTTGATGGACGTACTGTCCAAAATGGGCTTTGTGGAGGGGATCAGGAATGGTTTCAACTGCTCTGCATAGACATCTGTAGTGCAGTCCAAATCAAGGGTGAGAAACAGGTGTCTTCCCCGTTTAGCTTAGAGTCCAGCAAGGTTGCCCACTCTCCCCGTCTTGTTTTTCTGCTGTATAGAGCCCCTTTGCCATTGCCATCAGGAAAAACGAGCATAAGAGGGGTGACGTTGCGGGGCAGAAGAGGAACTCAAGTGGAAACCCTCCTCTACATGGATGATATCATCATCTTCTGCTCTGATCTGAGGTTGGTTCACAGATTAATCAGTGCTGACTAGTTTCAGTTGGCATCAGGGGCCAGGGTTAACGGCATGAAGAGCAAGGCTATGCTCTTCAGCAATTGGCATGACTGGTCCAGTGTCCCCTTCACTGTTAGACCAAAGGTGTCTTGCCTGAAGGTGCTCAGGACTTCGTTTGTAGGGGCTAAAGCATGCAACAACAATTGGCCAGTGGATTGGGAAGGTAAATCAGATATTGGTTTGTGGAAAGGACGTTCCCTGTCAACCTGGTCATTAAGTGTGAGCTGTTCTCAGGGCTGCTCTACTTGGCGTAGATGTGGCTCACCCCGTTCCTCCAGCTTGGCAATCAACCAAGTCATCTTCAGGTTCATGTGGTGATCCAAGATGGAGCGTGTTAGATGCCTCCCTAGATAATGGGGGCAAATAAGTACCCAATGTCACCCTCACTCTGATGACCACCATCATGGTTGGCTGCATTAAGCTGTGTGTGGAGCCTAAGAATGTGGACACCAATTACCATTATGTTTTGTGGTCCTATCTGTCCCCAGGATTGTGAAGAATTGGTCTGGCCGTGTTGCCATGCAATGGCCCAGTCAGCTGGACATTGCTGCACTACTTTTCATGGAGAAGTTCTTTTAGACCAACACCTTTGAGCACGTCCATCAGGCATGGTCAGTATGGAATGTCTTGTGGACAGTGCAGGAGAGGGAATCAATAGACACAGTGGATGGTTTGCTGAGCAGACCATCTGGCAGAACACCTCATCACCAGACCTTGCCAATAGTCACCAAGACCTTCACTTGCTGGCAATGAGAGGAGCCCTCCAAGTAAGATCCTTCTGCATGCCTGGACCTGCCTGTGAGATTACTGCAATGGTGACGAGATGGTTGCTCACCTCTTTGGGGACTGGTTTTGCGAAGAAGGTGTGCAGAAAATGAAAGGGCCTGTGTCACAATTATCCCAAGCAGCTGCTTGACAGGGGACTCTCATCTACAGCTGTTCCTCAGAGAATGGACATCGTGTTGCTGGCAGCTCATCAACTCGGTGAAAGATGCCCTTGGTCTGCCTGAAGCTTGTTGATCTGCCAGCACATTGAGATGTTTGTAGAGGAATGCTGCTGACTGACACATTCCAGACTGCAGAGTGTGTGCTGAGGGACACACTGAAGCTAAGTGCAGCCAGTGCAAGAGCTTGGTGAGGAGGGAGCATGGTTTTGGGGAGGGGCAGGCCAGGTTGGATTTGGAAGCCCCTCATCTATTGTAGTAGTGTACCACCCCATGGGGCTACATGAGTTGCAACGGGCCTATTGGTTTTAAGGAATTTAATAGAACAGTAGCGAAGTATTGACTATGAACATAAGAATGTAAAGGCACTGAATGGTTTATTTTGTAAATAATGCATAAATTTAGTTTATTTTGATATAAAAAATCTTTATCTGTTGACTTGATACACCTTCAATAAGTTTCCTCAGTCTCTTTTCATTATTTCTCAAGTCCCCAAATTCCTTTAAAAAACAATCAGTGTGATTTGCTTTGTGAAGTTTTTTTTTAAAACATCAACTTAAAAAAAATTGTCAAAAGACAATCATATCAAGCTGTCAATCTTGGATTTTAAGCTACTATGATTTTTCTTTGTTTACAGGGTTGAGAAGTACAGACCTTTGAAACTGAGTGAAGTAGTGGGGAATGAAGAAACAGTCAGTCGGCTGGAGGTAATTTTCTCGCATTTTTCTGCAGTGTTTAAAGTCAAATGTGTCTTGACTGGTTGAGAACTTGATGAGCGAGGAAGAAACGAGGCTACATTTGACGGACAAGGAAATTGATTTATTATTGTCAAATGTATCGAGATACAGTGAACAACTGTTTTTACATTCTACCCATACAGATACTTTCATTACAACAGTACTACCTTTGTACAGGGGAAAACAATAACAATGCAGAATAAAATGTTACAGTGCAGGCATACAATAAGGTGCAAGGCCATGATGAGGTAGATCAAGAGATCAAGTGTCCATCTTATCGTACAAGAGGACTATTCAGTAGACCTATAACAACGGGATAGAAGTTGTCCTTGATCCATGCATTCAGGTTTTTCCTGTGTGATGACGGGGAGAAGAGAGAACGTCCAGGCTGGTTGGGTCTTTGGTTATACTGGCTACTTTACTAAGGTAGCGAAAAGTGTATAGAGTCCATGGGTGGTAGGCTAGTTTTTGCGATATGGAAGCTATGCTGAGAATTTGAGCAGTTTACAACACAATTGAAAAGCAGAATCGCGAGCGTAATAATCTCCCAGTTACGACAGAGGAGCAGGAGGTTGTGGAGTGAGTTGGAGACAGTTCCTTGTGGACTTTATGCACCAATCTTAAAAGGCGAGCACAGCCTGTCTGGACTTGTCTGCAGAGCAGATCACTTGGGTTAACAGTAAGTAGGGCTAATTAGCAAACACTGACTTATTTATTTTTATTTTTTTAAGCGGGGTTTGAGTGGAGTGGCCATTGTTGGAACAGCCATTGTGTTAAGAATGGTCAGGCTTTGGCTCAATAGGCTATGGCAAGAACATTTGCTGGCTAAAACGTAAGTTTCAGAAGGTATAAGCATAACAGGTGTAGACAAGATGGTAGTTCAGGCAGTGAAATGCTCCTCCTGTGAGAAGTGGGTTTTCAGGATACCCAATGGATTTCCTGGTGAGAACATTCCCAGGAAGTGTACCCTGTTTGTTTTGTAACTCCAAAACATAAAACTAGTTGAAAGCAAAAACAAGGAGCTGGAATGCATGTCTTACTTGTGTTTTTACTTTACATGAGGCGTGCATGCTAGCACATTTGTCATTCATGTACTTTTGTATGCATCTCCCGCAATGCATTATGTAAGCAACAAAGAATGCTTAATGAAACAATATATTTACATTATTACTCTAGTATTACTGAGATATTAAATGCACAACACACCCAAATTCAGTTCCTTGCTGACAAGGTGAAAGAAATGGAATTAGAGCTAGGTATACTTAGAACAATCCCGGAGGCTGTATGTTTCATAGATGAGTCTTTTACTGAGGTGGTTACACCTGGAGTGCAGGCTTCAGACAACAGATGGATGACCAGCAGGAGAAGTGAGGGGAGTAAGCAGGCAGTGCAGGGTTCCCCTGTGCTTATTTCCCTCAGCAACAGGTGTGCTCCTTGGTCAGGTGGGAATGACCTATCAGCGCACTGCAGCAGCTGGCCCAGTGGCACTGCGACAGGCTCAGCAAGCAAGGGTAAAGTCAGGCAGAGCAGTAGTGATAGGAGACTCAATAGGGGGATAGACAAGAGATTCTGTGGCTGCAAAAGAGAAGCCAGGATGGTGTGTTGCCTCTCAGGTGCGAGGGTCAAGGATGTATGAGTGGCTCATGGGGGAGGGCGAACAGCCAGAGCTTGTGGTGCACACTAGCACCAGAAACAGGTAGGAAGAGGTCCTGCTCAGTAAGTATCGAATTGGGGAAGAGGCTGAAGAGAAGGATCTCCAAAGTAGTAATTTCTGGGTTACTCCCAGTTCCACATGCTTGTCAGGACAGGAATAGGATGATGAAGCAGATGAATGAGTGGCTGAGGAAGGGGTGCAGAGCCAGGGTTTCAGATTTCTGGATCATTAGAATTTCTTCTGGAAAGCTGTGACCTATACAAAAAGGACAGCTTGCACTTGAACCCAAGGGGGATCAATATCCTTGAAGGCAGATTTGCTTGAGCTGTTGGGGAGGGTTTAAACTGAGTTGACAGGGTGATTAGAACCGGAGTGATAGGGTTGAGGACGCGGCAGTTGCTGTGGAAGTCGATACATAGTGTAATGGGACTGTGAGGATGGTCAGGCAGTGGGTTGAGGTGAAATGTGACATGGAGGCAAAATCAAAAAGAGTGAAGAATACAGGACTGAAGGTATTTTAATGTGCATAGTGTACGGAACAGGATAGATGATCTTGTAGCACAGTTAATGATCGGCAGATATGATGTGAACATCACTGAGACATTGCTGAAAGAAGCTTGTAGTTGGGAGCTTAACATCCAAGGATGCACCTTGTATCGAAAGGGCGGGCACGCAGTCATAAGGGTTGGGGTGGCTCTGTTGGTTAAAAAAAAAAGTGAAATCAAATCCTTCGAAAGAGGTGACGTAGATACAGAAAATGTAGAATCCTTGTGAGTAAAGTTAAGAAATGGAAGAGTAAAAAGACCCTGATGGGAGTTACATACAGGTCTCCTGAACAGTAGCCTCGATGTGGGATATAAATTTCAATAAGAAATAGAAAAGGCATGTTATAAAGGCAATGTTATAAAAGCAATGGCTGAAGTTTCTGGGAAAATCTGGAATGCGCAGGACAGATACATCCCAAAGAAGATGTATTCTACAGGGAGGATGAGGCAACTGTGTCCTGGATCATCTGGACAGTAAAGGTGCATATATCAGGTTACTCTTCATTGACTGCGGCTTGGCATTCAATGCTATCATTCTCTCAAAACTAATCAATAAGCTTTAAGCCTTAGACCTCTTTGTGCAACTGGATTCTCAATTTTCTCACTTGCTGACCCTAGTCAGTTCAGATTGGCAACCGCATCTCCCCCACAATCTCCTTCAGCATAGGTGTACCACAAGGCCGTGTGCTTAGCCCTCTCTCTACTCACTTTATACTTATGACTGTGAGGCTAAGCATAGCTTCAATGCCATATTTAAGTCTGCTAACAATACCACTGTTGTTGGCTGAATCAATGGTGGTGATGAATCAGCATTTAGGAGGGAGATTGAATATCTGGCTGTGGCGCCATAACGGCCTCTCACTCATTGTCAGCAAGACCAAGGAGGTGGTTATTGACTTCAGGAGGAAGAAACTGGAGGTTCATGAGGCAGTGCTGAATGGAGGATCAGAGATGGAGGGGGGATCAGCAACTTTAATTTCCTCAGTGTTATCGTTTCAGAGGACCTGTCCTGACCCAGCACGAAAGTGTAATTACAAAGAAAATACAGCAGCATCTCTACTTCCTTAGTTTACAAATATTTAGCATGACACCTAAAACTTTGACAAACTACTATAGATGTATGGTGGAGAGTATATTGACTGGCTGCATTACAGCCTGGCAAGGAAACACCAATGCCCTTGAAAGGAAACTTCTTTAAAAAAAATAGTGGATACGGCCCAGTCCATCATGGATAAAGCCCTTCCCACCATTGAACACCTCTACATGGAGCATTGTCACAAGAAAGCAGCATCCATCATCCATCCAGGATGTGCTCTCTCCTTACTGCTGCCACCAGGAAGAATGTATAGAAGCCTCAGGACTCAAACCATTAGATTCAGGAACAGTTATTACCCTTTTACCATTAGGCTCTTGAACCAAAGGGGATAACTTCACTTACCCCATCACTGAACTGTTTCCACAACCTATCACTTTCAAGGACTCTTTATCTCCTGTTCTTGATATTTATAGCTTATTTATTTATTATTAATTTTTCATTCTTTTTGTATTTGCACATTTGGTTGTCTTTTTCACACTGGCACCCTGTCAGTGCTGTCTTTCATTGATTCTATTATGGTTATAGGATTTATTGAGATTTGTCCGCAAGGAAATTAATATCAGTGTTGTAGAAAAATGTCTGGTTCAAAGGTAGATGTGAAAGAAATACATAGGGACTGATTCATGTGGCACTGGCAGCAGCTATTGTGGAAGAGGGCTGTTATGTTGGGGCAGGGTTTCTTTGGACTGCTGGTACCCTTTTCCTGGCAAATTATTTTACTAGGGTTACTCACAGGAACTTCAACCAATTAGAGGGGGGTGAACTGGATGCTTAATAAGTCAAAGAAAGTGTGAATGAGTAGTGGCACAATGTAGTAAAGGGTGAATGGAGATCAAATTGTGACTGAAAGGGTAGAAATTCAAACCAGCGTAAACAAAAAAAATTGATATCAAAGATGAGGGCTTTAATCTGAAAGTACATAACATTTGCAACCAGGTAGATAAGTTGAGGGCATGTGGATGAATGAAAAATGGATGGCTATGTGGGAGGGAAGGGTTAGATTGATTTTTGAGTAGGTTAAAAGGTCAGCATATCATTGTGGGCTGAAGGGCCTGTACTGAACTGTAGTGTTCTATGTTCTAAATATAAATGAATGAATTTGATTTAATAACTATTGGAGAGATGTGATTACAAGGTGACCCATACTAGGAACTTGGTCTTTCAGTTTATTTGATATCCCAAAAATGGGCAAGAAGTGGTTGATAGTGTTTTTAAGTAAGAAAAGTGATACCATGCTGGTGAGTAGTGAGTATAAATGCGTTGTTTTGTGGTGTGCAATTGGTTTGAATAGAAATATGGAAGAACAGAGAAAAGGTGTCACTGTTGAGATTGGCCATAGACTTTCAATATATTGACCTGTAATAGGATGAAGCTAAATGGGAAATGGAAGGCACAGGAAGGATATACAATTAATCTAAGTGATTTTAAACTGTGCACTGATTGAACTAGCATAGCAAAGGCTCTGTGAGAGGAATTTATGAGGTATTTAGGAGATATTTCTTGGAGTAATGTGTTGGAGAACTCACCTGGAAACAGATTATTTTATATTTTGTCACACTAAATGAAGTAGATCTTGTTAGCAAGGAAACTACAGAGTAATGATCATAACATGGTAGAGTCAAGATACACTTTGAGAGTGATCAAGACAGTTTAAAACGAGTGTCCTCAAATTAATTGTTGGCTAAAATGAGCTGGGACAATAAGCTGACAGAGAAGTCTGTAGAAGAGTGGTGCCAGATACTTGAAAAGCTATTGTATGATTCTAGGTAAAAAATTTATATCAATCAAAAAAGAGGTACTTATTGAGGGAAAAGTGTTTGTAGTTAATATTAAAATAAATTAAGGAAATACCAGACAATGAGTTCTATAGATTCACCACCCTCTGGCTAAAGAAATTCCTCCTCATCTTTGTTCTAGATCAGGGGTAGGCAACCTTAAGCACAAATGATTTTCTAGCATGCGTTATTCATTAATTTGAGGCAAAACATAACTAGATGTATTTAAATGGATAATTCCCATATTTCAAGTTTTTTCTGGCATTTACCTGGCCCACCATCTGCTCATTAATACGCAATCTGGCCCACAGAGGCAAAAAGGTTGCTGACCCCTGTTCTAGATGGGCATTGTTCTGTTCTAAGGCTGAGCTGTCTGGGCCTAGACTGGCATTATTTGAAACTACATGTCCACTTTATCGAGGCCTTTCAATATTTGGTAGGTTTCAATGAGATCACCCCATATTCTTCTAAACTCCAGTGAATACATGACCAGAGCCATCAAATATTCCTGATAAGTTGACCCTTTCATATCTGGGATCATTCTTGTAATCCTCCTGTGGATCCTCAACAATGCCAGTGCATCCTTTCTTGGATATGGGGCCTGGGTCTTCACAGTGGAGGACATTACAAGCATCTCCAGGATAACACATGGGTTATCTTCAAATAGAAAAGAAGAGCTTGCAACAATCCTTAATAAGGACAAAATCTTGGAAAAACGAATAAGGCGACATGTAGTGTACCAGTTAATGTAACACTATTACAGCACCAGTGACTTTTGGTCAATTCTGCTGTCTGCAAGACGTTTGTACCATCTCCCTGTGTAGGTTAACCTTAGTAGGTTATTGAGCTGAAGGGCCTTTTACTGTGTTGTATCTCTAAATAAAATATTTAAAAAATGGGACTAAAAGTAGACAAGTTGCCAGAATTTTATAGCCTGATTCCCAAGACATTAAAGGAAGTGGGTGCAAAGATAGAACTATTGGTTGAAATTTGCATTCTGGGGACATATCAGCAATTCGAATACCACAACTGTGCTTGTTTTGAATTGTGCAAACCATCGGCTACTTAGTTTAACTTGTGTTGGGAAGGTGCTGAAGTTTATAATCAGGGAAGATATAGCCATTAGAATAGCTTAAAGTAATCAAATCACATCAATGTGGTTTAATGAAAGGAAAATCAATAGTACTAAGTGCTAGCAAGGACACACCTGCTGTACTGTGTGCAGTTTTGGCTCTTATTTTAATAGATATATTAGCATTAGAGACAGTCCCAAAGAAACAGAATTAGTCACTAGAGCAAGTGTAAAGATATTTAAGAAGGTAAGCAAATAGTTGGAAAAAGCAAACGGTGTTATGGATCAAATAACTTTAATTCTCCGTACTTCATCAAAACTCAAATGGGGAAAAATGATTGAAGTTTATATGTGGGCGTCTTGAAGATATTTGACCAAGTAGGTTCTATATAATATTTGTTAAAGTTTTTCAAAAAAAAAATCGCTGGAAATCTGTAAAGGTTATTCTGTTGTTTAAGAAGGGAAAAAGATGACAAAGAAAAACAGCTAACTATAGGCGTGTAAGCATAATATTGTATTAGTAAGCTGCCTGGATCATTTAGAGAAGCTTAAAGTAATCAAAGTAAGTCAACATGGCTTTGTAAATTATACTTGACAACTTACCAGAATTCTGCAAGGTTGCAAGAGCAGAGATGACAGCCGGGAACTTGTACATGTTGTAAATTTGGAATTTTGGAAGGCAGTTGACAAACCGTCATGTGAAATGTGATGTATAAGATCTCATGACATTAGAAGTGTGTTAGTGTGAATTCCAGATTGGTTATCAAATAGAAGGTAGGGAAGGAAAATATAAGGGTCTTTTTCATGCTGGAATGATGTAACCAGTAGATGCTCCAAGTTTCACTTTGGCCCTGAATTATTTATGACTTGTGTTGATGGCCTGGATGAGCTGTGATATTTAGAATCTGCAACAGGATAGGGATTGGTTGAGAGAGCAAATGAAACTTGGCAAGTGGAGTTTGAGCAATGCTGTATAGTCATGCACTTCAGTTATAGGCAGATGTAGATGAACAGAGTTATAAAGATCCAAGTGTTCTTGTGCATAAATTGCAAAGAATTAGGCCAGTGCAACAAATGGCATATTGGCCTTTACTGCAAGAAAGTTGGACATTAGAAACTATAAAGTGTTGTACAGGGTACCAGTAAGGCTACATGTGGAGTACTCTGATCAATTTTGTTTCCCTTATTCATGGAAGGCCATACCAGTAATGAAGGTACTCAAACACAGATTTAGTAATGTAATTCTGGAATGGCTGGCTTGTCACAAACGGCTAAACAAAATTCAGTTATGCAGCTTTTGGATTTTGGGAATGAGGGATAATTTTATTGAAACGTAGAAGATCCTAAAAGGGGGCTACAAAAAGAGTGTAGATGTGATTAAAAGAAGACTCCTGAGTGAGTGAGATCGAAGATTTAGGGGGCAGTTATTTAAAAGTGAGGGCTGCAGGGAGGAGGTGGGGAGCCAGCTTCTCGCAGGGGTTGGTGAATCTCTGGAATTCTCTAGCCCAGTGGGCTTGGTGGTTATATCATTTGGAAATTTAAAGAGGAAGGAAGCAGATACATTTTTGGAAGATCAGAGGTCAAATAATGAGGCCAGACTCAGAGTGGAGGAGCAGCACCTCATATTGTGTCTTTCTCCAATATCCAGTAATCTCTCTCTCCTCCTTCCTCCTCCTTTTCTATTCACCATTCTGGTTACCCTCTCACCCTTTCTTCTCACCTACCCCTCTCTCTCTGGTGCCTCTCTTCTTGCCCTTTTTTCCATGATCTACTATCTTCTTCTATCAGATCAATCCTCTTTCAGCCCTTTATCTGTTCCACCTATCCCCCCTCAGCTTCTTGCTTCACCCCCTTCTCTCATCCATCCACCTTCCTTCTCACCTAGTCTCACCTATCACTTGCCAGTTCCTGTACCTCAGTTGCATAAAGTTGATGATTAGTTTGGACATCAGTGAGGTAACAAGGAAGAAAGGTTAGGGAAAAACAATATTTTCAGATGGGGAAAATAGCAAAGGTAATGAAGGTCAGAGATGACAGCCATAGTGGAAGCTTCACTTTGTGCTGATCATTGCTTTATTTCTAGCAAATGTCAAACATTAACATAGTCATAGTCATACTTTATTAATCCCGGGGGAAGTTGGTTTTCGTTACAGTTGCTCCATAAATAATAGTGATAGAACCATAAATAGTTAAATAGTCATATGTAAATTATGCCAGTAAATTATGAAATAAGCTCAGGACCAGTTTATTGGCTCAGGGTGTCTGACCCTCCAAGGGAGGAGTTGTAAAGTTTGATGGCCACAGGCAGGAATGACTTCCTATGATGCTCTGTGCTGCATCTCGGTGGAATGAGTCTCTGGCTGAATGTACTCCTGTGCCCACCCAGTACGTTATGTAGTGGATGGGAGACATTGACCAAGATGGCATGCAACTTAAACAGCCTCCTCTTTTCAGACACCACCGTGAGAAAGTCCAGTTCCATCCCCACAACATCACTTACGAATGAGTTTGTTGATTCTGTTGGTGTCTGCCATCCTCAGCCTGCTGCCCCAGCACACAACAGCAAACATGATAGCACTGGCCACCACAGACTCGTAGAACATCCTCAGCATTGTCCGGCAGATGTTAAAGCATTATGCTCAGTGACAGGAGCAGACAATCACTATTCAATTATCCACATTTCTAGCAATAACCACCATAAGATCGATTAAAGTTACCTCTTCTAACGTGGATTAGCAAACGCTTATTTGTTTCATACAAGCTTTACACATCAAAGTTGCTGGTGAACGCAGCAGGCCAGGCAGCATCTCTAGGAAGAGGTACAGTCGACGTTTCGGGCCGAGACCCTTCGTCAGGACTAACTGAAGGAAGAGCTAGTAAGAGATTTGAAAGTGGGAGGGGGAGATCCAAAATGATAGGAGAAGACAGGAGGGGGAGGGATGGAGCCAAGAGCTGGACAGGTGATTGGCAAAAGGGATATGAGAGGATCATGGGACAGGAGGCCCAGGGAGAAAGGGAGACAGGGAGACTGTATATCTAAAATAAAGTGTCTGCTGATGGTACGTTTTGGTCTTCTGCTGTTGTAACCCTCACACTTCAAGCTTTGACATGTTGTCCATTCAGAAATGCTCTTCTGCACACTGCTATTATAAAGCATGGTTATTTGAGCTGGTCGCCTTCCTGTCAGCTTGAACAACTCTGGACATTCTCCTCTGACCTCTCTTATTAACAAGGTATTTTCATCCACAGAACTGCTCACTGGATTTTTTTGTTTTATGCACCATTCTCTATAACTCTAGAGACTGCTATGCATGAAGGTCCCAGGGGAATCAGCAATTTCTGAGATACACAAACCAGCTTATCTGGCACCAACAATTACTTGATGGTCAAATTCACTTGGATCCCATTCTGATGTTTGATCTGAACAACAACTGAACCTCTTGACTATGTCTGCATGCTTTTATGTGTTGAGTTGCTGCCACGTCATTGGCTGATGAAGATTTGCAGTAATGAGCAGGTAGCCACGGAGTGTAGAGAAGTGGCAAATGAAATACAATGTTGGAAAGTGTATGGTTATGCACTTTGGCAGAAGTAATAAATGGGCAGACTATTATTTAAATGGGGAAAGAATTCAAAGTTCTGAGATGCAACGGGACTTGGGGTCCTCGTACAGAATACCCTTCAGGTTAACCTCCAGGTTGAGTCGGTAGTGAAGAAGGCGAATGCAATGTTAGCATTCATTTCTAGAGGAATAGAGTATAGGAGCAGGGATGTGATGTTGAGGCTCTATAAGGTGCTGGTGAGACCTCACTTGGAGTACTGTGGGCAGTTTTGGTCTCCTTATTTAAGAAAGGATATGCTGACGTTGGAGAGGGTACAGAGAAGATTCACTAGAATGATTCCGAGAATGAGAGGGTTAACATATGAGGAACGTTTGTCCACTCTTGGACTGTATTCCTTGGAGTTTAGAAGAATGAGGGGAGACCTCATAGAAACATTTCGAATGTTGAAAGGCATGGACAGAGTGGATGTGGCAAAGTTGTTTCCCATGATGGGGGAGTCTAGTACAAGAGGGCATGACTTGAGGATTGAAGAGCGCCCATTCAGAACAGAAATGCGAAGAAATTTTTTCAGCCGGAGGGTGGTGAATCTGTGGAATTGTTGCCAGGGGCAGCAGCGGAGGCCAAGTTATTGGGTGTATTTAAGGCAGAGATTGATAGGTATCTGAGTAGCCAGGGCATCGAAGGTTATGGTGAGAAGGCGGGGGAGTGGGACTAAATGGGAGAATGGATCAGCTCATGATAAAATGGCGGAGCAGACTCGATGGACCGAATGACCGATTTCTACTCCTTTGTCTTATGGTCTTATGATCTTATGGCTAGTTTTCACACCTGGACAATGCAGTGCGGAATGGTAGCAGTGCATCTGACATCTTTTGCAGTTGGATGGAGCAAAGTTTCCATTATATCATGACCTGAGGAATCAGGTATACTTTGTTCAGTTTTATGCTGCCAATGGCTGATACATCTAGCAGGGCCTCATTAATTCAAAAGAAGTTGCTGTCCTTCACTAAACATTTGTTTTATAAATAGTATTTTAATATAAAGATTCATTAAAATATATTCAACTTCTTAAAACTTTGTAGATTTTTTAGTTTAATAATTGTTTTTCATCTGTCTCTGTTAATGGTTCAAGTCACAAAAATTCACCTTTATGGAATTAATAAATCACTACCAAAACAGCTTGAAATACAGAATAAAAATTAACTCATCAGGAATTTATTTAAGTATAGATACCCAAATAATCTCAAAATCTGAAAGAAATTTTATCAATGATTGTCAAGGGTTTGTGTTACTGATATGTGATATGGATGGTTTTGTAGGCTGTAACAAGGGAGTGTATTCTACTGTACACAATGTAAAAGGTCTTCCAAATGTGTGGAAACAGGTCTTTCGTGTTTGCCTATTTTTACTTACAGTCTGCTGTGCTCCATGGAGTAACCATAGTCAGTTCAGTAAGATGTTGGAACAAGAAGTCCCATGATCGCATAGCATAGGAACAACAGGCTTTTCAGCCTACAATAATTTCTGTCGCAATGAATACGAAGTGAGCAATGTGTTGAATTTATGGCTCATTATTGCATGTTAATTTAACATTTCATCACAATATATTTGAAAGCTCTGGAATATGCAGAATTGCAGAACTTGTAAATAAATGCTGGTTGTAGTTAATTGAGAAATTCCATTTCATCACTTTCAACAGGTTTTTGCCAGAGAAGGAAATGTACCAAACATCATTATTGCAGTGAGTTTGAATTATCTTTCTTTTTCGTAAATGAATGTATAATAACATTGAGCTGATTTTTTTGAAACAACTTAAATTGTGAGAAAGACACATGTGACCACTGTGAAGATGTGATAGATCTGAAGAATAATTATGTTCCAATCTTCAAGAAAAGGAACTTGGTTAACTTTATAAGTTGTGATAGATTCACTATATTCATTGTGTACGTTACATATCTTTTCTGTTCCTAGATCTATGTATCTATTGTTCACGTCATTTAATTTTTCTGCTTTGATTGTCTATCGTTTCTTGCTGTAGTACATTTCATGTACAACCGTTTCACTTGTTCTCATGGGTTTGACAAGAATTGCTGCTATTTTTACATTCATCTCATTCCTTTTGATTAAGAGTATGTCCGTTTTCTTTAAACATGGCACAAATTTTCCAGTTGCCAAATTACCTGAGTTGAGGCGGGGCGGTGGTTGGTGAGGTTAGTGACCCAGATTGTGTTGCCTTTGTTAAAACCTCCTTTTGCCCATTCTGCACCTGTGCATGTAAATTTCTCCTGATAGTCTAAGCATTTATTTGCATGTAACTAAAGTGTTTGACATATTAATTCCTAATGTTGAGGCCACTATGCTTGCGAAATCCAGTACTGATATTGATGGAAAGCCATTGTTGACTTTTCTCACATTTTGTTTCTCTATTGGGTGAAGATCTTCAACTGCCACAATGAACAATTGTTTATGTACAATTCCTTCGGTCATTTGGAAAAATATCTGAAATAGCACTGATGAATCTATCTACGGCCTCCTCTGCTGTCAAGATGAAGCCTCACTCAGGTTGGAGGAACAACACCTTATATTCTGTCTGGGTAGCCTCCAACCTGATGGCATGAACATTGACTTCTCTAACTTCCGTTAATGTCCCACCTCCCCTTCGTACCCCATCCGTTATTTATTTATTAATTTTTTTTTCTTTCTCTCTCTCTCTCTCTCTCTCTCTCTCTCTCTCTCTCCTTTTTCTCCCTTTGTACCTCTCACTATACTTGATCCTCTCATATCCCTTTTGCCAATCAACTTTCCAGCTCTTAGATCCATCCCTTCCCCTCCTGTCTTCTCCTATCATTTTGGGTCTCTTCCCCCCCCCCCCCCCAACTTTCAAATCCTTTACTATCTCTTCCTTCAGTTAGTCCTGACGAAGAGTTTCGGCCCGAAATGTCAACCGCACCTCTTCCTATAGATGCTGCCTGGCCTGCTGCGCTCACCAGCAATTTTTATGTGTGCTGCTTGAAATACCACTTTGCCTGTTGAGAATGAGAAGAATTGCTCCCCTTTGCCTAAGAAATGTACGTTGGAGCTGACTTATTGGGAAAAACACCACTTTCATTATACAGCAGGAGGCATTTGGTAGTGTACTAGTAGTAGTGTTGCTTTATGAGGACAGATATGTACAGGTGCTACTAGTTCAATTAATTTAGCAACAGTTTTATTCTATCTTTTAAAATGCGCAACTTGGGTTTTATTTATTCAGGATGCGTGGGTGTTGTTGGCTATCTGAACATTTATTGCTAAATTGCCCGAAACTGAGTGACTAGCCAGGCCAGATCTAGCAGTTATTAATTAATCATGTTGGTGGCTCTGGAGTCTCTTTTAAGCCAGGCTATTTCCTCCTTGATAGGATATTATGAATTAGAATTTTTATATCAATTTTAATACAATTACTGATATTATTTACTTATTTCATATTCAATTAGTTTTCATAGCAGCTATAGAAGAAATGAAACTCTTAAATGGATTATTAATCTCAGTGGCTCGATACAGCTAACTGGAGCATATGCTACTATATCTAAATAATCATCATGCTTATCTTCCATGTAACAATCAAATTTCTTTTAGTATTTATTGAGAGAATTTGTTGTTGCTGAATGCCAATTCTCAATGCTTTTTCTCAGCTTCTATGTCCTGATTCTATTTTGCGTGAATTGCTTAATCTTTTGCTTACTTTCAGTTGTTAGTCATTTATTTTTAACTTTACCCAGGGTCCACCTGGCACTGGAAAAACAACCAGCATCTTGTGCTTGGCACGGGCACTTTTGGGTCCTGCACTAAAAGATGCGGTGCTTGAACTCAACGCTTCAAATGATCGGTAGGGTTTTTAAAATTTATCTGAATATGATAAACTGGCCTAAACTGCCAGTGACAGCAAGGCAGATCAAAAAGATATTTTTACCTATTTAGTTGTGACTTCAAAGTAAAGAAATGGGTTTTAAGAGGGGAAAGGAAGCTTTTTTAAAACAAGTCTGGTGCCTGTCTCAATCAGCTTTAGTGTTATTGGTAAAAGGGGGTAGAAAGAAACCTGAATATTCATATCCATTTCAGGGCACAGCAAAGTGTTTTACAACCAACAAAATGCTGTGATTATGTAATTATTTTGTTATGTAGGAGATGGTGGGCAATTTGTGCACAGGAAGTGGTTATTGATACTGTCCCAAAATATAATTTCCAATACCTCGGGTATCTGAAACCCTCTCTCCAGCACCACTGCTCAAGCCACATATTCATCCTAACTATTCTGCTGTTCCTACCCCGGCTAGCACATGGCACAGGAAGTAATCCGGAGCTTACCTTGGAGGTCCTACATTTTTAATTTATCTCCTAGCTCCCTAAATTCATCTTGGAGTGCCACGTCCCACTATTTTCCAATATCCCACTACAACATCTGGGTATTCACCTTCCCCTTCCAAAATGCCCTGCCTGTGTGGGTGCTCCAAAACATCCCTGACCCTTGCACCCAGGAGGTAGCACACCAACAAGAAGCCCTATTTACAGCCACAGAAACTCCTGCCTATTCCCCCTACCATGCAGTTCCCCACCACTATAGCTCTTCTACTCTGTTTCCTGCCCTGTTGTGTGGTAGAGACACTCATGGTGCCATGATCCTTGCTACTGCTGCCTTCCCCTGTGAGCCATTCCCCCGCCCCCCAACAGTATCTAAAGCTATCTAGCTGTTTTAAGACGACAAGACAACAAAACCATTTCATTAGAGCGGAATTAAGCCATTCAGCTCATCGAGTACTCTTCCATTTGATCATGGCTGATTTATTTTCCTTCTTAACCACAGTTCTTCTGCCTTCACCCTGTAACCTTTGGAGGGAGATGACTGCAGGGGACTGTTGCACATTTTCAAATACTTGGTAGGGCTTGCTTTAACAATGACTTGATGTAATTATGACTTGCCATTTTTTTACAGAGGTATCGATGTGGTGAGAAACAAAATTAAAATGTTTGCCCAGCAGAAGGTTACGCTACCGAAAGGTCGTCACAAAATCATCATCCTGGATGAAGCAGACAGGTGAGAGGATTTGGGTATTTAAATGTAAAATGCCATGATTTAACTTGTAGCATAATTGAGGGCCAGGCACCAACTGCACCTTGACAAGGAAATTGGAGATCTTCCCCTGCCACCCATCCAGTTGTGTGTTTTTGACAGTGTTAAAAGCATCAACCAGTTAAGCAGAAAGTATTGTAAACTTCTGGCCTCAGAAAGTAACTGCAATGCTTCTTGTTGTTCCTGACAGTTCGAACACCCATTTTTACATCATTGGGATAGTGTTTGTGCATCACAGTGGTTCAGTAGTTAATTCAGGTTTGATCCTGACCTTCAATGTTGTTTGTGTGGCATTTGCGTTTTCTCTCTGTGATGGTGTGAGGTTCCCAAGTTCTCAGATTTCCTCTCACATCCCAAGAACATGCTGGTGGGTTAATTGGCTCTTAGTGCAAGTGGGGAGTTGATGAACTTGTGAGAATAATTAAAGGAGAACAGGCTTGCTCTGACAGCCAGTGTAGTCTCAAAAGGCTAAATAGCCTATTCCACTGCTGGAGGCTGGTATGAGATGTAGGACAGGATCAGAGACATCAAGTAAATTGAGCAATAGCATACCTGCCTTGATCCATTTTTTAATTTGACTGTCAAAGGCCGATAATTTCCACAGTAGCTAAGGCCGTTTACGGGCTGCCGACTGCAAAAACTACCTGTTGCTGTGGCACTTAACCTCTGGCTCTGATCGTGTTTGTTATTTATGTTAAGACTCTTGTGCCACCCTTTTGAATTGTTGGTAACAGATATCTTTCATCTGAAACATTGAACTTGAGGTCCCGTATGCCCAGTTGGTGGATGTGTAAGATTCTATAGCATAAGTTAAAGAGTGCATAGGTTTCCTGAAATGCAAGCCGAAACTCATTCCTCAAACTAAAAGAAAATACAGATTAGCTGATTAATTATCCCGTAGGACCAAACTATAGATCAGTTATTAAAACGTTCTACAACAAAATGTTTATGGAATGCTTTTGGAGGTTTGAAAGGAATGCCAAATGAATATAAGAATCTAAGAGCAAACGATCTTGTGTTTCTATTACGAGTAGAGGTGTATACTTCCACATTTTGCCAAAAACATAGCCTCCATTTGGAGGAGCATATCACCTTTGCAATTGCCGGCAGTAAAACCATTGTTGACAGTAAAGTAAATGTGCTTTGAGTGAAGCAGGCATCAGCCTGTGTAAATGACTAGCCAGTGCTGTCACTGAGCACTGAATCTCTCTCTCGATGTACTTGCCTAGTTCATGCAGACAGGGAGGACAGATAGGGTGAAGAAAATACATTCATGCTATGTTTGGTTTTCTGTCTGACCTGCAGTATGACAGATGGAGCTCAACAAGCCCTAAGGAGGACAATGGAGATTTATTCTAAAACTACACGGTTTGCACTGGCTTGCAATGCTTCAGATAAAATCATAGGTAGGTTTATGGTAATCTAATTATCTATTACTAAATGTGTCTCTGGAGGCATTGCTTTGGGTATCATTGTATTTTTGGATACATGGCTCATTTTGTCTTGTAGTTTTAATCAGGTTTAAAAGCAGTGTTATGTCTTTGCCTGTTTATATAAAGTAGATTCCAATTAATTGGGCAATCAGTTAATCAGGGCAGCCACTTATTTGAGACAACTATTAAAGAACAAAAGCTAATCAAGAAAATAGCAGGGATCTCCTTCAATTTTTTGGGGGGACATTTTGCCGCTTAGTTGGAAACAGGAGATTGTTGCTGAACAGTTGCTAACTAGTGTCAGTCGCATGCATTTGTATGGCTGATAGACATTACACTGTGCTTAGAGTGAACAGTTTTTAAAGGCTAGGTGCCTGTGCTGATTATGTTCATTTGCAGTCAATCACAAGAACATGGCAGTGTACACTGGATGAATTCCTCCATCGATAACTATTAGGAATTAATACAGTTTTATAGTACTGTAGTGGTATTGGTAATGTTCTAATTGTTTTTATTTCATTTAAATGCATTATTTGTTACTCACTTAAATGGTAGTTTGTCTTTTTTTTTTTTTACCCTTTTAACTATTTCTATGAAACCGTCTGATTGGGCCCAAATGCGCTGGTCACAATGTATCCCAATTAACTGGAACCCACTATTTATATATTAAAAAATGTCCAAAAAGACATTTATGCAGCAGAGTGCTGTGAAGTGGTTTAGAAGGTAAGGGATGAAGAGCAGATTTTGTTCTGGGCTGTGGAACAGAAAACAGACTTGGTTAAGCAAAACTATCCACTGATGGACAGAGAAAAATGTCACCCAAACCTGCCTTTGGAATGTCTTCTGGAAGATTGAAGAACTTCTGGAATCAGTTGCTCACCTGTGAATGTGTTTTTTTCCCATTATTCTGCACACTCAGATCCCGCTTCATGCTGAGGATGAGTTCCTTGGAGGTTTTTTTTAAAAAATCAAACCCGAGGTGTTATCTTATGTATACACAGTAACTTGTGGAGTAAGAAACACGCAAGTAGGCCTAACCTGTACATCAGTGGAGCAGCAACACATCTCAGCAGCAGCAGAGGGAAGCGGGTACTGGTTACATCTTAGAGGAGGGACTAAGCTATGGGACTTCTAACTTTGACTTCTTCAAGAAGACATCAAGATTTGACTGCCTTTTCTCAAGTTTCCACTTATGAAGCAGTTCTCGGTAGCAGGAAATTATGTCCAGAGCACCTCTCTTTGCCTTATTGCTTCGCTCCCAGTCAGGGTCATTATCAATGAACCGGTCCATGATTTGTGTGATTGTGGTGATGCTAGTGCTGAGGAATTTTATAGTGAGGTTTCTTGCCAGTGTTTCTTCATCTCCATCCATGTCCTCAGATTCACCCAGGATGCATTGCTCAGACAATTGTCAAATTGTCTTCATTATTGAGGCTGTCACTGTGTGAATGCAGTTTCACATCCATGCTAATGTTTTTCTTAGACATCTTAGATGTGCCACCCTCACTGGAAGTTGCAGGCCGTTTTCCAGACATTATGGGTGAAAAAATGGAATAAATTGACGAGCGAGCAAGAATGTTCACGTGCAGGGGAGGCAGAGCGTGAACTAATATGTGATTGGCTGCGAGTAGATCAGAGCGTATGTAAAGTGCTCATTGGCTGATTGAATGGTGGCCGCTCTTGAGAAGTTTTAAGTGTTGTTTCGAATGAATTTTTGTTTGTTTTTATATTTCAATCAAGAATTGAATAACTGCGGTAATGAATCAGTGCTATGTGGGGTAGTGTTGTGCAGGGTCTGAGTGATTTTAACAAGGAGTTGGTAGTTTTAAGTAATTGCTTTAGATATAAGCAGGTGTTGATGGTACGTTATACAACTGTAACCACTTCTACAACTGATCGTATAATTTATTTATGCTTGGCTTATTTTTAGTCATCCACCATTTCTTGGATACTCACCACAGCAAAGTGAATCAATTTTGCAGTTCATCACCTAAATTGGATCCTATTTTGGATCATGTGAGTTTTTCAGACTGGCCAGAGCTTGAAGAATTTTTTTTTGACATTGTGAAAATTGAAAGAGGGAGCCTTTACCATGGAACATTGAGAAGTACAGCACATTATGGACCTTCGGTCCGAATGTTGTGCTAACCAACATAAATCTATTCCGTATTTAATTTAACCCTTCCTTTCTACACAGCCCATAAACCTCCATTTTTCATACATCTACGTTATTTAACTATCAAGTCTTTTAAATGTCCCTATTATATCAGAGTGTACCAACACACCTGGCAGTGCATTCCTGGTACCTATCACTCTCTGTGTTGGAAATGGGGGAGGGGGAACTACCTTTGACACCCCCTCTCTTTCCCCTCCCCCTCACAACCTTCCTCCATTCACCTAAACCAATCTCCTCTGGTATTGCTTTCCTGGGGGGGGTGGGGGGGTGTTGATTGCCCACTCTATCTATGCCTTTCATAATCTTATACACATCTATCAGGTTGCCTTTCATCCCCTATGCTGAAAAGAGGAAAGACCATAAGATATCTGAACGGAATTGGGGTATTCAACCCCTTGAGCCTGCTCCATCATTCAATTATGGCTGATTTATTCCCCCCCCCCAACCCATTCTCTTGCCTTCTCCTCGTAACTTTTGATGCCCTTACTAATGAACCTCTGTTTTAGCTATACCCAATGACTTAGCTTCTACAGCTGCCTGAGGAAATAAATTGCACAGATTTGCCAACCTCTGCCTAAAGAAATTCCTGCTGATCTCTGTTCGAAAAGGATATCCTTCTATTCTGAGGCTGTCCCCGCTCACTGTTCCTAGACTGCCCTACTGTTGGAAATTTCATTTTCACATCCACTCTATCTAGGCCTTCCAATATTTGATAGGTTTCAATGAAACCACCACCCCCCCCCCATTCTCCAAAAAAAAAAAGCCCTAGCTCACTCAACATTTTTCATAAAATATGTTCTCTCATCTAAACTCCTTAAAGCTTGCACATCCTTCCTGTAACACACATCAAAGTTGCTGGTGAACGCAGCAGGCCAGGCAGCATCTCTGGGAAGAGGGCAGTTGACGTTTCAGGCCGAGACCCTTCGTCAGGACTAACTGAAGGAAGAGTGAGTAAGGGATTTGAAAGTTGGAGGGGGAGGGGGAGATCCAAAATGATAGGAGAAGACAGGAGGGGGAGGGATAGAGCCAAGAGCTGGACAGGTGATAGGCAAAAGGGGATACGAGAGGATCATGGGACAGGAGGTCTGGGAAGAAAGACAAGTTGGGGGGGGACCCAGAGGATGGGCAAGAGGTATATTCAGAGGGACAGAGGGAGAAAAAGGAGAGAGAGAAAGAATGTGTGCATAAAAATAAGTAACCAATGGGGTACGAGGGGGAGGTGGGGCCTTAGCAGAAGTTAGAGAAGTCGATGTTCATGCCATCAGGTTGGAGGCTACCCAGATGGAATATAAGGTGTTGTTCCTCCAACCTGAGTGTGGCTTCATCTTTACAGTAGAGGAGGCTGTGGATAGACATGTCAGAATGGGAATGGGATGTGGAATTAAAATGTGTGGCCACTGGGAGATCCTGCTTTCTCTGGCAGACAGAGCGTAGATGTTCAGCAAAGTGGTCTCCCAGTCTGCGTCGGGTCTCGCCAATATATAAAAGGCCACATCAGGAGCACCGGACGCAGTATATCACCCCAGTCGACTCACAGGTGAAGTGTTGCCTCACCTGGAAGGACTGTTTGGGGCCCTGAATGGTGGTAAGGGAAGAAGTGTAAGGGCATGTGTAGCACTTGTTCCGCTTACACGGATAAGTGCCAGGAGGGAGATCAGTGGGGAGGGATGGGGGGGACGAATGGACAAGGGAGTTGCGTAGGGAGCGATCCCTGCGGAATGCAGAGAGAGGGGGGGAGGGAAAGATGTGCTTAGTGGTGGGATCCCGTTGGAGGTGGCGGAAGTTACGGAGAATAATATGTTGGACCCGGAGGCTGGTGGGGTGGTAGGTGAGGACCGGGGAACCCTATTCCTAGTGGGGTGGTGGGAGGATGGAGTGAGAGCAGATGTACGTGAAATGGGGGAGATGCGTTTAAGAGCAGAGTTGATGGGGCTCTGCTCTTAAACACATCTCCCCCATTTCACGTACATCTGCTCTCACTCCATCCTCCCACCACCCCACTAGGAATAGGGTTCCCCGGTCCTCACCTACCACCCCACCAGCCTCCGGGTCCAACATATTATTCTCCGTAACTTCCGCCACCTCCAACGGGATCCCACCACTAAGCACATCTTTTCCTCTCCCCCCTCTCCCCCGCATTCCGCAGGGATCGCTCCCTACGCAACTCCCTTGTCCATTCGTCCCCCCCATCGCTCCCCACTGATCTCCCTCCTGGCACTTATCCCTGTAAGCGGAACAAGTGTTACACATGCCCTTACACTTCCTCCCTTACCACCATTCAGGGCCCCAAACAGTCCTTCCAGGTGAGGCAACACTTCACCTGTGAGTCGACTGGGGTGATATACTGCGTCCGGTGCTCCCGATGTGGCCTTTTATATATTGGCGAGACCCGACGCAGACTGGGAGACCGCTTTGCTGAACATCTACGCTCTGTCCGCCAGAGAAAGCAGGATCTCCCAGTGGCCACACATTTTAATTCCACATCCCATTCCCATTCTGACATGTCTATCCACGGCCTCCTCTACTGTAAAGATGAAGCCACACTCAGGTTGGAGGAACAACACCTTATATTCCATCTGGGTAGCCTCCAACCTGATGGCATGAACATCGACTTCTCTAACTTCTGCTAAGGCCCCACCTCCCCCTCGTACCCCATCTGTTACTTATTTTTATGCACACATTCTTTCTCTCTCTCCTTTTTCTCCCTCTGTCCCTCTGAATATACCTCTTGCCCATCCTCTGGGTCCCCCCCCCCACCTTGTCTTTCTTCCCGGACCTCCTGTCCCATGATCCTCTCGTATCCCCTTTTGCCTATCACCTGTCCAGCTCTTGGCTCTATCCCTCCCCCTCCTGTCTTCTCCTATCATTTTGGATCTCCCCCTCCCCCTCCAACTTTCAAATCCCTTACTCACTCTTCCTTCAGTTAGTCCTGACGAAGGGTCTCTGCCTGAAACGTCGACTGCACCTCTTCCTAGAGATGCTGCCTGGCCTGCTGCGTTCACCAGCAACTTTGATGTGTGTTGCTTGAATTTCCAGCATCTGCAGAATTCCTGTTGTTTACATCCTTCTTGTAATGAGGCAATCAGAAATTAACACAATACTCTTGTTTGGTGTAACCAGAGTTTTGTAGAGGTGCAACATGACCTTGTAGCTCTTGAACAAGGTCCCCTGATTAATGAAGGCCAGCACATCAAATGCTTTCTTAACCACCCTATCAACTTGTATGGCGACTGAGGGATCTGTGATTTGACCCCATGATCCCTCTGCTAAGAATCCTGTCATTAACCTTGTACTTAGCTTTCAAATTTGATCTCCCCTCACCTTCCCGGATTGTCTTCTATTTGCTACTGCTGCGCCCAATTTTGCATCCTGTCGATATCTCGTTGTAACCTACAGTACAAGAACTTTCTAACCATCCACAACACCATGAAACTACTTGTCATCAGTAAACTTACTAACCCCATCCAAGTATTTATAAAACTCACAAAGAGCATGTGTCCAGAACAGATCACTGCAGACCTCCAGGCAGAATCTGCTCCATCTACCATCACCTTCTGTGGGGAAGCCAGTTCAGAATCATCACAGCCAAGCCTTTGTGGATCCCGTGGCCTCGTGACTCTGGATGAGTCTACCATGGGAGCCTTGTTAAGCGCATTACTGAAATCCCAATACTCCATATACACTAGTCTACCTTCATCAACTTCAGTTAGGCTTGAATTGAATTGACTTTATTACTTACATCCTTCGTATACATGAGGAATAAAAATCTTTACATTCCGTCTCCTAAATGTGCTATTTATAGTAACTTGTAATAAATAATATGTACAACAGGGCAGTCAATATAACATAGAAATACATTGTATCAGCATGAATTAATCCGTCTGATGGCCTGGTAGAAAAAACTGTCCTGGAGCCTGTTGGCTTTTATGCTGCGGTACCATTTCCACGATGCTAGCAGCTGGAACATTTTGTGGTTGGGTGACTTGGGTCCCCAATGATCCTTCGGGCCCTTTTTATACACCTGTCTTTGTAAATATCTTGAATAGTGGGATGTTCACATCTACAGATGTGCTGAACTGTCCGCACCACTCTCTGCAGAGTCCTATGATTGAGGGAAATACAGCTCCCATACCAGGCAGTGATGCAGCCAGTCAGGATGCTCTCAGTTGTGCCCCTGTAGAAAGTTCTTGGGATCTGGGGGTCCATACCAAACTTCTTCAACCATCTGAGGTGAAAGGCTGTTGTGTGCCTTTTTCATCGCACAGCCGGTGTGTACAGACCACATGAGATCCTCCGTGATGTGTGTGCCAAGGAACTTAAAGCTGTTCACCCTCTCAACCCCAGATCCATTGATGTCAAGAGGGCTGAGCCTGTCTCCATTCCTCCTGTAATCCACAACCAGTTCCTTTGTTTTTGCGAGGTATGGGCTTATGAGGCATGAGCTGCCCCTCACAAAACCATGCTGACTATCCGTAATATGATAGTGCTCCAAACGCTTATATATCCTATCCTCAAGAGTCCTCTCCAATTGTCTACCTACCACTGAAGTAAGACTCACTGGTCTTAAATTGCCAGTATTGTTCATTTTGCCTTTCTTGATCAATGGAACAACGTTTGCCATCCTCCTATCCTTTGGTGCACTCTTATGGCCAGTGAAGATGCAGAGATCATCGTCAGCACCCCAGCAATTACTTCCCTTACTTCCAGAGTAATCTGATGTATATCCCCTCCGCCCTTGGGACTTGTACTAATGTTTTACAGAAGCTCCAAAACTACCTCTTTCTTAACCTCAACATGCTTCAGAACATAGCATTTCTATGCTGACCTCACATTCATCGAAGTCCCACCAAGAGATTTGTCACTGATCACAGTACTAGATCCAGTATAGCCTCTTAAGTTAGCCTGTTCATATATTTTGTCAGGAGTCCTTATTAGACACACCCAACAAATTATGCCCTATCTAACCTTCTACACGAAGGCAACAAATGATATTAGGGTAGTTGGAGTCTCCCATGACAACAACCCTGCTATTTTTGTGCCTTTCCAAAATCTGCTTACTTATCTGCTCCTCAGTGTCCCTGTTGTTATTGGGGACTCATTGAATACTCTCAGTAGAGTGATTGCTCCCTTCCTGCTTTAGCTTCCACTTGCACTGACTTAATAGACAATCCCTCCATGATGTCCTTCCTTTCTGATTAACAATGCCTTTTTTAAATCTCCCTCCTTATCATTTTTGAAATATTTCAACCCTGGAAAATCCAGCAGCCATTCCTGCCCTTGTGACAGCCAAATCTTTGTAACGGCTACAACATCATAATTCGTGCTCTAAGTTCATTACCCGTGTTCTCATTTTTGCAATTTTAACCCATCCAAGTGACAATATTTATGACCTATCCACTCCCTATCATTCCTCAATCTCACTGCACATTGCATCTACCTTTACAGTAATTTCTCCATCATCTGACCTAACACTCCCATTTGTATAAACCTAGTTTAAATCATCCCCATTAGCTCTAGCAAATCTGTCTAAAAGGACATTGATCCTTCGTGAGTTCCAGGTGTAACCTGTCCCTTTTTCTACAGACACACATACATGTTTGCTTTTTTCTACAGATCATACTTTCTCCAGAAGAGATTCCACTGATCCACAAATCTGAAATCCTGCACCAACTCTTTAGCCATAAATTTGTCTGCTGTATCATCCTGTTCTTACCCTCATTGATGTGTGGCACAGGCATCATCTAGAGATAACTACCCTTGAGGTCCTGTTTGTAGCTTCTTTCCTAACTCCCTGTATTCACTCTTCAGGACCTCATTCCCTTTCCTAGATGTCATTGGTAGCAATGTGTCCCACAATACTAGCAACTCACCCTTCACCTGAAAAATGCTGTGGATGTTATCCAAGACATCCTTGACCCTGGCACTTGGGAGGCAACATAATATCTGGAAGTCTTGTTCTTGTCCTCAGAAACTCACGTCTGTTCCTTTAATCAATGAATCCCAATCACTATCACACTTGCCTTCTCCACCCATTCTCTTCTGAGCCACAGAGCCAAACTCAGTGCTGGCTGCTGTGGCTTTCCCCGATATGTTGTCCCCCATCAACAGAGTCCAAAGCAGTATACTTGTTATTGAAGGGAACGGTCACAAGGGTACATTGCACTTCTCTCTCCTGACAACCACCCGGTATTTGCATCCTGCAGCCTAAGTGTGACGGCCTCCCTGTTGCTATCTTGATCAGTTAGGAAAGGCGTGGAAAATGGATTTCAATAAAGATAAAATGTGAGGTGATGCATTTTGGAAAGTGAAACCAATGTATGAGTTATACTATAAATGGTAGGTCACTATGGAGTGTAACAGAACAGAGGGCCTTAGGAGTACAAGTGCGTAGGTTCATTAAAGTAATAACACAGACAAACAGGGTAATAAAAAAGGTGTTTATCACTCTGGCCTTCATCAGACAAAGCACTGAGTATAGGAGATGGTACGTTATGTTGCAGTTGTACGAATTGTTAGTGGGCTGCACTTGGAGTTGGTGTGTACACTTTTGGTCGTCCTGCTATAGGAAAGATGTAGTTAAACTAGGTTGAGTACAGAAAAGATTACAAGGATTTTGCCAGGACTAGAGAATCTGAATAAGGGAGAAGGTAGGAAAGCCCAAAACTAAGGGACATGGACTTGGGTTTGAGAGGAAATATTTAAAATGTACCTGTGGGGCA
Source organism: Mobula birostris (assembly GCF_030028105.1). Lineage (NCBI taxonomy): Eukaryota > Metazoa > Chordata > Chondrichthyes > Myliobatiformes > Myliobatidae > Mobula > Mobula birostris. The sequence continues at coordinate 50,700,222 of NC_092394.1, forward strand.
ATTTTTTCCATGGTGGTGAGTATATGGATTGAGCTACCACAGGAAGTAGGTGAGGCAGGTATGATAGTATCATTTAGGCAGCACTTGGATAGGTAGATGAAGGGGTGGAGCTTAAAGGAATACGGGCTGAACAGAGGAAATTGTGACTAGCTGGGTGAGCACTGTTGTCAGCATCAGCATGGACTGGCTGAGCCAAAAGACCATTATCCATGCTGTATTCTGTGACTCTACATGCAATAACAGATGTGCTTTAGATTTCTTCAGATTTCCACTTGTATTGTTTGCATTGTATTCTAGTTTATTGTGATTCAAGACTAGTATATTAGGAAGATATGCCCTTACTCAGAGTGAATTTACTGCAGCAGATTGTAATTCTGTCTGTTATAATTGATGAATAGTGCACCCTTGATCTTTTTCTTTTGATATATTTAACAGAGCCTATCCAGTCTCGTTGTGCTGTCCTACGTTATACAAAGCTTACTGATGCTCAGGTCCTTGCAAGACTGATGCAGGTGGTTGAGAAGGAGAATGTCCAATATACAGATGACGGATTAGAAGCCATCATTTTCACAGCACAAGGAGACATGAGACAGGTAAAATTGCTGTTAGGCCCGACACTAGAATGAGGGTACAGTTTGTTAAATGTTGGATAGTGATAACAAATAGTATAGTAGGTGTGGTGTTTTACCAAAGTTCAAAAGTAATAACTTCCATTGTACGTTTACAGTTGCAAGAAAAAGTCGGTGAACCCTTTGCAAATACCTGGTTTTAAGTATTAATTACTCATAAAATGTGGTCTGATCGTCATCTAAGTCACAGTAGACAAACCAATCTGCCTAAACTAACAAAACAAAAACAATTGTACTTCTTGTCAATAATGAGTACAGCACTTAAACAATCACAGCCTAGGTTCAAAAGTACGTCAAGCTCTGGGGTAATATCTTCTGCAAAAGCTATTTGGAGTCAGGTGTTCCAATCAATGAGGTGCGGTTGGAGGTGTGGGTTGTAGAGGTGCTGGAAAAGGCTACAAATGCATTTCTAAAGACCTGAATGTTCATCAGTCCAGTGTAAGAGAAATCATGTTCAAATGGAGGAAATTCGGTACTGTTGCTACCGCCCCTAGGAGTGGGCATCCTGTAAAGATCACACCAACAGCACACTGTGCAATGCTGAAGGAGGTGAAAAAGAACCCAAGGGTAACAGCAAAAGATCTGCAGAAATCTCTAGAACTTGCTGAAGTCCCTGCTTATGTGTCCACTATAAGAAAAACATTGAACAAGAATGGTGTTCACGGAAGGACACCATGGTGGAAACCACTGCTCCCCCCAAAAAAAACAAGTTGCTGCATGTGTCAAGTTTTCAAAAGACCACCTGGATGTTCCACAGTGCTTCTAAGACAATGTTCTGTAGACACACGAGACGAAAGTTGAACTTTTCGGCAGAAGGGCACACTGCTATGTTTGGAGGAAAAAGGGCACTGCACACCAACGCCAAAACCTCATCGCAAAGGTGAAGCATGGTGGTAGGAGCAGTTGGACAGCAACCTGGACAGCTTGCAATCGTTGAGAGAACAATAAATTCAAAGTTGTATCAAGATATTTTACAGGAGAATATCAGGGTAGTATTCTGTCACCTGAAGCTTGAAGTAATTGCTTTAGATATAAGCGGGTGTTGATAGGGTGGTAAATTATACAAGTGTAACCACTTCTAGAACTGATCGTATGATTTATTTATGCTTGGCTTATTTTTAGTCCTCACCATTTCTTGACTTGGATACTCAGGACAATGATCCAAGAGTAGATCAACAACAGAATGGTTTAAAAAGAAGATTCCTGTTTTGGAATGACCAAGTCAGAATCCAGACCTTAACTCAATTGAGATGCTGTGGCCTAACTTGAAGATGCAAGGCATCCCAGAAATATTGATGAATTGAAACAGTTTTATGTGGAGGAATGATCTAAAATTCCTCCTCACTGATCTGCAAGTCTGATAACCAGTTACAGGAATTATTTGGTGGAGGTAATTGCTGCTAAAGGAGGTTCTACCGGTTATTAAATACAAGGGTTCACATACTTTTTTCCAGTGTGGACCGTGAATGATTAAATAATATTCAAAAAAAATTTGAAAGGTACAATAGTTTGCATGTTATTAGCTTAGGCAGATTGTGTTTATCTATTATTGTGACTATTATCATGGTCAAGATGGCGCCAGCGTGCAACGCTGCCTTGGTCGTCGTCTTCCATATAGCTCACAAAAATATCTTACATTTATGTCTATTTTTCATCTTGAACCTGTGTCTGGGACTGTTAAAACCTGTGATTTACAGTTTAAACATCATTTGAGTGATCCATCGCTTTGCTGTGTCCAAGAAGACTTCGAGAGGTGAACGCATACTCGAACTGCCTCGATGTGAAGAAGCTTTGAGACGGGACAAGCCGATGTTTGATTCCATTTCGCCGATTAAAGCATCAAGGAAGATTAAGATATCAATGCAAATGCAGAAGAAGGCGAGCAGAGATTTCAGTACCGACTGCCTGCCTTTTGATCATTGCCAGAGCAGGATTCTCTGAGCAGTCTATCAGTGTGTGGCTCGCTGTGGCAAGTGGGTAGGCTTCTCTGCCTTGTGTAGTGTCCCTCTCTTCCGATGAACGTCAGTGATATCATAGGGTGGTATTATGGTTCTGCGTATTGGGTTTATGCACTGTGGACTTTTTCAGACATGGTTTTCCAAAGTTTCAAAGGTACATTTAATGTCAGAGAAATGTATACAATTTACATCCTGAAATGCTTTTTCTTCGCAACCATCCACAAAAGCAGAGGAGTGCCCCAAAGAATGAACGACAGTTAACTGTTAGAACCCCAAAGTGCCCCCGCCCCAGCTTCCCTCCCTCCTGCGCGTAAGCGGCAGCAAGCAACAATTCCCCTCCCACTGCTGGCAAAAAAAAAAAGCATTGGCACCCACCACCAAACACTCAAGTGTGAGCAAGGCAACAGCAAAGACACGGACTTGCAGAACTCCAAAGACTACATAGTTCACCTGGCATTTGACGTACCACAGGCTCTCTCTCTCCCTAATAAGGGAGAAAGAGGTGTCTTCATTTCACAGCAAGAGGAGCAACATAACAAATAACTCGCTGGTTTACAATGTTAAAAGTCTGTTGCATCGCTTTTTCGGAGCTCTGTGCCCAAAGATCTCGGGTCTCTGGGCATACAGCCTTAGACCTTCCATCTCCCACGACACACCAATCTTCTGCTCGGACACCAACCTCCGATTATTACCCCCCCCCCCCCCCCCCCATCTCCAGATCCACGAAAACTCGCTCCTCCAAAGGCGAGCGGAACTCCTAGGCCGAGCCCTTGGTGTGCCGAACAGCAGCCACTTACGAAACCCCAAGAGCGGGTCCCATTCCCGCAAAGAACTGTAGTCAGCATGTAACTCCAGGTCAGGGTCTTCAAAAGAACCCTGGAAGGGAGAAGTAGAGATATTAAAGATGGAAGTAGAGTTGTTCCCAAAGATGCAAGCAAAGGAGTCGCCGTTAGGCGCCATTAACCCTCCTAAGCTCTGTTTTCTGTGTTATATTGTGTTTTCTTTTTATTGCCTGTTCCTTTTCCGTTTTATTGTGCGAAGGAAGGGTGTTTGCAGGTTGATGTTCTTAGTTTTTTGTGTGGGGGTGGTTTTGGGGGTCGATGTTCCTGTTCCATTTTGTGTTGGGGTAGGTTGGTGGTCAGGATGCCATACTTTTTTGTGCGGGAAGGCTGGGTTTGATGTTTCTCTCTGAACAACTTTCGTGTTCTTTCTTTGTTTCATGGCTTTCTGGAGAAGACAAGTTTCAGAGTTGTATATGGATATATGCTTTGATAATAAATGAACCTTTGAACATTTGATTTAGATGAAGATCAGACCACATTTTTTGAGTGGTTAATACAGAAATCCAGGTAATTGCAAAGGGTTCACAAACTTTTTCTTGCAACTGTACCTTTCAATGTAATAAAATACCCCAATTTGCTTCATAGGAGTATTAACAAACAGAATTAGATATGGAGCCACTGAGGAGATTAGGACAGTTGGCAAATTTTGATTTGGGCAGTGTATTTTTATGAAGTATTTGACAAGGACAAAAGTTAGGGCAGAATTTAATTCAAATTATATAGTACCTATGAAATGTATTCACCCCCTTTGGAAGTTTTCAACAATGAATCACAGTGGATTTAATTTGTTTTTTTATACTGATTAGCAGAAAAATTCTCTTTTGTGTCAAACTGAAATCAGATTTCTACAAAATGATCTAACTTAATTAAAAATATAAAACACAAAATAATTAATTGTCTAAGTATTCACCCTGTACAGGTCAGTATTTAGTAGATGCACCTTTGGCAGTAATGACAGCCTTGAGTCTGTGTGGATAGGTCTCTGTCAGCTTTGCACATCTGGACTCTGCAATTTTTCCCCGTTCTTCTTTTCAAAACTGCTCAAGCTCTGTCAGATTGCGTGGAGATCATGAGTGAACAGCCCTTTCCAAGTCCAGCCTCACATTCTCAATTGAATTGGGGTCTGGACTCTGACTTGGCCATTCCAGGGCATTAATTTTGTTTTAAAGCCAAAGCTACAAAGCAATGGCTTAATGCTTAAGGCCATTGTCTTGCTGGGAAACAAATCTTCTCCCAAGTCACAGTTCTCTTGCAGACTGCATCAAGTTTTCCTCCCTGTATTTTGTTGCATTCATTTTACCTTCTACCTTCACAAGCCTTCCAGGGCCTGCTGCAGTGAAGCAGCCCCACAGCATGATGCAGCCACCGCCATGCTTCACGGTAGGGATGGTGTGTTTTTGATTACGTAGCATTTAGTCTGATGCCCAAAAAGCTCAATTTTGGTTTCATCAGACAATAGAACCTTCCAGCTGACTTCAGAGTCTCCCACATATCTTCTGGCAAACTCAAACCGACATTTCATGTGAGTTTTTTCAACAGTGGCTTTCTCTTTGCTACTTTCCCATAAAGCTGCGACTGGTGAAGCAACAGCTGTTGAATGTGCAGTCTCTTCCATCTCAGCCACTGAAGCTCGTAACTCCCACTCCTCCAAAGTTGTCATAGCACTCTTGCTGACCTCCCCCACCATTCCCCCCTTGTATGGTTGCTCAGTTTTTTGAGGACGGCCTACTCTAGGCAGATTTACATTGTGCTATGTTCTTTCCATTTCTTGATGATTGACTGAACTGTACTCCAAGAGATATTCAGTGACTTGGAAATTTTCTTGTATCCATCTCCTGACTTGTGCATTTCAATAACCTTTTAGTGGAGTTGTTTTCTCGGTGTAGTTTTTACCAGGACACTGACTCACCAGCAGTTGGACCTTCCAGATACAGGTTATTTTTACTACAATCAATTCAAACACCTTGACTGCATATAAGTGATCTCTATTTAACTAATTATGTAACTTATAAAACCATTGGCTGCACCAGTGATGATTTGGTGTGTCATATTAAAGGGGGTGAATCCTTGTGCAAACAATTATTTTGTATCTGTAATTAATTTAAATCACTTTGTAGACATCTGTTTTCACTTTGACATGAAAATCTTTGTGTTGATCCTTATCAAAAAAGCCAGATTAATCCACTGTGATACAATAAAACATGATAACTTCCAAAGGAGGTGAATACTTTTTATAGGAACTGTACATCAAAGAAGTTACTTTTTGACAAACATGGTATAAACACTCAGTAGCTATCTGCTTCGAATTAGTCTTTGCTTGTAGCTGGTAATGCCTCGTCAGAGCTGGGAATTTCAGGCACTATGTTCTATTGGTTTTATTTGGCTTGCTTTCTTTTCATTAAGGAATGAAGAGATTCACTCTCAGATTCTGATGCAATGTGATTAGCCTTTTATTACATTACAGTTCTGTGCTTTCAACCTTGTGTGATGGGATGCTGCTGTTAAACCATGTGATGTTCTTATTTGCAGCTTGAAATGGTTAATAATAAATGGATTTGAACCAATATTCTAGAATTTTGTCTGTCTAGACTTCCTTCACATTGAAAGTAGAGTAAGATTTGAATGTTTCCAAGCTCTTTTTGAACACAAATCTTGATGTATATATTCTGAATTATGTATATTTTAGTTATTGTTTTTCAACTTTTGGCATGCAGATCAACTTATTTTTAAATTTTACCAGGCTCTGAACAACTTGCAATCAACACATTCGGGATTTGAGTTTGTGAACAGTGACAATGTTTTCAAGGTAAGTCATTGTTGTGGAAAGAAAACATTGAATTTGTGGAGCATTTTTCACGTCCTCTGAACTTGTATTTGAATATATGCAAATGAACAAAGTAGGTGTCTCCTCTACCATTTCATAAAATTGTGGCATATTTGCGTCTCCCCACAGTCACCCATTATTACCACATTGTTTCCAATTTGTCAGATAATTTTTAGTCCATGCCAATGTATTACACACATTTCTATGTGCTTTAATAATGCCTATCAACCTGTAATGTGGGACTTCATCAAAAACCTCCTGAATATCAGACACATCACATTCAGAGGTTTGTCCCACAAGATGAAATCTTTTCCCAAGCAGTATTTAAAACTCTTAAGGAGCTTACATTTTTTGATCGTTTTCCCGCTGACCCCTGAATACTAAACATTGGTGGATGCACGCCTGGCCTGCCCAATTTTACCACACAAGATATTAGAACATGAGAATGTTTTTGACAAAAACAGGCCATTCAGCCCAACAGAGCATACATTTTTATTATGGTGTGTTGGGAGGATTGAGTTCAAGAGCCACGAGATAACGTTGCAGGTCTATAAAACTCTGGTTAGACCACACTTGCTGTACTGTGTTCAGTTCTGGTCACTTCATGATAGGAAGGTTGTGGAAGCTTTAGAGGGTGCAGAGAAGATTTACCAGGATACTGCTGGATTAAAGAACATGTAATATGAGAGACTGAGCAAGCTGGGGATTTTCTATTTCAAATGAAGAGGATTTGAAGTGCCTTGATAGAAATGTGACTTGATAGATGATAAGAGGCATAGAGTGGACACCCAACACATTTTTTCCTGGGGTGGAAATGTATAATATGAGAGAGCATAGTTTTACGGTGATTGGAGGAAAGTATCGGGGGATGTCAGAGGTAGGTTTATTCGCACAGAGTGGTGAGTGCCTGGGGTGGTAGTAGAGGCAAATACATTAGGGAGATTTTAAGAGACTCTTTAATAAGCACATGAATGATCGAGAAGTGGAGGCCTTTGTGGGAGGGAAGCTTTAGATTGATTTTACATTCCCAATACCTCACTGGTGTTTAGGGCAAGTCAAGTCAAATTTATTTATAAAGCACATTTAAAAACAACCCACGTTGACCAAAGTGCTGTACAAACCATAACATGTAGCTAAAATCACAAATACAAGAAACACAGATATAAACATCACGGCACACAGCTTATAGGCACAAAATAAACAAGATAAGCAAAGCAAGATTAAAAGACTCAAGCAGATGCATAAAATCACTTACAAGAGGCTTAGCGGGACAACAACCATGAATATTAAAGTCACCAAGAATCGGAACTCAATCAAAGTTGGGCATAGTATTTGAAAGGAAGTCCGCAAATTGAGTGATAAAATCTTTATGTACTGTTGGTGGACGATACACAAGAGCAATTAAGAGGGGATTGACCAGGCCCACTTTAATTAATTTCACCTCGAAGCTGGGGAACTAATCAGAGTACAGTAGATGGCAATTAAAATGTTTCTTAAACACAACAGCTAGACCTCCTCTGCATCTGGAGGGTCTAGGCATGCTAAAAAAGTTAGTCATCTGGACAGAGTTCAACAAGTGGAGCAAGCTCACCAGTGCTTAACCAGGTTTCTGCCACCAGTAAGAAATCCAATCCTTGGGCAGTGAAAAAGTCATTGAGAATAGAAGACTTATTGGATAAGGATCTCGCGTTGATCAGAGCCATTTTGACTGGGATAGCAGTATAATCCGACAACGGCTCCCTCACCAGAGGGAGGTTCTGGAAGACTACTCCACCGCGCTTCACAAATGGCCTGGCGGGGAGCCCACAGGACAGCGGTCTGGCGTCCAGGTCTATGTCTGGGATAATCGGTCGGAGAAAGGCGTACCCTGGTCTCGAGGGAACGCTGAGGAATGGAGCAACTTGGCCGACCGGGTCCAACATCATCGAGCTGCAAAAGGTAGACTGGTGCCGAGCAAAAGCGGGCAAGAGTCCTCAGCTTAACCAAGGTGCCTGCACGTTTACTCTACCTCCTAGCTCATTTCCTACGGTGGTAGCCGCAGGGCCGAGCCCATATACCTCCAGGTAGTTGGGAAAATAGAGAGCGGTGAAAGCTTCTTTGTCCGGAATCCTGAGTGAATAAGTCCACGACAGAGGCTGGAATATTCAGTAGAGTTTGATGATTGTAGGCAACAGTGGCTTGCACATCATGTATACACAGAGACACGAACAAAGCCAGGACAAACAAGAACGACAATAGGTGACGACAAGCAGCCAAACACAGTGGCGCAGCCATCATCAAGCAGCAATGAAGGTCTTCCATCTGCGTCGGTCCTTGGCCCCTTCTCCACTGTACCCCAGGTATGTTTCAGGGTCCTTGATGCTGCCTCTGTGGTATGGTGCCAAGTTGTCTTTGGTCTCCTGCATTTCCTCCATCCTTCAGGGGTCCAGTGAAGTGCTATCTTGATGGAGTTAGATTGATCTTGGAGTAGGTTAAAAGGTTGGCACAACATTTAGGGCCAAGGGGCCTGTACTGTGTTGTACTATTCTATATTAATCCAAAAGAGCTAGATTTTCATCCATAGAACCATGGAAACTACAGCATAGAAACAGGCCCTTTGGCCCTTCTTGGCTGTGCCGAACCATTTTCTGCCTAGTCCCACTGACCTGCACACGGACCATATCCCTCCATACACCTCCCATCCATGTATCTGTCCAATTTATTCTTAAATGTTAAAAAAGAACCGGCATTTACCACCTCATCTGGCAGCTCATTCCATACTCCCACCACTCTCTGTGTGAAGAAGCCTCCCCTAATGTTCCCTTTAAACTTTTCCCCCCTCACCCTTAACCCATGTCCTCTGGTTTTTTTCTCCCCTTGCCTCAGTGGAAAAAGCCTGCTTGCATTCACTCTATCTATACCCATCATAATTTTATATACCGCTATCAAATCTCCCCTCATTCTTCTACGCTCCAGGGAATAAAGTCCTAACCTATTCAACCTTTCTCTGTAACTGAGTTTCTCAAGTCCCGGCAACATCCTTGTAAACCTTCTCTGCACTCTTTCAACCTTATTTATATCCTTCCTGTAATTTGGTGACCAAAACTGAACACAATACTCCAGATTCGGCCTCACCAATGCCTTATACAACCTCATCATAACATTCCAGCTCTTCTACTCAATACTTCGATTAATAAAGGCCAATGTACCAAAAGCTCTCTTTACGACGCTATCTACCTGTGACGACACTTTTAGGGAATTTTGTATCTGTATTCCCAGATCCCTCTGTTCCACTGCACTCCTCAGTGCCTTATCATTAACCCTGTATGTTCTATGTTGGTTTGTCCTTCCAACGTGCAATACCTCACACTTGTCAGTATTAAACTCCATCTGCCATTTTTCCAGCTGGTCCAAGTCCCTCTGCAGGCTCTGAAAACCTTCCTCACTGTCTACTACAGCTCCAATCTTTGTATCATCAGCAAACTTGCTGATCCAATTTACCACATTATCACAGATCATTGATATGGATGACAAATAAAAATGGACCCAGCACTGATCCCTGTGGCACACCACTAGTCACAGGCCTCCACTCAGAGAAGCAATTCTCTACCACCACTCTCTGGCTTCTTCCATCGAGCCAACGTCTAATCCAATTTACCACCTCTCCATGTATACCTAGCGACTGAATTTTCCTAACTAACCTCCCATGCGGGACCTTGTCAAAGGCCTTACTGAAGTCCATGTAGACAATATCCACTGCCTTCCCTTCATCCACTTTCCTGGTAACCTCCTCGAAAAACTCCAATAGATTGGTCAAACATGACCTACCATGCACAAAGCCATGTTGACTCTCCCTAATAAGCCCCTGTCTGTCCAAATGCTTGTAGATTCTGTCTCCATTAGTATTGTACAATGTATAGCCAAGGTAATACTCTTTCTAGAAATAGTTGGCTCTATGAGGCTGTGTAATACCTTGACATAAAGCTAGGTTGCAATATAAATATATTTTCGCCTTTATTTTAAGTAACACTTTAAAAAATAGATTTATTATGTTGTATCTAGCGCTATCAGGGGATGTTGAAAATCACTATAATGTTTACACACAATTGTCAGCCATACTTCGTATGCAGACCAATTGACTTGCATGATTTGCAAAGATATTGATTGAGTTTCTGGTTTTATGTATTATTGAAATCAAGTAAAATTAAAACAATGACCTTGGTAAATCCCTAGGTTGAAGAATTATAGCTATTTTGCAAAAACAAGATGTTATACTTTTTTTGTTCTCTCTTCAACTACACTACTTTTTTAATAGGTGTGTGATGAACCTCATCCTCTCCTGGTGAAAGAGATGATTCAGCACTGTGTTAATGCAAATATTGATGAGGCATACAAGGTTGGTCGTTCAGAGGGTCATTTGCCAAATTTAATCATCTTTCGGTCTCTCTCAATACAAGCTTTTCTATTTTCCCTAAGCATTTATAGTACATTACATCATGAAGATGTGTAAAGACAAATAAAGAATTAATGTATCATGTGTAAATGCCTCATTTCTACATTTATTTGTATCATTGCCAAATTTCCTCCTAGTCCAATATTATTCTGCTTAATCAAGTTACAGTGGATTCTGGTTAATTGGGACACATCAGGACCTGTATGTTTTGGTCCAATTAAGAGGCTGTCCAAATTACCCAGTTTCATGGAAATAGTTAAAAACGTATTGAAAGAAAGACAAACTGAATAACAAATTATGTATTTAGATTAATTACAGAACAAAGTAGAACACAATCAATACTACTACAGTACTATAAAGCTGTGTTAGTTTTTGATACATATCGATGGAGGAATTCATCGACATTGCTCTGTTTTGTTTCATTTCATTGTTTCATATTCACTCCTGGCTGTTTCTGGCATCTCCACGCCTGAATGCCTGAAACTACAGAGAGCAAAACAGTTCTGAATTGTTTTGCTACTTATTTCTCACCAACAATCTGACAAAAATCACTGCTTTTTGAAGACAAGCATATCCATCTGGTGCTATTTAAAAGCTGTTTGCTTCAAGTATGGTGTAGTGTTTAATGGCCACGAAAGTGCATGCGACTGACGTTTGTTAGAAATTATTTGGTGTGTTTCCTGTCCCAATTAAGTGGGTTAGTGTCTCAAATAAACAAAGGGAATCCTGCCTATTTTCTCGATTAGTTTTTGTTATTTAAGACTTGTCCCAAATAAGCGGCTGCCCCAATTAACCAATGGTCTAATTAACTGGAATCTACTGTATTTCCAATACACTCTGAACAAAAAAAATCTTCACAAGGAACAGGTATCTCTTACCCCTTTCCTTACATGCATAAAATGCCATGATGACCTTAGAAAATTTCCCCTGAAGCATTGTGATGACTAACTTACCCTCAATTTCTCTGCCATTTACTGTCATTGTTGAATCCATATGGGGCTCATTTTTCCTCCTTTTTAAATCACAGTTACCTCTGTACTACCCTCTCTAATCTGTTTGTTTAAAAGTTTCCACAATACTGTCACTTCACCTCTTTTATATTATTCCTTAATTTGCACATTAGCTAGCTTTTATTTTATTTTGTTTCTTAGTTAGCTGCCCATGAAATTGCAGTTTTATCCTGTGATTCTTGGCATTTAACAATGGAATGTGTCATCAGCACTTCCTTATAATCCCTTTCTACATTGGTTATTATAGGTCGTGGCTCATCTCTGGAAGTTGGGTTATTCACCTGAGGACATCATTGGTAACATCTTCAGAGTCTGTAAAACTTTCCAAATGCAGGAGTACCTGAAACTGGAATTTATAAAGGTAAGAAGTGTTGAAGTATATGCAATTGAAATTTATTTAAAATGAGCAGATCACTCTAATGGTGATCTTTAGTTACTCAAGTGCAATCTTCCCTTGGGTTCAGGATTTGACTGCACCAAGACTTGAGCACAAAAGTGTAGAGTGTGTTGGGCGCTGTGTTGGAGTGGTGGCAGTGATATTGCCAGACTATTTATCCGGAGGTCTGGATAAGGAGTCCAAGGTTCTCAGTTCAAATCCCATCATGGTAGTTGTAGAATTAAAATGCCAAACCCCTGAATTCACCAGGTTGCTTCAGGAAAAGAAATTAGCTACCTTTACCCAGTCTGTTCTTCATGTGCCCTTTAAAATGGCCAGGAATCCGCTCAGCAACACACACAAAATGCTGGAGGAACTCAGCAGGCCAGGCAGCATCTATGGAAAAGAGTACGGTTGACATTTTGGGCTGAGACTCTTCGGCAGGACTGGAGAAGAAATGCTGAGGAGTATATTTAAAAGGTGGAGGGAGGGGAGAGAGAAGCACAAGGTTATAGGTGAAAGCTGAAAGGGGAGGGGTGAAGTAAAGAGCTGGGAAGTTGATTGGTGAAGGAGGTACAGGGCTGGAGAAGGAGGAGGACAGAAGGCTGTGGAAGAAAAAGAGGGAGAGGGAGCACCAGAGGGAGGCGATGGACAGACAAGGAGATGAGCTGAGAAAGGGAAAAGGGGATGGGAAATGGTGGGGGGGGGGGGGGGGGGAGTGAGACGGGCATTACCGGAAGTTCGAGAAATCGATGTTCGTGCAGTCAGGTTGGAGGCTACCCAGATGGAATATAAGGTGGTGTTCTTCCAACCTGGCCGGCTGATGGCATAGTGGCATCAGCGCCGGACTTTGGAGCAAAGGCTCCCGAGTTCGAATCCAGCCAGCTCATTGCACGCTTTCCATCCATGCTGGGTTGAGTGTCGACCTAGCAACTCGGCCCTGTAAAAATAAGAAAGCCTGCTTAAAAGAAGCTGCTCCCCCCTCCCTCCTCCCCATTCCTCTCTCAGCTTATCTCCTTGCCCACCTATCGCCTTCCTCTGGAGCTCCTCCCTCACTTTTCTTTCTTCCTTGGCCTTCTGTTCTGCTCTATCAGATTCCTCCCTTCACCAGCCCTGTATCTCTTTCACCAATCAACTTTCCAGCTCTTCACTTTATCCCTCCCCCTCCTGGTTTCACCTGTCATCTTGTGATTCTGTCTTCCCTCCTCTCATCTTTTAAATCTACTCCTCAGTTTGTTTTTCCTCCAATCCTGCCAAAGGGTCTCGGCCCGAAACGTCAGCTGTACTCTTTTCCATAGATGCAGCCTGGCCTGCTGAGTTCCTCCAGCATTTTGTGTGTTTTGCTTGGATTTCCAGCATCTGCAAATTTTCTCCTGTTTGTGACAGGAACCTGCTCAGTTTAAGGTTGGGAATGGTACAGGGAGAAGTGAAATCTGCACACAGACGCCATCTCTAGTCTGGATTGAACTCACGTCTCTGGCACTGTGAGGCAGTTGCTGTACTAGCTGTGCCAATTTGCCACATTTTTAATATTAAGTATTTGTATCAGCTGTGATCCTTCACATGTCTGAGTGAACCCATGGTTCCACTTACACCTTCTGCAAAAATCTTGGAAGTTATTTCAGCCAGCAATATTCATGGCACAATATTCATAAAAACCTTTTCTGGTTCCCTTTAATTGACTGTCATTCTGTATACTTGTTCTTGACCTTGACTTTTTTATATTATTTGTTTTACTAGCTTGTGTATTCTTTTTCCTTTTGCCCAATTTGCATCGATTCTCTCTCCTTTAAATTTTATTTTTAAAACACTTAGTTTACCTATGAATTCTCAGTATTTAGCATAATATATCTAAACCAGGATTTAATCTCCTAACTTCAACATCTTCTGGTTAATTGCCAATTTCTTTATCACAGTATCCTGTACAATCATTCTTCTCATATCCATAAAATTAATCTGATTTTAACATGCACTTAGTTTGATTAAAATCACTTTTACCCTGTGCATTTGGCTTGCTTGCATACCTTGCCTTTGTGCCCAGAATTAGTCCCAGTGTTTATTTTGTTCAGTAACCTGTGCTGCAAACTTCTGCTGATGGTATGTTTCTGCTTGTAGTCTGAACATCAGCTGCATTAAACTGAGTTGTTCTCTTGAAGTAATGGTCAATTTTCTGTCCAGATTTGATCAACAGCCTTCCACGTGCTAGCACAACTGATTACCACAATGAAACTTCGGGGTTTTCCATTTCAATGCACTCACCACTCTCTGCGCGTATATATATATATATATATATATATATATATATATATATATATATATATATATATATATATATATATATATATATATATATATAAAAAACTTACCCCTGACATCTCCTCTGTACCTATTTCCAAGCACCTTAAAACTATGTATGCCCCTTCGTTCTAGCCATTTCAGCCCTGGGAGAAAGCCGCTGCCAACCCACATGATCAACACCTCTCATTATCTTGTACACCTCTATCAGGTCACCTCTCATCCTCCATCACTCCAAGGAGAAAAGGCCGAGTTCACTCAACCTATTCACATAAGGCATGCTCTCCAATCCATGCAACATCCTTGTAAATCTGCTCTGCACCCTTTCTATGATTTCACATCCTTCCTGCAGTGAGGTGACCAGAATTGAGCACAGTACTCCAAGTGGGGTCTGACCAGGGTCCTATATAGCTGCAACATTACCTCTCGGCTCCTAAACTCAATCCCGTGGTTGATGAAGGCCAATGCACCATATGCCGCCTTAACCACAGTGTCAAACTGCGTAGCAGCTTTTGATATAAACTGTTTGGGGTGCTTATTTGTATGCAAATCAACTTGTTAATAAATTGAATATCAAGAACTAATTTTGTATATTGAAATAAACTAGGCTAATTTAAGGACTTTTCTGAATGAGGTAGGTCTAGTTTTGTGGTAGGACTGATTTTTTAGCATTTTTGTAATTGTTTTATACATTATCAAAGGTTCAATTTAATGTCAGGGAAATGTGTACAATATACATTCTGAAATGCTTTTTCTTTGCAAAACATCCACGAAAACAGAGAAGTGCCCCAAAGAATGAACGACAGTTAAACATGAGAACCTCAAAGTTCCCCCCCAGCTCCCCCCCCCCCCCCCCGCACGTGAGCAGCAGCGAACAACAATCCCCCTCTCCCGGCAAAACAAAGCACATTATGATTCCTTAGTTGTGTGTGACTATAATACGATTGAAATTCTAGCATGCTTTCTGATCTTAGACAAAATTTCCTGGTTAAATCATTGGAAATTTAGGCTGTTGTAGTTGTAGGAAGATGATTCTTTGATCTGTCAGCCAATTTTATTAGAACCATAAGAAACAATAAGGCAAGTTGAGGCTAGGTTTTACTTGTTTGGAAGTGACATTGAGCAGGTCATGAAGCAAGTCCTCAAACTCAGTGCTGTGCCACAGGTTTGGTCTTGTGGGAAGCAAGTAGAAAGCAGGGGAAAAGATTGAGCAATGATGCTATTATAACATGATCATTCCTCAAAGTCACCTGTGTTTAGACTCTTCCGGAAAAACAAGTTGAATGTTTTCTCCCAAATGAGATGAGACATAATTGCTCAGGGGTACATCTGGTTTGAGTCGAAATATAAGCTAGTCGGTATTTAGTACAGATTTGCAGAAAGCGCAACTCAAGTGGAAATGTAAGAGAAGTGTGGTCCTTTTATTATTGGTCTTAATTTTGTACACAGATTTTTATTTTTTGCATCTTGTCCTTTCTTCAAAAGCATTTATAGTGTTTTCAAGTGTTACAAGTGCTTTGGTATGGTCTGAGATTTTAAAATACTGCATAATTTGAAGACTCGAGACTGCGTTGAAACTAATGTTGGAGGAGTTCAGCAGATCAGGCAACAATTGTGGCAGGAGATGGACAGTTGACATTTTGAGTCATGACCCTGTATCAGTTCTGAGAATATAGAAGCCAGTATAAAGAACTGAGGCTCGACCTGGTTAGGTGATAGGTAGAGGAAGGTGAGGAGGGGTGGAAGGGCAGATGGAACAGGGAGGGGAGGAGATCGTGACTGAGGTGGTGGGTGGAGGCAACAAAGGGCTGCAGATGGAAGATGAAGAGTGGGACCACTCTTAGATTAGATTATGACGACACTCAGTCCTCTTTTATTGTCATGTAGAAATGCATACATGCATTAAGAAATGATACAATGTTTCTCCGGAGTGATATCACAGAAAACAGGACAAACCAGAGACTAACACTGACAGAACCACATAATTATAACATATAGTTACAGCAGTGCAAATCAATACCATAATTTGATGAAGAACAGACCATGGGCACAGTTTTAAAAAAAAAAGTCTCAAAGTCCCGAGTCCCCGATAGCAGGCGGCAAAAGGGAGAAACTCCCTGCCATAAACCTCCAGGCACTGTCAACTTGCCGATACCTTGGAAGCAGCCAACACTCCGTCCATCCATCCGAAAACTTCAAGCTTCCGATACAGCCTGCCAAGCGCCTCCGACCTCTCCCCGGCCACTGAAACACTCAGAGCCGAGGATTTCGGGGCCTTCAGCTCCGGAGATTCCGGTTACCACGCAGAAGCAGCGGCAGCGAAGCGGGCATTTCAGAAGTTTTCCAGATGTTCCTCCGTGCTCTCACGTCTGTCTCCATCAAATCAGAATTGTGCACGGTCCCCTACCTGACAGATAACAGACATCACCACTGAATTAGCCGCACGTGCTGCAGTCATGCCGCCATCTTCTCCCCCCTCCCTGGAGGACAGATGAGAACAATGCGGGGTGGATTTAAAACACCAAGTAGTTAGAATATGTGGTATCATGGGCAGTTAGAGGGGAAAGAAACTGGGTAGCAGTGGGCTGGGGTTGGGGGAGTAGGTTTGAGAAGGTGGATGGTATGCAAGGACCTGAGTTGATCAGTGAGAGAGAGAGAGAGAGAAGGGGAGGGCAGTTACCTGAAACTGATGTATTCAGTGTCCACGCCATCAGTTTGCAGACCACCCACCCAAGTAGAATGTGAGATGCAGTTCCTCTAGTTTGCATTTGGCCTCACCTGGGCAGTGAAAGAGGCTGAAGACCGATGGTGTTCATGGGGAGGCAAATTAACATGGCTAGCAACCTGACGCTCCAGATGTCCATTATGGACAGAGTGTAGATGTTTTGCAAAGTTTGGTCTCGCTGATGTAATGGAGGCCACTTCAAGAGCACCGTATGCAGTGGATAAGGTTGGAGAAAATGAATGTGAATCTCTGATGCCCCTGGAAGGGCTGTTTAGGTGTCTGTGTGGATGGTGGTGAGGAAGGAGGTGTAGGGGCATGTGTTGCATCTCCTACAATTGCAGGAAAAGTCCTGGGGACAGGGAGGGATGGTGGGGAGAGATGAATGAACCAGATTGGTTCGAACGAAAAGCAGAAAGGGGAAGTAGTGGGTCATATTGCATCTGGTAGAAATGACAAAGAATAATGTGTAACATAGGCTGGCGGGGTGAAAAGTAAGGAACAAGGGAACTCTATCTCTGTTCTGTTTGGGAGAGTTGGATTAGAAGGCATTTCAGATATTCTGGAATGGAGAGCCTCAACTTGAGAGCAGATGTGGCGAAGATGACATTACACAAGATAGGGTGGGAGAAAGTGGTCTAAGTGGCAGTGGAAGTTAGTGGATTTATAGTAAATATCCGTGGATAGTCCATCTCCTGAGACGGAGACAGGAAGATCCGGAGAGTGGAGAGCGGTGTCAGAAATACTCTGAGTGAACTTGTGGGTGTGGGGTGGGAAGTTGGTAGTAAATTTGATACAGTTGACCAGGTCCACATGCGTTGAACTGTCTTTTTATAGCTCATATTATGGCTGACTTAAGAATTCTTTGGCATATCTTCCATCTTTTGATGACAAACCCTTTCATTTCCTTAGTAGATAATAGTGCAGAGTAGAAAAATGCCGTTGGGGTTTGCTACAAAAAATTACAAAGCCTGATTAAGGAAATATTTGGAATCAAAATGACAATAGAGAGTGCCCTTTATTACTAAGATTCAACTAGCTAGCATTTATTTAAAAAAAAAAACTAATTTTCTCTTCCTGCAGGAAATTGGGTATACTCACATGAGGATTGCAGAAGGAGTGAATTCCTTGTTGCAAATGGCTGGATTACTTGCTCGACTTTGTCAGAAGACTGCAGCTCCACCTGCAAGCTGATCCATGAGTAATAACCTTCAGCTGTGGACGTTTATAGAAGCTTGTAAATGAACTGAGTGCACAGAGTGACATTGGATACATATGAGCACTCTTCCTGTATTCTTGGGTTCTGCAGATCAATGTTTGTAGCTTTATTTGGAACTTTTTAAAAAATAAATTCATGTAATAAATGTAACACTTGATATTTACCAAATTGGTATTGTTGATTTGATGATGGACAAATGTTTTTTTGTTTTCCAATTTCGTACCACAGTATTGCCTGGTGATTTTTGAAGGTCTGTACTTGAGGTATTGATACTTTATTGATCCCAAAGAAAATTATGGTGTTACAGTAGAATTACAAGTGCACATACAAATATTAGAAGTAAGGAAGAATAAAAAATAATTTACCTCAAATTGTCTTAACAGCAGGGAGTCATCACATCCCCAGCTATAAGTTGACTTATTATAAAGCTTAATGACCAAGGGCAAGACTAACCTCATATAGCGCTGTTTGGAGCAGCACAGTTGTCTTTGTCCATTTACTAAAAGTGCTCCTCTGTTCAGCCGAGGTGGCTTGCAGGGGTGAGCAACATTGTCCAGAATTGCCAGCATTTTCCATAGGGTCCTTTGTTCTACCGCAGCCTCTAGTGTGTACAGTTTCATTCCTAAACCAGAACCAGCCTTTCTAATCAGGTTATTGAGGCCATTGGCATCACCTATGTTGATGCCATTGCCCAGCACACCACCACATAGAAGATTGTATTGGCAACAACATACTGATAGAAAACGTGAAGGTGAGGCCTGTATACTCCAAAGGACCTTGGTTTCCTTAGGAAGTGCAGTCGACTTTGGTCCTTATACGCAGCCCCTATGTTGGTGCTCCTCTCAAGTCTGTCATCCAGGTGCATTTCAAGGCACTTGTAGGTCCTCAACACATCCACCACCTCGCCATCAGTAGTAGCAGGGACTAGTGCAGGCTTGATCTTCCTAAAGTCCACCATCTCCTTTGACTTACTGATGTTGAACTGCAAATGATTCAGCTTACAGCATTTGACATAGTCCTCCACCAGGGCCTTGTCTTCATCCTCCCAACCTCCCTTTATACACACAACTATTGCTGAGTCATCAGAGAATTTCTGCAGATGACATGACTCAATGTTATATCTGAAGTCTGAGATACAGGGTAAATAAGCAGGAAGTGAATATACTCAGTCCCCTGTGGGGCCCCATGTCTGACACATAGCTCTGAAGCTGCACAAACTGTGGTCTGCCAGTCAGCTTGTCTGTTATCCAGGATACAATGGAAGTGCCAATCTGCTTTGAATGGACCTGTTCCCCCAGCAATGAGGGCTATATGGTATTGAAAGCACTTGAAAAATCAAAAAACATGATCCACACAGTGCTGTCCTGCTTAGCTAAATGGGAGTAGCTTTGTTCGGCAGGTGGATGACAACATCATCGACTCCAGTGTGCTCCTGGTAGGCAAACTGCCAGGAGTCAGAGATGCACCAGGACCAGCCTCTCTGGGGTCTTCATGATGTGTGAGATCAGGGCCACTGGATGGTAGTCATTCAAGACTTTAGGTTGGCCCTTCTTGGGTACTGGGACCACATGTGTTTTCCACACAGTCGCGACCCTTTCTAGGGTGAGACTCAGATTGAAAATGCGCTGGAGAACTCCACACAGCTGCTCAGCACGCTCCTTTAGGACCTTGGGGTTCACACCATCCAGTCGCAAAGTTTCCTCAGAGCCCTTCCCACCTGCTCAATCGTGAAGGTGAGTCCATGATGATGGAGGGGTTGGTGGACGGTGGGGGCTGGGGAGGTGAAGATCAGGACGATAGTTGGTATGTGGAGGTGTAGATGATAGATGCAGGGTAAGGAGGGGATGTTGTTCATCCACATGTTGAACTGGTGGGAGGGGAGGCATTGGTGCTGGGGGGGATGCGGTGTGAACAGGAGGGCAATTGTCAAACCTATTGAAGTATTGGTTTAACTCATTAGCCCATTCACGGCTGTGTTCCAAGCCTCGACAGAAAGACTGATTGAAGCCAGTGATCCTCTTCCTGTATCTCCACACCTCCTGTGTGCTACTCTACCCAAGCTTGTTTTCCAGCTCGCTCCTGTATTCCTCCTTAGCCACCTTGATCTTCTCCTTTAGCTGTAGTTTGCAACATGGATTGTTTTAACTGCAGTCTTGCATTTGATAGATAGGATCTACCTTTGTGGGTTAAGGCACAGAATATGTAAATCAGAGTGTGTTAGTTTTAAAGATCATGTGCACCTTGGTAGTCATGCTGCAGTTTGCAGATGTGCTCAGGTTAGCATGAGCTCCAAGTCATCATCAGCTTGTTCACCAAAGCATACAACAGGATGGGCTTGGTGGTCAATCTGTAAGACAATTGAGCAGGATCAATCTACCCCTGCTGTGCCAAACTACCCTCTGATGCTAAAGGTTCATGATGAGATCCTAGAAAGCATTCACCACCCCATATCCCAAGAGACACTTCCCAGTAAAAGCAGATATTGATGATGAGATTCCCCACTGCCTTCAATGTGCCTGCCCAGGCATGGATTAATTGAGGGAAAGAATATCTTAAAGTCAAATCTCAAAGCTGGCACAAAACACAAGGATGATGAGGCAGCAATGATCCTTGCCCCCCTCTAAATGCTTTGCAGAATTAGTATCAAGTTTATAATTGGAGACGTACACAGTTGCAAGAAAAAGTTTGGACCCTTTGTATTTACCTGGTTTTCTGCATTAATTACTCATAAAGTGTAGTCTGACCTTCGTCTAAGTCACAATAATAGACCAACGCAATCTGCCTAAACTAATAATGTACAAACAATTGTACTTTTCATGTCTTTATTGAACACATTGTTTAATCATTCACAGTCCAGGCCGGAAAAAGTATGTGAACTCTTGTATTTAATAACTGGTGGAACCTTCTTTAGCGGCAATAACTGCCACCAAACGTATCCTGTAGTGTCTGATCATACTTGCACAACAGTGAGGAGGAATTTTAGATCATATTTCCATTCAAAACTGTTCCAGTTCATCAATATTTCTGGGATACCTTGCATGAACAGCCCTCCTCAGGTCATGTCAGAGCATCTCAATTGGACTAAGGTCTGGACTCTGACTAGGCCATTCCAAATCAGAAACCTTTTTAAACCATTGTTATTAATTTACTTGTGTGTTTCGTATCATTGTCTTGTTGCATCATCCAACTTCAATTAAACTAAAGGTAATGAACCACAACCCTGACATTCTCCTGTAAGATGTCTTGATACAATTTTGAATTCAATGTTCCCTCAATGATTGCAAGCTGTGCAGGCCCTGAGGCAGCAAAGCAGCCTCAAACCATGATGCTCCTTCCACCATGCTTCGCAGTTGGGATGATAATTTGGTGTTGGTGTACAGAGCCCTTTTTTCCTTCAAACATAGCAGTGTGCATTTCTGTCAGAAAGTTCAACTTTTGTCTTATCTGTCCACAGAACATTGCCCCAGAAGCATTGTGGAACATCCAAGTGGTCTTTTGCAAACTTGAGACGTACAGCAATGTGTTTTAGAGAGCAGTGGCTTCCTCTGCAGTGTCCTATGAATACCATTCTGGTATTCTTGTTCAGTGTTTTTCTTATAGTGGACTCATGAACAGAGACTTTAGCAAGTTCTAGAGATTTCTGCAGGTCTTTTGCACCTCCTTCAACTTTGCACATTGTGCTCTTGGTGTGGTCTTTGCAGGACAATAGGGGCAGCAGCAACAGTGTTGAATTTCCTCCATTTGTAAACAACTTCTCTTACTGTGGACTGATGAGCACTCGGGTCTTAGAACTGTTTTTGTAGCCTCTTTCAGCCTTATGCATCTAAGGTGCTCTGAAAGTTGTTTTGATGGAGGCATGGTGCACTTAAACAGATCTTTCTCGAGAAGAGCAGGCTCTGACCTCTTAAACTCCTCTCATTGATTGGAACAAATGACTCCAAATAGCTTTTGTAGAAGGTATTATCCTGGAGGTTCACATACTTTTTTGAACTAGACTGTAATTTTTTAAATGGTATACTCAGTATTGACTATAAGAAGTACAATTGTTTGTGTGTTCTTAGTTTAGGCAGATTGTGTCAGATTGTATATTATTGTGACTTAGATAAAGATCAGACCACATTTTATGAGTGAGTAATGCAGAAAACAAAGCAATTGCAAATGATTCACAAACTTTTTCTTGCAACCGTACATGAAAGTTTTTTTGTGGCAGAAGTACAGCAGAAACATAAAAATCCATAATTTGCAACAAAAAAGTGCAAAAAGGAATAATGATGTAGTGTTCATGGACAGCTCCTAAGAACGTTGTGTGGGTCTTCAGGTTGGCTGAGTCTATAACCCTCTGCAGCTTCTTGTGGTCCTATGCATTAGAACCTCCCTATCAGGCAGTGATGCATCTGATCAGAATAGTCTCCTCCATACGTCTATAGAAATTTGCTAGAGTCTTTGGGACACTGCAACTCTCAAACTCCTAATGAAATAGAAGTACTGGTGTACCTTTGTCATGATTGCATGAATACATTGGGTCCAGGAGTAGATTCTCTGAGATACTGATGCTCAGGAACCTGAGCTGCTCACCTTTTCCACTGTTGAGCCCCCTTTGAGGACTGGTGTGTGTTCTTCCGCCGCCCTCTTCCTGAAGTCCACAGTCAGTTCTTTGGTCTTGCTGACGTTGAGTGAGAGGTTGTTGCTATGATATCACTCAACCAGTTGATCTATCTCACACCTGTCAGCCTCCTCATCTGAGATTCTACCAGTAACAGTGGGGTCATAAGTAAATTTATAAATGATGTTCTTAGCTGAGCTATACAGTCAAGAGTATAGAGAAAATAGAGCAGTGAGGTGTGCCTGTGTTGATTGTCAATGAGGAGGAGATGTTATAACCAATCTGCCCTGAATGTGGTCTCCTAAAGAAGAAGCTGCAGGGGGTGGGGGGAGTGGGTTCAGAGACCCAAGTTGTCAACCTTAGTTATTAGTACTAAAGAAATAATGGCATTTGAAATGACACTTTAGTTATGTACAGTAGTCACATCACTGGAGAGGTTTACCAAGTTCACTTTAGAGATAAGTGAACCTAATGTGAGTGTGTTCTCCCAGGCCAATATCCCTGGAATTGAGGCCCTCCATATATTTGGTACCTATGTCATATGTACACTGTTGTTTATATGCCAAACCCAAGACTCCATAAATAGACATTCTGTTCTGAGCTCCATCATGAGAAGGGGTTATCATTTGGTCAGAAAAAAAGAATCCAGGCTCAGAGTGAATGAAGTATCTCTACTGACACCTGGCAGTTTTTGGCCTATGACTTCTCGAAATGAAGAATCATTCAGGATATAGAGCACATAAGAGCCCATATGTTATAAATGGTGGAAGGTGTATGCATAACCTCACCATGTAAACACCCACTTGTGTCATCAGGCACTTCTTGCACCATCAGTGGAAGCAGCTGCAGTTCTCAAATGGCATCCTGAGAACCCACAAGCATGGAATGAAAGCCAATCATCCTCTATCAACTTGGTGGAGGAGCAGTTACCACAATACTGTACAGCACCAGTGATCTCCGATCAGGGTTGGATTCTGACCGCTGTCTTCAAGGAGTTTGTATGTTCTCCCTGTGACTCTGTGTTTTTTTCTGGATGTGCCAGTTCCCTCCCACATTCCAAAGATATGCAGGTTAGGGTTCGGTTAGTAAGTTGTGGGCATGCCATGTTGGCATTAGAGGTATGATGGTATTTTTGCACTGTACCCACTACATATTCGGACTGTGTTGGTTGTGATGCAAACAAATGTATTTCAATGTATGTTTCAATGAAGCTAATTTTTAAAAATATTTTGAAGGACTTCCCAGAAGGAAGAGCTCTAAATTTGCAAGTACTTATTTCTCATTGACGAAATAGGGAAGACCACAATGTGTAGATTTGAAAGAGTAGAATTTGTTCTTAAATTTTCCAGGTTATGTACTGCTATTTTTAATAGTCATAGTCATACTTTATTGATCCTGGGGGAAATTAGTTTTCGTTACAGTTGCACTATAAATAGTAATAGAACCATATATAGTTAAATAGTAATATGTAAATTATGCCAGTAAATTATGATATAAGTCCAGGACCAGCCTATTGGCTCAGGTTGTCTGACCCTCCAAGGGAGGAGTTGTAAAGTTTGATGGCCACAGGCAGGAATGACTTTCTATGACGCTCTGTGTTGCATCTCAGTGGAATGAGTCTCTGGCCATTATGTAGTGGATGGGAGACATTGACCAAGATGGCATGCAACTTAGACAGCATCCTCTTTTCAGACACCACCGTGAGAGAGTCCAGTTCCATCCCCACAACATCATTGGCCTTACAAATGAGTTTGTTGATTCTGTTGGTGTCTGCTACCCTCAGCCTGCTGCCCCAGCACACAACAGCAAACATGATAGCACTGGCCACCACAGACTCGTAGAACATCCTCAGCATCATCCAGCAGATACATAGAAAACATACACAGGAAATAGGTGCAGGAGTAGGCCATTCGGCCCTTCGAGCCTGCACCGCCATTTATTATGATCATGGCTGATCATCCAACTCAGAACCCCGCCCCAGCCTTCCCTCCATACCCCCTGATCCCCGTAGCCACAAGAGCCATATCTAACTCCCTCTTAAATATAGCCAATGAACTGGCCTCAACTGTTTCCTGTGGCAGAGAATTCCACAGATTCACCACTCTCTGTGTGAAGAAGTTTTTCCTAATCTCGGTCCTAAAAGGCTTCCCCTCTATCCTCAAACTGTGGCCCCTCGTTCTGGACTTCCCCAACATCGGGAACAATCTTCCTGCATCTAGCCTGTCCAATCCCTTTAGGATCTTATACGTTTCAAAGGACCTCAGACTCCTCAGGAAATAGAGACGGCTCTGACCCTTCTTGTAGACAGCCTCAGTGTTCTTAGACCAGTCCAGTTTGTTGTCAATTCATATCCCCAGGTAATTGTAATCCTTCACCATGTCCACACTGACCCCCTGGATGGAAACAGTGGTCACCGGTACTTTAGCTCTCCTCAGGTCTACCACCAGCTCCTTAGTCTTTTTCACATTAAGCTGCAGATAATTCTGCTCACACCATGTGACAAAGTTTCCTACCGTAGCCCTGTACTCAGCCTCATCTCCCTTGCTGATGCATCCAACTATGGCAGAGTCATCAGAAAACTTCTGAAGATGACAAGACTCTGTGCAGTAGTTGAAGTCCGAGGTGTAAATGGTGAAGAGAAAGGGAGACAAGAGAGTCCCCTGTGGAGCCCCGATGCTGCTGATCACTCTGTCGGACACACAGTGTTGCAAGCACACGTACTGTGGTCTGCCAGTCAGGTAATCAAGAATCCATGATACCAGGGAAGCATCCACCTGCGTTGCTGTCAGCTTCTCCCCCAGCACAGCAGGGCGGATGGTGTTGAACGCACTGGAGAAGTCAAAAAACATGACCCTCACAGTGCTCGCTGGCTTGTCCAGGTAGGCGTAGACACGGTTCAGCAGGTAGACGATGGCATTCTCAACTCCTAGTCGGGGCTGGTAGGCGAACTGGAGGGGATCTAAGTGTGGCCTGACCTTAGGCCGGAGCAGCTCCAGAACAAGTCTCTCCAGGGTCTTCATGATGTGGGAGGTCAATGCCACCGGTCTGTAGTCATTGAGGCTGCTGGGGCGCGGTGTCTTCGGCACAGGGACAAGGCCGGATGTCTTCCACAGTACAGGAACCCTCCGGAGCCTCAGGCTCAGGATGAATATGTGGCAAAGTACTCCACATAGCTGAGGGGCACAGGCTTTGAGCACCCTGGTACTGACACCATCCGGTCCTGCAGCCTTGCTTGGGTTGAGACGTTTCAGCTGTCTTCTCACCTGTTCAGCTGTGAAGCCCACTGTGGTGGTTTCGTGTGGGGAAGGGGTATAGTCATGAGAGCAGGGTCGGGGTCTGTGAGGAGGGGTAGGAGGGGAGAGTGGAATATGTGTTGGTTGGGGGCCGACAACAGATAGCTCATGTGGGAGATGGGGCAGGGACCACAATGTCAAATCTGTTAAAGAACAGGTTAAGTTCATTGGCCCTGTCCACACTGCCTTCCACTCCTCTATTGCTAGTTTGCCGGAACCCAGTGATGGTCCTCATCCCCCTCCAGACCTCTCTCATGTTGTTCTGCTGGAGTTTCCACTCAAGCTTCCTCCTGTACATGTCTTTAGCCTCCCTGATCCTGGCTTTCAGGTCCCTCTGTATTGCCCTCAACTCCTCCCTATTTCCATCTCTAAACGCCCTCTTTTTAGCGTTCAGGATGTCCTTTGTCACCCATGGCTTGTTATTTGAATAATAAAGGACAGTTCTTGTCAGAACATTGCAGTCCACACAGAAGTTGATGTAATCAGTGATGCACTCTGTGAGCCCATCAATATCCTCTCCATGTGGCTCACAGAGTGCCTGCCAGTCTGTCAATAGGCAATCCTGGCTCACTTCATGAATGAGTTTCTAATCTGTTAGAGCAGAATCCATTCTTTCTCTTGGCCTCACATCTGCTTCTTAGCGTAGTCAGAATTTGCTGGTTCCTTGGTTAATGAGATTCATTGCAGATAATTTGCCTGTGATTATTTCTTTCCCAATCTAACTATTCACAAAATAAATTCATGCCACTTTAGGGGAATTGGCAATGAACAAGGAAATAAGTCACTTGGGAGATTCTTGCATACATGCTTTTGTTTTCTTCTAAGGTCCTGATTTCAATTACAGCTTCTAAGATGCCCATGTGTAATTCAATGCCCCAGGAGATCAGTGAATTCTTGACAAATATGCATGCTAGACTGCATTTCATTACAGTCATGACCATTCTCTGTGGAAACAAATGTGCTGATATTTTTTTAACCAGTAAATCTGTTAAAGATGTTGACATTTTTTGTCACTGCTGTAATATTAATAATTCATGTGCTCAGAGGATTTACAGCTGTCTCTTTTAATGTGTTTGTTGACATAAGCAGTTACACGATTCTGAAGAAAAATTATCTGGGATGATAGTAGAAAAACTTGGTCATAACTGAGTACAGACACATGCACACAATGACAATTGTGAATAAAGTTGATGTTGGAAATCCAAACATATTTGTTTTCTAGGATAAGAACAGTACATTTTTGGATATACAGATTCTTGCAGATGATGTATTCTTTCTTTGGCTTACGTGGAAAACTTGGAAGACTCGTTTGGGAATTTAATTGCAGCTGAGCCATAGTACTTTTCAACCACTGAATTATGTTTCCCACCCTTTAAGTCTTTGTTTGGTTGCTCCTCTTGAGCCCAAATGTAGCCTGTATCATTGCATGATAGTGTAGTCTCTTTGTATTTAGGATTACTTGTGTGAAAAATGGGAGGGGACATTCTGCAATAGACCAAAGTAATGAAAATTTGCTTGAATATGGCCTGTTAGTATGATACATTTTAGGTTATTACTTTAGTTATTTGACAATTTTATGGGAATAAATTTATATTTAATAATTCCACTTCTATGTTTTTGGAATGACATGCTTCAGCTTCAAGCAGTTGCAATATTTAGTAAATGGTAGCGTAACTGAATTTATAATATGACAGCTGGAGCAATGGGCAAGTACTTCCATTTTAGGAAACTGGGCAGAATGCAAGCCAGGTATTTTTTTTCTATTCATCTTCAATTAATTTCAATTTAACCTCATTCAAAATTAGTTCTAGATGGTTTTGTATGTACCCACCAAAGTTACTTTATTCACTAAAACAAACAGCAGGATCAGCAGTCAGAAGAGAATCTGACAGAGTTGAGATTCAATATACAAAGCCAAGCCATTTATCTGATGTTTTGCATAGGTGGTTCGGTATTGTGGGAGTATATAACCATTGTGTGAAGGGATTTTGTCTGGCTGAGTAATGTATTAGTTTAAGCAAAATGTAAAATGACTACAGGAACAAAATATAAATAATTTTAATACATAACCCAGGTAATGTATCTCTAAAATTATACTGTTTCCACTTTGCAATATATTTTAAGATGATCTAGTTCGCTCTATTGTAGAGCATTGCTGCTTAGAAAAGATATTAACTTGGTTTCTTATTTATTATGAAATCTTTCCTTTTAAGCTTAAAAAAGTGAGTTTTGTAAATCAGTTTTTAGAAATAAACTGGTGTAGATGTAGTTTCTTTGTGAATGTGTGGAGCTTTACTGGATTTGGCTAAGTTAGATTGATTCAGTATTCGGTCTGTTTGGCGCATTGAGTTGAGGATTTAGTGCCCCTTACTATTCTCCAGCCCTACACTTGCAAATTCTCAGCAATGTGCATCGCTCTGATACAGCACACAGGTTCTACCTCTTCTGCGGCTACACCAAGAATTTTGGGCCCAAATCTATGGATGTTTACCAAGGATAGGTAGGAACATGGGATTGAGGATCCAATCAGAACAACCACAATCTTTTGGAATAGTGGAGAATGTCAAGGCCAAGTGATTACTCCTGTTTCTAATTCACATGACCTTTCTTCAGTGTCTGATAGTATGTGTGCATTATTTGAATGCTACGTTTACTGCAACAGTTTGATCAAAATAACTTTCACAAAGTAAAAGCTCTGTTTATTTTATTTAGTTGAATCTAACCTCCTGTTTTGTGTGCTACACATTACTCATGAAAGATCTGTTTCAAGATCACATGCACTTTACCCAAGCTGGTTAGTTAAGTAAAAATGAAACGGAAAACTGAGATTACTGGAAATGAGAAATAAAGGCAGAAAATGCTGGGAATGTTCAGCAGGTCAGATAGAATCTGTGGATAGAGAAACAATGTTAAGATTTCAGGAGTGAGACCTGTGAAAGGGAAAAAGCAGGTTAGTTTCTAGTCGAAGGGAAGGATAGAACCAAGGTTATAGGGTGAAATGAAATGAGTTAATGTGGCAATCAATGTATATGATGTTGCTTTATCTTTTATTTGTTGCTAATATTGGGCCTGTTGGATCTGACCAACAGGTCAGGTTATAACAATGAAGGGAGAAAAGCTAAGCCAAGATCTCCGACAGATGACTTATCCAAATGGCCAGTTCTGATGCAGATAGAAAGAACTCATGACCCAAAGTTGATTGCTTGAGTGTCTGCAACACCGTAAGTTTAAATCACCCCACTAACAGACCAAGTCATCCAATCAAAAGCTCTTAATTATTTAATATATAGTTTGAAGTTATGAACAAAAGTTAACATGGCAATCACTTGATGAAGTATAAAATTTTCTACGTGATCCATAATAGCTTAAAATAATAGAATTATGTCATGTGATTGTGTAGAAGACTTGGGTGGTGTACAGAATGACCTACAAAGCACAGTTTAATACAATGCAACATCAAAATAATTTTTATCAGCAGTGTCTTACACAGTTCAGAAACTTAAGTCTATGGAAAGTTTGAGACTGGCTTAGAATTTACATGAATGTTAAATTTGAAAATAGATACAATAATTTAAAATCCTATAATAGCTAACTGAGGAAGAGAAATGATGATAAGTCTTTTGCAGCAATCACAATAGGAACTGAAGTCAGCCCTAGATGTTTGCCGGTGACAACGGAATGATACACAGCAGAGCAGGTACAAAGAATCAGTATTGGGATCTTATAATTCAGAGGAAACGATCTTATATGGAGTGGAATTAACCAGTTTGTCTGGGGAATTGTCTGAATAGGATTCTCCTGCAACAATAAATTAATGGATTCCTGGTAGCTAAATGTTCGTGACACTTGAGACTTGAAAGTGTTCTTAGCAGAACTGAAACACACAAATGAGCTTTGTGTACTGAGTAGTTGTAAGGAATTCTCCAGCGGTCTGCAGAATAATTCTCTCCTCAAATAATCCATCTGAATTCACAGCACAATAGCTGTCATTGTCTGGAATACTGTTTTTCTACGTCTGCTAAAGAAAATAGTATAGTTAATTATGTTAACCAGTAAATAAAACAAAATTAAATGCACAAATAAAACAAATAATCTTGCACCATCGGTGGTGCTAGATTTTCAGAACTCTGACAGTCTCTTAATATGCAAATACTTAATTTTGCTATCAATTTTCCAGTGAACTTTAAGGGAATGTGAAACAGAATCCAGTGAGTTTCAGCTTGTATACTTCAACTTGTTAAAATAGGCTGAAACTCTCAATTATTCCTAACCCTGGCTCTGGCTGTAAATGCCAAAATTCAGAAATATAAAAATAGCCAGTAATACCCAACAAGTCGTGTGGCATCTGTAGAGAGAGTTACAGAGTTAGCCGGGATCTCCTTCTATAGCTGGATGTTTCTTTTCCTTGTACTTCTTGCAGAATTTCTGTTAATAAGTCCTGTCTTAGAAAACAGTGCTATATAAATAACAATCTAGATAGCCTTTCACTGTACTGAATCAGGAAGTCACGTTTGAAATCTGAGCAGCTTTAAAAGTTCAACTACAGATTATATTGAATATCCGATCATTGTTTCTTTCAGACTCTTGACATTGTGTATACCTTTCTAGTGTTGTATTGTTTACAATTTCCAATTCATTCAGCTTTTGTTTTAATTTCCTCACAATGACGTTATTCTAGTCAATCTCATAAAGGCAGGCTCCAAAATTCTGCAGCTCTTTTGTACTAACTTTCCAGAAACACACAAGTGAACTTTACCACACTTTGTATTTCCTTACAACAAAGACTTTGGTCATCAAGTCTATGTCTACCCTCAGAGAAATCCCATCACTCCTCTTCTCCCACTTACTTTCTTACGATTTTTCCCCTTTCTCTGTTAACTACCACATTTCCCTACCACTTACATACCTACAGTGGTCAATTAATCCACCAACTGGCATGTCTTTGGATTGTGAAAAGAAAGCAGAGGATTTTGAGAAAATTCACATGGTCACAGGGAGAACATGCAAACTCCACTCAGACAGCACTAGGAATCAGCATGTAACCTGTAGTGTTGGAGCCATAAGGTAGTAGCTTTACCTGCTGTACCACTGTGCCATTCAGTAAGACTCTTCCCATCCCTCTTAAACTAATTCAAAAACATCTTTAATTTCCGAGTAAAGCATCAGTACCAAGAATTCCATTTGATCCATTATGAAATTAACTATCTGTACAAGCAGTTAACTGGACTTCTCCAGGGCATTCCTATTCGATATGATCCCAAACCATCCCGACCTCAATAACACCCATCCCTTCTCCGGGGCACTCCTATTCGATACGATCCCAACCCATCCTGACCTCAATAACACTCATCCCTAGTCCAATTCTTACTGGACATCCCGGTGGTTATAGGGACATCAATGAGGAAAGTAAAGAGACATTAGAACTTATACTAAAATCAGGAGGAGATTGCTGGAGATGCCAGGAGATTTGGCACTCTGGAGAGAAAATAGAATGGATGTTGCAGCAGAACTGGGCCAGTTATGATATCAATAGGAAATCTAGAGCGTGACTAGATAGAAGATGAATGCTGGTCCTTGCTGGAACACTGTGGAAGACCACAGACAGGTCCAAGTGGGAAAAAGGATTAAGTCTGAAGGTTTTCAGTCATCCAGGTCATTGTATATCAAGCAGTAGTAAATCAAGGCAACTGGACTCGCTGTGTTGTCTGGAAGATGTTTCACCACTCAACCACTGTTCTAATCCATGGTGGGTAGTTTTCCGGTTTATAAACTCTGAGTTGCTTGTGGGTTACGGCAATCACATGAGGGTCATTACCAGTCATAGAAGTACTGAGAGGGTCATTAGTTTAGTCTTTGCATGAATGGAGGTGTGAACGGTTGTGGAGACGCTGGGGTAGAGATGTTAGGACTGCATTGTAAGTGCTGTCGTACCCCACCCCATCTGTTAAGGGATGGGTTTTCCAGTTTGACAAATATGGCTTCTTTAAACCCTCTTTCAAGCCACCTGTCCTCCATATGTAGCTGGAGTTTCAAAGAGATTCTGAAGGATTTTCAACAAACACCAAGTCCCTGAGTTTTTCAAGCCTACAAACATACTCACTCAGACACAAACTTGTCCACCCCAAAGATCCTACTCCCAAACATAAACAGAGCAGTATCGTATATGCTGTCCAATGCGATGAGAACTGCTCAGATTTGTATATCAGTAAGACCAAACCACTTCATAAGTGGATGGCTAACACCTCGGGTCAAGACACGGCTGTATATCGACAAGGGACACTCCTTTGATGATAACAATGTGCAAATTTTGGACAGGAAGAACAGGTGGTTTGAAAGAGGGCTTAAAGAAGCCCTCTTTGTCAAACTGGAAAACCCATCCCTGAACAGATACGACACCACCTATCAGCCAACTATAATGTAGTCCTAACATCTCTACCCCAGCGTTTCCACAACAATTCACACCTCCATTCATGCAAAGATAAGATTAATGACCCTCTCATTATCTCTATGACTCTTAATGGCCCTCATGTGATTGTTAAACTTTTAAACAACTCTCAGGCTATGTCCACATTAGACCGGATAAATTCATAACTGAAGCTTTTTCTCTTCGTTTTGACCCTCCGTCCACACTGAAATGGCGTTTTCCTCCCCCGAAAACGGAGCTTTTCAAACATGCTCTCCAGAGTGAATAAATCTGAAAATGCCTAATGGCCGGTAGAGTGTATACGGGGTAACCGGCTCTTTTTAAAAACGCTGTCATGACGTGCCGGAACAGATGGTGACGGCAGCGTGGCATTTCATTGCTTTCTGGAACGCAACCTCCAACACCACAACAACAATGGCGGACGGTTTCGTGCGTGTGTTGTTTACTTTATTGTCTACGTTAATTTCAACCCCCCCCCGCACGACCTAACAATTTCAGGACAGACGGCAACGAGACTGAAGCCAGAAGAGTTAGAAATGTACTCAACAAATACTTTGACCCATAACTTACTGAATACTGAATAAATAAGTACACTCACTTTGCCTTGTTTTCTGTCCTTGCTTGTATGGAGGTGGTTTACCTATTTATGCAAGTACTTATCTGACAATAGATCTGTAACAGCTTAATGTAACATTGTATGGAAATACAAGATAACACTGATGCAGACATGTTTTATACATTTAACAAGGTGCTTTATTAATGTATTGCTTGAGCAAACATGCAATAGATGCAATTGGTTACTACTTCTAAAATGTCATCTTTAAGTAGTAGCTTATGTTTGGCATAGATGTGAAAATGTTAAGGCCAAAAAAGGAAAATTGTAAGTGTCACTTTTACTCAGGTAAAAATAAAATCACTTTTGCCCAGTAACTTGTTTTATTGCACATGTTAAATACAGCAAAATAATACACAAAGACATGGCAAAAGTAAAGGCAAACAAATGAGGTAACAACAAATTTCACTTTTGCCCAGTAACAAGCCTTATTGCATTTAGTTGTAGCTGTCGTCCCTTTCATCAGTGAGGAGACTATGGCTGTAGGAAATGTTTCCAGGGTGACCCCTCTGTGGGAGCGGGGAAAATGTTGGTGGGACCACCCGGAGGTCTGTGTGTCCGTATGTTTAGCTATTGTAGTGGCTGTGAGGCTGGTATTGTGGCGGTGAAAAGTACTGGGGGAGAGCCATCATGTTCCTCATCATTGCAAATCCCTCTGTGATAGAGTTAGTCAGTTTTACAATGTTCGTCGTCAGCCGGGTCATACTGTCCGTGAACTCCCTGTCGGTTGCCTCCATACGCTCCAGTATTTGTTTTTCTAGTTCTAAGTCCTCCTGCGCGAGAGCCAACAGCTGTCTGTCGTTTGGCAATTTCCTTTTAAGTTTTTCCAGTCTGTAACTGGCCAAGTCTTTCACAGTGAGATTCCACACCAAACATGTCTCAGCCATCACCTGTTGCTTGGTCAGAACCATCGGAGTCAGGCGTAGTCGTCTGCAGATGTGTCCTGCGCATGCCCAGTAGGAGGAGATTCACGCAAATACCCGTTTTAATGTGGATGGAGGTATTTTCAAAAACGCCTGGTGTGGACGCCTATTGTTTTTACGCAAAACCGGCATTTTCAAAATTATCCGGTCTAGTGTGGATGTAGCCTCAGAGTTTATAAACCTGAAAGCTACCCACCATGGATCAGAACTGAAGAAGCCTCTTGAATGAGTGATGAAACATCTTCTACACAACACAGCAAGTCTAGTTGCCTTGATTTACTACTGTTTGAGGTAAGAATTAAGGTGCCAGGCAAGAGGAAATCAAGGTGGCCCTTGTTGGATGAATGGAGGTGTGCATCAAAGCAGTCACCCAGTCTGTCTTTGATTTCTCTGGTGTAGAGCTGACCACATTGGGAGTTCTTCGGTGTAGAAGAGACACAGTGGACTAAGTACCAGTGAACCACTGCCTCACTTGGGAGGTCATTTTTGGTCCCTAAAGGGTGTGAAACAATCAGGTAAAATGTGTTGCATCTGTTTCCATGTAATGGGAAAGTGCTGCAAATTGGAGATGGATGGTGTATCTATGCATGAAACTATTTCAAAGTACTGGAAACTGACACAACGTGGTGGCTGGTCAGGTGAAAAGTGAGGGCCAGGAGAACAACACCTGACTGGAAGAGGGGATGAAATCAGAGGTGCAGAATATAGACGAGATATTGTTAAATGCTTTGTCAATCTTGATGAAGCCACATTTCAGAATAAAGGAAGGCAGCTCAGAGGCACTTTTGCAGAAAGTTCTATCATTAGTACGAATGTGCTAAAGTCTAAGCAGTTCTTGCAGTAGGCAGAGCTGAGTCTAGGTAATCAAGATAGCTGTGTCAATCTGTAAGCTTGCTGGGGTAGTGGCCACTAACGTGTCCCCAGAGATGAGACTGAGAAACTTAAAAAAGGAATGGAAGAGACAAGGAAGAGTGCGGTGTGGAAATGGTAGCAAAAGTTATGAAAGACTTTCAGTTTCAGTATCAGTGCAGGAAGCAGCACCGATAGGTCAATGTACTGGAGAAATAAAAGCTGATTTAGACTGAAACCTGGCTGGTCTACATTTCCCAGAGTGCCCATAACTGCACTGCAACCTGAAGAAAATGAGTTAAATTGTAGAAGTTGTTCTATGCAAGATTAGTTCATCAAGGCAAATGAGTCTATTGGTGGAAGGGAACCGGAAGCAGAAAGCTCTCAGACACTGTGAGTGAGATGGAGATGCAGAGAGATTGTACGAAGATGGTGAAGGTGAACCAGGAAAATGTGAAAGAGGAAGAAGGCATCATGTAATGGGAAAGGAGGGGTGAAGGAATAACTTTGGACAAGAGCAGGCCGGCCAGTTCTGTTCCCCAGCTATAAACACAACTCAGCTTTTTTTGTCTCCATGGACTGATCTGGACTTATCAGCTTTAACACATACTCTTCATGTTATCTCTCTAACTTCACTCATGAACCTCGTAATCAGACTTCTCAGAATACTGGGATTATCCGTGCAACACAGAGATACCCTTTGTCCTATGCATTCCCCTCACCCACAGTTGAAAGTAACACGTTCTCTCATTTCATCAGTTTTGATGAAGAGTCTTCACCCTGAAACGTTCACTGCTTCTGGTTCTGCAGATGCTGCCTGACCAGCATTTTCTGTCTTCATTTTGAGTTACCTTCATGATTTTCCTTTTTAGAAGCTCTTAACCATTTAGCTTGCATTTAAATCCACTTTCCCAATTTTAATTTTAAGAACAGCGAAAAAAAAACACGACATGTGTACCAAGATGAGGCCACACTTGGTGGAGGAGCAATACCTTGTATTCATCTGGGTAGTCTCTAACCTGATGGCTTAAATATTGATTGCTCCTTCTGTTTATAAAAAAAAATTCCCTCCCCCTCCCCCCTCGACTCTGGTCTATCATCTCCCCCTGCGTCCCACCCCACTCCTTCACTCTCTCCCATGGTCCACTCTTCCCTCCTAAAAGATTCCTCCTTCTGCAGCCCTTCATCTTTCCAACACTCCTGGCTTCACCTATCACCTTCTAGCTGTCCGCCTTTCCCTCCCCCTGCCCTTGTGTTCTGGCATCTTCCCCTTTCCTTCTCAGTCCTGAAGGAGGGTCTTGGCCCAAAATATTGACTGTTCATTCTTTTCCATAGATGTTGCCTGACCTGTTGAGTTCCTCTAACACTTTGTGTGTGTAGCAAAAATAAATGTCTCAATATTCAGGCTTGCTGCTCCTGGTAACATTTTATGTTGCTGCTTTTGACGTGATACTTTGCTTAACAATTTTGTCTGTCCTCATGATTCAATAATCTAATGCCTCTGCATAGTCTCCTTCACCAAGGACCTTGACAGGACATCACCATTGTCCACTCTAACTGTGGGACTTGTATAATCTAGTATTCTTTCTCCATTCTGAGGCTGTGCCCTCTGGTCCTAGACTCCCCCACTAACAGGTAACATGTCCATTCACTCTAGGCCTACCTACCCTTTCTAGGTTTACTGTTGTGTTAATTGGAACAGAATGAAGCAGCATAAAGTAAAACATTAACAGTCTGGTATACCCAGGACCTCAGTTGTACCAAACTAACAAATTTTCCTGATTATTGAATGTTATTTCTCTTATAACAATCCACTTTTAATTCTTTTTTTTACAGATTCATATCCAGATTTAAAACCACTGGCATATGTTGTGAAATTTGTTGTTAATGTAGCAGCTGTACATTGCAATACATAAGAAGAATGGTAAATTACAGTAAGAAGTGTGTGTGTATATGTGTATTATATATGTATGTGTGTATTTCTTATATATAATGGCAAAAAGAGGGGAAAAAAAGTAGTAAGGTAGTGTTCATGGGTTCAATGTCCATTCAGAGATCAGATGGCAGAGGAGAAGAAGCTGTTCCTGAATTATTGAGAGTGTGCCTTCAGGCTCCTGTACCTGTTTCCTGATTGTAGCAAAGAGAAGAGGACATGTCCTGGGTGATGAGGGTCTTTAATGATGGATGACATTTTTTTTAAGGCATCTCTCAAAAAAGCTTTTTGAGCATTACAGGTTTTTGGAGACATTACATGGTATTATATTCTTTTTTAGTGATTCGGTAAGTTTATAGGGAGTGTAGGAAATATCTATTGGTTAGCCAGATGCTGAATCTTTGCTATTTGCAATCGGGAAGGGATTTGAGTTTTACTATAATCAGTCAAATTCTGAGTAACTTTCTTACCTTTACAGCGAAGGGCAGGGAACAGTGTTGACATAATCCGGTTCATCGTCGTCATCATCTTCATCTGATTTGCCTTAGTTGGAAGTAAATTATATGTCAGTGAGGCTTGTTGATGCTTCGTGCAATTCTTTCTTTGAAATGATAAACTCTTGGATCTTGTCTGGGTTGGGGAACGATTGTAGGTATAAAACTGGGCATTCACCCCCATAAACCAGTTCCAACATGCAACTGGAGAATGGTTAATCTGTCCCATTTTACCTGACTCAATTCCCTATCCTTCAATACACCTTCCAAAAATATATATTGCCAGGTGACAGATGCAAATAGCAACGCAAATGTGGAAATGTGCATCCCTTCAAGCAGAAGACATGTACCACCATGTTCAAGGGCAGTTTCTATCTCACTGTTATGAGACTATTAAATGGTTTCCTATGTAATGCCCTGAGTAATATTCCTACTGCTCTCCTGTTGGCGGTTTTCTGCAAAAGCAGTGTGTCCTGCTAGTAAGTGTTTTGGCTTCAGCTTAAGATAAGGAGCCATGTTGTCCAACTTAGGAATCTTGTGTCAGCTTTGCGGGGTTGTCTTGGAATGTGTTGTAACTTCCTGCCAGTGGGATGGCATAGAACATTCCAGAGGGCCGGGCGGGATGAGGTTTCTAAAGGACAGTCGTCTGGTTTGGGGCCTTTTGGCGGGAGCTATGGAGTGGAGCACAAGGGAAGATGCTGTGGAATGAGGGACCCCGTTGTAATAAGTGCTTTGTGCAGACGAATGGCTCCAGGGAGAAAGGGCCAATACTCCTAAGTCAGCCAGTTTGTTTGAGATGGTCTGTATTGTTGTAATGAATTGATCTGTATGATGGTATGCAAGACTAGATTTTCACTAAAGTAAAGGCATCTTGCGAGACCATGGATCT
Organism: Mobula birostris; assembly: GCF_030028105.1. NCBI lineage: Eukaryota > Metazoa > Chordata > Chondrichthyes > Myliobatiformes > Myliobatidae > Mobula > Mobula birostris. The sequence goes on from NC_092394.1 coordinate 50,738,550, forward strand.
GCACCTGGAAAATCTTCACTCTCCAGGGCGCAGGCCTGGGCAAGGTTGTATGGAAGGCCAGCAGTTGTCCATGCTGCAAGTCTCCCCTCTCCACGACACTGATGTTGTCCAAGGGAAGGGCATTAGGACCCATACAGCTTGGCACCACTGTCGTCGCAGAGCAATGTGTGATTAAGTGCCTTGCTCAAGGACACAACACGTTGCCTCAACTGGGGCTCGAACTCACGACCTTCAGGTCACTAGTCCGATGCCTTAACCACTTGGCCACATGCCCACTGATTTTCACGATTGGTGATGATAATAAACCAATTTACCTTGCTTTAATTTTAAGAGAATGCTCTCTTATAAAGGAATAGATGAGACAATGACAGAAGTGGGGAAGGGATTGGGGGCAGGTTGAAGTCCCTGTCAAACTGTATCTTTAGAAGGTAAATGGACACAGATTATTAATGAAATAATGATAAGAGGTTCAACTGATCTAATCCAGATGTTAAAAGTGTAGCGATTGTTGAGGATGGGCAACACACTCAATAGGCTGAAGAATCTGCTTCCTTGCTATTTGAAGAAACGGGTTCTTCGGCCCTATTGGCTCTGTCACCCATCCTCAGCCATCACTACACTTTTAACATCTGGATTAGGTCAACTGTACCTTTAGACCGGAGGAGTACATGTTTATGTATGCTCTCATTTACATGGCTCTAAATTTCTACAGCAACCAGTACACCTGATGTACCTGCTCACTCAGGACATTCCAACACCATCTTCCAAATGTGTAACATCAATCAGCAAAAAGAATGGTGTAAGTAAGGGAACACCACCCACTAAATTCCCCTGCGTAGCAAATATTTTTCTGTTAAATCCTGGAACATCCTGTCTTGGAATTAATGGTTTTGTTGTACTCTTGTATCTTTTCTCAAGATCCTTTAGGGCAGTGACTTGCCAAATTTCAAATGTACTCTTATCTCTCTGATCTGAGCGTTAGTGCCCGTCAGTGTTCTCGCATAGCTCTCCGCAGGGTTCGGCCTCCGTTAATCTCCTTTCTCAGGCTGTTGGAGGCAGTGCAGATGGCTTGGGTCATCTGCCTCCCTTTAGAAACTTTCCAATGAGCAGCTCTCAGACACCCTTTTCCTAACTGAGCAACGTTTCTTTTTCTATTATTTTCTGATCTGTCTACAGTCAATGAATCACTTTGTTTGCAGCCTACGTTATCAATGAGCTTGCCATGAGATGATCCTGTGGCTCTACCTCCTGCTCGCAGTCTCACCAGCAGAACAGTCCCTTCGAGCCGCACTTCCCCGCAACCTCCAATTTAACCCTGACGTAGCCACAGAACAACTTACAATGACACACTAACCCACCCAGTACACCTTTGGACTGTGGGAGGAAATTGGAGGACGCATTCCGAGGGGAGGACGTAGAGAGACTCCTTACAGAGGAGGCAGGATTGAACTCTGACTGTAACGGTGTGCCGCTAACTGCTGCACCCCTCTGGATTTTTCATGCCACCTCAGCCTCACCACAACCACGGTGCTTACCTCTTGCTTCCTCTTCAGTCCTCCACTTCACAGCATACTCGCAGTTCTCGTAGCTCGCTGTAGAGTCGACTGCAATTAGAAATAGTACAGCTGTAAGCAGACACTTCTTGAGTAATTTCAGAAGCTGAAAGTTCACAGAAATCACACGTCACACCTACCGGAAGTCTGGCTCTCTACTTTATTTAACTCCACGTTTTCATACGAATTTGTATCCTCATCTTCAAGTAAAGAAAAGTGTACATTATTAAAGATGCACAGTAATACTAAAAATACACTAATCTTTGAAAAACACATTGTGTAGTGGTTACACCACACCCCTTCAAATTAAGCATCTGGACTAATAATGCAGGGAATTCAAATTCAATTCCCACTATAACAACAGTGGCATTTAAATTTAATTAATAACTTTTAAGGCTCAGATAGATTTTTTGGAACCAGATTTATTTTCATTTTACAATGTGTCACTTGGTAGTGATGACTTGAAGTAAAACTACTAGACTGTTGTAAGAAATTTGGTTCAATCATCTGCAATTCTTTCCTTAAAGGCGGTTCAAAACCTAATAATGTAATTGGCTCTTCATGACAAAGCAAGAGTTCAAGGTCAGTGAGGATAGCTAATAAATATTGATCTAGACAATGATGCCCAGATTGTGGAGAAAAATAAATAAAATAAAACCATATCAGTGCCAACGTTAGGAGTGTGCAAGGTTGCTTGGAATGATGAGTGAAATGCCTAGGAGCTGTTTTGCTTTTCAGATTGATAAGAATCTTGAATCTCAACCTTTCTTGACTTTGCAGTGAGATGTGGGTTATTAGCATAGGCCTTACAGTAGCTGTGCCCAACTACTGTTTTGAATCTACTACCGGGGGGAGTTTGGGGTTCTCAAACTACGGTAGAATCATGAACTGCTGCATCTTCATTGGCTTGTAAGTTTCCCACTTTCAGTAACCACCTGCCTTCAATAAGGCAGCTGCCAATGAGGCTTTGCATGGGGATTGGCATTGCCAAATGAAATGTAGCCTCTGCCCCTGGAAAGCTCTGCCAGACTATTGAGTCTGGTTGCAGGGTTTTGATCCCTAACATGGCCAATCCTTCCGTTCCCCTCCAACAGATGCTGAGTTCCTTCAGCACACTGGTTCTCCACATTCCAGCTTTTGCAGTCTTGTGTGCCTCCTTATCAATTATTGAAATTGGAGAAGAGATTCAATGTTTGTTGAGATGTAAGTGAACTATAGGATTAAACATCATGGAACATTAAATAAATTTAAATCAAATAAATTGGATCAAATAATCATCTTATTTTTACTTCTACATTTGTCATTTCCATAAAGGACCCAGGCTCAGGTGGTTCCAGAATGAGGAAAGGGGAGAATGACCCACCAGGCCAGTACGTACATGGGGAAAGAGTGGCAGAGTGCACAGCCCTGCCTACAAGCCAGCACGGCAATCAGCCACAGACTTCTCTTTCCGCATTTTACTCCAATCTTAGGATGTTGGAGGTAGAATTTTAAAAATATATATCTTGTTTAACTGGGGACATTGTAGACCAACTGCAGATGTGTATAATCGCACTTAAGGTATTCACTGACTGTAAACTCTCTGGGCCTGCCTGATAGTGCAACAGTGAGTGCCTTGAATTCTTCTCACTCGATCTAACCTACCCACCTTCAGAACTTGCAGTATTCCACTCAAACCTGCTGACAAGGATGGTGCTGAGGTTGTCTAATGTAGAGGCTCTACATGGTGGGGGCTAAGAATCAGCTCTCAGCCAGCCGCTCACATCTCTCTCTGGACCCATCAATAAACATCTGACCATGTCTTTTAAACAGCCACAAAGCTCATTTCCTGGAAAGATCTTCCCTCCACAATTTCCAAAAATACTAGTGTCTCTATCTCACACCGCCTTTACTGCTTCTTGCACAAAGTCCGAAACAGGACCATCTGGGCAGACCATTGTTCTACATGAACAATGTACAGCACATCTGGGCAGACCATTGTTCTACGTGAACAACGTACAGCACATCTGGGCAGACCATTGTTCTACGTGAACAACGTACAGCACACTGCCTCAGGAAGTCAACATCCATTAAAGATCCCAGACATCTGCATCATGCCATCTTGCAGGACGTACAGAAGCCTTAAGTCCCACACCACCAAATTCAAGAGCAGCTACTTCTTCAACCATTTGGTTCTTGAAACAACCTGCACAACCCTAACCACCACCTCAGTCTAGCAATATTGTGACCACTTTGAATTATTTCTTATTATAATTGTGTATCATTTGTGTTTCTTGTGAATACAGCTTATCTGTTGTGATGTGCCTGCGACAGTGCTGCCAGTAAGCTTTTCATTGTACTTGTGCACATGACAATAAACTTGACTTTGTTTCATCCTGCTCCAGCCCCACCAAACCATCCATGAGTTGGATGAGGGGAACAAGTCTAATCTATCCAAGCTTGCCAATGATACAAAACTAGGTTGAGGGAGGATAGAGTCAGGCTAAGTGAATGGGTAGAATGAATATTGAAAAACATGATATTTATCCTCCTTGGGAAAAAAAGAAATCAAGGTTCAACTTTATTTGCCATATACAGTACATCTACATGTATTAGGAATTTGCTGTGGTGCATTGTCACAACATGCAACAAAAAACAACACTATTCAACAATTCTAAAGAATTACATAAGTTAGCGGTTGAAGTACTGATAAAGTAATAAAATATGTATAAATACATAAATACTAGCATGTACTTGCAATGTAAGCAGCCTTATAAAAAGTGGTTTAAAGTGTTTACAGTGCAGTGACTATAGTAATAGTGGGCTGGGGAGGAGAGCTAACTAGAATGATTGATCAGATTAATTGCCTATGGGGAAAAAAAGACTTTTAAGATGGTGTGCAGTTTTCATTTTAATAGCCCTATAATGTTTTCCATAAAGCTATTGGAAAAGGCAGTTGCAGGGTGGGTAATATCTGCAATGATTTCTTTTCCCCCCGCCTGCTACTTTATCCTGGACACATCATCCACGTCCCGCAGTGACGGTAGACTGAAGCCACTGACTCCCTGCTGCAGTTTCGTATATTGCGAGAGGATGTTGCAGCAAACCAGGCAGGTTTAATGGCTGATGTGAGGAACGTCTCAGTGTTGGCTGAAGAAATTTCTCCTCTCAGACGGATGATCTTTAGAAATCTCTAAGCAAGAACCGTATTCAAAAAAAGGATCAATAGACTTTTAGCCATTAAGGGAACGCAGGATTATGGGATTAGTTCAGAAATTGACCTGATCGGTGGAGCATACGTAGAGAGGCTGAATGGCCTATTCCTGTTTATATTTCCTATGTTCTTAGATTCATCCGCCCGTATACTATAGCTGTTTTGTAACTCCAAGGTTGGAGCATTTTTTGCCCCGAGTAGCGGTGCCGAAGTTGGAAGGTCCACCCTGACAAGGTAAGGTAGACTGCTCTCGGTCAAGCAGAATCTGACGGAAATCGAGGTGGTGAAGTGCAATCAGGAAGAAGGGGTCAGAGAAATGGCAGAGCTTTGCTTGACCCCATTTTCCATTGGATTGGGTTTGCTGTTGACCTCGGGTTAGGGCCACAGCTTTTTACGTCACTATGTAGCAGACACAGAAATGGAGTGAATTTCCTAGAGCAGCCAAATTGATAAGGTAGAAGACTCTTGAAGAATCAATCAAGGCCATGTGCAGTGGGTGATGCTGTTCCTTCATCCCTGTTGGGTTTGTCATGTGATGAAGGTGGTGTTCATTGTGGCCCTTTGTGCACAGAATCTACATTGCAACTTGGGGAGGGGGTAGCTCATTAACCATTGGCTTGAGGAAGATCCCTGTGGCAGATCATGGGGAGATACCACAATCAGACGTCTTCTCTCTTGAGAAGTGTCAGGATTGCAGCTTCTGTGATACTCATCGCTTCCCAAATGAGAGACAGACAGTCACTGATTTACTGATTGGGCAGATATTCTGCCCAATTTTACTACTTCAATGGGATTTTGTCTCCAGAGGTCTTCATTTTTATCTTAAATTGTCTCTTCATTCCCTTGCCTGGCTGGAGAAGTGCAGAGAACTGCAGTGGATAGCAAGCAGCAGAATGGAATCAAGGACCCTTGTATTAAGGACTGACAAGTAGTGCAGATTTTCGAGGCTGTGCTGGCAAGGAGACTGGCTGCCCCTGTTGCTAATGAGCTACCTCGGTGAGATCAGTTCGCCATCTAGTGGCAGGGCGTGGTAAATCAACATCGAGCAGAGAACCAGTGGGTTGAGGGGGCATTTTGGTCTTTCTTTTCAATTAGTAAACATCAAGACTATGCTGAAAAGTGATAATTTCCATAAGTGTCCACAGTATAAATTATAATACTACTTTCTCAGTTTAAATTGCAACAGCTACCACCAAAGTTTCATGAAATGCTACCTATGGAGACACAGGACACAACAGATGTTGCTAGCTACTGCTGGGTGAAGATATGCTTTTTGATACATTCTCAGTGAGTCAGGGACCTTCAGCTCATGGCCACTCAAAGCAAGGACTCATGATGATATTGAGAAGCTAACAGCCATGTACTGGGAGCTCAAAGAGGCCCTGCCAGAGGGAGAGCACACCGCTTCACAAACTACCAAAGGGCAGGATAGCACAGGCACAGACCGAAGGGCTTGACCAACACCACCTGCCCCATCTGAGGAAGGGTCTGCATATGGCTCCAGTGGCTAACTCTGAACTGGCAAAACCAGAGTGAATGATATTGACTATGCCTTGAGGATGTGCCTAAGAAGATGATAGAGATGCCTTCATAATCAATCAGGACCTGGTTGGTCACAAGAAATAAGTGTGGGAATGGGCCATTCAGCCCCTCAGATTTGCCCTGCTATTCACAGCAATCAGGGCTGATCTAGCCTCTGGTCATTACCTGTAGCCCAGAAGCACCGAGGACAATTTAGGCAGCTTCAGCTGTTGCTGTGTTTATAAATCAGGAAACAGCACATAACTAGAATCAGATTTGGAGCTACCGATTATTGCCTTTACCCAACCATCTGGAGAGCCCCAGGCTCAGAAGAAGAATTGGACCTACAATGCAACTTCAAAACATCCAACTTCCAATTGAAGTAAAACTTAAACAATGTAAACATGAAGCACTAAGAATAAAGGTAGTGGCACTGGTCAAACTGATGTGAGCAGTGGTTCCCACAGTGGGTGATATTACCTTCCTGGGGGCAGTGGGAGCTTCTAAGGGGGTGGTGGAGGGTGGTGCTTGGTACCAAGGGGGACAGCTGAGGGAAACTGGGCTTAATTTAAGAAATGAATGACTTATTATAAGCACTTTATTCCTCAGTACCTTATAATTGATTATAATAATCACATAATCACATCAATTCTTCCTAACCCACTGTTCTTAGACTTTGCTCAAAACTCATTATAGTCGTTGAAAAGCAATGTGTCACTTCTGCGTTTGGCATATTGTGAGAAATCTGGACTGAAGAAATTGTGTTATTTCCGGGCGCGACCCATGCATTATTGCTGTTTGCCACAGTAGTACAGTGTTAGTACGATCCCCATAGTCTAATCACGCAGTGCCACAATCCCTGTGAATTAGGGTATCTCGTTCAACGGAGTAAAGTTCGGAATCTGTCCTTTCGAATGGTCTCGACCACATTTCGCTAGCCCACGACCCAACTGAGATATCGCTGCCCCACTCTATGTACCTTCAGGCAGAGAGTCAGCTTTTGCCTCAGCTATGGTGATGTCATAATTTTCCCCTTTTAATTGCAGTCCTTAAACAACAGGCGGTTGACTGTGATGCTTGGGCAATAATGAAAATGGCAGAAGGAGATCAAACAAGTGTATATAGTGTGGAGTATCTGAAATATGGATTTATACCAGGACCAAGCAACCAACAGCAGCCAATATGTTCGTTGTGTGAAGTTTTCTCAAATGAGGCAATGAAACCATGCAGGCTCGTTGAACATTTGAAGAGAATATACTCTGATAAAGCAAACAAGAACTCGGCTTATTTTCAATCACTTTGTGAAAACTTTTGGAAAGTACAGTAAAACACTTAAAACTTATTTGCCCACACTTCACAACGGGACAGCGATGGTTTGCATGCTTCATACAGCATTTCATTGCTCAGCACTGAATTTGGAAAGCCCCAAACAATTGGAGAAGAACCGATTCTGCCAGCAATAAGGATGGTTCTGACTACGGTTTCGCACAAGTCACCAGACCAAATAAGCAAAGAGATTCCGCTCAGTGACAAACTCTGTTCAAAGATGAATAGGTGAAATGTCTGAGATTGTAGAAGACACATTGTGTAGCACACTTAGGCCAATTTGCTCTGCAGTTGGATGAGTCAATTTTGCAAAGAGAAGGACATTGTGCTCACCAACATTTTAGCTTGGCACCATCAAGGGCAGGATGCCACTGTCAAGTTATAACTTACTCCAGAAAAGTTGTACCTAATATATTTACTATTCACTGTGTAATTCACAAACATCTTTTCACAAAAAAAGCTAAATGACTGGCTGCACAAATCCTTAAATACTGTTAACACAGTGGTAAATAAAATCAGGTTCCTTATGGTTATTATAGCCAGGGGTGGTAATTGCTATACGCTCCCACTACTTACTAAATGCTCCCAATGGCATACATCTCAAATAGCCTCTGACTATCTGAGTCCAGCCCCTGGCCTTCAGGTGTAGCTTAGCTACTAAGCCCGGCAGAATAGTTTCTACTGCCAGGAAAAGGGGCAAAGGCAGGATACTGAGGCCTTAAAAACTAATAGCTTTGGGCAAATGGGGCTCGTCAGCTGTAGTTGGCAGCTGATCAAGGAGAAGGAAAGCTCTGATCTCAACCATCCGCTACCTTGCGGCAAAGGAGATGGTGATTGACTTGAGGAAGATGAAGCCTGCACTGCTCCCTATATATTTGCGGTAAGGACATGGATGTGGTGAATACCTACAATTTCCTGAGGGTGCACCTGGATGACAGACTTGAGCGGAGCACCCACACAGAGGCTGTGTACAAGGAGGGCCAGGATCACCTCTACAACTGAGGAGACTGAGGTCCTAGCAGACCTCCTGCACATGCTCTACCACTCTGTTGTTGCCCGTACTATCCTCTATGCAGTGGTGTGCTGGGGCAATGGCATCAACACGGGTGATGCCAACAGGCTCAATACACTGATTAAAAAAGGCTGGCTCTGTAATTGGAGTCAAAATGGACACACTGGAGGCTGTGGTATAACAAAGGACCATACAAAAAACCCTGGCAATTCTGGTCAATGTTTCACACCCTCTGCGTGCCACCTTGGCTGAACAGAGGAGTACTTTTAGTAGTAGACTAAGACAACTGCACTGCTCCAAAGAGCGCTAAATGAGGTTATTCTTACCCTCGGTCATTAGGCTTTATAATGAGTTAACCTGTAGCCAGGGAAGTGATGACCCCTCCTGTTAGACTGTTTGAGGTAACTTACTTTTTATTCTCTTACTTCTCTTCTAATATTTGTAACTTGTAATCGTGCTTTGACACTGCAATTTCCTTTGGGATCAACAAAGTATCCATCTACCCACTCATGGAGAAGGCTTCAGGAGTAAACCTGGGGAAAAATCTGGAGATGGAGTTCCTAAAGCAGTCCTATGTTGAGTTCAATACTGACAGGCAACTCCTGCAACACCATTGGATTCATCAGCTGGGGGGAGCCTGCTACACGGGTAACAGCTTGCTCTCCATATCGTACTGCCCTGGTCTGCATACTATGTAAACAGCAGGGATGCAACATCCGAGGTCAATCCTGACCAACGGAGAGCCTCAAAAAAAAAATCAAGTCCCTGGCTCTCAATTCTCAACTACTTTGAGAACAATGAACAGTTTCAACGCTTGCTGGTGCACACAGAAGTCAGATGGTCTCAAAAGGAAACTGCCTGTGCCTTGTGAAACTGTGATAAAATCTTGCAAAGACTCAAATGCTTCATTCAGTAATCAACTCAGGAATATTAGATATGACGCTGCTTATTAGTCAGAATTATTTGCAAAGTTTAATGAAATTAATCTTCAAGGAAACGATATGAATCTTATTAAAGACAAATCGGTCGTCTCTGTATTTCTCTCCAAGTTGGCCTCACTGATCGTCACATCCTTTTCCAATTTTTCAGCCTCTCTAAGTTGGAAGAGATAGAAAGAATACCAGATGTCTTTACACAGCTGGGTGAGCTGCATAAGGACATGTCAGAGAGATTCCAGGATCTTCTCTCAATCCATATTCCAAATTGGGTAATAAATCCATTCCTAAATGCTTGTAATGAAGAATTAACAAGAATAATTGATCTTGCTACAAAATGACTTCGAACCGAAGCCAAAGTTCTAAAAATCATATCATCTTTTAGTTGCAGAATGGGATCTCTGAACACTATCCTGCATTACAGTAAAAGGTCAAGATGTTTATATTGCCTTTCCATAAGACAAAGGAGCAGCAGTCGGCCATTCGACCCATCGAGTCTGCTCCGCCATTTTATCATGAGCTGATCCATTCTCCCATTTAGTCCCACTCCCCTGCCTTCTCACAATAACCTTTGATGCCACGGCTACTCAGATACCTATCAATCTCTGCCTTAAATACACCCAATGACTTGGCCTCCACTGCTGCCCGTGGCAACAAATTCCATAGATTCACCACCCTCTGACTAAAAGAATTTCTTCGCATTTCTGTTCTGAATGGGTGCCTTTCAATCCTTAAGTCATGCCCTCTCGTACTAGACTCCCCCATCATGGGAAACAACTTTGCCACATCCACTCTGTCCATGCCTTTCAACATTTTATTTAGTGGAGTGTGGTTTCAGTTCAGTTGCCCAGCTTCTTTTAGAGCAATGAAACAGACTGCAAATTACTGAATTTGGAGATTTGAGACTCCGAGTTGACACTTGGGCCTGATGTTGAGAAGCTGATATCACTGCACCAAGCCCATCCATCTCATTGAAAGGTGAAAAAGCAATGAAGTAGTGAATAGTTGGACTACTAATTAATGCTCTAAAATTGTCATTAAATAAATAAATTACTTGTAGTTTTAGATACATTTGAATAATTTTTGTAATTCTTTGTCACTGCTTTGAACTTGCAATTTCTAATTTCTTTCACTGTGCATCATAAATCAGAATTCTTTGTAGGTTTTATGTAATGGCTGGAAAGGGAGAGGGGGTGCTGGGGATGTTGTCTGGGAACGGAGGAGGGTAATAACCCAAAATGTTTTGAAACCACGAGACTAGAGTCTAACTGGTGTGAGTCCAACTACTGCAGTAGGTTACAGACCGTGATCCAGGACTTGTTTTTTAGGTTGACTAAGTTCCTCATCTTTTCTGTCTTATTATGCAAATAGTTGTCGTGTTTCTCAACACTTCAGCGGCAGCCATGATTCACCTTGAGAAACCCCAAGGGCAGGGAGTGCTCTGTAACTCGACTTCTCACAGGTTTGCGGGGCTTTACAGAGATGGGACTCCCGAGCATCAGACCAAACCTTGAACTTGTCACTCAGAGCCTGACAGCCTCGTTAATACGATGCAGCACCAAGCCACCTGGACCTAAGGTAGTGCCACTTACCATCTGTGGATTTGGGATGTTCCCGAGGTTGGCAATAATAATCTTCAGCCAAAGGGTTTCTGTCAGAAACAATGCAAGATGGAAATGAAACATAAACCATCCCAGATCAGTTTGTCACTGGGCAAGTAGAAGTGCAGCTGATGCTGCTGCTGGCTTCCAACTCCAGTGACCCCAGCCTCTGGTGCTTCCTGCATGGAGTTCACACGCTTTCCCTGTGACTGTGTGAGTTTTCTTTGGGTCCCCAGTTTCCTCCCAAAATCCTGTAAGTATGGGGGTCGGTGGGTTAATTAGCCATGGTAAATTGTTCCTAGTATGGCTTTATGATCAAATTATTTTAAAAAATGCATATGGCAGATACCAAGGCAGTGTTGTCTTAGGCCCCTATGCAGATACTATCTCCATAACAGTGATCTCTGAGTTAGCCAAGGCCAGCTTCCGTCTCCCAATAGAGGTGCTGGTGAAAATCTGTGGATTCCCCACTCACTCACTGCCCGCTGTCGAGGGCTTTGGTGATGAGCAATGTGCTAACTTAGATGATCTGTTGCTCTGTGAGGCTGGCCCAAATGTACAGATGGTGCAGACATCAAGAGCAAGTTTGGCAATTAAGACAATGTAAGGCAAATGGTTAGTGTCTGTTACAGGAGCGTATGAAAACAGGAGCTGGGTAGTCTAGCTTCAACTGTGTAAACACAAGAGATTCTGCAGATGCTGGAAATCCAGAGAAACACACACAAAATGTCATTGTTATGAAAAAGAACATACAAGATGCTGGAGGAACTCAGCGGGTCAGATAGCATCTATGGAAAGGCATAGGTAGCTGATGCTTCGGGCCGAGACTCCTCTGACCTCATAGGTGCTCTCTGACCTGCTGAGTTCCTCCAGCATTTTGAATGTGTTTCTCACTTCAAATGTGCAGCATCTTGCTGAGATCACACCTTGGGGGACTGGGTACAATTTCACTCTCCTTCCTTCAGGAAGGATACACTGCAGCAGAGAGAATTCTGCACAGATTTACGAGACTGGTCCAGGGATGTCAGCTTTGCCACCTGCATTCTCTAGAGTTAAAGACAGCTGACGTCACTGGCAGGATGATGCAGGGAGGACCTTGCCCTGGATCTGGCCCAACTCGGTCCTTGGATAGTGAGGATCTGTCCTCCAGTTAGGACCCCCAGAAATGGGAACGGGGAGGAATCACCCTCTTACTATCTCCAATCTGAGATATGATATCCTGGCTCCTGCACAACACCAGCCCCGACAGTAGAATTTCTGCAATAAAGTTTGTAAAAGGAGGTATCTCATCATTAAACAACAGGAATTCTGCAGATGCTGGAAATTCAAGCAACACACATCAAAGTTGCTGGTGAACGCAGCAGGCCAGGCAGCATCTCTAGGAAGAGGTACAGTCGACGTTTCAGGCCGAGACCCTTCGTCAGGACTAACTGAAGGAAGAGTGAGTAAGGAAATTCATCATTAAAACCTTTCTCTGGGTTTCTGCCTCCACCAAACAGAAAAGCACCAATAATTCACCGTCCAAACATTCTGAAATCCCCAAGGTTCTGCACCTGGCTCACCAGCCGTGTTCCTATTCTTCTCGCTGTGGCTGTTCTTCCTGCGCTTCCTTTAAACTCAATGGGTTCACCAGGAAATTATGATATAAAACCAAAAAATTATTGTTAAAAATTGTAGTATTAATAGAGTAGAAACACCCAACAGTCTAGAACAGGGGTTCCCAATCTGAGGTCCACAAAGCCCTTGATTACTGGTATTGGTCCACGGCATAAAAAACGCTTGGGAACCCCTGGTCTAGCAGATCTGCTGGTCTGGCAGCAAAGAGCCCAGTGTGCTGGGGTAAATGCCACAGTCACCCACGGTTCTGCCCTTGTCTTCAGCCTCCTTTGATTCAGTGAGGGAGTTCTCACTCCAGTCAATGAAGAAAAAGCAAGAGAGGTACAACAGTGACTTACATGTAGTCCTGGTCCAGTTGATGGTGGTTTTCTGCAAAGGACAAACTTTGTTACACTCTTTCAGTAACTTCTGTGGAGCAACACACTATCAGCAGGCAAGAGAGGCCAAATCAGCATGAGGTGGACAACCACTCCCAATAAGAGCAAGAGGGAAAGGTCACAGGGAATAGTACAGCACAGCAGTGGGCAGTCAAAATCACCTCAATGTGTCCAGAGTTACACACAGAGCTGCAGATGTCAAGACCAGCACTACAGATGGACCCAGAGTGACCAAAGATAGACACAGGCCCACTTCCTTCTATTGTATAAGCATCTTCTCCTCTGCAATTCTCAGACTCAAAATCCAGATGGGGGTTCTGGAGGAATGTGGTAGAGGGCAGCCTTCAGAATACCGTGACCACTAATAAATGTTTTGGACACAGACTTGCCTGAGATTTGTCATTGGAAATAATGAATCTGATAGTCTGAAACCTTAATGTCTATGAAATGAGTAATTAAAATAAAAGGCATACTATAAATTATTAATTAAAAACAGAAACATTTCTAAATAAAGCCATTATGCTTAAGTAAAATAACTTGCAGAAATTGCAGTGGATGAAGTTGTTGCGAGCTGCACTCGGCAACAGATTCCAGTGCTGACTGCACAGCACAGCAAGCAATGCTCTGCCCTGACCCCGAGCTCCCTGCGGAATGGACCAATGCTCTGTCCTGACTACGAACTCCCTGCGGACTGGATCAGTGCTCTGCCCTGACCCCGAGCTCTTTGCAGACTGGATCAATGCTCTGTAACCTGACACTGAGCTCCCTGCGGACTGGACCAATGCTCTGTAACCTGACCCCGAGCGCCCTGCGGACTGGACCAATGCTCTGTCCTGACTACGAGCTCCCTGAGGACTGGATCAGTGTTCTGTAAACTGACCCTGAGCTCCCTGCGGACTGGATCGGTGCTCTGCCCTGACCCCGAGCTCCCTGCAGATTGCATCAATGCTCTGTAACCAAACCCCGAGCTCCCTGCGGACTGGATCAGTGCCCTTTAACCTGACTCCGAAGTCCCTGCGGACAGGATCGGTGCCCTGCCCTGACACCGAGCTCCCTGCGGACTGGATCAGTGCTCTGCCCTGACCCCGAGCTCCCTGCGGACTGGATCGGTGCTCTGTAACCTGACCACGAGCTCCCTGCGGACTGGATCGGTGCTCTGTAACCTGACCACGAGCTCCCTGCGCACTGGATCGGTGCTCTGTAAGCTGACCCCGAGCTCCCTGCGGGCTGGATCAATACTCTGTAACCTGATCCCGAGCTCCCTGCGGACTGGATCAGTGCTCTGTAACCTGACCCCGAGCTCTTTGTGGACTGGATCAGTGCTCTGTAACCTGACCCCGAGCTCCCTGCAGACTGAATCGGTGCTCTGCCCTGACCCCAAGCTCCCTGCGGACCGGATCAATGCTCTGTAACCTGACCCCGAGCTCCCTGCGGACTGAATCAATTCCCAGCCCTGACCCCGAGCTCCCTGCGGACTGGATCAATGTTCTGTAACCTGACCCTGAGCTCCCTGCGGACTGAATCGGTGCCCTGCCCTGACGCTGAGCTCCCTGCGGACTGGATCAATGCTCTGCCCTGACCCCGAGCTGCCTGCGGACTGCATCAGTGCCCTGCCTTGACACCGAGCTCCCTGCAGACTGGATCAGTGCCCTGCTCTGACCCCGAGCTCCCTGCGGACTGGATCAGTGCTCTGCCCTGACCCCGAGCTCCCTGCGGACTGGATCAGTGCTCTGCCCTGACTCCGAGCTCCCTGTGGACTGGATCAGTGCTCTGTAACCTGATCCCGAAGTCCCTGCGGACTGGATCGGAGCCCTGCCCTGACCCCGAGCTCCCTGCGGACTGGATCGGTGCTCTGCCCTGACCCTGAGCTCCCTGCGGACTGGATCGGTCTTGAGCCCTGACCCCGAGCTCCCTGCGGACTGGATCGGTGAACTGCCCTGACCCCGAGCTCCCTGCGGACTGCATCAATGCTCTGTAACCTGACCCCGAGCTCCCTGCGGACTGGATCAATACTCTGCCCTAACCCGGAGCTCCCTGCGGACTGGATCAATGGTCTGCCCTGACCCCGAGCTCCCTGCGGACTGGATCAATGCTCTGTATCCTGACCCCGAGCTCCCTGCGGACTGGATCAGTGCTCTGTAACCTGAGCCCGAGCTCCCTGCGGACTGGATCAATGCTCTGCCCTGACCCGGAGCTCCCTGCGGATTGGATCGGTGCCCTCTAACCTGACCCCGAGCTCCCTGCGGACTGGATCGGTGCCCTGCCCTGACCCCGAGCTCCCTGCGGACTGGATCAGTGCCCTGCCCTGACACCGAGTTCCCTGCGGATTGGATGGGTGCTCTGCCCTGACCCCGAGCTCCCTGCGGACTGGATCAGTGCTCTGTAACCTGACCCCGAGCTCCCTGCGGACTGGATCAATACTCTGCCCTAACCCGGAGCTCCCTGCGGACTGGATCAATGGTCTGCCCTGACCCCGAGCTCCCTGCGGATTGGATCAATGCTCTGCCCTGACTCCGAGCTCCCTGCGGACTGGATCAGTGCTCTGTAACCTGACCCTGAGCTCCCTGCAGATGAATCAGTGCCCTGCCCTGACCCCGAGCTCCCTGCGGACTGGATCGCTGCTCTGCCCTGACCCCGAGCTCCCTACAAACTGGATCAGTGCTCTGTAACCTGACCCCGAGCTTCCTGCGGACTGGATTAGTGCTCTGTAACCTGACCCCGAGCTCCCTGCGGACTGGATCGGTGCCCTGCCCTGACCCCGAGCTCCCTGCGGATTGGATCGGTGCCCTCTAACCTGACCCCGAGCTCCCTGCGGACTGGATCGGTGCTCTACCCTGACCCCGAGCTCCCTGCAGACTGGAGCGGTGCTCTGCGCTGACCCCGAGCTCCCTGCGGATTGGATCAGTGCTCTGCCCTGAACCCGAGCTCCCTGCTGACTGGATCAATACTCAGTAACCTGACCCCGAGCTCCCTGCTGACTGGATCAGTCCTCTGTAACCTGACCCCGAGCTCCCTGCTGACTGGATCAGTCCTCTGTAACCAAACCCCGAGCTCCCTGCGGACTGGATTAGTGCTCTGTAACCTGACCCCGAGCTCCCTGCGGTTGAATCAATGCTCTGTAAACTGACCCCGAGCTCCCTTTGGACTGGATCAGTGCCCTGCCCTGACCCCGAGCTCCCTGCGGACTGGATCAGTGCACTGTGACCTGACTCCGAGCTCCCTGCGGACTGGACCAGTGCTCTGTAACCTGACCCCGAGCTCCCTGCGGACTGCATCAATGCTCTGTAACCTGACCCCGAGCTCCCTGCGGACTGGATCAATACTCTGCCCTAACCCGGAGCTCCCTGCGGACTGGATCAATGGTCTGCCCTGACCCCGAGCTCCCTGCGGACTGGATCAATGCTCTGTATCCTGACCCCGAGCTCCCTGCGGACTGGATCAGTGCTCTGTAACCTGAGCCCGAGCTCCCTGCGGACTGGATCAATGCTCTGCCCTGACCCGGAGCTCCCTGCGGATTGGATCGGTGCCCTCTAACCTGACCCCGAGCTCCCTGCGGACTGGATCGGTGCCCTGCCCTGACCCCGAGCTCCCTGCGGACTGGATCAGTGCCCTGCCCTGACACCGAGTTCCCTGCGGATTGGATGGGTGCTCTGCCCTGACCCCGAGCTCCCTGCGGACTGGATCAGTGCTCTGTAACCTGACCCCGAGCTCCCTGCGGACTGGATCAATACTCTGCCCTAACCCGGAGCTCCCTGCGGACTGGATCAATGGTCTGCCCTGACCCCGAGCTCCCTGCGGATTGGATCAATGCTCTGCCCTGACTCCGAGCTCCCTGCGGACTGGATCAGTGCTCTGTAACCTGACCCTGAGCTCCCTGCAGATGAATCAGTGCCCTGCCCTGACCCCGAGCTCCCTGCGGACTGGATCGCTGCTCTGCCCTGACCCCGAGCTCCCTACAAACTGGATCAGTGCTCTGTAACCTGACCCCGAGCTTCCTGCGGACTGGATTAGTGCTCTGTAACCTGACCCCGAGCTCCCTGCGGACTGGATCGGTGCCCTGCCCTGACCCCGAGCTCCCTGCGGATTGGATCGGTGCCCTCTAACCTGACCCCGAGCTCCCTGCGGACTGGATCGGTGCTCTACCCTGACCCCGAGCTCCCTGCAGACTGGAGCGGTGCTCTGCGCTGACCCCGAGCTCCCTGCGGATTGGATCAGTGCTCTGCCCTGAACCCGAGCTCCCTGCTGACTGGATCAATACTCAGTAACCTGACCCCGAGCTCCCTGCTGACTGGATCAGTCCTCTGTAACCTGACCCCGAGCTCCCTGCTGACTGGATCAGTCCTCTGTAACCAAACCCCGAGCTCCCTGCGGACTGGATTAGTGCTCTGTAACCTGACCCCGAGCTCCCTGCGGTTGAATCAATGCTCTGTAAACTGACCCCGAGCTCCCTTTGGACTGGATCAGTGCCCTGCCCTGACCCCGAGCTCCCTGCGGACTGGATCAGTGCACTGTGACCTGACTCCGAGCTCCCTGCGGACTGGACCAGTGCTCTGTAACCTGACCCCGAGCTCCCTGCGGATTGGATCAGTGCTCTGCCCTGACCCCGAGCTTCCTGCCGGCTGGATCAGTGCACTGCCCTGCTCCTGAGCTCCCTGCGGACTGGATCAGTGCCCTGCCCTGACCCCAAGCTCCCTGATGACTGGATCAGTGCCCTGCCCTGACCCCAAGCTCCCTGCAGACTGGATCGGTGCTCTGCCCTGACCCCGAGCTCCCTGCTGACTGGATCAGTCCTCTGTAACCTGACCCCAAACTCCCTGCGGACTGCATCGGTGCCCTCTAACCCGACCCCGAGCTCCCTGCGGACTGGATCAGTGCTCTTTAACCTGACCCCGAAGACCCTGCGGACAGGATCGGTGCTCTGCCCTGACCCCGAGCTCCCTGTGGTCTGGATCAGTGTTGAGCCCTGACCCCGAGCTCCCTGCGGACTGGATCGGTGCTCTGTAACCTGACCACGAGCTCCCTGCGGACTGGATCGGTGCTCTGTAACCTGACCACAAGCTCCCTGCGGACTGGATCGGTGCTCTGTAAGCTGACCCCGAGCTCCCTGCGGGCTGGATCAATACTCTGTAACCTGATCCCGAGCTCCCTGCGGACTGGATCGGTGCTCTGTAACCTGACCCCGAGCTCTTTGTGGACTGGATCAGTGCTCTGTAACCTGACCCCGAGCTCCCTGCAGACTGAATCGGTGCTCTGCCCTGACCCCGAGCTCCCTGCAGACTGGAGCGGTACTCTGCGCTGACCCCGAGCTCCCTGCGGATTGGATCAGTGCTCTGCCCTGAACCCGAGCTCCCTGCTGACTGGATCAATACTCAGTAACCTGACCCCGAGCTCCCTGCTGACTGGATCAGTCCTCTGTAACCTGACCCCGAGCTCCCTGCTGACTGGATCAGTCCTCTGTAACCTGACCCCGAGCTCCCTGCGGACTGGATTAGTGCTCTGTAACCTGACCCCGAGCTCCCTGCGGTTGAATCAATGCTCTGTAAACTGACCCCGAGCTCCCTTTGGACTGGATCAGTGCCCTGCCCTGACCCCGAGCTCCCTGCGGACTGGATCAGTGCTCTTTAACCTGACCCCGAAGTCCCTGCGGACAGGATCGGTGCCCTGCCCTGACACCGAGCTCCCTGCGGACTGGATCGGTGCTCTGCCATGACCCCGAGCTCCCTGCGGACTGGATCAGTGTTGAGCCCTGACCCCGAGCTCCCTGCGGACTGGATCGGTGCTCTGTAACCTGACCACGAGCTCCCTGCGGACTGGATCGGTGCTCTGTAACCTGACCACGAGCTCCCTGCGGGCTGGATCAATACTCTGTAACCTGATCCCGAGCTCCCTGCGGACTGGATCGGTGCTCTGTAACCTGACCCCGAGCTCTTTGTGGACTGGATCAGTGCTCTGTAACCTGACCCCGAGCTCCCTGCAGACTGAATCGGTGCTCTGCCCTGACCCCGAGCTCCCTGCAGACTGCATCAGTCCTCTGTAACCTGACCCCAAGCTCCCTGCGGACTGCATCGGTGCCCTCTAACCCGACCCCGAGCTCCCTGAGGACTGGATCAGTGTTCTGTAAACTGACCCTGAGCTCCCTGCGGACTGGATCGGTGCTCTGCCCTGACCCCGAGCTCCCTGCGGATTGCATCAATGCTCTGTAACCAAACACCGAGCTCCCTGCGGACTGGATCAGTGCTCTTTAACCTGACCCCGAAGTCCCTGCGGACAGGATCGGTGCCCTGCCCTGACACCGAGCACCCTGCGGACTGGATCGGTGCTCTGCCCTGACCCCGAGCTCCCTGCGGACTGGATCAGTGTTGAGCCCTGACCCCGAGCTCCCTGCGGACTGGATCGGTGCTCTGTAACCTGACCACGAGCTCCCTGCGGACTGGATCGGTGCTCTGTAACCTGACCACGAGCTCCCTGCGGACTGGATCGGTGCTCAGTAAGCTGACCCCGAGCTCCCTGCGGGCTGGATCAATACTCTGTAACCTGATCCCGAGCTCCCTGCGGACTGGATCGGTGCTCTGTAACCTGACTCCGAGCTCTTTGTGGACTGGATCAGTGCTCTGTAACCTGACCCCGAGCTCCCTGCAGACTGAATCGGTGCTCTACCCTGACCCCGAGCTCCCTGCAGACTGGATCAATGCTCTGTAACCTGACCCTGAGCTCCCTGCGGACTGGATCAATTCCCAGCCCTGACCCCGAGCTCCCTGCGGACTGGATCAATGTTCTGTAACCTGACCCTGAGCTCCCTGCGGACTGAATCGGTGCCCTGCCCTGACGCTGAGCTCCCTGCGGACTGGATCAATGCTCTGCCCTGACCCCGAGCTGCCTGCGGACTGCATCAGTGCCCTGCCTTGACACCGAGCTCCCTGCAGACTGGATCAGTGCCCTGCTCTGACCCCGAGCTCCCTGCGGACTGGATCAGTGCTCTGCCCTGATTCCGAGCTCCCTGCGGACTGGATCAATGCTCTGTATCCTGACCCCGAGCTCCCTGCGGACTGGATCAGTGCTCTGTAACCTGAGCCCAAGCTCCCTGCGGACTGGATCAATGCTCTGCCCTGACCCCGAGCTCCCTGCGGATTGGATCGGTGCCCTCTAACCTGACCCCGAGCTCCCTGCGGACTGGATCGGTGCCCTGCCCTGACCCCGAGCTCCCTGCGGACTGGATCAGTGCCCTGCCCTGACACCGAGTTCCCTGCGGATTGGATGGGTGCTCTGCCCTGACCCCGAGCTCCCTGCGGTCTGGATCAGTGCTCTGTAACCTGACCCCGAGCTCCCTGCGGACTGGATCAATACTCTGCCCTAACCCGGAGCTCCCTGCGGACTGGATCAATGGTCTGCCCTGACCCCGAGCTCCCTGCGGACTGGATCAATGCTCTGTATCCTGACCCCGAGCTCCCTGCGGATTGGAGCGGTGCTCTGCGCTGACCCCGAGCTCCCTGCGGACTGGATCAATGCTCTGCCCTGACCCCGAGCTCCCAGCGGACTGGATCGGTGCCCTGCCCTGACTCCGAGCTCCCTGCGGACTGGATCAGTGCTCTGTAACCTGACCCTGAGCTCCCTGCAGATGAATCAGTGCCATGCCCTGACCCGGAGCTCCCTGCGGACTGGATCGCTGCTCTGCCCTGACCCCGAGCTCCCAGCGGACTGGATCGGTCCCCTGCCCTGACTCCGAGCTCCTTGCGGACTAGATCAGTGCTCTGTAAGCTGACCCCGAGCTCCCTGCGAACTGGATCAGTGCTCTGTAACCTGACCCCGAGCTCCCTGCGAACTGGATCAGTGCTCTGTAACCTGACCCCGAGCTCCCTGCGGACTGGATTAGTGCTCTGTAACCTGACCCCGAGCTCCCTGCGGACTGGATCGGTGCCCTGCCCTGACCCCGAGCTCCCTGCGGATTGGATCGGTGCCCTCTAACCTGACCCCGAGGTCCCTGCGGACTGGACCGGTGCTCTACCCTGACCCCGAGCTCCCTGCAGACTGGAGCGGTGCTCTGCGCTGACCCCGAGCTCCCTGCGGATTGGATCAGTGCTCTGCCCTGAACCCGATCTCCCTGCGGATTGGATCGGTGTCCTGTATCCTGACCCCGAGCTCCCTGCGGCCTGGATCGGTGCTCTGCCCTGACCCCGAGCTCCCTGCTGACTGGATCAATACTCAGTAACCTGACCCCGAGCTCCCTGCTGACTGAATCAGTCCTCTGTAACCTGACCCCGAGCTCCCTGCTGACTGGCTCAGTCCTCTGTAACCTGACCCCGAGCTCCCTGCGGACTGGATTAGTGCTCTGTAACCTGACCCCGAGCTCCCTGCGGTTCAATCAATGCTCTGTAAACTGACCCCGTGCTCCCTTTGGACTGGATCAGTGCCCTGCCCTGACCCCGAGCTCCCTGCGGACTGGATCAGTGCTCTGTAACCTGACCCCGAGCTCCCTGCGGACTGGATCAGTGCTCTGTAACCCGACTCCGAGCTCCCTGCGGACTGGATCAGTGCCCTGCCCTGACCCCGATCTCCCTGCGGACTGGATCAATGCTCTGCCCTGACCCCGAGCTCCCTGCAGACTGGATCGGTGCTCTGCCCTGACCCCGAACTCCCTGCTGACTGGATCAATACTCTGTAACCTGACCCCGAGCTCCCTGCTGACTGGATCAGTCCTCTGTAACCTGACCCCGAGCTCACTGCTGACTGGATCAGTCCTCTGTAACCTGACCCCGAGCTCCCTGCGGTTAGATCAATGCTCAGTAAACTGACCCCGAGCTCCCTTTGGACTGGATCAGTGCCCTGCCCTGACCCCGAGCTCCCTGCGGACTGGATCAGTGCTCTGTAACCTGACCCCGAACTCCCTGCGGACTGGATCAGTGCTCTGTAACCAGACTCCGAGCTCCCTGCGGACTGGATTAGTTATCTGTAACCTGACCCCAAACTCCCTGCGGACTGGATCAATGCTCTGTAACCTGACCACGATCTCCCTGCGGACTGGATCAATGCTATGTAACCTGACCCCGTGCTCCCTGCAGACTGGATCAGTGCTCTGACCTGCCCCGAGCTCCCTGCGGACTGGATCGGTGCTCTGTAACCTGACCCCGAGCTCCCTGCGGACTGGATTGGTGCTCTGTAACCTGACCCCGAGCTCCCTGCGGACTGGATCAATGCCCTGCCCTGACCCCGAGCTCCCTGCGGACTGGATCAATGTTCTGTAACCTGACCCTGAGCTCCCTGCGGACTGAATAGGTGCCCTGCCCTGACGCTGAGCTCCCTGCGGACTGGATCAATGCTCTGTATCCTGACCCCGAGATCCCTGCGGACTGGATCAATGCTCTGCCGTGACCCCAAGCTGCCTGCGGACTGGATCAGTGCCCTGCCCTGACACCGAGCTCCCTGCGGATTGGATCAATGCTCTGCCCTGACCCGAGCTCCCTGCGGACTGGATCAATGCTCTGTAACCTGACCCCGATCTCCCTGCGGACTAGACCACTGCTCTGTAACCTGACCCCGAGCTCCCTGAAGACTGGATCGGCGCTCTGCCCTGACCCCGAGCTCCCTGCGGACTGGATCGGTGCTCTGTAACCTGACCACGAGCTCCCTGCGGACTGGATCAGTGCTCTGTAACCTGACCACGAGCTCCCTGCGGACTGGATCGGTGCTCCGTAAGCTGACCCCGAGCTCCCTGCGGGCTGGATCAATACTCTGTAACCTGATCCCGAGCTCCCTGCGGACTGGATCGGTGCTCTGTAACCTGACTCCGAGCTCTTTGTGGACTGGATCAGTGCTCTGTAACCTGACCCCGAGCTCCCTGCAGACTGAATCGGTGCTCTGCCCTGACCCCGAGCTCCCTGCAGACTGGAGCGGTGCTCTGCGCTGACCCCGAGCTCCCTGCGGATTGGATCAGTGCTCTGCCCTGAACCCGAGCTCCCTGCTGACTGGATCAATACTCAGTAACCTGACCCCGAGCTCCCTGCTGACTGGATCAGTCCTCTGTAACCTGACCCCGAGCTCCCTGCTGACTGGATCAGTCCTCTGTAACCTGACCCCGAGCTCCCTGCGGACTGGATTAGTGCTCTGTAACCTGACCCCGAGCTCCCTGCGGTTGAATCAATGCTCTGTAAACTGACCCCGAGCTCCCTTTGGACTGGATCAGTGCCCTGCCCTGACCCCGAGCTCCCTGCGGACTGGATCAGTGCTCTTTAACCTGACCCCGAAGTCCCTGCGGACAGGATCGGTGCCCTGCCCTGACACCGAGCTCCCTGCGGACTGGATCGGTGCTCTGCCCTGACCCCGAGCTCCCTGCGGACTGGATCAGTGTTGAGCCCTGACCCCGAGCTCCCTGCGGACTGGATCGGTGCTCTGTAACCTGACCACGAGCTCCCTGCAGACTGGATTAGTGCTCTGTAACCTGACCCCGAGCTCCCTGCGGACTGGATCGGTGCCCTGCCCTGACCCCGAGCTCCCTGCGGATTGGATCGGTGCCCTCTAACCTGACCCCGAGCTCCCTGCGGACTGGACCGGTGCTCTACCCTGACCCCGAGCTCCCTGCAGACTGGAGCGGTGCTCTGCGCTGACCCCGAGCTCCCTGCGGATTGGATCAGTGCTCTGCCCTGAACCCGAGCTCCCTGCTGACTGGATCAGTCCTCTGTAACCTGACCCCGAGCTCCCTGCTGACTGGATCAGTCCTCTGTAACCTGACCCCGAGCTCCCTGCGGACTGGATTAGTGCTCTGTAACCTGACCCCGAGCTCCCTGCGGTTCAATCAATGCTCTGTAAACTGACCCCGAGCTCCCTTTGGACTGGATCACTGCCCTGCCCTGACCCCGAGCTCCCTGCGGACTGGATCAGTGCTCTTTAACCTGACCCCGAAGTCCCTGCGGACAGGATCGGTGCCCTGCCCTGACACCATGCTCCCTGCGGACTGGATCGGTGCTCTGCCCTGACCCCGAGCTCCCTGCGGACTGGATCAGTGTTGAGCCCTGACCCCGAGCTCCCTGCGGACTGGATCGGTGCTCTGTAACCTGACCACGAGCTCCCTGCGGACTGGATCGGTGCTCTGTAACCTGACCACGAGCTCCCTGCGGGCTGGATCAATACTCTGTAACCTGATCCCGAGCTCCCTGCGGACTGGATCGGTGCTCTGTAACCTGACCCCGAGCTCTTTGTGGACTGGATCAGTGCTCTGTAACCTGACCCCGAGCTCCCTGCAGACTGAATCGGTGCTCTGCCCTGACCCCGAGCTCCCTGCAGACTGCATCAGTCCTCTGTAACCTGACCCCAAGCTCCCTGCGGACTGCATCGGTGCCCTCTAACCCGACCCCGAGCTCCCTGAGGACTGGATCAGTGTTCTGTAAACTGACCCTGAGCTCCCTGCGGACTGGATCGGTGCTCTGCCCTGACCCCGAGCTCCCTGCAGATTGCATCAATGCTCTGTAACCAAACACCGAGCTCCCTGCGGACTGGATCAGTGCTCTTTAACCTGACCCCGAAGTCCCTGCGGACAGGGTCGGTGCCCTGCCCTGACACCGAGCACCCTGCGGACTGGATCGGTGCTCTGCCCTGACCCCGAGCTCCCTGCGGACTGGATCAGTGTTGAGCCCTGACCCCGAGCTCCCTGCGGACTGGATCGGTGCTCTGTAACCTGACCACGAGCTCCCTGCGGACTGGATCGGTGCTCTGTAACCTGACCACGAGCTCCCTGCGGACTGGATCGGTGCTCAGTAAGCTGACCCCGAGCTCCCTGCGGGCTGGATCAATACTCTGTAACCTGATCCCGAGCTCCCTGCGGACTGGATCGGTGCTCTGTAACCTGACCCCGAGCTCTTTGTGGACTGGATCAGTGCTCTGTAACCTGACCCCGAGCTCCCTGCAGACTGAATCGGTGCTCTGCCCTGACCCCGAGCTCCCTGCAGACTGGATCAATGCTCTGTAACCTGACCCTGAGCTCCCTGCGGACTGGATCAATTCCCAGCCCTGACCCCGAGCTCCCTGCGGACTGGATCAATGTTCTGTAACCTGACCCTGAGCTCCCTGCGGACTGAATCGGTGCCCTGCCCTGACGCTGAGCTCCCTGCGGACTGGATCAATGCTCTGCCCTGACCCCGAGCTGCCTGCGGACTGCATCAGTGCCCTGCCTTGACACCGAGCTCCCTGCAGACTGGATCAGTGCCCTGCTCTGACCCCGAGCTCCCTGCGGACTGGATCAGTGCTCTGCCCTGATTCCGAGCTCCCTGCGGACTGGATCAATGCTCTGTATCCTGACCCCGAGCTCCCTGCGGACTGGATCAGTGCTCTGTAACCTGAGCCCAAGCTCCCTGCGGACTGGATCAATGCTCTGCCCTGACCCCGAGCTCCCTGCGGATTGGATCGGTGCCCTCTAACCTGACCCCGAGCTCCCTGCGGACTGGATCGGTGCCCTGCCCTGACCCCGAGCTCCCTGCGGACTGGATCAGTGCCCTGCCCTGACACCGAGTTCCCTGCGGATTGGATGGGTGCTCTGCCCTGACCCTGAGCTCCCTGCGGACTGGATCAATGGTCTGCCCTGACCCCGAGCTCCCTGCGGACTGGATCAATGCTCTGTATCCTGACCCCGAGCTCCCTGCGGACTGGATCAGTGCTCTGTAACCTGAGCCCGAGCTCCCTGCGGACTGTATCCATGCTCTGCCCTGACCCCGAGCTCCCAGCGGACTGGATCAGTGCCCTGCCCTGACTCCGAGCTCCCTGCGGATTGGATGGGTGCTCTGCCCTGACCCCGAGCTCCCTGCGGTCTGGATCAGTGCTCTGTAACCTGACCCCGAGCTCCCTGCGGACTGGATCAATACTCTGCCCTAACCCGGAGCTCCCTGCGGACTGGATCAATGGTCTGCCCTGACCCCGAGCTCCCTGCGGACTGGATCAATGCTCTGTATCCTGACCCCGAGCTCCCTGCGGATTGGAGCGGTGCTCTGCGCTGACCCCGAGCTCCCTGCGGACTGGATCAATGCTCTGCCCTGACCCCGAGCTCCCTGCGGACTGGATCGGTGCCCTGCCCTGACTCCGAGCTCCCTGCGGACTGGATCAGTGCTCTGTAACCTGACCCTGAGCTCCCTGCAGATGAATCAGTGCCATGCCCTGACCCGGAGCTCCCTGCGGACTGGATCGCTGCTCTGCCCTGACCCCGAGCTCCCAGCGGACTGGATCGGTCCCCTGCCCTGACTCCGAGCTCCTTGCGGACTAGATCAGTGCTCTGTAAGCTGACCCCGAGCTCCCTGCGAACTGGATCAGTGCTCTGTAACCTGACCCCGAGCTCCCTGCGGACTGGATCGGTGCCCTGCCCTGACCCCGAGCTCCCTGCGGACTGGATCGGTGCCCTCTAACCTGACCCCGAGCTCCCTAAGGACTGGATCGGTGCTCTACCCTGACCCCGAGCTCCCTGCAGACTGGAGCGGTGCTCTGCGCTGACCCCGAGCTCCCTGCGGATTGGATCAGTGCTCTGCCCTGAACCCGATCTCCCTGCGGATTGGATCGGTGTCCTGTATCCTGACCCCGAGCTCCCTGCGGCCTGGATCGGTGCTCTGCCCTGACCCTGATCTCCCTGCGGACTGGATCAATGCTCTGCCCTGACCCCGAGCTCCCTGCTGACTGGATCAATACTCAGTAACCTGACCCCGAGCTCCCTGCTGACTGGATCAGTCCTCTGTAACCTGACCCCGAGCTCCCTGCTGACTGGATCAGTCCTCTGTAACCTGACCCCGAGCTCCCTGCGGACTGGATTAGTGCTCTGTAACCTGACCCCGAGCTCCCTGCGGTTCAATCAATGCTCTGTAAACTGACCCCGAGCTCCCTTTGGACTGGATCAGTGCCCTGCCCTGACCCCGAGCTCCCTGCGGACTGGATCAGTGCTCTTTAACCTGACCCCGAAGTCCCTGCGGACAGGATCGGTGCCCTGCCCTGACACCATGCTCCCTGCGGACTGGATCGGTGCTCTGCCCTGACCCCGAGCTCCCTGCGGACTGGATCAGTGTTGAGCCCTGACCCCGAGCTCCCTGCGGACTGGATCGGTGCTCTGTAACCTGACCACGAGCTCCCTGCGGACTGGATCGGTGCTCTGTAACCTGACCACGAGCTCCCTGCGGGCTGGATCAATACTCTGTAACCTGATCCCGAGCTCCCTGCGGACTGGATCGGTGCTCTGTAACCTGACCCCGAGCTCTTTGTGGACTGGATCAGTGCTCTGTAACCTGACCCCGAGCTCCCTGCAGACTGAATCGGTGCTCTGCCCTGACCCCGAGCTCCCTGCAGACTGCATCAGTCCTCTGTAACCTGACCCCAAGCTCCCTGCGGACTGCATCGGTGCCCTCTAACCCGACCCCGAGCTCCCTGAGGACTGGATCAGTGTTCTGTAAACTGACCCTGAGCTCCCTGCGGACTGGATCGGTGCTCTGCCCTGACCCCGAGCTCCCTGCGGATTGCATCAATGCTCTGTAACCAAACACCGAGCTCCCTGCGGACTGGATCAGTGCTCTTTAACCTGACCCCGAAGTCCCTGCGGACAGGATCGGTGCCCTGCCCTGACACCGAGCACCCTGCGGACTGGATCGGTGCTCTGCCCTGACCCCGAGCTCCCTGCGGACTGGATCAGTGTTGAGCCCTGACCCCGAGCTCCCTGCGGACTGGATCGGTGCTCTGTAACCTGACCACGAGCTCCCTGCGGACTGGATCGGTGCTCTGTAACCTGACCACGAGCTCCCTGCGGACTGGATCGGTGCTCAGTAAGCTGACCCCGAGCTCCCTGCGGGCTGGATCAATACTCTGTAACCTGATCCCGAGCTCCCTGCGGACTGGATCGGTGCTCTGTAACCTGACCCCGAGCTCTTTGTGGACTGGATCAGTGCTCTGTAACCTGACCCCGAGCTCCCTGCAGACTGAATCGGTGCTCTGCCCTGACCCCGAGCTCCCTGCAGACTGGATCAATGCTCTGTAACCTGACCCTGAGCTCCCTGCGGACTGGATCAATTCCCAGCCCTGACCCCGAGCTCCCTGCGGACTGGATCAATGTTC
Organism: Mobula birostris; assembly: GCF_030028105.1. Taxonomy (NCBI): domain Eukaryota; kingdom Metazoa; phylum Chordata; class Chondrichthyes; order Myliobatiformes; family Myliobatidae; genus Mobula; species Mobula birostris. The sequence continues at coordinate 50,766,748 of NC_092394.1, forward strand.
TGTAACCTGACCCTGAGCTCCCTGCGGACTGAATCGGTGCCCTGCCCTGACGCTGAGCTCCCTGCGGACTGGATCAATGCTCTGCCCTGACCCCGAGCTGCCTGCGGACTGCATCAGTGCCCTGCCTTGACACCGAGCTCCCTGCAGACTGGATCAGTGCCCTGCTCTGACCCCGAGCTCCCTGCGGACTGGATCAGTGCTCTGCCCTGATTCCGAGCTCCCTGCGGACTGGATCAATACTCTGCCCTAACCCGGAGCTCCCTGCGGACTGGATCAATGCTCTGTATCCTGACCCCGAGCTCCCTGCGGACTGGATCAGTGCTCTGTAACCTGAGCCCAAGCTCCCTGCGGACTGGATCAATGCTCTGCCCTGACCCCGAGCTCCCTGCGGATTGGATCGGTGCCCTCTAACCTGACCCCGAGCTCCCTGCGGACTGGATCGGTGCCCTGCCCTGACCCCGAGCTCCCTGCGGACTGGATCAGTGCCCTGCCCTGACACCGAGTTCCCTGCGGATTGGATGGGTGCTCTGCCCTGACCCCGAGCTCCCTGCGGTCTGGATCAGTGCTCTGTAACCTGACCCCGAGCTCCCTGCGGACTGGATCAATACTCTGCCCTAACCCGGAGCTCCCTGCGGACTGGATCAATGGTCTGCCCTGACCCCGAGCTCCCTGCGGACTGGATCAATGGTCTGCCCTGACCACGAGCTCCCTGCGGACTGGATCAATGCTCTGTATCCTGACCCCGAGCTCCCTGCGGATTGGAGCGGTGCTCTGCGCTGACCCCGAGCTCCCTGCGGACTGGATCAATGCCCTGCCCTGACTCCGAGCTCCCTGCGGACTGGATCAGTGCTCTGTAACCTGACCCTGAGCTCCCTGCAGATGAATCAGTGCCATGCCCTGACCCGGAGCTCCCTGCGGACTGGATCGCTGCTCTGCCCTGACCCCGAGCTCCCAGCGGACTGGATCGGTCCCCTGCCCTGACTCCGAGCTCCTTGCGGACTAGATCAGTGCTCTGTAAGCTGACCCCGAGCTCCCTGCGAACTGGATCAGTGCTCTGTAACCTGACCCCGAGCTCCCTGCGGACTGGATCGGTGCCCTGCCCTGACCCCGAGCTCCCTGCGGACTGGATCGGTGCCCTCTAACCTGACCCCGAGCTCCCTGCGGACTGGATCGGTGCTCTACCCTGACCCCGAGCTCCCTGCAGACTGGAGCGGTGCTCTGCGCTGACCCCGAGCTCCCTGCGGATTGGATCAGTGCTCTGCCCTGAACCCGATCTCCCTGCGGATTGGATCGGTGTCCTGTATCCTGACCCCGAGCTCCCTGCGGCCTGGATCGGTGCTCTGCCCTGACCCTGATCTCCCTGCGGACTGGATCAATGCTCTGCCCTGACCCCGAGCTCCCTGCTGACTGGATCAATACTCAGTAACCTGACCCCGAGCTCCCTGCTGACTGGATCAGTCCTCTGTAACCTGACCCCGAGCTCCCTGCTGACTGGATCAGTCCTCTGTAACCTGACCCCGAGCTCCCTGCGGACTGGATTAGTGCTCTGTAACCTGACCCCGAGCTCCCTGCGGTTCAATCAATGCTCTGTAAACTGACCCCGAGCTCCCTTTGGACTGGATCAGTGCCCTGCCCTGACCCCGAGCTCCCTGCGGACTGGATCAGTGCTCTGTAACCTGACCCCGAGCTCCCTGCGGACTGGATCAGTGCTCTGTAACCCGACTCCGAGCTCCCTGCGGACTGGATCAGTGATCTGTAACCTGACCCCGATCTCCCTGCGGACTGGATCGGTGCTCTGTAACCTGACCCCGAGCTCCCTGCGGACTGGATCGGTGCTCTGTAACCTGACCCCGATCTCCCTGCGGACTGGATCAATGCTCTGCCCTGACCCCGAACTCCCTGCTGACTGGATCAATACTCTGTAACCTGACCCCGAGCTCCCTGCTGACTGGATCAGTCCTCTGTAACCTGACCCCGAGCTCACTGCTGACTGGATCAGTCCTCTGTAACCTGACCCCGAGCTCCCTGCGGTTAGATCAATGCTCAGTAAACTGACCCCGAGCTCCCTTTGGACTGGATCAGTGCCCTGCCCTGACCCCGAGCTCCCTGCGGACTGGATCAGTGCTCTGTAACCTGACCCCGAACTCCCTGCGGACTGGATCAGTGCTCTGTAACCAGACTCCGAGCTCCCTGCGGACTGGATTAGTTATCTGTAACCTGACCCCAAACTCCCTGCGGACTGGATCAATGCTCTGTAACCTGACCACGATCTCCCTGCGGACTGGATCAATGCTATGTAACCTGACCCCGTGCTCCCTGCAGACTGGATCAGTGCTCTGACCTGCCCCGAGCTCCCTGCGGACTGGATCGGTGCTCTGTAACCTGACCCCGAGCTCTTTGTGGACTGGATCAGTGCTCTGTAACCTGACCCCGAGCTCCCTGCAGACTGAATCGGTGCTCTGCCCTGACCCCGAGCTCCCTGCAGACTGCATCAGTCCTCTGTAACCTGACCCCAAGCTCCCTGCGGACTGCATCGGTGCCCTCTAACCCGACCCCGAGCTCCCTGAGGACTGGATCAGTGTTCTGTAAACTGACCCTGAGCTCCCTGCGGACTGGATCGGTGCTCTGCCCTGACCCCGAGCTCCCTGCGGATTGCATCAATGCTCTGTAACCAAACACCGAGCTCCCTGCGGACTGGATCAGTGCTCTTTAACCTGACCCCGAAGTCCCTGCGGACAGGATCGGTGCCCTGCCCTGACACCGAGCACCCTGCGGACTGGATCGGTGCTCTGCCCTGACCCCGAGCTCCCTGCGGACTGGATCAGTGTTGAGCCCTGACCCCGAGCTCCCTGCGGACTGGATCGGTGCTCTGTAACCTGACCACGAGCTCCCTGCGGACTGGATCGGTGCTCTGTAACCTGACCACGAGCTCCCTGCGGACTGGATCGGTGCTCAGTAAGCTGACCCCGAGCTCCCTGCGGGCTGGATCAATACTCTGTAACCTGATCCCGAGCTCCCTGCGGACTGGATCGGTGCTCTGTAACCTGACCCCGAGCTCTTTGTGGACTGGATCAGTGCTCTGTAACCTGACCCCGAGCTCCCTGCAGACTGAATCGGTGCTCTACCCTGACCCCGAGCTCCCTGCAGACTGGATCAATGCTCTGTAACCTGACCGTGAGCTCCCTGCGGACTGGATCAATTCCCAGCCCTGACCCCGAGCTCCCTGCGGACTGGATCAATGTTCTGTAACCTGACCCTGAGCTCCCTGCGGACTGAATCGGTGCCCTGCCCTGACGCTGAGCTCCCTGCGGACTGGATCAATGCTCTGCCCTGACCCCGAGCTGCCTGCGGACTGCATCAGTGCCCTGCCTTGACACCGAGCTCCCTGCAGACTGGATCAGTGCCCTGCTCTGACCCCGAGCTCCCTGCGGACTGGATCAGTGCTCTGCCCTGATTCCGAGCTCCCTGCGGACTGGATCAATGCTCTGTATCCTGACCCCGAGCTCCCTGCGGACTGGATCAGTGCTCTGTAACCTGAGCCCAAGCTCCCTGCGGACTGGATCAATGCTCTGCCCTGACCCCGAGCTCCCTGCGGATTGGATCGGTGCCCTCTAACCTGACCCCGAGCTCCCTGCGGACTGGATCGGTGCCCTGCCCTGACCCCGAGCTCCCTGCGGACTGGATCAGTGCCCTGCCCTGACACCGAGTTCCCTGCGGATTGGATGGGTGCTCTGCCCTGACCCCGAGCTCCCTGCGGTCTGGATCAGTGCTCTGTAACCTGACCCCGAGCTCCCTGCGGACTGGATCAATACTCTGCCCTAACCCGGAGCTCCCTGCGGACTGGATCAATGGTCTGCCCTGACCCCGAGCTCCCTGCGGACTGGATCAATGCTCTGTATCCTGACCCCGAGCTCCCTGCGGATTGGAGCGGTGCTCTGCGCTGACCCCGAGCTCCCTGCGGACTGGATCAATGCTCTGCCCTGACCCCGAGCTCCCAGCGGACTGGATCGGTGCCCTGCCCTGACTCCGAGCTCCCTGCGGACTGGATCAGTGCTCTGTAACCTGACCCTGAGCTCCCTGCAGATGAATCAGTGCCATGCCCTGACCCGGAGCTCCCTGCGGACTGGATCGCTGCTCTGCCCTGACCCCGAGCTCCCAGCGGACTGGATCGGTCCCCTGCCCTGACTCCGAGCTCCTTGCGGACTAGATCAGTGCTCTGTAAGCTGACCCCGAGCTCCCTGCGAACTGGATCAGTGCTCTGTAACCTGACCCCGAGCTCCCTGCGAACTGGATCAGTGCTCTGTAACCTGACCCCGAGCTCCCTGCGGACTGGATTAGTGCTCTGTAACCTGACCCCGAGCTCCCTGCGGACTGGATCGGTGCCCTGCCCTGACCCCGAGCTCCCTGCGGATTGGATCGGTGCCCTCTAACCTGACCCCGAGCTCCCTGCGGACTGGACCGGTGCTCTACCCTGACCCCGAGCTCCCTGCAGACTGGAGCGGTGCTCTGCGCTGACCCGAGCTCCCTGCGGATTGGATCAGTGCTCTGCCCTGAACCCGATCTCCCTGCGGATTGGATCGGTGTCCTGTATCCTGACCCCGAGCTCCCTGCGGCCTGGATCGGTGCTCTGCCCTGACCCCGAGCTCCCTGCTGACTGGATCAATACTCAGTAACCTGACCCCGAGCTCCCTGCTGACTGAATCAGTCCTCTGTAACCTGACCCCGAGCTCCCTGCTGACTGGCTCAGTCCTCTGTAACCTGACCCCGAGCTCCCTGCGGACTGGATTAGTGCTCTGTAACCTGACCCCGAGCTCCCTGCGGTTCAATCAATGCTCTGTAAACTGACCCCGTGCTCCCTTTGGACTGGATCAGTGCCCTGCCCTGACCCCGAGCTCCCTGCGGACTGGATCAGTGCTCTGTAACCTGACCCCGAGCTCCCTGCGGACTGGATCAGTGCTCTGTAACCCGACTCCGAGCTCCCTGCGGACTGGATCAGTGCCCTGCCCTGACCCCGATCTCCCTGCGGACTGGATCAATGCTCTGCCCTGACCCCGAGCTCCCTGCAGACTGGATCGGTGCTCTGCCCTGACCCCGAACTCCCTGCTGACTGGATCAATACTCTGTAACCTGACCCCGAGCTCCCTGCTGACTGGATCAGTCCTCTGTAACCTGACCCCGAGCTCACTGCTGACTGGATCAGTCCTCTGTAACCTGACCCCGAGCTCCCTGCGGTTAGATCAATGCTCAGTAAACTGACCCCGAGCTCCCTTTGGACTGGATCAGTGCCCTGCCCTGACCCCGAGCTCCCTGCGGACTGGATCAGTGCTCTGTAACCTGACCCCGAACTCCCTGCGGACTGGATCAGTGCTCTGTAACCAGACTCCGAGCTCCCTGCGGACTGGATTAGTTATCTGTAACCTGACCCCAAACTCCCTGCGGACTGGATCAATGCTCTGTAACCTGACCACGATCTCCCTGCGGACTGGATCAATGCTATGTAACCTGACCCCGTGCTCCCTGCAGACTGGATCAGTGCTCTGACCTGCCCCGAGCTCCCTGCGGACTGGATCGGTGCTCTGTAACCTGACCCCGAGCTCCCTGCGGACTGGATTGGTGCTCTGTAACCTGACCCCGAGCTCCCTGCGGACTGGATCAATGCCCTGCCCTGACCCCGAGCTCCCTGCGGACTGGATCAATGTTCTGTAACCTGACCCTGAGCTCCCTGCGGACTGAATAGGTGCCCTGCCCTGACGCTGAGCTCCCTGCGGACTGGATCAATGCTCTGTATCCTGACCCCGAGATCCCTGCGGACTGGATCAATGCTCTGCCGTGACCCCAAGCTGCCTGCGGACTGGATCAGTGCCCTGCCCTGACACCGAGCTCCCTGCGGATTGGATCAATGCTCTGCCCTGACCCGAGCTCCCTGCGGACTGGATCAATGCTCTGTAACCTGACCCCGAGCTCCCTGAAGACTGGATCGGCGCTCTGCCCTGACCCCGAGCTCCCTGCGGACTGGATCGGTGCTCTGTAACCTGACCACGAGCTCCCTGCGGACTGGATCAGTGCTCTGTAACCTGACCACGAGCTCCCTGCGGACTGGATCGGTGCTCCGTAAGCTGACCCCGAGCTCCCTGCGGGCTGGATCAATACTCTGTAACCTGATCCCGAGCTCCCTGCGGACTGGATCGGTGCTCTGTAACCTGACTCCGAGCTCTTTGTGGACTGGATCAGTGCTCTGTAACCTGACCCCGAGCTCCCTGCAGACTGAATCGGTGCTCTGCCCTGACCCCGAGCTCCCTGCAGACTGGAGCAGTGCTCTGCGCTGACCCCGAGCTCCCTGCGGATTGGATCAGTGCTCTGCCCTGAACCCGAGCTCCCTGCTGACTGGATCAATACTCAGTAACCTGACCCCGAGCTCCCTGCTGACTGGATCAGTCCTCTGTAACCTGACCCCGAGCTCCCTGCTGACTGGATCAGTCCTCTGTAACCTGACCCCGAGCTCCCTGCGGACTGGATTAGTGCTCTGTAACCTGACCCCGAGCTCCCTGCGGTTGAATCAATGCTCTGTAAACTGACCCCGAGCTCCCTTTGGACTGGATCAGTGCCCTGCCCTGACCCCGAGCTCCCTGCGGACTGGATCAGTGCTCTTTAACCTGACCCCGAAGTCCCTGCGGACAGGATCGGTGCCCTGCCCTGACACCGAGCTCCCTGCGGACTGGATCGGTGCTCTGCCCTGACCCCGAGCTCCCTGCGGACTGGATCAGTGTTGAGCCCTGACCCCGAGCTCCCTGCGGACTGGATCGGTGCTCTGTAACCTGACCACGAGCTCCCTGCAGACTGGATTAGTGCTCTGTAACCTGACCCCGAGCTCCCTGCGGACTGGATCGGTGCCCTGCCCTGACCCCGAGCTCCCTGCGGATTGGATCGGTGCCCTCTAACCTGACCCCGAGCTCCCTGCGGACTGGACCGGTGCTCTACCCTGACCCCGAGCTCCCTGCAGACTGGAGCGGTGCTCTGCGCTGACCCCGAGCTCCCTGCGGATTGGATCAGTGCTCTGCCCTGAACCCGATCTCCCTGCGGATTGGATCGGTGTCCTGTATCCTGACCCCGAGCTCCCTGCAGACTGGAGCGGTGCTCTGCGCTGACCCCGAGCTCCCTGCGGATTGGATCAGTGCTCTGCCCTGAACCCGAGCTCCCTGCTGACTGGATCAGTCCTCTGTAACCTGACCCCGAGCTCCCTGCTGACTGGATCAGTCCTCTGTAACCTGACCCCGAGCTCCCTGCGGACTGGATTAGTGCTCTGTAACCTGACCCCGAGCTCCCTGCGGTTCAATCAATGCTCTGTAAACTGACCCCGAGCTCCCTTTGGACTGGATCAGTGCCCTGCCCTGACCCCGAGCTCCCTGCGGACTGGATCAGTGCTCTTTAACCTGACCCCGAAGTCCCTGCGGACAGGATCGGTGCCCTGCCCTGACACCATGCTCCCTGCGGACTGGATCGGTGCTCTGCCCTGACCCCGAGCTCCCTGCGGACTGGATCAGTGTTGAGCCCTGACCCCGAGCTCCCTGCGGACTGGATCGGTGCTCTGTAACCTGACCACGAGCTCCCTGCGGACTGGATCGGTGCTCTGTAACCTGACCACGAGCTCCCTGCGGGCTGGATCAATACTCTGTAACCTGATCCCGAGCTCCCTGCGGACTGGATCGGTGCTCTGTAACCTGACCCCGAGCTCTTTGTGGACTGGAACAGTGCTCTGTAACCTGACCCCGAGCTCCCTGCAGACTGAATCGGTGCTCTGCCCTGACCCCGAGCTCCCTGCAGACTGCATCAGTCCTCTGTAACCTGACCCCAAGCTCCCTGCGGACTGCATCGGTGCCCTCTAACCCGACCCCGAGCTCCCTGAGGACTGGATCAGTGTTCTGTAAACTGACCCTGAGCTCCCTGCGGACTGGATCGGTGCTCTGCCCTGACCCCGAGCTCCCTGCAGATTGCATCAATGCTCTGTAACCAAACACCGAGCTCCCTGCGGACTGGATCAGTGCTCTTTAACCTGACCCCGAAGTCCCTGCGGACAGGGTCGGTGCCCTGCCCTGACACCGAGCACCCTGCGGACTGGATCGGTGCTCTGCCCTGACCCCGAGCTCCCTGCGGACTGGATCAGTGTTGAGCCCTGACCCCGAGCTCCCTGCGGACTGGATCGGTGCTCTGTAACCTGACCACGAGCTCCCTGCGGACTGGATCGGTGCTCTGTAACCTGACCACGAGCTCCCTGCGGACTGGATCGGTGCTCAGTAAGCTGACCCCGAGCTCCCTGCGGGCTGGATCAATACTCTGTAACCTGATCCCGAGCTCCCTGCGGACTGGATCGGTGCTCTGTAACCTGACCCCGAGCTCTTTGTGGACTGGATCAGTGCTCTGTAACCTGACCCCGAGCTCCCTGCAGACTGAATCGGTGCTCTGCCCTGACCCCGAGCTCCCTGCAGACTGGATCAATGCTCTGTAACCTGACCCTGAGCTCCCTGCGGACTGGATCAATTCCCAGCCCTGACCCCGAGCTCCCTGCGGACTGGATCAATGTTCTGTAACCTGACCCTGAGCTCCCTGCGGACTGAATCGGTGCCCTGCCCTGACGCTGAGCTCCCTGCGGACTGGATCAATGCTCTGCCCTGACCCCGAGCTGCCTGCGGACTGCATCAGTGCCCTGCCTTGACACCGAGCTCCCTGCAGACTGGATCAGTGCCCTGCTCTGACCCCGAGCTCCCTGCGGACTGGATCAGTGCTCTGCCCTGATTCCGAGCTCCCTGCGGACTGGATCAATACTCTGCCCTAACCCGGAGCTCCCTGCGGACTGGATCAATGCTCTGTATCCTGACCCCGAGCTCCCTGCGGACTGGATCAGTGCTCTGTAACCTGAGCCCAAGCTCCCTGCGGACTGGATCAATGCTCTGCCCTGACCCCGAGCTCCCTGCGGATTGGATCGGTGCCCTCTAACCTGACCCCGAGCTCCCTGCGGACTGGATCGGTGCCCTGCCCTGACCCCGAGCTCCCTGCGGACTGGATCAGTGCCCTGCCCTGACACCGAGTTCCCTGCGGATTGGATGGGTGCTCTGCCCTGACCCCGAGCTCCCTGCGGTCTGGATCAGTGCTCTGTAACCTGACCCCGAGCTCCCTGCGGACTGGATCAATACTCTGCCCTAACCCGGAGCTCCCTGCGGACTGGATCAATGGTCTGCCCTGACCCCGAGCTCCCTGCGGACTGGATCAATGCTCTGTATCCTGACCCCGAGCTCCCTGCGGATTGGAGCGGTGCTCTGCGCTGACCCCGAGCTCCCTGCGGACTGGATCAATGCTCTGCCCTGACCCCGAGCTCCCTGCGGACTGGATCGGTGCCCTGCCCTGACTCCGAGCTCCCTGCGGACTGGATCAGTGCTCTGTAACCTGACCCTGAGCTCCCTGCAGATGAATCAGTGCCATGCCCTGACCCGGAGCTCCCTGCGGACTGGATCGCTGCTCTGCCCTGACCCCGAGCTCCCAGCGGACTGGATCGGTCCCCTGCCCTGACTCCGAGCTCCTTGCGGACTAGATCAGTGCTCTGTAAGCTGACCCCGAGCTCCCTGCGAACTGGATCAGTGCTCTGTAACCTGACCCCGAGCTCCCTGCGGACTGGATCGGTGCCCTGCCCTGACCCCGAGCTCCCTGCGGACTGGATCGGTGCCCTCTAACCTGACCCCGAGCTCCCTGCGGACTGGATCGGTGCTCTACCCTGACCCCGAGCTCCCTGCAGACTGGAGCGGTGCTCTGCGCTGACCCCGAGCTCCCTGCGGATTGGATCAGTGCTCTGCCCTGAACCCGATCTCCCTGCGGATTGGATCGGTGTCCTGTATCCTGACCCCGAGCTCCCTGCGGCCTGGATCGGTGCTCTGCCCTGACCCTGATCTCCCTGCGGACTGGATCAATGCTCTGCCCTGACCCCGAGCTCCCTGCTGACTGGATCAATACTCAGTAACCTGACCCCGAGCTCCCTGCTGACTGGATCAGTCCTCTGTAACCTGACCCCGAGCTCCCTGCTGACTGGATCAGTCCTCTGTAACCTGACCCCGAGCTCCCTGCGGACTGGATTAGTGCTCTGTAACCTGACCCCGAGCTCCCTGCGGTTCAATCAATGCTCTGTAAACTGACCCCGAGCTCCCTTTGGACTGGATCAGTGCCCTGCCCTGACCCCGAGCTCCCTGCGGACTGGATCAGTGCTCTTTAACCTGACCCCGAAGTCCCTGCGGACAGGATCGGTGCCCTGCCCTGACACCATGCTCCCTGCGGACTGGATCGGTGCTCTGCCCTGACCCCGAGCTCCCTGCGGACTGGATCAGTGTTGAGCCCTGACCCCGAGCTCCCTGCGGACTGGATCGGTGCTCTGTAACCTGACCACGAGCTCCCTGCGGACTGGATCGGTGCTCTGTAACCTGACCACGAGCTCCCTGCGGGCTGGATCAATACTCTGTAACCTGATCCCGAGCTCCCTGCGGACTGGATCGGTGCTCTGTAACCTGACCCCGAGCTCTTTGTGGACTGGATCAGTGCTCTGTAACCTGACCCCGAGCTCCCTGCAGACTGAATCGGTGCTCTGCCCTGACCCCGAGCTCCCTGCAGACTGCATCAGTCCTCTGTAACCTGACCCCAAGCTCCCTGCGGACTGCATCGGTGCCCTCTAACCCGACCCCGAGCTCCCTGAGGACTGGATCAGTGTTCTGTAAACTGACCCTGAGCTCCCTGCGGACTGGATCGGTGCTCTGCCCTGACCCCGAGCTCCCTGCGGATTGCATCAATGCTCTGTAACCAAACACCGAGCTCCCTGCGGACTGGATCAGTGCTCTTTAACCTGACCCCGAAGTCCCTGCGGACAGGATCGGTGCCCTGCCCTGACACCGAGCACCCTGCGGACTGGATCGGTGCTCTGCCCTGACCCCGAGCTCCCTGCGGACTGGATCAGTGTTGAGCCCTGACCCCGAGCTCCCTGCGGACTGGATCGGTGCTCTGTAACCTGACCACGAGCTCCCTGCGGACTGGATCGGTGCTCTGTAACCTGACCACGAGCTCCCTGCGGACTGGATCGGTGCTCAGTAAGCTGACCCCGAGCTCCCTGCGGGCTGGATCAATACTCTGTAACCTGATCCCGAGCTCCCTGCGGACTGGATCGGTGCTCTGTAACCTGACCCCGAGCTCTTTGTGGACTGGATCAGTGCTCTGTAACCTGACCCCGAGCTCCCTGCAGACTGAATCGGTGCTCTGCCCTGACCCCGAGCTCCCTGCAGACTGGATCAATGCTCTGTAACCTGACCCTGAGCTCCCTGCGGACTGGATCAATTCCCAGCCCTGACCCCGAGCTCCCTGCGGACTGGATCAATGTTCTGTAACCTGACCCTGAGCTCCCTGCGGACTGAATCGGTGCCCTGCCCTGACGCTGAGCTCCCTGCGGACTGGATCAATGCTCTGCCCTGACCCCGAGCTGCCTGCGGACTGCATCAGTGCCCTGCCTTGACACCGAGCTCCCTGCAGACTGGATCAGTGCCCTGCTCTGACCCCGAGCTCCCTGCGGACTGGATCAGTGCTCTGCCCTGATTCCGAGCTCCCTGCGGACTGGATCAATACTCTGCCCTAACCCGGAGCTCCCTGCGGACTGGATCAATGCTCTGTATCCTGACCCCGAGCTCCCTGCGGACTGGATCAGTGCTCTGTAACCTGAGCCCAAGCTCCCTGCGGACTGGATCAATGCTCTGCCCTGACCCCGAGCTCCCTGCGGATTGGATCGGTGCCCTCTAACCTGACCCCGAGCTCCCTGCGGACTGGATCGGTGCCCTGCCCTGACCCCGAGCTCCCTGCGGACTGGATCAGTGCCCTGCCCTGACACCGAGTTCCCTGCGGATTGGATGGGTGCTCTGCCCTGACCCCGAGCTCCCTGCGGTCTGGATCAGTGCTCTGTAACCTGACCCCGAGCTCCCTGCGGACTGGATCAATACTCTGCCCTAACCCGGAGCTCCCTGCGGACTGGATCAATGGTCTGCCCTGACCCCGAGCTCCCTGCGGACTGGATCAATGGTCTGCCCTGACCACGAGCTCCCTGCGGACTGGATCAATGCTCTGTATCCTGACCCCGAGCTCCCTGCGGATTGGAGCGGTGCTCTGCGCTGACCCCGAGCTCCCTGCGGACTGGATCAATGCCCTGCCCTGACTCCGAGCTCCCTGCGGACTGGATCAGTGCTCTGTAACCTGACCCTGAGCTCCCTGCAGATGAATCAGTGCCATGCCCTGACCCGGAGCTCCCTGCGGACTGGATCGCTGCTCTGCCCTGACCCCGAGCTCCCAGCGGACTGGATCGGTCCCCTGCCCTGACTCCGAGCTCCTTGCGGACTAGATCAGTGCTCTGTAAGCTGACCCCGAGCTCCCTGCGAACTGGATCAGTGCTCTGTAACCTGACCCCGAGCTCCCTGCGGACTGGATCGGTGCCCTGCCCTGACCCCGAGCTCCCTGCGGACTGGATCGGTGCCCTCTAACCTGACCCCGAGCTCCCTGCGGACTGGATCGGTGCTCTACCCTGACCCCGAGCTCCCTGCAGACTGGAGCGGTGCTCTGCGCTGACCCCGAGCTCCCTGCGGATTGGATCAGTGCTCTGCCCTGAACCCGATCTCCCTGCGGATTGGATCGGTGTCCTGTATCCTGACCCCGAGCTCCCTGCGGCCTGGATCGGTGCTCTGCCCTGACCCTGATCTCCCTGCGGACTGGATCAATGCTCTGCCCTGACCCCGAGCTCCCTGCTGACTGGATCAATACTCAGTAACCTGACCCCGAGCTACCTGCTGACTGGATCAGTCCTCTGTAACCTGACCCCGAGCTCCCTGCTGACTGGATCAGTCCTCTGTAACCTGACCCCGAGCTCCCTGCGGACTGGATTAGTGCTCTGTAACCTGACCCCGAGCTCCCTGCGGTTCAATCAATGCTCTGTAAACTGACCCCGAGCTCCCTTTGGACTGGATCAGTGCCCTGCCCTGACCCCGAGCTCCCTGCGGACTGGATCAGTGCTCTGTAACCTGACCCCGAGCTCCCTGCGGACTGGATCAGTGCTCTGTAACCCGACTCCGAGCTCCCTGCGGACTGGATCAGTGATCTGTAACCTGACCCCGATCTCCCTGCGGACTGGATCGGTGCTCTGTAACCTGACCCCGAGCTCCCTGCGGACTGGATCGGTGCTCTGTAACCTGACCCCGATCTCCCTGCGGACTGGATCAATGCTCTGCCCTGACCTCGAGCTCCCTGCAGACTGGATCGGTGCTCTGCCCTGACCCCGAACTCCCTGCTGACTGGATCAATACTCTGTAACCTGACCCCGAGCTCCCTGCTGACTGGATCAGTCCTCTGTAACCTGACCCCGAGCTCACTGCTGACTGGATCAGTCCTCTGTAACCTGACCCCGAGCTCCCTGCGGTTAGATCAATGCTCAGTAAACTGACCCCGAGCTCCCTTTGGACTGGATCAGTGCCCTGCCCTGACCCCGAGCTCCCTGCGGACTGGATCAGTGCTCTGTAACCTGACCCCGAACTCCCTGCGGACTGGATCAGTGCTCTGTAACCAGACTCCGAGCTCCCTGCGGACTGGATTAGTTATCTGTAACCTGACCCCAAACTCCCTGCGGACTGGATCAATGCTCTGTAACCCGACCACGATCTCCCTGCGGACTGGATCAATGCTATGTAACCTGACCCCGTGCTCCCTGCAGACTGGATCAGTGCTCTGACCTGCCCCGAGCTCCCTGCGGACTGGATCGGTGCTCTGTAACCTGACCCCGAGCTCCCTGCGGACTGGATTGGTGCTCTGTAACCTGACCCCGAGCTCCCTGCGGACTGGATCAATGCCCTGCCCTGACCCCGAGCTCCCTGCGGACTGGATCAATGTTCTGTAACCTGACCCTGAGCTCCCTGCGGACTGAATAGGTGCCCTGCCCTGACGCTGAGCTCCCTGCGGACTGGATCAATGCTCTGTATCCTGACCCCGAGATCCCTGCGGACTGGATCAATGCTCTGCCGTGACCCCAAGCTGCCTGCGGACTGGATCAGTGCCCTGCCCTGACACCGAGCTCCCTGCGGATTGGATCAATGCTCTGCCCTGACCCGAGCTCCCTGCGGACTGGATCAGTGCTCTGCCCTGACCCCGAGCTCCCTGCGGACTGGATCAATGCTCTGTAACCTGACCCCGATCTCCCTGCGGACTAGACCACTGCTCTGTAACCTGACCCCGAGCTCCCTGAAGACTGGATCGGCGCTCTGCCCTGACCCCGAGCTCCCTGCGGACTGGATCGGTGCTCTGTAACCTGACCACGAGCTCCCTGCGGACTGGATCAGTGCTCTGTAACCTGACCCCGATCTCCCTGCGGACTGGATCGGTGCTCTGTAACCTGACCCCGAGCTCCCTGCGGACTGGATCGGTGCTCTGTAACCTGACCCCGATCTCCCTGCGGACTGGATCGGTGCTCTGTAACCTGACCCCGAGCTCCCTGCGGACTGGATCGGTGCTCTGTAACCTGACCCCGATCTCCCTGCGGACTGGATCAATGCTCTGCCCTGACCTCGAGCTCCCTGCAGACTGGATCGGTGCTCTGCCCTGACCCCGAACTCCCTGCTGACTGGATCAATACTCTGTAACTTGACCCCGAGCTCCCTGCTGACTGGATCAGTCCTCTGTAACCTGACCCCGAGCTCACTGCTGACTGGATCAGTCCTCTGTAACCTGACCCCGAGCTCCCTGCGGTTAGATCAATGCTCAGTAAACTGACCCCGAGCTCCCTTTGGACTGGATCAGTGCCCTGCCCTGACCCCGAGCTCCCTGCGGACTGGATCAGTGCTCTGTAACCTGACCCCGAACTCCCTGCGGACTGGATCAGTGCTCTGTAACCAGACTCCGAGCTCCCTGCGGACTGGATTAGTTATCTGTAACCTGACCCCAAACTCCCTGCGGACTGGATCAATGCTCTGTAACCTGACCACGATCTCCCTGCGGACTGGATCAATGCTATGTAACCTGACCCCGTGCTCCCTGCAGACTGGATCAGTGCTCTGACCTGCCCCGAGCTCCCTGCGGACTGGATCGGTGCTCTGTAACCTGACCCCGAGCTCCCTGCGGACTGGATTGGTGCTCTGTAACCTGACCCCGAGCTCCCTGCGGACTGGATCAATGCCCTGCCCTGACCCCGAGCTCCCTGCGGACTGGATCAATGTTCTGTAACCTGACCCTGAGCTCCCTGCGGACTGAATAGGTGCCCTGCCCTGACGCTGAGCTCCCTGCGGACTGGATCAATGCTCTGTATCCTGACCCCGAGATCCCTGCGGACTGGATCAATGCTCTGCCGTGACCCCAAGCTGCCTGCGGACTGGATCAGTGCCCTGCCCTGACACCGAGCTCCCTGCGGATTGGATCAATGCTCTGCCCTGACCCGAGCTCCCTGCGGACTGGATCAGTGCTCTGCCCTGACCCCGAGCTCCCTGCGAACTGGATCAATGCTCTGTAACCTGACCCCGATCTCCCTGCGGACTAGACCACTGCTCTGTAACCTGACCCCGAGCTCCCTGAAGACTGGATCGGCGCTCTGCCCTGACCCCGAGCTCCCTGCGGACTGGATCGGTGCTCTGTAACCTGACCACGAGCTCCCTGCGGACTGGATCAGTGCTCTGTAACCTGACCACGAGCTCCCTGCGGACTGGATCGGTGCTCCGTAAGCTGACCCCGAGCTCCCTGCGGGCTGGATCAATACTCTGTAACCTGATCCCGAGCTCCCTGCGGACTGGATCGGTGCTCTGTAACCTGACTCCGAGCTCTTTGTGGACTGGATCAGTGCTCTGTAACCTGACCCCGAGCTCCCTGCAGACTGAATCGGTGCTCTGCCCTGACCCCGAGCTCCCTGCAGACTGGAGCGGTGCTCTGCGCTGACCCCGAGCTCCCTGCGGATTGGATCAGTGCTCTGCCCTGAACCCGAGCTCCCTGCTGACTGGATCAGTCCTCTGTAACCTGACCCCGAGCTCCCTGCTGACTGGATCAGTCCTCTGTAACCTGACCCCGAGCTCCCTGCGGACTGGATTAGTGCTCTGTAACCTGACCCCGAGCTCCCTGCGGTTGAATCAATGCTCTGTAAACTGACCCCGAGCTCCCTTTGGACTGGATCAGTGCCCTGCCCTGACCCCGAGCTCCCTGCGGACTGGATCAGTGCTCTGTAACCTGACCCCGAGCTCCCTGCTGACTGGATCAGTCCTCTGTAACCTGACCCCGAGCTCCCTGCGGACTGGATTAGTGCTCTGTAACCTGACCCCGAGCTCCCTGCGGTTGAATCAATGCTCTGTAAACTGACCCCGAGCTCCCTTTGGACTGGATCAGTGCCCTGCCCTGACCCCGAGCTCCCTGCGGACTGCATCGGTGCCCTCTAACCAGACCCCGAGTTCCCTGCGGACTGGATCGGTGCTCTGCCCTGACCCCGAGCTCCCTGCGGATTGCATCAATGCTCTGTAACCAAACCCCGAGCTCCCTGCGGACTGGATCAGTGCTCTTTAACCTGACCCCGAAGTCCCTGCGGACAGGATCGGTGCCCTGCCCTGACACCGAGCTCCCTGCGGACTGGATCGGTGCTCTGCCCTGACCCCGAGCTCCCTGCGGACTGGATCAGTGTTGAGCCCTGACCCCGAGCTCCCTGCGGACTGGATCGGTGCTCTGTAACCTGACCACGAGCTCCCTGCGGACTGGATCGGTGCTCTGTAACCTGACCACGAGCTCCCTGCGGACTGGATCGGTGCTCTGTAAGCTGACCCCGAGCTCCCTGCGGGCTGGATCAATACTCTGTAACCTGATCCCGAGCTCCCTGCGGACTGGATCGGTGCTCTGTAACCTGACCCCGAGCTCTTTGTGGACTGGATCAGTGCTCTGTAACCTGACCCCGAGCTCCCTGCAGACTGAATCGGTGCTCTGCCCTGACCCCGAGCTCCCTGCGGACCGGATCAATGCTCTGTAACCTGACCCCGAGCTCCCTGCGGACTGGATCAATTCCCAGCCCTGACCCTGAGCTCCCTGCGGACTGGATCAATGTTCTGTAACCTGACCCTGAGCTCCCTGCGGACTGAATCGGTGCCCTGCCCTGACGCTGAGCTCCCTGCGGACTGGATCAATGCTCTGCCCTGACCCCGAGCTGCCTGCGGACTGCATCAGTGCCCTGCCTTGACACCGAGCTCCCTGCAGACTGGATCAGTGCCCTGCCCAGACCCCGAGCTCCCTGCGGACTGGATCAGTGCTCTGCCCTGACTCCGAGCTCCCTGCGGACTGGATCAGTGCTCTGCCCTGACTCCGAGCTCCCTGTGGACTGGATCAGTGCTGTGTAACCTGATCCCGAAGTCCCTGCGGACTGGATCGGAGCCCTGCCCTGACCCCGAGCTCCCTGCGGACTGGATCGGTGCTCTGCCCTGACCCCGAGCTGCCTGCGGACTGGATAGGTCTTGAGCCCTGACCCCGAGCTCCCTGCGGACTGGATCAATACTCTGCCCTAACCCGGAGCTCCCTGCGGACTGGATCAATGGTCTGCCCTGACCCCGAGCTCCCTGCGGACTGGATCAATGCTCTGTATCCTGACCTCGAGCTCCCTGCGGACTGGATCAGTGCTCTGTAACCTGAGCCCGAGCTCCCTGGGGACTGGATCGGTGCCCTGCCCTGACCCCGAGCTCCCTGCGGAATGGATCAGTGCCCTGCCCTGACCCCGAGCTCCCTGCGGACTGGATCAGTGCTCTGTAACCTGACCCCGAGCTCCCTGCGGACTGGATCAATACTCTGCCCTAACCCGGAGCTCCCTGCGGACTGGATCAATGGTCTGCCCTGACCCCGAGCTCCCTGCGGACTGGATCAATGCTCTGTATCCTGACCCCGAGCTCCCTGCGGACTGGATCAGTGCTCTGTAACCTGACCCTGAGCTCCCTGCAGATGAATCAGTGCCCTGCCCTGACCCCGAGCTCCCTGAGGACTGGATCGCTGCTCTGCCCTGACCCCGAGCTCCCTGCGGACTGGATCGGTGCCCTGCCCTGCCCCCGAGCTCCCAGCGGACTGGATCGGTGCCCTGCCCTGACTCCGAGCTCCTTGCGGACTAGATCAGTGCTCTGTAAGCTGACCCCGAGCTCCCTGCGAACTGGATCAGTGCTCTGTAACCTGACCCCGAGCTCCCTGCGGACTGGATTAGTGCTCTGTAACCTGACCCCGAGCTCCCTGCGGATTGGATCAGTGCTCTGTAACCTGACCCCGAGCTCCCTGCGGACTGGATCGGTGCCCTGCCCTGACCCCGAGCTCCCTGCGGATTGGATCGGTGCCCTCTAACCTGACCCCGAGCTCCCTGCGGATTGGATCAGTGCTCTGCCCTGAACCCGATCTCCCTGCGGATTGGATCGGTGCCCTGTATCCTGACCCCGAGCTCCCTGCGGCCTGGATCGGTGCTCTGCCCTGACCCCGATCTCCCTGCGGACTGGACCAACACTCAATAACCTGACCCCGAGCTCCCTGCTGACTGGATCAGTCCTCTGTAACCTGACCCCGAGCTCCCTGCTGACTGGATCAGTCCTCTGTAACCTGACCCCGAGCTCCCTGCGGACTGGATTAGTGCTCTGTAACCTGACCCCGAGCTCCCTGCGGTTGAATCAATGCTCTGTAAACTGACCCGGAGCTCCCTTTGGACTGGATCAGTGCCCCGCCCTGACCCCGAGCTCCCTGCGGACTGGATCAGTGCTCTGTAACCTGACCCCGAGCTCCCTGCGGACTGGATCAGTGTTCTGTAACCCGACTCCGAGCTCCCTGCGGACTGGATCAGTGATCTGTAACCTGACCCCGATCTCCCTGCGGACTGGATCGGTGCTCTGTAACCTGACCCCGAGCTCCCTGTGGACTGGATCGGTGCTCTGTAACCTGACCCCGAGCTCCCTGCGGATTGGATCAGTGCCCTGCCCTGACCCCGAGCTTCCTGCGGGCTGGATCAGTGCACTGCCCTGATCCCGAGATCCCTGCGGACTGGATCAGTGCCCTGCCCTGACCCCGAGCTCCCTGCGGGCTGGATCAGTGCACTGCCCTGACCCTGAGCTCCCTGCAGACTGGATCGGTGCTCTGCCTTGAACCTGAGCTCCCTGCTGACTGGATCAGTCCTCTGTAACCTGACCCCGAGCTCCCTGCGGACTGGATCAGTGCTCTGTAACCTGACCCCGAGCTCCCTGCGGACTGGATCAATGCTCTGCCCTGACCCCGAGATCCCTGCAGACTGGATCAGTGCTCTGTAACCTGACCCTGAGCTCCCTGCGGACTGGATCGGTACCCTGCCCTGACCCCGAGCTCCCTGCGGATTGGATCGGTGCCCTCTAACCTGACCCCGAGCTCCCTGCGGACTGGATCGGTGCTCTACACTGACCCCGAGCTCCCTGCAGACTGGAGCGGTGCTCTGCGCTGACCCCGAGCTCCCTGCGGATTGGAACAATGCTCTGCCCTGAACCCGATCTCCCTGCGGATTGGATCGGTGCCCTGTATCCTGACCCCGAGCTCCCTGCGGACTGGATCAATACCCTGTAACCTGACCCCGAGCTCCCTGCTGACTGGATCAGTCCTCTGTAACCTGACCCCGAGCTCCCTGCGGACTGGATCAGTGCTCTGTAACCTGAGCCCGAGCTCCCTGCGGACTGGATCAATGCTCTGCCCTGACCCCGAGCTCCCAGCGGACTGGATCGGTGCCCTGTCCTGACTCCGAGCTCCCTGCGGACTGGATCAGTGCTCTGTAACCTGACCCTGAGCTCCCTGCAGATGAATCAGTGCCCTGCCCTGACCCCGAGCTCCCTGAGGACTGGATCGCTGCTCTGCCCTGACCCCGAGCTCCCTGCGGACTGGATCGGTGCCCTGCCCTGCCCCCGAGCTCCCAGCGGACTGGATCGGTGCCCTGCCCTGACTCCGAGCTCCTTGCGGACTAGATCAGTGCTCTGTAAACTGACCCCGAGCTCCCTGCGAACTGGATCAGTGCTCTGTAACCTGACCCCGAGCTCCCTGCGGACTGGATTAGTGCTCTGTAACCTGACCCCGAGCTCCCTGCGGATTGGATCAGTGCCCTGCCCTGACCCCGAGCTCCCAGCGGACTGGATCGGTGACCTGCCCTGACCCCGAGCTCCCTGCGGACTGGATCAGTGCTCTGTAACCTGACCCTGAGCTCCCTGCAGATGAATCAGTGCCCTGCCCTGACCCCGAGCTCCCTGCTGACTGGATCAGTCCTCTGTAACCTGACCCCGAGCTCCCTGCGGACTGGATTAGTGCTCTGTAACCTGACCCCGAGCTCCCTGCGGTTGAATCAATGCTCTGTAAACTGACCCGGAGCTCCCTTTGGACTGGATCAGTGCCCCGCCCTGACCCCGAGCTCCCTGCGGACTGGATCAGTGCTCTGTAACCTGACCCCGAGCTCCCTGCGGACTGGATCAGTGTTCTGTAACCCGACTCCGAGCTCCCTGCGGACTGGATCAGTGATCTGTAACCTGACCCCGATCTCCCTGCGGACTGGATCGGTGCTCTGTAACCTGACCCCGAGCTCCCTGTGGACTGGATCGGTGCTCTGTAACCTGACCCCGAGCTCCCTGCGGATTGGATCAGTGCCCTGCCCTGACCCCGAGCTTCCTGCGGGCTGGATCAGTGCACTGCCCTGATCCCGAGATCCCTGCGGACTGGATCAGTGCCCTGCCCTGACCCCGAGCTCCCTGCGGGCTGGATCAGTGCACTGCCCTGACCCTGAGCTCCCTGCAGACTGGATCGGTGCTCTGCCTTGAACCTGAGCTCCCTGCGGACTGGATCAGTCCTCTGTAACCTGACCCCGAGCTCCCTGCGGACTGGATCAGTGCCCTGCCCTGACCCCGAGCTCCCTGCGGACTGCATCAATGCTCTGCCCTGACCCGAGCTCCCTGCGGACTGGATCAGTGCTCTGTAACCTGACCCCGAGCTCCCTGCGGACTGGATCAGTGTTCTGTAACCCGACTCCGAGCTCCCTGCGGACTGGATCGGTGCTCTGTAACCTGACCCCGAGCTCCCTGTGGACTGGATCGGTGCTCTGTAACCTGACCCCGAGCTCCCTGCGGATTGGATCAGTGCCCTGCCCTGACCCCGAGCTTCCTGCGGGCTGGATCAGTGCACTGCCCTGATCCCGAGATCCCTGCGGACTGGATCAGTGCCCTGCCCTGACCCCGAGCTCCCTGCGGGCTGGATCAGTGCACTGCCCTGACCCTGAGCTCCCTGCAGACTGGATCGGTGCTCTGCCTTGAACCTGAGCTCCCTGTGGACTGGATCAGTGCTCTGTAACCTGACCCCGAGCTCCCTGCGGACTGGATCAGTGCCCTGCCCTGACCCCGAGCTCCCTGCGGACTGCATCAATGCTCTGCCCTGACCCGAGCTCCCTGCGGACTGGACCAGTGCTCTGAAACCTGACCCCGAGCTCCCTGCGGACTGGATCAATGCTCTGCCCTGACCCCGAGCTCCCTGAAGACTGGATCGGTGCTCTGCCCTGACCCCGAGCTCCCTGCTGACTGGATCAGTCCTCTGTAACCTGACCCCGAGCTCCCTGCGAACTGGATCAGTGCTCTGTAACCTGACCCCGAGCTCCCTGCGGACTGGATTAGTGCTCTGTAACCTGACCCCGAGCTCCCTGCGGACTGGATCAGTGCTCTGTAACCTGACCCTGAGCTCCCTGCGGACTGGATCGGTACCCTGCCCTGACCCCGAGCTCCCTGCGGATTGGATCGGTGCCCTCTAACCTGACCCCGAGCTCCCTGCGGACTGGATCGGTGCTCTACACTGACCCCGAGCTCCCTGCAGACTGGAGCGGTGCTCTGCGCTGACCCCGAGCTCCCTGCGGATTGGAACAATGCTCTGCCCTGAACCCGAGCTCCCTGCGGACTGGATCGGTGCCCTGTATCCTGACCCCGAGCTCCCTGCGGACTGGATCAATGCTCTGCCCTGACCTCGAGCTCCCTGCAGACCGGATCGGTGCTCTGCCCTGACCCCGAACTCCCTGCTGACTGGATCAATACCCTGTAACCTGACCCCGAGCTCCCTGCTGACTGGATCAGTCCTCTGTAACCTGAGCCCGAGCTCCCTGCGGGACTGGATCAATGCTCTGCCCTGACCCCGAGCTCCCAGCGGACTGGATCGGTGCCCTGTCCTGACTCCGAGCTCCCTGCGGACTGGATCAGTGCTCTGTAACCTGACCCTGAGCTCCCTGCAGATGAATCAGTGCCCTGCCCTGACCCCGAGCTCCCTGAGGACTGGATCGCTGCTCTGCCCTGACCCCGAGCTCCCTGCGGACTGGATCGGTGCCCTGCCCTGCCCCCGAGCTCCCAGCGGACTGGATCGGTGCCCTGCCCTGACTCCGAGCTCCTTGCGGACTAGATCAGTGCTCTGTAAACTGACCCCGAGCTCCCTGCGAACTGGATCAGTGCTCTGTAACCTGACCCCGAGCTCCCTGCGGACTGGATTAGTGCTCTGTAACCTGACCCCGATCTCCCTGCGGATTGGATCGGTGCCCTGTATCCTGACCCTGAGCTCCCTGCGGCCTGGATCGGTGCTCTGCCCTGACCCCGATCTCCCTGCGGACTGGATCAATGCTCTGCCCTGACCTCGAGCTCCCTGCTGACTGGATCAGTCCTCTGTAACCTGACCCCGAGCTCCCTGCTGCCTGGATCAGCCCTCTGTAACCTGACCCCGAGCTCCCTGCGGACTGGATTAGTGCTCTGTAACCTGACCCCGAGCTCCCTGCGGTTGAATCAATGCTCTGTAAACTGACCCGGAGCTCCCTTTGGACTGGATCAGTGCCCCGCCCTGACCCCGAGCTCCCTGCGGACTGGATCAGTGCTCTGTAACCTGACCCCGAGCTCCCTGCGGACTGGATCAGTGTTCTGTAACCCGACTCCGAGCTCCCTGCGGACTGGATCAGTGATCTGTAACCTGACCCCAATCTCCCTGCGGACTGGATCGGTGCTCTGTAACCTGACCCCGAGCTCCCTGTGGACTGGATCGGTGCTCTGTAACCTGACCCCGAGCTCCCTGCGGATTGGATCAGTGCCCTGCCCTGACCCCGAGCTTCCTGCGGGCTGGATCAGTGCACTGCCCTGATCCCGAGCTCCCTGCGGACTGGATCAGTGCCCTGCCCTGACCCCGAGCTCCCTGCGGGCTGGATCGGTGCTCTGTAACCTGACCCCGAGCTCCCTGCGGATTGGATCAGTGCCCTGCCCTGACCCCGAGCTTCCTGCGGGCTGGATCAGTGCACTGCCCTGACCCTGAGCTCCCTGCAGACTGGATCGGTGCTCTGCCTTGAACCCGAGCTCCCTGCTGACTGGATCAGTCCTCTGTAACCTGACCCCGAGCTCCCTGCGGACTGGATCAGTGCTCTGTAACCTGACCCCGAGCTTCCTGCGGACTGGATCAGTGCCCTGCCCTGACCCCGAGCTCCCTGCGGACTGCATCAATGCTCTGCCCTGACCCCGAGCTCCCTGCGGACTGGATCAGCGCTCTGTAACCCGACCCCGAGCTCCCTGCGGATTGGATCGGTGCTCTGCCCTGACCCCGATCTCCCTGCGGACTGGATCAGTGCTCTGCCCTGACCCCGAGCTCCCTGCGGACTGGATCAGTGCTCTGTAACCTGACCCCGAGCTCCCTGCGGACTGGATTAGTGCTCTGTAACCTGACCCCGAGCTCCCTGCGGACTGGATCAGTGCCCTGCCCTGACCCCGAGCTCCCTGCGGATTGGATCGGTGCCCTCTAACCTGACCCCGAGCTCCCTGCGGACTGGATCGGTGCTCTACACTGACCCCGAGCTCCCTGCAGACTGGAGCGGTGCTCTGCGCTGACCCCGAGCTCCCTGCGGATTGGAACAATGCTCTGCCCTGACCCCGATCTCCCTGCGGACTGGATCAATGCTCTGCCCTGACCTCGAGCTCCCTGCAGACCGGATCGGTGCTCTGCCCTGACCCCGAACTCCCTGCTGACTGGATCAATACCCTGTAACCTGACCCCGAGCTCCCTGCTGACTGGATCAGTCCTCTGTAACCTGACCCCGAGCTCCCTGCTGACTGGATCAGTCCTCTGTAACCTGACCCCGAGCTCCCTGCGGTTAGATCAATGCTCAGTAAACTGACCCCGAGCTCCCTTTGGACTGGATCAGTGCCCTGCCCTGACCCCGAGCTCCCTGCGGACTGGATCAGTGCTCTGTAACCTGACCCCGAACTCCCTGCGGACTGGATCAGTGCTCTGTAACCAGACTCCGAGCTCCCTGCGGACTGGATTAGTTATCTGTAACCTGACCCCAAACTCCCTGCGGACTGGATCAATGCTCTGTAACCTGACCACGATCTCCCTGCGGACTGGATCAATGCTATGTAACCTGACCCCGTGCTCCCTGCAGACTGGATCAGTGCTCTGACCTGCCCCGAGCTCCCTGCGGACTGGATCGGTGCTCTGTAACCTGACCCCGAGCTCCCTGCGGACTGGATCAATGCCCTGCCCTGACCCCGAGCTCCCTGCGGACTGGATCAATGTTCTGTAACCTGACCCTGAGCTCCCTGCGGACTGAATAGGTGCCCTGCCCTGACGCTGAGCTCCCTGCAGACTGGATCAATGCTCTGTATCCTGACCCCGAAATCCCTGCGGACTGGATCAATGCTCTGCCCTGACCCCGAGCTCCCTGCGAACTGGATCAATGCTCTGTAACCTGACCCCGATCTCCCTGCGGACTAGACCACTGCTCTGTAACCTGACCCCGAGCTCCCTGCGGACTGGATCAATGCTCTGTAACCTGACCCCGAGCTCCCTGCGGACTGGATCAATGCTCTGTAACCTGACCCCGAGCTCCCTGCGGACTGGATCAATGCTCTGTAACCTGACCCCGAGCTCCCTGAAGACTGGATCGGTGCTCTGCCCTGACCCTGAGCTCCCTGCGGACTGGATCAGTGCCCTGCCCTGACCCCGAGCTCCCTGCGGGCTGGATCAGTGCACTGCCCTGACCCTGAGCTCCCTGCAGACTGGATCGGTGCTCTGCCTTGAACCTGAGCTCCCTGCGGACTGGATCAGTCCTCTGTAACCTGACCCCGAGCTCCCTGCGGACTGGATCAGTGCTCTGTAACCTGACCCCGAGCTCCCTGCGGATTGGATCGGTGATCTGTAACCTGACCCCGAGCTCCCTGCGGACTGGATCAGTGCCCTGCCCTGACCCCGAGCTCCCTGCGGACTGCATCAATGCTCTGCCCTGACCCGAGCTCCCTGCGGACTGGATCAGTGCTCTGTAACCTGACCCCGAGCTCCCTGCGGACTGGATCAGTGTTCTGTAACCCGACTCCGAGCTCCCTGCGGACTGGATCAGTGATCTGTAACCTGACCCCGATCTCCCTGCGGACTGGATCGGTGCTGTGTAACCTGACCCCGAGCTCCCTGTGGACTGGATCGGTGCTCTGTAACCTGACACCGAGCTCCCTGCGGATTGGATCAGTGCCCTGCCCTGACCCCGAGCTTCCTGCGGGCTGGATCAGTGCACTGCCCTGATCCCGAGATCCCTGCGGACTGGATCAGTGCCCTGCCCTGACCCCGAGCTCCCTGCGGGCTGGATCAGTGCACTGCCCTGACCCTGAGCTCCCTGCAGACTGGATCGGTGCTCTGCCTTGAACCTGAGCTCCCTGTGGACTGGATCAGTGCTCTGTAACCTGACCCCGAGCTCCCTGCGGACTGGATCAGTGCCCTGCCCTGACCCCGAGCTCCCTGCGGACTGCATCAATGCTCTGCCCTGACCCGAGCTCCCTGCGGACTGGACCAGTGCTCTGAAACCTGACCCCGAGCTCCCTGCGGACTGGATCAATGCTCTGCCCTGACCCCGAGCTCCCTGAAGACTGGATCGGTGCTCTGCCCTGACCCCGAGCTCCCTGCTGACTGGATCAGTCCTCTGTAACCTGACCCCGAGCTCCCTGCGAACTGGATCAGTGCTCTGTAACCTGACCCCGAGCTCCCTGCGGACTGGATTAGTGCTCTGTAACCTGACCCCGAGCTCCCTGCGGACTGGATCAGTGCTCTGTAACCTGACCCTGAGCTCCCTGCGGACTGGATCGGTACCCTGCCCTGACCCCGAGCTCCCTGCGGATTGGATCGGTGCCCTCTAACCTGACCCCGAGCTCCCTGCGGACTGGATCGGTGCTCTACACTGACCCCGAGCTCCCTGCAGACTGGAGCGGTGCTCTGCGCTGACCCCGAGCTCCCTGCGGATTGGAACAATGCTCTGCCCTGAACCCGATCTCCCTGCGGATTGGATCGGTGCCCTGTATCCTGACCCCGAGCTCCCTGCGGCCTGGATCGGTGCTCTGCCCTGACCCCGATCTCCCTGCGGACTGGATCAATGCTCTGCCCTGACCTCGAGCTCCCTGCAGACCGGATCGGTGCTCTGCCCTGACCCCGAACTCCCTGCTGACTGGATCAATACCCTGTAACCTGACCCCGAGCTCCCTGCTGACTGGATCAGTCCTCTGTAACCTGACCCCGAGCTCCCTGCGGACTGGATCAGTGCTCTGTAACCTGAGCCCGAGCTCCCTGCGGACTGGATCAATGCTCTGCCCTGACCCCAAGCTCCCTGAGGACTGGATCGCTGCTCTGCCCTGACCCCGAGCTCCCTGCGGACTGGATCGGTGCCCTGCCCTGCCCCCGAGCTCCCAGCGGACTGGATCGGTGCCCTGCCCTGACTCCGAGCTCCTTGCGGACTATATCAGTGCTCTGTAAACTGACCCCGAGCTCCCTGCGAACTGGATCAGTGCTCTGCGCTGACCCCGAGCTCCCTGCGGATTGGATCGGTGCCCTGTATCCTGACCCTGAGCTCCCTGCGGATTGGATCGGTGCCCTGTATCCTGACCCTGAGCTCCCTGCGGCCTGGATCGGTGCTCTGCCCTGACCCTGATCTCCCTGCGGACTGGATCAATGCTCTGCCCTGACCTCGAGCTCCCTGCTGACTGGATCAGTCCTCTGTAACCTGACCCCGAGCTCCCTGCTGCCTGGATCAGCCCTCTGTAACCTGACCCCGAGCTCCCTGCGGACTGGATTAGTGCTCTGTAACCTGACCCCGAGCTCCCTGCGGTTGAATCAATGCTCTGTAAACTGACCCGGAGCTCCCTTTGGACTGGATCAGTGCCCCGCCCTGACCCCGAGCTCCCTGCGGACTGGATCAGTGCTCTGTAACCCGACTCCGAGCTCCCTGCGGACTGGATCAGTGATCTGTAACCTGACCCCAATCTCCCTGCGGACTGGATCGGTGCTCTGTAACCTGACCCCGAGCTCCCTGTGGACTGGATCGGTGCTCTGTAACCTGACCCCGAGCTCCCTGCGGATTGGATCAGTGCCCTGCCCTGACCCCGAGCTTCCTGCGGGCTGGATCAGTGCACTGCCCTGATCCCGAGCTCCCTGCGGACTGGATCAGTGCCCTGCCCTGACCCCGAGCTCCCTGCGGGCTGGATCGGTGCTCTGTAACCTGACCCCGAGCTCCCTGCGGATTGGATCAGTGCCCTGCCCTGACCCCGAGCTTCCTGCGGGCTGGATCAGTGCACTGCCCTGACCCTGAGCTCCCTGCAGACTGGATCGGTGCTCTGCCTTGAACCCGAGCTCCCTGCTGACTGGATCAGTCCTCTGTAACCTGACCCCGAGCTCCCTGCGGACTGGATCAGTGCTCTGTAACCTGACCCCGAGCTTCCTGCGGACTGGATCAGTGCCCTGCCCTGACCCCGAGCTCCCTGCGGACTGGATCAATGCTCTGCCCTGACCCCGAGCTCCCTGCGGACTGGATCGGTGCTCTGCCCTGACCCCGAGCTCCCTGCGGACTGGATTAGTGCTCTGTAACCTGACCCCGAGCTCCCTGCGGACTGGATCAGTGCCCTGCCCTGACCCCGAGCTCCCTGCGGATTGGATCGGTGCCCTCTAACCTGACCCCGAGCTCCCTGCGGACTGGATCGGTGCTCTACACTGACCCCGAGCTCCCTGCAGACTGGAGCGGTGCTCTGCGCTGACCCCGAGCTCCCTGCGGATTGGAACAATGCTCTGCCCTGAACCCGATCTCCCTGCGGATTGGATCGGTGTCCTGTATCCTGACCCCGAGCTCCCTGCGGCCTGGATCGGTGCTCTGCCCTGACCCCGATCTCCCTGCGGACTGGATCAGTCCTCTGTAACCTGACCCCGAGCTCCCTGCGGACTGGATCAGTGCTCTGTAACCTGACCCCGAGCTCCCTGCGGACTGGATCAGTGCTCTGTAACCTGACCCCGAGCTCCCTGCGGACTGGATCGGTGCTCTGCCCTGACCCCGATCTCCCTGCGGACTGGATCAATGCTCTGCCCTGACCTCGAGCTCCCTGCAGACCGGATCGGTGCTCTGCCCTGACCCCGAACTCCCTGCTGACTGGATCAATACCCTGTAACCTGACCCCGAGCTCCCTGCTGACTGGATCAGTCCTCTGTAACCTGACCCCGAGCTCCCTGCTGACTGGATCAGTCCTCTGTAACCTGACCCCGAGCTCCCTGCGGTTAGATCAATGCTCAGTAAACTGACCCCGAGCTCCCTTTGGACTGGATCAGTGCCCTGCCCTGACCCCGAGCTCCCTGCGGACTGGATCAGTGCTCTGTAACCTGACCCCGAACTCCCTGCGGACTGGATCAGTGCTCTGTAACCAGACTCCGAGCTCCCTGCGGACTGGATTAGTTATCTGTAACCTGACCCCAAACTCCCTGCGGACTGGATCAATGCTCTGTAACCTGACCACGATCTCCCTGCGGACTGGATCAATGCTATGTAACCTGACCCCGTGCTCCCTGCAGACTGGATCAGTGCTCTGACCTGCCCCGAGCTCCCTGCGGACTGGATCGGTGCTCTGTAACCTGACCCCGAGCTCCCTGCGGACTGGATCAATGCCCTGCCCTGACCCCGAGCTCCCTGCGGACTGGATCAATGTTCTGTAACCTGACCCTGAGCTCCCTGCGGACTGAATAGGTGCCCTGCCCTGACGCTGAGCTCCCTGCAGACTGGATCAATGCTCTGTATCCTGACCCCGAAATCCCTGCGGACTGGATCAATGCTCTGCCCTGACCCCAAGCTGCCTGCGAACTGGATCAATGCTCTGTAACCTGACCCCGATCTCCCTGCGGACTAGACCACTGCTCTGTAACCTGACCCCGAGCTCCCTGCGGACTGGATCAATGCTCTGTAACCTGACCCCGAGCTCCCTGCGGACTGGATCAATGCTCTGTAACCTGACCCCGAGCTCCCTGAAGACTGGATCGGTGCTCTGCCCTGACCCTGAGCTCCCTGCGGACTGGATCAATGCTCTGTATCCTGACCCCGAGCTCCCTGCGGAGTGGATCAGCGCTCTGTAACCCGACCCCGAGCTCCCTGCGGACTGGATCAGTGCTCTGCCCTGACCCCGATCTCCCTACGGATTGGATCGGTGCTCTGCCCTGACCCCGAGCTCCCTGCAGACTGGATTGGTGCTCTGCCCTGACCCCGAGCTCCCTGCTGACTGGATCAGTCCTCTGTAACCTGACCCCGAGCTCCCTGCGAACTGGATCAGTGCTCTGTAACCTGACCCCGAGCTCCCTGCGGACTGGATCAGTGCTCTGTAACCTGACCCTGAGCTCCGTGCGGACTGGATCGGTGCCCTGCCCTGACCCCGAGCTCCCTGCAGACTGGAGCGGTGCTCTGCGCTGACCCCGAGCTCCCTGCGGATTGGAACAGTGCTCTGCCCTGAACCCGATGTCCCTGCGGATTGGATCGGTGCCCTCTAACTGACCCCGAGCTCCCTGCGGACTGGATCGGTGCCCTGCCCTGACCCCGAGCTCCCTGCGGACTGGATCAGTGCTCTGTAACCTGACCCTGAGCTCCCTGCGGACTGGATCAATACTCTGCCCTAACCCGGAGCTCCCTGCGGACTGGATCAATGGTCTGCCCTGACCCCGAGCTCCCTGCGGACTGGATCAATGCTCTGTATCCTGACCCCGATCTCCCTGCGGACTGGATCAGTGCCCTGCCCTGACACCGAGTTCCCTGCGGATTGGATGGGTGCTCTGCCCTGACCCTGAGCTCCCTGCGGACTGGATCAATGGTCTGCCCTGACCCCGAGCTCCCTGCGGACTGGATCAATGCTCTGTATCCTGACCCCGAGCTCCCTGCGGACTGGATCAGTGCTCTGTAACCTGAGCCCGAGCTCCCTGCGGACTGTATCCATGCTCTGCCCTGACCCCGAGCTCCCAGCGGACTGGATCGGTGCCCTGCCCTGACTCCGAGCTCCCTGCGGACTGGATCAGTGCTCTGTAACCTGACCCTGAGCTCCCGGCAGATGAATCAGTGCCCTGCCCTGACCCCGAGCTCCCTGCGGACTGGATCGCTGCTCTGCCCTGACCCCGAGCTCCCTGCGGATTGGAACAATGCTCTGCCCTGAACCCGATCTCCCTGCGGATTGGATCGGTGCCCTGTATCCTGACCCCGAGCTCCCTGCGGCCTGGATCGGTGCTCTGCCCTGACCCCGATCTCCCTGCGGACTGGATCAATGCTCTGCCCTGACCTCGAGCTCCCTGCAGACCGGATCGGCGCTCTGCCCTGACCCCGAACTCCCTGCTGACTGGATCAATACCCTGTAACCTGACCCCGAGCTCCCTGCTGACTGGATCAGTCCTCTGTAACCTGACCCCGAGCTCCCTGCTGACTGGATCAGTCCTCTGTAACCTGACCCCGAGCTCCCTGCGGTTAGATCAATGCTCAGTAAACTGACCCCGAGCTCCCTTTGGACTGGATCAGTGCCCTGCCCTGACCCCGAGCTCCCTGCGGACTGGATCAGTGCTCTGTAACCTGACCCCGAACTCCCTGCGGACTGGATCAGTGCTCTGTAACCAGACTCCGAGCTCCCTGCGGACTGGATTAGTTATCTGTAACCTGACCCCAAACTCCCTGCGGACTGGATCAATGCTCTGTAACCTGACCACGATCTCCCTGCGGACTGGATCAATGCTATGTAACCTGACCCCGTGCTCCCTGCAGACTGGATCAGTGCTCTGACCTGCCCCGAGCTCCCTGCGGACTGGATCGGTGCTCTGTAACCTGACCCCGAGCTCCCTGCGGACTGGATCGGTGCTCTGTAACCTGACCCCGAGCTCCCTGCGGACTGGATCAATGCCCTGCCCTGACCCCGAGCTCCCTGCGGACTGGATCAATGTTCTGTAACCTGACCCTGAGCTCCCTGCGGACTGAATAGGTGCCCTGCCCTGACGCTGAGCTCCCTGCAGACTGGATCAATGCTCTGTATCCTGACCCCGAAATCCTTGCGGACTGGATCAATGCTCTGCCCTGACCCCAAGCTGCCTGCGGACAGGATCAGTGCCCTGCCCTGACACAGAGCTCCCTGCGGATTGGATCAATGCTCTGCCCTGACCCCGAGCTCCCTGCGGACTGGATCAGTGCCCTGCCCTGACCCCGAGCTCCCTGCGGACTGCATCAATGCTCTGCCCTGACCCGAGCTCCCTGCGAACTGGATCAATGCTCTGTAACCTGACCCCGATCTCCCTGCGGACTAGACCACTGCTCTGTAACCTGACCCCGAGCTCCCTGCGGACTGGATCGGTGCCCTGTAACCTGACCCCGAGCACCCTGCGGACTGGATCGGTGCTCTGCCCTGACCCTGAGCTCCCTGCTGACTGGATCAGTCCTCTGTATCCTGACCCCGAGCTCCCTGCGGAGTGGATCAGCGCTCTGTAACCCGACCCCGAGCTCCCTGCGGACTGGATCAGTGCTCTGTAACCTGACCCTGAGCTCCGTGCGGACTGGATCGGTGCACTGCCCTGACCCCGAGCTCCCTGCGGATTGGATCGGTGCCCTCTAACCTGACCCCGAGCTCCCTGCGGACTGGATCGGTGCTCTACCCTGACCCCGAGCTCCCTGCAGACTGGAGCGGTGCTCTGCGCTGACCCCGAGCTCCCTGCGGATTGGAACAGTGCTCTGCCCTGAACCCGATGTCCCTGCGGATTGGATCGGTGCCCTCTAACCTGACCCCGAGCTCCCTGCGGACTGGATCGGTGCCCTGCCCTGACCCCGAGCTCCCTGCGGACTGGATCAGTGCCCTGCCCTGACACCGAGTTCCCTGCGGATTGGATGGGTGCTCTGCCCTGACCCCGAGCTCCCTGCGGACTGCATCAGTGCTCTGTAACCTGACCCTGAGCTCCCTGCGGACTGGATCAATACTCTGCCCTAACCCGGAGCTCCCTGCGGACTGGATCAATGGTCTGCCCTGACCCCGAGCTCCCTGCGGACTGGATCAATGCTCTGTATCCTGACCCCGAGCTCCCTGCGGACTGGATCAGTGCTCTGTAACCTGAGCCCGAGCTCCCTGCGGACTGTATCAATGCTCTGCCCTGACCCCGAGCTCCCAGCGGACTGGATCGGTGCCCTGCCCTGACTCCGAGCTCCCTGCGGACTGGATCAGTGCTCTGTAACCTGACCCTGAGCTCCCGGCAGATGAATCAGTGCCCTGCCCTGACCCCGAGCTCCCTGCGGACTGGATCGCTGCTCTGCCCTGACCCCGAGCTCCCTGCGGACTGGATCGGTGCCCTGCCCTGACCCCGAGCTCCCAGCGGACTGGATCGGTGCCCTGCCCTGACTCCGAGCTCCTTGCGGACTAGATCAGTGCTCTGTAAGCTGACCCCGAGCTCCCTGCGAACTGGATCAGTGCTCTGTAACCTGACCCCGAGCTCCCTGCGGACTGGATTAGTGCTCTGTAACCTGACACCGAGCTCCCTGCGGACTGGATCAGTGCTCTGTAACCTGACCCCGAGCTCCCTGCGCACTGGATCGGTGCCCTGCCCTGACCCCGAGCTCCCTGCGGATTGGATCGGTGCCCTGTATCCTGACCCCGAGCTCCCTGCGGACTGGATCAATGCTCTGCCCTGACCTCGAGCTCCCTGCAGACTGGATCGGTGCCCTGCCCTGACCCCGAGCTCCCTGCTGACTGGATCAATACTCAGTAACCTGACCCCGACCTCCCTGCTGACTGGATCAGTCCTCTGTAACCTGACCCCGAGCTCCCTGCGGACTGGATTAGTGCTCTGTAACCTGACCCCGAGCTCCCTGCGGTTGGATCAATGCTCTGTAAAGTGACCCCGAGCTCCCTGCGGACTGGATCAGTGCTCTGTAACCTGACCCCGAGCTCCCTGCGGACTGGATCAGCGCTCTGTAACCTGACTCCGAGCTCCCTGCGGACTGGATCAGTGATCTGTATCCTGACGCCGATCTCCATGCGGACTGGATCGGTGCTCTGTAACCTGACCCCGAGCTCCCTGCGGACTGGATCGGTGCTCTGTAACCTGACCCCGAGCTCCCTGCGGATTGGATCAGTGCCCTGCCCTGACCCCGAGCTCCCTGCGGGCTGGATCAGTGCCCTGCCCTGACCCCGAGCTCCCTGCGGGCTGGATCAGTGCACTGTCCTGCCCCTGAGCTCCCTGCGGACTGGATCGGTGCCCTGCACTAACACCGAGCTCCCTGCAGACTGCAGCAGTGCTCTGTAACCTGACCCCGAGCTCCCTGCGGACTGGATCAGTCCTCTGTAACCTGACCCCAAGCTCCCTGCGGACTGCATCGGTGCCCTCTAACCCGACACCGAGCTCCCTGTGGACTGGATCGGTGCTCTGCCCTGAACCCAATCACCCTGTGGACTGGATCGGTGCCCTGCCCTGAACCCGAGCTCCCTGCGGATTGGATCGGTGCTCTGCCCTGACCCAGATCTCCCCGCGGACTGGATCAGTGCTCTGTAACCTGACCCCGAGCTCCCTGCGGACTGGATCAATGCCCTGCCCTGTCCCCGAGCTCCCTGAGGACTGGATCAATGTTCTGTAACCTGACCCTGAGCTCCCTGCGGATTGGATCAATGCTCTGCCCTGACCCCGAGCTCCCTGCGGACTGGATCAGTGCCCTGCCCTGACCCCGAGCTCCCTGCGGACTGCATCAATGCTCTGCCCTGACCCGAGCTCCCTGCGGACTGGATCAATGCTCTGTAACCTGACCCCGATCTCCCTGCGGACTGGACCAGTGCTCTGTAACCTGACCCCGAGCTCCCTGCGGACTGGATCAATGCTCTGTAACCTGACCCCGAGCTCCCTGCGGACTGGATCGGTGCTCTGTAACCTGACCCCGAGCACCCTGCGGACTGGATCAATGCTCTGCCCTGACCCCGAGCTCCCTGAAGACTGGATCAATGCCCTGCCCTGACCCCGAGCTCCCTGCGGACTGGATCAATGTTCTGTAACCTGACCCTGAGCTCCCTGCGGACTGAATAGGTGCCCTGCCCTGACGCTGAGCTCCCTGCAGACTGGATCAATGCTCTGTATCCTGACCCCGAAATCCCTGCGGACTGGATCAATGCTCTGCCCTGACCCCAAGCTGCCTGCGGACAGGATCAGTGCCCTGCCCTGACACAGAGCTCCCTGCGGATTGGATCAATGCTCTGCCCTGACCCCGAGCTCCCTGCGGACTGGATCAGTGCCCTGCCCTGACCCCGAGCTCCCTGCGGACTGCATCAATGCTCTGTAACCTGACCCCGATCTCCCTGCGGACTAGACCACTGCTCTGTAACCTGACCCCGAGCTCCCTGCGGACTGGATCAATGCTCTGTAACCTGACCCCGAGCTCCCTGCTGACTGGATCAGTGCTCTGTAACCTGACCCCGAGCTCCCTGCGGACTGGATCAGTCCTCTGTATCCTGACCCCGAGCTCCCTGCGGAGTGGATCAGCGCTCTGTAACCCGACCCCGAGCTCCCTGCGGACTGGATCAGTGCTCTGCCCTGAACCCGATCTCCCTGTGGATTGGATCGGTGCCCTGCCCTGACCCCGATCTCCCTGCGGACTGGATCAGTGCTCTGCCCTGAACCCGATCTCCCTGCGGAATGGATCGGTGCCCTGCCCTGACCCCGAGCTCCCTGCGGATTGGATCGGTGCTCTGCCCTGACCCCGAGCTCCCTGCAGACTGGATCAGTCCTCTGTAACCTGACCCCGAGCTCCCTGCGGACTGGATCAGTGCTCTGTAACCTGACCCTGAGCTCCGTGCGGACTGGATCGGTGCACTGCCCTGACCCCGAGCTCCCTGCGGATTGGATCGGTGCCCTCTAACCTGACCCCGAGCTCCCTGCGGACTGGATCGGTGCTCTAACCTGACCCCGAGCTCCCTGCAGACTGGAGCGGTGCTCTGCGCTGACCCCGAGCTCCCTGCGGATTGGAACAGTGCCCTGCCCTGACACCGAGTTCCCTGCGGATTGGATGGGTGCTCTGCCCTGACCCCGAGCTCCCTGCGGACTGGATCAATACTCTGCCCTAACCCGGAGCTCCCTGCGGACTGGATCAATGCTCTGTATCCTGACCCCGAGCTCCCTGCGGACTGGATCAGTGCTCTGTAACCTGAGCCCGAGCTCCCTGCGGACTGTATCAATGCTTTGCCCTGACCCCGAGCTCCCAGCGGACAGGATCGGTGCCCTGCCCTGACTCCGAGCTCCCTGCGGACTGGATCAGTGCTCTGTAACCTGACCCTGAGCTCCCGGCAGATGAATCAGTGCCCTGCCCTGACCCCGAGCTCCCTGCGGACTGGATCGCTGCTCTGCCCTGACCCCGAGCTCCCTGCGGATTGGAACAATGCTCTGCCCTGAACCCGATCTCCCTGCGGATTGGATCGGTGCCCTGTATCCTGACCCCGAGCTCCCTGCGGCCTGGATCGGTGCTCTGCCCTGACCCCGATCTCCCTGCGGACTGGATCAATGCTCTGCCCTGACCTCGAGCTCCCTGCAGACTGGATCGGTGCTCTGCCCTGACCCCGAACTCCCTGCTGACTGGATCAATACCCTGTAACCTGACCCCGAGCTCCCTGCTGACTGGATCAGTCCTCTGTAACCTGACCCCGAGCTCCCTGCTGACTGGATCAGTCCTCTGTAACCTGACCCCGAGCTCCCTGCGGTTAGATCAATGCTCAGTAAACTGACCCCGAGCTCCCTTTGGACTGGATCAGTGCCCTGCCCTGACCCCGAGCTCCCTGCGGACTGGATCAGTGCTCTGTAACCTGACCCCGAACTCCCTGCGGACTGGATCAGTGCTCTGTAACCAGACTCCGAGCTCCCTGCGGACTGGATTAGTTATCTGTAACCTGACCCCAAACTCCCTGCGGACTGGATCAATGCTCTGTAACCTGACCACGATCTCCCTGCAGACTGGATCAATGCTATGTAACCTGACCCCGTGCTCCCTGCAGACTGGATCAGTGCTCTGACCTGCCCCGAGCTCCCTGCGGACTGGATCGGTGCTCTGTAACCTGACCCCGAGCTCCCTGCGGACTGGATCGGTGCTCTGTAACCTGACCCCGAGCTCCCTGCGGACTGGATCAATGCCCTGCCCTGACCCCGAGCTCCCTGCGGACTGGATCAATGTTCTGTAACCTGACCCTGAGCTCCCTGCGGACTGAATAGGTGCCCTGCCCTGACGCTGAGCTCCCTGCAGACTGGATCAATGCTCTGTATCCTGACCCCGAAATCCCTGCGGACTGGATCAATGCTCTGCCCTGACCCCAAGCTGCCTGCGGACAGGATCAGTGCCCTGCCCTGACACAGAGCTCCCTGCGGATTGGATCAATGCTCTGCCCTGACCCCGAGCTCCCTGCGGACTGGATCAATGCTCTGTAACCTGACCCCGATCTCCCTGCGGACTAGACCACTGCTCTGTAACCTGACCCCGAGCTCCCTGCGGACTGGATCAATGCTCTGTAACCTGACCCCGAGCTCCCTGCGGACTGGATCGGTGCCCTGTAACCTGACCCCGAGCTCCCTGCGGACTGGATCGGTGCCCTGTAACCTGACCCTGAGCTCCCTGAAGACTGGATCAGTCCTCTGTATCCTGACCCCGAGCTCCCTGCGGAGTGGATCAGCGCTCTGTAACCCGACCCCGAGCTCCCTGCGGACTGGATCAATGCTCTGCCCTGACCCCGAGCTCCCTGCTGACTGGATCAGTCCTCTGTAACCTGACCCCGAGCTCCCTGCTGACTGGATCAATGCTCTGTAACCTGACCCCGAGCTCCCTGCGGACTGGATCGGTGCCCTGTAACCTGACCCCGATCTCCCTACGGACTGGATCAATGCTCTGCCCTGACCCCGAGCTCCCTGCGGACTGGATCAATGCTCTGCCCTGACCCCGAGCTCCCTGCTGACTGGATCAGTCCTCTGTAACCTGACCCCGAGCTCCCTGCGAACTGGATCAGTGCTCTGTAACCTGACCCCGAGCTCCCTGCGGACTGGATTAGTGCTCTGTAACCTGACCCCGAGCTCCCTGCGGACTGGATCAGTGCTCTGTAACCTGACCCTGAGCTCCGTGCGGACTGGATCGGTGCACTGCCCTGACCCCGAGCTCCCTGCGGATTGGATCGGTGCCCTCTAACCTGACCCAGAGCTCCCTGCGGACTGGATCGGTGCTCTGTAACCTGACCCTGAGCTCCCTGCGGACTGGATCAATACTCTGCCCTAACCCGGAGCTCCCTGCGGACTGGATCAAT
Organism: Mobula birostris; assembly: GCF_030028105.1. Lineage (NCBI taxonomy): Eukaryota > Metazoa > Chordata > Chondrichthyes > Myliobatiformes > Myliobatidae > Mobula > Mobula birostris. The sequence goes on from NC_092394.1 coordinate 50,804,388, forward strand.
GGTCTGCCCTGACCCCGAGCTCCCTGCGGACTGGATCAATGCTCTGTATCCTGACCCCGAGCTCCCTGCGGACTGGATCAGTGCTCTGTAACCTGAGTCCGAGCTCCCTGCGGACTGTATCAATGCTCTGCCCTGACCCCGAGCTCCCAGCGGACTGGATCGGTGCCCTGCCCTGACTCCGAGCTCCCTGCGGACTGGATCAGTGCTCTGTAACCTGACCCTGAGCTCCCGGCAGATGAATCAGTGCCCTGCCCTGACCCCGAGCTCCCTGCGGACTGGATCAGCGCTCTGTAACCTGACTCCGAGCTCCCTGCGGACTGGATCAGTGATCTGTATCCTGACGCCGATCTCCATGCGGACTGGATCGGTGCTCTGTAACCTGACCCCGAGCTCCCTGCGGACTGGATCGGTGCTCTGTAACCTGACCCCGAGCTCCCTGCGGATTGGATCAGTGCCCTGCCCTGACCCCGAGCTCCCTGCGGGCTGGATCAGTGCCCTGCCCTGACCCCGAGCTCCCTGCGGGCTGGATCAGTGCACTGTCCTGACCCTGAGCTCCCTGCGGACTGGATCGGTGCCCTGCACTAACACCGAGCTCCCTGCAGACTGCAGCAGTGCTCTGTAACCTGACCCCGAGCTCCCTGCGGACTGGATCAGTCCTCTGTAACCTGACCCCAAGCTCCCTGCGGACTGCATCGGTGCCCTCTAACCCGACACCGAGCTCCCTGTGGACTGGATCGGTGCTCTGCCCTGAACCCAATCACACTGTGGACTGGATCGGTGCCCTGCCCTGAACCCGAGCTCCCTGCGGATTGGATCGGTGCTCTGCCCTGACCCAGATCTCCCCGCGGACTGGATCTGTGCTCTGTAACCTGACCCCGAGCTCCCTGCGGACTGGATCAATGCCCTGCCCTGTCCCCGAGCTCCCTGAGGACTGGATCAATGTTCTGTAACCTGACCCTGAGCTCCCTGCGGATTGGATCAATGCTCTGCCCTGACCCCGAGCTCCCTGCGGACTGGATCAGTGCCCTGCCCTGACCCCGAGCTCCCTGCGGACTGCATCAATGCTCTGCCCTGACCCGAGCTCCCTGCGGACTGGATCAATGCTCTGTAACCTGACCCCGATCTCCCTGCGGACTGGACGAGTGCTCTGTAACCTGACCCCGAGCTCCCTGCGGACTGGATCAATGCTCTGTAACCTGACCCCGAGCTCCCTGCGGACTGGATCGGTGCCCTGTAACCTGACCCCGAGCACCCTGCGGACTGGATCAATGCTCTGCCCTGACCCCGAGCTCCCTGAAGACTGGATCAATGCCCTGCCCTGACCCCGAGCTCCCTGCGGACTGGATCAATGTTCTGTAACCTGACCCTGAGCTCCCTGCGGACTGAATAGGTGCCCTGCCCTGACGCTGAGCTCCCTGCAGACTGGATCAATGCTCTGTATCCTGACCCCGAAATCCCTGCGGATTGGATCAATGCTCTGCCCTGACCCCGAGCTCCCTGCGGACTGGATCAGTGCGCTGCCCTGACCCCGAGCTCCCTGCGGACTGGATCAATGCTCTGCCCTGACCCCGAGCTCCCTGCGGACTGGATCGGTGCTCTGCCCTGACCCCGAGCTCCCTGCGAACTGGATCAATGCTCTGTAACCTGACCCCGATCTCCCTGCGGACTGGATCAATGCTCTGTAACCTGACCCCGAGCTCCCTGCGGACTGGATCGGTGCCCTGTAACCTGACCCCGAGCTCCCTGCTGACTGGATCAGTCCTCTGTATCCTGACCCCGAGCTCCCTGCGGACTGGATCAGCGCTCTGTAACCCGACCCCGAGCTCCCTGCGGACTGGATCAGTGCTCTGCCCTGAACCCGATCTCCCTGCGGACTGGATCAGTGCTCTGCCCTGAACCCGATCTCCCTGTGGATTGGATCAATGCTCTGCCCTGACCCCGAGCTCCCTGTGGACTGGATCAATGCTCTGTAACCTGACCCCGAGCTCCCTGTGGACTGGATCGGTGCTCTGTAACCTGACACCGAGCTCCCTGCGGACTGGATCGGTGCTCTGTAACCTGACCCCGAGCTCCCTGCGGACTGGATCAGTGCCCTGCCCTGACCCCGAGCTCCCTGCGGGCTGGATCAGTGCACTGCCCTGACCTCGAGCTCCCTGTGGACTGGATCAGTACTCTGCCCTGATACCGAGATCCCTGCGGACTGGATCGGTGCTCTGTCCTGACCCCGATCTCCCTGCGGACTGGATCAACGCTCTGCCCTGACCTCGAGCTCCCTGCAGACTGGATCGGTGCCCTGCCCTGACCCCGAGCTCCCTGTGGACTGGATCAGTGCTCTGCCCTGACCCCGAGCTCCCTGCGGACTGGATCGGTGCCCTGCCCTGACCCCGAGCTCCCTGCGGACTGGATCAATGCTCTGTAACCTGACCCTGAGCTCCCTGCAGACTGGATTGGTGCACTGCCCTGACCCCGAGCTCCCTGCGGACTGGATCAATGTTCTGTAACCTGACCCCGAGATCCTTGCGGACTGGATCGGTGCCCTGCCATGACTCCGAGCTCCCTGCGGACTGGATCAGTGCTCTGTAACCTGACCCCAAGCTCCCTGCGGACTGGAACGGGGCCCTGCCCTGACCCCGAGCTCCCTGCGGACTGGATCAGTGCTCTGTCCTGACCCCGAGTTTCCTGCAGACTGGATCAGTGCTCTGCAACCTGAGCCCGAGCTCCCTGCGGACTGGATCAATACTCTGTAACCTGACTCCGAGCTCCCTGCGGACTGGATCAACACTCTGTAACCTGACCCCGAGCTCCCTGCGGAATGGATCGGTACTCTGCCCTGACCCCGAGCTCCCTGCGGACTTGATCGTTCCTCTGTAACCTGACCCCGAGCTCCCTGCGGACTGGATGAGTGCCCTGCCCTGACCCCGAGCTCCCTGCGGACTGGATCAGTGCTCTGTCCTGACCCCGAGCTCCCTGCAGACTGGATCAGTGCTCTGTAACCTGACCCCGAGCTCCCTGCGGACTGGATCAATGCTCTGTAAACTGACTCCGAGCTCGCTGCGGACTGGATCAACACTCTGTAACCTGACCCCGAGCTCCCTGCGGACTGGATCGGTACTCTGCCCTGACCCCGAGCTCCCTGCTGACTGGATCAGTCCTCTGTAACCTGACCCCGAGCTCCCTGCGAACTGCATCAGTGCTCTGTAACCTGACCCCGAGCTCCCTGCGGACTGGATCAGTGCTCTGTAACCTACCCCGAGCTCCCTGCGGAATGGATCGGTGCCCTGCCCTGACCCCGAGCTCCCTGCGGGCTGGATCAGTGCTCTGCCCTGACCCCGAGCTCCCTGCGGACTGGATCAGTGCTCTGTCCTGACCCCGAGCTCCCTGCGGACTGGATCTATGCTCTGCAACCTGACTCCGAGCTCCCTGCAGACTGGATCGGTGCTCTGACCTGAACCCGAGCTCCCTGCGGATTGGATCGGTGGTCTGCCCTGACCCCGAGCTCCTTGCAGACTGGATCGGTGCTCTGCCAAGACCCCGAGCTCCCTGCTGACTGGATCAGTCCTCTGTAACCTGACCCCGAGCTCCCTGCGAACTGCATCAGTGCTCTGTAACCTGACCCCGAGCTCCCTGCTGACTGGATCAGTGCTCTGTAACCTGACCCCGAGCTCCCTGCGGACTGGATCAGTGCTCTGTAACCTGACCCCGAGCTCCCTGCGGACTGGATCAATGCTCTGTAAACTGACTCCGAGCTCGCTGCGGACTGGATCAACACTCTGTAACCTGACCCCGAGCTCCCTGCGGACTGGATCGGTACTCTGCCCTGACCCCGAGCTCCCTGCTGACTGGATCAGTCCTCTGTAACCTGACCCCGAGCTCCCTGCGAACTGCATCAGTGCTCTGTAACCTGACCCCGAGCTCCCTGCGGACTGGATCAGTGCTCTGTAACCTACCCCGAGCTCCCTGCGGAATGGATCGGTGCCCTGCCCTGACCCCGAGCTCCCTGCGGGCTGGATCAGTGCTCTGCCCTGACCCCGAGCTCCCTGCGGACTGGATCAGTGCTCTGTCCTGACCCCGAGCTCCCTGCGGACTGGATCTATGCTCTGCAACCTGACTCCGAGCTCCCTGCAGACTGGATCGGTGCTCTGACCTGAACCCGAGCTCCCTGCGGATTGGATCGGTGGTCTGCCCTGACCCCGAGCTCCTTGCAGACTGGATCGGTGCTCTGCCAAGACCCCCGAGCTCCCCTGCTGACTGGATCAGTCCTCTGTAACCTGACCCCGAGCTCCCTGCGAACTGCATCAGTGCTCTGTAACCTGACCCCGAGCTCCCTGCTGACTGGATCAGTGCTCTGTAACCTGACCCCGAGCTCCCTGCGGACTGGATCGGTGCCCTGCCCTGACCCCGAGCTCCCTGCGGATTGGATCCGTGCCCTCTAACCTGACCCCGAGCTCCCTGCGGACTGGATCGGTGCTCTGCCCTGACCCCGAGCTCCCTGCGGACTGGATCAGTGCCCTGCCCTGACCCCGAGCTCCCTGCGGACTGGATCAGGGCTCTGTCCTGACCCCCGAGCTCCCTGCGGACTGGATCTATGCTCTGCAACCTGACTCCGAGCTCCCTGCGGATTGGATGGGTGCTCTGCCCTGACCCCGAGCTCCCTGCTGACTGGATCAGTCCTCTGTAACCTGACCCCGAGCTCCCTGCGGACTGGATCCGTGCCCTGCCCTGACCCCGAGCTCCCTGCGGATTGGATCGGTGCCCTCTAACCTGACCCCCGAGCTCCTTGTAGACTGGATCGGTGCTCTGCCCTGAACCCGAGCCCCCTGCTGACTGGATCAGTCTTCTGTAACCTGACCCCGAGCTCCCTGCGAACTGCATCAGTGCTCTGCAACCTGACCCCGAGCTCCCTGCGGACTGGATCAGTGCTCTGTAACCTGACCCCGAGCTCCCTGCGGACTGGATCGGTGCCCTGCCCTGACCCCGAGCTCCCTGCGGATTGGATCGGTGCCCTCTAAACTGACCCCGAGCTCCTTGCGGACTGGATCGGTGGCTCTGCCCTGACCCTGAGCTCCCTGCAGACTGGAGCGGTGCTCTGCGCTGACCCCGAGCTCCCTGCGGATTGGATCAGTGCTCTGCCCTGAACCCGATCTCCCTGCTGACTTCATCGTTCCTCTGTAACCTGACCCCGAGCTCTCTGCGGAATGGATCGGTGCCCTGCCCTGACCCCGAGCTCCCTGCGGACTGGATCAGTGCCCTGTCCCTGACCCCGAGCTCCCTGCGGAATGGATCAGTGCCCCGCCCTGACCCCGAGCTCCCTGCGGACTGGATCGGTGCCCTGCCTTGACTCCGAGCTCCCTGCAAACTGGATCAGTGCTCTGTAAGCTGACCCCGAGCTCCCTGCGGAATGGATCGGTGCCCTGCCCTGACCCCAAGCTCCCTGCGGGCTGGATCAGTGCTCTGCCCTGACCCCGAGCTCCCTGCGGACTGGATCAGTGCCCTGCCCTGACCCCGAGCTCCCTGCGGACTGGATCTATGCTCTGCAACCTGACTCCAAGCTCCCTGCGGACTGGATCGGTGCTCTGACCTGAACCCGAGCTCCCTGCGGATTGGATCGGTGCTCTGCCCTGACCCAAAGCTCCTTGCGGACTGGATAGGTGCTCTGCCCTGACCCCGAGCTCCCTGCTGACTGGATCAGTCCTCTGTAACCTGACCCCGAGCTCCCTGCTGACTGGATCAGTGCTCTGTAACCTGACCCCAAGCTCCCTGCGGACTGGAACGGTGCCCTGCGCTGACCCCGAGCTCCCTGCTGACTGGATCGGTGCCCTGCGCTGACCCCAAGCTCCCTGCGGACTGGATCAGTGCCCTGCCCTGACCCCGAGCTCCCTGCGGACTTGATCGTTCCTCTGTAACCTGACCCCGAGCTCCCTGCGGACTGGATGAGTGCCCTGCCCTGACCCCGAGCTCCCTGCGGACTGGATCAGTGCTCTGTCCTGACCCCCGAGCTCCCTGCAGACTGGATCAGTGCTCTGTAACCTGACCCCGAGCTCCCTGCTGACTGGATCAGTCCACTGTAACCTGACCCCGAGCTCCCTGCGAACTGCATCAGTGCTCTGTAACCTGACCCCGAGCTCCCTGCGGACTGGATCGGTGCCCTGCCCTGACCCCGAGCTCCCTGCGGATTGGATCGGTGCCCTCTAACCTGACCCCGAGCTCCCTGCGGATTGGATCGGTGCCCTCTAACCTGACCCCGAGCTCCCTGCGGACTGGATCGGTGCTCTGCCCTGACCCTGAGCTCCCTGCAGACTGGAGCGGTGCTCTGCGCTGACCCGAGCTCGCTGCGGATTGGATCACTGCTCTGCCCTGGACCCGATCTCCCTGCGGACTTGATCGTTCCTCTGTAACCTGACCCCGAGCTCCCTGCGGACTGGATCAATGCTCTGCCCTGACCCCGAGCTCCCTGTGGACTGGATCAGTGCGCTGCCCTGACCCCGAGCTCCCTGCGGAATGGATCAGTGCCCTGCCCTGACCCCGAGCTCCCTGCGGACTGGATCGGTGCACTGCCCTGACTCCGAGCTCCCTGCAGACTGGATCAGTGCTCTGCCCTGACCTCGAGCTCCCTGCGGACTGGATCAGTGCTCTGTAACCTGACCCCGAGCTCCCTGCGGACTGGATCAGCGCTCTGTAACCCGACCCCGAGCTCCCTGCGGACTGGATCTATGCTCTGCAACCTGACCCCGAGCTCCCTGCGGACTGGATCGGTGCCCTCTAACCTGACCCTGAGCTCCCTGCAGACTGGAGCGGTGCTCAACCCTGACCCCGAGCTCCCTGCGGACTGGATCGGTGCTCTGTAACCTGACCCCAAGCTCCCTGCGGACTGGATCGGTGCTCTGTAACCTGACCCCGAGCTCCCTGCGGACTGGATCAGTGCCCTGCCCTGACCCTGAGCTCCCTGCGGGCTGGATCAGTGCTCTGCCCTGATCCCGAGCTCCCTGCGGACTGGATCGGTGCCCTGCACTAACCCCGAGCTCCCTGCGGACTGGATCAATGCTCTGCCCTGACCCCGAGCTCCCTGTGGACTGGATCAGTGCGCTGCCCTGACCCCGAGCTCCCTGCGGACTGGATCAGTGCTCTGTCCTGACCCCGAGCTCCCTGCGGACTGGATCTATGCTCTGCAACCTGACTCCGAGCTCCCTGCGGACTGGATCGGTGCTCTGACCTGAACCCGAGCTCCCTGCGGATTGGATCGGTGCTCTGCCCTGACCCCGAGCTCCCTGCGAACTGCATCAGTGCTCTGTAACCTGACCCCGAGCTCCCTGCGGACTGGATCAATGCTCTGTAAACTGACTCCGAGCTCGCTGCGGACTGGATCAACACTCTGTAACCTGACCCCGAGCTCCCTGCGGACTGGATCGGTACTCTGCCCTGACCCCGAGCTCCCTGCTGACTGGATCAGTCCTCTGTAACCTGACCCCGAGCTCCCTGCGAACTGCATCAGTGCTCTGTAACCTGACCCCGAGCTCCCTGCGGACTGGATCAGTGCTCTGTAACCTACCCCGAGCTCCCTGCGGAATGGATCGGTGCCCTGCCCTGACCCCGAGCTCCCTGCGGGCTGGATCAGTGCTCTGCCCTGACCCCGAGCTCCCTGCGGACTGGATCAGTGCTCTGTCCTGACCCCGAGCTCCCTGCGGACTGGATCTATGCTCTGCAACCTGACTCCGAGCTCCCTGCAGACTGGATCGGTGCTCTGACCTGAACCCGAGCTCCCTGCGGATTGGATCGGTGGTCTGCCCTGACCCCGAGCTCCTTGCAGACTGGATCGGTGCTCTGCCAAGACCCCGAGCTCCCTGCTGACTGGATCAGTCCTCTGTAACCTGACCCCGAGCTCCCTGCGAACTGCATCAGTGCTCTGTAACCTGACCCCGAGCTCCCTGCTGACTGGATCAGTGCTCTGTAACCTGACCCCGAGCTCCCTGCGGACTGGATCGGTGCCCTGCCCTGACCCCGAGCTCCCTGCGGATTGGATCCGTGCCCTCTAACCTGACCCCGAGCTCCCTGCGGACTGGATCGGTGCTCTGCCCTGACCCCGAGCTCCCTGCGGACTGGATCAGTGCCCTGCCCTGACCCCGAGCTCCCTGCGGACTGGATCAGGGCTCTGTCCTGACCCCGAGCTCCCTGCGGACTGGATCTATGCTCTGCAACCTGACTCCGAGCTCCCTGCGGACTGGATCGGTGCTCTGACCTGAACCCGAGCTCCCTGCGGATTGGATCGGTGCTCTGCCCTGACCCCGAGCTCCCTGCTGACTGGATCAGTCCTCTGTAACCTGACCCCGAGCTCCCTGCGGACTGGATCCGTGCCCTGCCCTGACCCCGAGCTCCCTGCGGATTGGATCGGTGCCCTCTAACCTGACCCCGAGCTCCTTGCAGACTGGATCGGCGCTCTGCCCTGAACCCGAGCCCCCTGCTGACTGGATCAGTCTTCTGTAACCTGACCCCGAGCTCCCTGCGAACTGCATCAGTGCTCTGCAACCTGACCCCGAGCTCCCTGCGGACTGGATCAGTGCTCTGTAACCTGACCCCGAGCTCCCTGCGGACTGGATCGGTGCCCTGCCCTGACCCCGAGCTCCCTGCGGATTGGATCGGTGCCCTCTAAACTGACCCCGAGCTCCTTGCGGACTGGATCGGTGGCTCTGCCCTGACCCTGAGCTCCCTGCAGACTGGAGCGGTGCTCTGCGCTGACCCCGAGCTCCCTGCGGATTGGATCAGTGCTCTGCCCTGAACCCGATCTCCCTGCTGACTTCATCGTTCCTCTGTAACCTGACCCCGAGCTCTCTGCGGAATGGATCGGTGCCCTGCCCTGACCCCGAGCTCCCTGCGGGCTGGATCAGTGCTCTGCCCTGACCCCGAGCTCCCTGCGGACTGGATCAGTGCCCTGTCCTGACCCCGAGCTCCCTGCGGAATGGATCAGTGCCCCGCCCTGACCCCGAGCTCCCTGCGGACTGGATCGGTGCCCTGCCTTGACTCCGAGCTCCCTGCAAACTGGATCAGTGCTCTGTAAGCTGACCCCGAGCTCCCTGCGGAATGGATCGGTGCCCTGCCCTGACCCCAAGCTCCCTGCGGGCTGGATCAGTGCTCTGCCCTGACCCCGAGCTCCCTGCGGACTGGATCAGTGCCCTGCCCTGACCCCGAGCTCCCTGCGGACTGGATCTATGCTCTGCAACCTGACTCCAAGCTCCCTGCGGACTGGATCGGTGCTCTGACCTGAACCCGAGCTCCCTGCGGATTGGATCGGTGCTCTGCCCTGACCCAAAGCTCCTTGCGGACTGGATAGGTGCTCTGCCCTGACCCCGAGCTCCCTGCTGACTGGATCAGTCCTCTGTAACCTGACCCCGAGCTCCCTGCGAACTGCATCAGTGCTCTGTAACCTGACCCCAAGCTCCCTGCGGACTGGAACGGTGCCCTGCGCTGACCCCGAGCTCCCTGCTGACTGGATCGGTGCCCTGCGCTGACCCCAAGCTCCCTGCGGACGGGATCAGTGCCCTGCCCTGACCCCGAGCTCCCTGCGGACTTGATCGTTCCTCTGTAACCTGACCCCGAGCTCCCTGCGGACTGGATGAGTGCCCTGCCCTGACCCCGAGCTCCCTGCGGACTGGATCAGTGCTCTGTCCTGACCCCGAGCTCCCTGCAGACTGGATCAGTGCTCTGTAACCTGACCCCGAGCTCCCTGCTGACTGGATCAGTCCACTGCAACCTGACCCCGAGCTCCCTGCGAACTGCATCAGTGCTCTGTAACCTGACCCCGAGCTCCCTGCGGACTGGATCGGTGCCCTGCCCTGACCCCGAGCTCCCTGCGGATTGGATCGGTGCCCTCTAACCTGACCCCGAGCTCCCTGCAGACTGGAGCGGTGCTCTGCGCTGACCCGAGCTCGCTGCGGATTGGATCACTGCTCTGCCCTGGACCCGATCTCCCTGCGGACTTGATCGTTCCTCTGTAACCTGACCCCGAGCTCCCTGCGGACTGGATCAATGCTCTGCCCTGACCCCGAGCTCCCTGTGGACTGGATCAGTGCGCTGCCCTGACCCCGAGCTCCCTGCGGAATGGATCAGTGCCCTGCCCTGACCCCGAGCTCCCTGCGGACTGGATCGGTGCACTGCCCTGACTCCGAGCTCCCTGCAGACTGGATCAGTGCTCTGCCCTGACCCCGAGCTCCCTGCGGACTGGATCAGTGCTCTGTAACCTGACCCCGAGCTCCCTGCGGACTGGATCAGCGCTCTGTAACCCGACCCCGAGCTCCCTGCGGACTGGATCTATGCTCTGCAACCTGACCCCGAGCTCCCTGCGGACTGGATCGGTGCCCTCTAACCTGACCCTGAGCTCCCTGCAGACTGGAGCGGTGCTCAACCCTGACCCCGAGCTCCCTGCGGACTGGATCGGTGCTCTGTAACCTGACCCCAAGCTCCCTGCGGACTGGATCGGTGCTCTGTAACCTGACCCCGAGCTCCCTGCGGACTGGATCAGTGCCTGCCCTGACCCTGAGCTCCCTGCGGGCTGGATCAGTGCTCTGCCCTGATCCCGAGCTCCCTGCGGACTGGATCGGTGCCCTGCACTAACCCCGAGCTCCCTGCGGACTGGATCAATGCTCTGCCCTGACCCCGAGCTCCCTGTGGACTGGATCAGTGCGCTGCCCTGACCCCGAGCTCCCTGCGGACTGGATCAGTGCTCTGTCCTGACCCCGAGCTCCCTGCGGACTGGATCTATGCTCTGCAACCTGACTCCGAGCTCCCTGCGGACTGGATCGGTGCTCTGACCTGAACCCGAGCTCCCTGCGGATTGGATCGGTGCTCTGCCCTGACCCCGAGCTCCCTGCGAACTGCATCAGTGCTCTGTAACCTGACCCCGAGCTCCCTGCGGACTGGATCAATGCTCTGTAAACTGACTCCGAGCTCGCTGCGGACTGGATCAACACTCTGTAACCTGACCCCGAGCTCCCTGCGGACTGGATCGGTACTCTGCCCTGACCCCGAGCTCCCTGCTGACTGGATCAGTCCTCTGTAACCTGACCCCGAGCTCCCTGCGAACTGCATCAGTGCTCTGTAACCTGACCCCGAGCTCCCTGCGGACTGGATCAGTGCTCTGTAACCTACCCCGAGCTCCCTGCGGAATGGATCGGTGCCCTGCCCTGACCCCGAGCTCCCTGCGGGCTGGATCAGTGCTCTGCCCTGACCCCGAGCTCCCTGCGGACTGGATCAGTGCTCTGTCCTGACCCCGAGCTCCCTGCGGACTGGATCTATGCTCTGCAACCTGACTCCGAGCTCCCTGCAGACTGGATCGGTGCTCTGACCTGAACCCGAGCTCCCTGCGGATTGGATCGGTGGTCTGCCCTGACCCCGAGCTCCTTGCAGACTGGATCGGTGCTCTGCCAAGACCCCGAGCTCCCTGCTGACTGGATCAGTCCTCTGTAACCTGACCCCGAGCTCCCTGCGAACTGCATCAGTGCTCTGTAACCTGACCCCGAGCTCCCTGCTGACTGGATCAGTGCTCTGTAACCTGACCCCGAGCTCCCTGCGGACTGGATCGGTGCCCTGCCCTGACCCCGAGCTCCCTGCGGATTGGATCCGTGCCCTCTAACCTGACCCCGAGCTCCCTGCGGACTGGATCGGTGCTCTGCCCTGACCCCGAGCTCCCTGCGGACTGGATCAGTGCCCTGCCCTGACCCCGAGCTCCCTGCGGACTGGATCAGGGCTCTGTCCTGACCCCGAGCTCCCTGCGGACTGGATCTATGCTCTGCAACCTGACTCCGAGCTCCCTGCGGACTGGATCGGTGCTCTGACCTGAACCCGAGCTCCCTGCGGATTGGATCGGTGCTCTGCCCTGACCCCGAGCTCCCTGCTGACTGGATCAGTCCTCTGTAACCTGACCCCGAGCTCCCTGCGGACTGGATCCGTGCCCTGCCCTGACCCCGAGCTCCCTGCGGATTGGATCGGTGCCCTCTAACCTGACCCCGAGCTCCTTGCAGACTGGATCGGTGCTCTGCCCTGAACCCGAGCCCCCTGCTGACTGGATCAGTCTTCTGTAACCTGACCCCGAGCTCCCTGCGAACTGCATCAGTGCTCTGCAACCTGACCCCGAGCTCCCTGCGGACTGGATCAGTGCTCTGTAACCTGACCCCGAGCTCCCTGCGGACTGGATCGGTGCCCTGCCCTGACCCCGAGCTCCCTGCGGATTGGATCGGTGCCCTCTAAACTGACCCCGAGCTCCTTGCGGACTGGATCGGTGGCTCTGCCCTGACCCTGAGCTCCCTGCAGACTGGAGCGGTGCTCTGCGCTGACCCCGAGCTCCCTGCGGATTGGATCAGTGCTCTGCCCTGAACCCGATCTCCCTGCTGACTTCATCGTTCCTCTGTAACCTGACCCCAAGCTCTCTGCGGAATGGATCGGTGCCCTGCCCTGACCCCGAGCTCCCTGCGGGCTGGATCAGTGCTCTGCCCTGACCCCGAGCTCCCTGCGGACTGGATCAGTGCCCTGTCCTGACCCCGAGCTCCCTGCGGAATGGATCAGTGCCCCGCCCTGACCCCGAGCTCCCTGCGGACTGGATCGGTGCCCTGCCTTGACTCCGAGCTCCCTGCAAACTGGATCAGTGCTCTGTAAGCTGACCCCGAGCTCCCTGCGGAATGGATCGGTGCCCTGCCCTGACCCCAAGCTCCCTGCGGGCTGGATCAGTGCTCTGCCCTGACCCCGAGCTCCCTGCGGACTGGATCAGTGCCCTGCCCTGACCCCGAGCTCCCTGCGGACTGGATCTATGCTCTGCAACCTGACTCCAAGCTCCCTGCGGACTGGATCGGTGCTCTGACCTGAACCCGAGCTCCCTGCGGATTGGATCGGTGCTCTGCCCTGACCCAAAGCTCCTTGCGGACTGGATAGGTGCTCTGCCCTGACCCCGAGCTCCCTGCTGACTGGATCAGTCCTCTGTAACCTGACCCCGAGCTCCCTGCGAACTGCATCAGTGCTCTGTAACCTGACCCCAAGCTCCCTGCGGACTGGAACGGTGCCCTGCGCTGACCCCGAGCTCCCTGCTGACTGGATCGGTGCCCTGCGCTGACCCCAAGCTCCCTGCGGACTGGATCAGTGCCCTGCCCTGACCCCGAGCTCCCTGCGGACTTGATCGTTCCTCTGTAACCTGACCCCGAGCTCCCTGCGGACTGGATGAGTGCCCTGCCCTGACCCCGAGCTCCCTGCGGACTGGATCAGTGCTCTGTCCTGACCCCGAGCTCCCTGCAGACTGGATCAGTGCTCTGTAACCTGACCCCGAGCTCCCTGCTGACTGGATCAGTCCTCTGTAACCTGACCCCGAGCTCCCTGCGAACTGCATCAGTGCTCTGTAACCTGACCCCGAGCTCCCTGCGGACTGGATCGGTGCCCTGCCCTGACCCCGAGCTCCCTGCGGATTGGATCGGTGCCCTCTAACCTGACCCCGAGCTCCCTGCGGATTGGATCGGTGCCCTCTAACCTGACCCCGAGCTCCCTGCGGACTGGATCGGTGCTCTGCCCTGACCCTGAGCTCCCTGCAGACTGGAGCGGTGCTCTGCGCTGACCCGAGCTCGCTGCGGATTGGATCACTGCTCTGCCCTGGACCCGATCTCCCTGCGGACTTGATCGTTCCTCTGTAACCTGACCCCGAGCTCCCTGCGGACTGGATCAATGCTCTGCCCTGACCCCGAGCTCCCTGTGGACTGGATCAGTGCGCTGCCCTGACCCCGAGCTCCCTGCGGAATGGATCAGTGCCCTGCCCTGACCCCGAGCTCCCTGCGGACTGGATCGGTGCACTGCCCTGACTCCGAGCTCCCTGCAGACTGGATCAGTGCTCTGCCCTGACCCCGAGCTCCCTGCGGACTGGATCAGTGCTCTGTCCTGACCCCGAGCTCCCTGCGGACTGGATCTATGCTCTGCAACCTGACCCCGAGCTCCCTGCGGACTGGATCAGTGCTCTGTAACCTGACCCCGAGCTCCCTGCGGACTGGATCGGTGCCCTCTAACCTGACCCTGAGCTCCCTGCAGACTGGAGCGGTGCTCAACCCTGACACCGAGCTCCCTGCGGACTGGATCGGTGCTCTGTAACCTGACCCCAAGCTCCCTGCGGACTGGATCGGTGCTCTGTAACCTGACCCCGAGCTCCCTGCGGACTGGATCAGTGCCCTGCCCTGACCCTGAGCTCCCTGCGGGCTGGATCAGTGCTCTGCCCTGATCCCGAGCTCCCTGCGGACTGGATCGGTGCCCTGCACTAACCCCGAGCTCCCTGCGGACTGGATCAATGCTCTGCCCTGACCCCGAGCTCCCTGTGGACTGGATCAGTGCCCTGCCCTGACCCCGAGCTCCCTGTGGACTGGATCAGTGCCCTGCCCTGACCCCGAGCTCCCTGCGGGCTGGATCAGTGCTCTGCCCTGACCCCGAGCTCCCTGCGGACTGGATCAGTGCGCTGCCCTGACCCCGAGCTCCCTGCGGACTGGATCAGTGCTCTGTCCTGACCCCGAGCTCCCTGCGGACTGGATCTATGCTCTGCAACCTGACTCCGAGCTCCCTGCGGACTGGATCGGTGCTCTGACCTGAACCCGAGCTCCCTGCGGATTGGATCGGTGCTCTGCCCTGACCCCGAGCTCCCTGCGAACTGCATCAGTGCTCTGTAACCTGACCCCGAGCTCCCTGCGGACTGGATCGGTGCCCTGCCCTGACCCCGAGCTCCCTGCGGATTGGATCGGTGCCCTCTAACCTGACCCCGAGCTCCCTGCGGATTGGATCGGTGCCCTCTAACCTGACCCCGAGCTCCCTGCGGACTGGATCGGTGCTCTGCCCTGACCCTGAGCTCCCTGCAGACTGGAGCGGTGCTCTGCGCTGACCCGAGCTCGCTGCGGATTGGATCACTGCTCTGCCCTGGACCCGATCTCCCTGCGGACTTGATCGTTCCTCTGTAACCTGACCCCGAGCTCCCTGCGGACTGGATCAATGCTCTGCCCTGACCCCGAGCTCCCTGTGGACTGGATCAGTGCGCTGCCCTGACCCCGAGCTCCCTGCGGAATGGATCAGTGCCCTGCCCTGACCCCGAGCTCCCTGCGGACTGGATCGGTGCACTGCCCTGACCCCGAGCTCCCTGCGGACTGGATCAGTGCCCTGCCCTGACCCCGAGCTCCCTGCGGACTGGATCAGTGCTCTGTAACCTGACCCCGAGCTCCCTGCGGACTGGATCAGTGCTCTGTAACCTGACCCCGAGCTCCCTGCGGACTGGATCGGTGCCCTCTAACCTGACCCTGAGCTCCCTGCAGACTGGAGCGGTGCTCAACCCTGACCCCGAGCTCCCTGCGGACTGGATCGGTGCTCTGTAACCTGACCCCGAGCTCCCTGCGGACTGGATCAGTCCTCTGTATCCTGACCCCGAGCTCCCTGCGGACTGGATCAGTGCTCTGTAACCTGACCCCGAGCTCCCTGTGGACTGGATCAATGCTCTGTAACCTGACCCCGAGCTCCGTGTGAACTGGATCGGTGCTCTGTAACCTGACACCGAGCTCCCTGCGGACTGGATCGGTGCTCTGTAACCTGACACCGAGCTCCCTGCGGACTGGATCAGTGCCCTGCCCTGACCCCGAGCTCCCTGCGGGCTGGATCAGTGCACTGCCCTGACCTCGAGCTCCCTGTGGACTGGATCAGTACTCTGCCCTGATACCGAGATCCCTGCGGACTGGATCGGTGCTCTGTCCTGACCCCGATCTCCCTGCGGACTGGATCAACGCTCTGCCCTGACCTCGAGCTCCCTGCAGACTGGATCGGTGCCCTGCCCTGACCCCGAGCTCCCTGTGGACTGGATCAGTGCTCTGCCCTGACCCCGAGCTCCCTGCGGACTGGATCGGTGCCCTGCCCTGACCCCGAGCTCCCTGCGGACTGGATCAATGCTCTGTAACCTGACCCTGAGCTCCCTGCAGACTGGATTGGTGCACTGCCCTGACCCCGAGCTCCCTGCGGACTGGATCAATGTTCTGTAACCTGACCCCGAGATCCTTGCGGACTGGATCGGTGCCCTGCCATGACTCCGAGCTCCCTGCGGACTGGATCAGTGCTCTGTAACCTGACCCCAAGCTCCCTGCGGACTGGAACGGGGCCCTGCCCTGACCCCGAGCTCCCTGCGGACTGGATCAGTGCTCTGTCCTGACCCCGAGTTTCCTGCAGACTGGATCAGTGCTCTGCAACCTGAGCCCGAGCTCCCTGCGGACTGGATCAATACTCTGTAACCTGACTCCGAGCTCCCTGCGGACTGGATCAACGCTCTGTAACCTGACCCCGAGCTCCCTGCGGAATGGATCGGTACTCTGCCCTGACCCCGAGCTCCCTGCGGACTTGATCGTTCCTCTGTAACCTGACCCCGAGCTCCCTGCGGACTGGATGAGTGCCCTGCCCTGACCCCGAGCTCCCTGCGGACTGGATCAGTGCTCTGTCCTGACCCCGAGCTCCCTGCAGACTGGATCAGTGCTCTGTAACCTGACCCCGAGCTCCCTGCGGACTGGATCAATGCTCTGTAAACTGACTCCGAGCTCGCTGCGGACTGGATCAACACTCTGTAACCTGACCCCGAGCTCCCTGCGGACTGGATCGGTACTCTGCCCTGACCCCGAGCTCCCTGCTGACTGGATCAGTCCTCTGTAACCTGACCCCGAGCTCCCTGCGAACTGCATCAGTGCTCTGTAACCTGACCCCGAGCTCCCTGCGGACTGGATCAGTGCTCTGTAACCTACCCCGAGCTCCCTGCGGAATGGATCGGTGCCCTGCCCTGACCCCGAGCTCCCTGCGGGCTGGATCAGTGCTCTGCCCTGACCCCGAGCTCCCTGCGGACTGGATCAGTGCTCTGTCCTGACCCCGAGCTCCCTGCGGACTGGATCTATGCTCTGCAACCTGACTCCGAGCTCCCTGCAGACTGGATCGGTGCTCTGACCTGAACCCGAGCTCCCTGCGGATTGGATCGGTGGTCTGCCCTGACCCCGAGCTCCTTGCAGACTGGATCGGTGCTCTGCCAAGACCCCGAGCTCCCTGCTGACTGGATCAGTCCTCTGTAACCTGACCCCGAGCTCCCTGCGAACTGCATCAGTGCTCTGTAACCTGACCCCGAGCTCCCTGCTGACTGGATCAGTGCTCTGTAACCTGACCCCGAGCTCCCTGCGGACTGGATCGGTGCCCTGCCCTGACCCCGAGCTCCCTGCGGATTGGATCCGTGCCCTCTAACCTGACCCCGAGCTCCCTGCGGACTGGATCGGTGCTCTGCCCTGACCCCGAGCTCCCTGTGGACTGGATCAGTGCCCTGCCCTGACCCCAAGCTCCATGCGGGCTGGATCAGTGCTCTGCCCTGACCCCGAGCTCCCTGCGGACTGGATCAGTGCCCTGCCCTGACCCCGAGCTCCCTGCGGACTGGATCAGGGCTCTGTCCTGACCCCGAGCTCCCTGCGGACTGGATCTATGCTCTGCAACCTGACTCCGAGCTCCCTGCGGACTGGATCGGTGCTCTGACCTGAACCCGAGCTCCCTGCGGATTGGATCGGTGCTCTGCCCTGACCCCGAGCTCCCTGCTGACTGGATCAGTCCTCTGTAACCTGACCCCGAGCTCCCTGCGGACTGGATCCGTGCCCTGCCCTGACCCCGAGCTCCCTGCGGATTGGATCGGTGCCCTCTAACCTGACCCCGAGCTCCTTGCAGACTGGATCGGTGCTCTGCCCTGAACCCGAGCCCCCTGCTGACTGGATCAGTCTTCTGTAACCTGACCCCGAGCTCCCTGCGAACTGCATCAGTGCTCTGCAACCTGACCCCGAGCTCCCTGCGGACTGGATCAGTGCTCTGTAACCTGACCCCGAGCTCCCTGCGGACTGGATCGGTGCCCTGCCCTGACCCCGAGCTCCCTGCGGATTGGATCGGTGCCCTCTAAACTGACCCCGAGCTCCTTGCGGACTGGATCGGTGGCTCTGCCCTGACCCTGAGCTCCCTGCAGACTGGAGCGGTGCTCTGCGCTGACCCCGAGCTCCCTGCGGATTGGATCAGTGCTCTGCCCTGAACCCGATCTCCCTGCTGACTTCATCGTTCCTCTGTAACCTGACCCCGAGCTCTCTGCGGAATGGATCGGTGCCCTGCCCTGACCCCGAGCTCCCTGCGGGCTGGATCAGTGCTCTGCCCTGACCCCGAGCTCCCTGCGGACTGGATCAGTGCCCTGTCCTGACCCCGAGCTCCCTGCGGAATGGATCAGTGCCCCGCCCTGACCCCGAGCTCCCTGCGGACTGGATCGGTGCCCTGCCTTGACTCCGAGCTCCCTGCAAACTGGATCAGTGCTCTGTAAGCTGACCCCGAGCTCCCTGCGGAATGGATCGGTGCCCTGCCCTGACCCCAAGCTCCCTGCGGGCTGGATCAGTGCTCTGCCCTGACCCCGAGCTCCCTGCGGACTGGATCAGTGCCCTGCCCTGACCCCGAGCTCCCTGCGGACTGGATCTATGCTCTGCAACCTGACTCCAAGCTCCCTGCGGACTGGATCGGTGCTCTGACCTGAACCCGAGCTCCCTGCGGATTGGATCGGTGCTCTGCCCTGACCCAAAGCTCCTTGCAGACTGGATCGGTGCTCTGCCCTGACCCCGAGCTCCCTGCTGACTGGATCAGTCCTCTGTAACCTGACCCCGAGCTCCCTGCGAACTGCATCAGTGCTCTGTAACCTGACCCCAAGCTCCCTGCGGACTGGAACGGTGCCCTGCGCTGACCCCGAGCTCCCTGCGGACTTGATCGTTCCTCTGTAACCTGACCCCGAGCTCCCTGCGGACTGGATGAGTGCCCTGCCCTGACCCCGAGCTCCCTGCGGACTGGATCAGTGCTCTGTCCTGACCCCGAGCTCCCTGCAGACTGGATCAGTGCTCTGTAACCTGACCCCGAGCTCCCTGCTGACTGGATCAGTCCTCTGTAACCTGACCCCGAGCTCCCTGCGAACTGCATCAGTGCTCTGTAACCTGACCCCGAGCTCCCTGCGGACTGGATCGGTGCCCTGCCCTGACCCCGAGCTCCCTGCGGATTGGATCGGTGCCCTCTAACCTGACCCCGAGCTCCCTGCGGATTGGATCGGTGCCCTCTAACCTGACCCCGAGCTCCCTGCGGACTGGATCGGTGCTCTGCCCTGACCCTGAGCTCCCTGCAGACTGGAGCGGTGCTCTGCGCTGACCCGAGCTCGCTGCGGATTGGATCACTGCTCTGCCCTGGACCCGATCTCCCTGCGGACTTGATCGTTCCTCTGTAACCTGACCCCGAGCTCCCTGCGGACTGGATCAATGCTCTGCCCTGACCCCGAGCTCCCTGTGGACTGGATCAGTGCGCTGCCCTGACCCCGAGCTCCCTGCGGAATGGATCAGTGCCCTGCCCTGACCCCGAGCTCCCTGCGGACTGGATCGGTGCACTGCCCTGACTCCGAGCTCCCTGCAGACTGGATCAGTGCTCTGCCCTGACCCCGAGCTCCCTGCGGACTGGATCAGTGCTCTGTCCTGACCCCGAGCTCCCTGCGGACTGGATCTATGCTCTGCAACCTGACCCCGAGCTCCCTGCGGACTGGATCAGTGCTCTGTAACCTGACCCCGAGCTCCCTGCGGACTGGATCGGTGCCCTCTAACCTGACCCTGAGCTCCCTGCAGACTGGAGCGGTGCTCAACCCTGACCCCGAGCTCCCTGCGGACTGGATCGGTGCTCTGTAACCTGACCCCAAGCTCCCTGCGGACTGGATCGGTGCTCTGTAACCTGACCCCGAGCTCCCTGCGGATTGGATCAGTGCCCTGCCCTGACCCTGAGCTCCCTGCGGGCTGGATCAGTGCTCTGCCCTGATCCCGAGCTCCCTGCGGACTGGATCAGTGCGCTGCCCTGACCCCGAGCTCCCTGCGGACTGGATCAGTGCTCTGTCCTGACCCCGAGCTCCCTGCGGACTGGATCTATGCTCTGCAACCTGACTCCGAGCTCCCTGCGGACTGGATCGGTGCTCTGACCTGAACCCGAGCTCCCTGCGGATTGGATCGGTGCTCTGCCCTGACCCCGAGCTCCTTGCAGACTGGATCAGTGCCCTGTAACCTGACCCCGAGCTCCCTGCGGACTGGATCAGTGCTCTGTAACCTGACCCCGAGCTCCCTGCAGACTGGATCAATGCTCTGCCCTGACCCCGAGCTCCCTGCGGACTGGATCGGTGCTCTGTTACCTGACACCGAGCTCCCTGCGGACTGGATCGGTGCTCTGTAACCTGACCCCGAGCTCCCTGTGGACTGGATCAGTACTCTGCCCTGATACCGAGATCCCTGCGGACTGGATTAATGCTCTGCCCTGACCCCGATGTCCCTGCGGACTGGATCGGTGCCCTGCACTAACGCCGAGCCTCCTGCAGACTGGATCGGTGCTCTGCCCTGACCCCGAGATCCCTGCGGACTGGATCAGTGCCCTGCCCTGACCCCGAGCTCCCTGCGGCCTGGATCGGTGCTCTGTCCTGACCCCGATCTCCCTGCGGACTGGATCAACGCTCTGCCCTGACCTCGAGCTCCCTGCAGACTGGATCGGTGCCCTGCCCTGACCCCGAGCTCCCTGTGGACTGGATCAGTGCTCTGCCCTGACCCCGAGCTCCCTGCGGACTGGATCGGTGCCCTGCCCTGACCCCGAGCTCCCTGCGGACTGGATCAATGCTCTGTAACCTGACCCTGAGCTCCCTGCAGACTGGATTGGTGCACTGCCCTGACCCCGAGCTCCCTGCGGACTGGATCAATGTTCTGTAACCTGACCCCGAGATCCTTGCGGACTGGATCGGTGCCCTGCCATGACTCCGAGCTCCCTGCGGACTGGATCAGTGCTCTGTAACCTGACCACGATCTCCCTGCAGACTGGATCAATGCTATGTAACCTGACCCCGTGCTCCCTGCAGACTGGATCAGTGCTCTGACCTGCCCCGAGCTCCCTGCGGACTGGATCGGTGCTCTGTAAACTGACCCCGAGCTCCCTGCGGACTGGATCGGTGCTCTGTAACCTGACCCCGAGCTCCCTGCGGACTGGATCAATGCCCTGCCCTGACCCCGAGCTCCCTGCGGACTGGATCAATGTTCTGTAACCTGACCCTGAGCTCCCTGCGGACTGAATAGGTGCCCTGCCCTGACGCTGAGCTCCCTGCAGACTGGATCAATGCTCTGTATCCTGACCCCGAAATCCCTGCGGACTGGATCAATGCTCTGCCCTGACCCCAAGCTGCCTGCGGACAGGATCAGTGCCCTGCCCTGACCCCGAGCTCCCTGCGGACTGGATCAGTGCTCTGCCCTGACCCCGAGCTCCCTGCGGACTGCATCAATGCTCTGCCCTGACCCCGAGCTCCCTGCGAACTGGATCAATGCTCTGTAACCTGACCCCGATCTCCCTGCGGACTAGACCACTGCTCTGTAACCTGACCCCGAGCTCCCTGCGGACTGGATCAGTGCGCTGCCCTGACCCGAGCTCCCTGCGGACTGCATCAATGCTCTGCCCTGACCCCGAGCTCCCTGCGAACTGGATCAATGCTCTGTAACCTGACCCCGATCTCCCTGCGAACTGGATCAATGCTCTGTAACCTGACCCCGAGCTCCCTGCTGACTGGATCAGTCCTCTGTAACCTGACCCCGAGCTCCCTGCGAACTGGATCAGTGCTCTGTAACCTGACCCAGAGCTCCCTGCGGACTGGATTAGTGCTCTGTAACCTGACCCCGAGCTCCCTGCGGACTGGATCAGTGCTCTGTAACCTGACCCTGAGCTCCGTGCGGACTGGATCGGTGCACTGCCCTGACCCCGAGCTCCCTGCGAACTGGATCAATGCTCTGTAACCTGACCCCGAGCTCCCTGCTGACTGGATCAGTCCTCTGTAACCTGACCCCGAGCTCCCTGCGAACTGGATCAGTGCTCTGTAACCTGACCCCGAGCTCCCTGCGGACTGGATTAGTGCTCTGTAACCTGACCCCGAGCTCCCTGCGGACTGGATCAGTGCTCTGTAACCTGACCCTGAGCTCCGTGCGGACTGGATCGGTGCACTGCCCTGACCCCGAGCTCCCTGCGGATTGGATCGGTGCCCTCTAACCTGACCCAGAGCTCCCTGCGGACTGGATCGGTGCTCTACCCTGACCCCGAGCTCCCTGCAGACTGGAGCGGTGCTCTGCGCTGACCCCGAGCTCCCTGCGGATTGGATGGGTGCTCTGCCCTGACCCCGAGCTCCCTGCGGACTGGATCAGTGCTCTGTAACCTGACCCTGAGCTCCCTGCGGACTGGATCAATACTCTGCCCTAACCCGGAGCTCCCTGCGGACTGGATCAATGGTCTGCCCTGACCCCGAGCTCCCTGCGGACTGGATCAATGCTCTGTATCCTGACCCCGAGCTCCCTGCGGACTGGATCAGTGCTCTGTAACCTGAGTCCGAGCTCCCTGCGGACTGTATCAATGCTCTGCCCTGACCCCGAGCTCCCAGCGGACTGGATCGGTGCCCTGCCCTGACTCCGAGCTCCCTGCGGACTGGATCAGTGCTCTGTAACCTGACCCTGAGCTCCCGGCAGATGAATCAGTGCCCTGCCCTGACCCCGAGCTCCCTGCGGACTGGATCAGCGCTCTGTAACCTGACTCCGAGCTCCCTGCGGACTGGATCAGTGATCTGTATCCTGACGCCGATCTCCATGCGGACTGGATCGGTGCTCTGTAACCTGACCCCGAGCTCCCTGCGGACTGGATCGGTGCTCTGTAACCTGACCCCGAGCTCCCTGCGGATTGGATCAGTGCCCTGCCCTGACCCCGAGCTCCCTGCGGGCTGGATCAGTGCCCTGCCCTGACCCCGAGCTCCCTGCGGGCTGGATCAGTGCACTGTCCTGACCCTGAGCTCCCTGCGGACTGGATCGGTGCCCTGCACTAACACCGAGCTCCCTGCAGACTGCAGCAGTGCTCTGTAACCTGACCCCGAGCTCCCTGCGGACTGGATCAGTCCTCTGTAACCTGACCCCAAGCTCCCTGCGGACTGCATCGGTGCCCTCTAACCCGACACCGAGCTCCCTGTGGACTGGATCGGTGCTCTGCCCTGAACCCAATCACCCTGTGGACTGGATCGGTGCCCTGCCCTGAACCCGAGCTCCCTGCGGATTGGATCGGTGCTCTGCCCTGACCCAGATCTCCCCGCGGACTGGATCTGTGCTCTGTAACCTGACCCCGAGCTCCCTGCGGACTGGATCAATGCCCTGCCCTGTCCCCGAGCTCCCTGAGGACTGGATCAATGTTCTGTAACCTGACCCTGAGCTCCCTGCGGATTGGATCAATGCTCTGCCCTGACCCCGAGCTCCCTGCGGACTGGATCAGTGCCCTGCCCTGACCCCGAGCTCCCTGCGGACTGCATCAATGCTCTGCCCTGACCCGAGCTCCCTGCGGACTGGATCAATGCTCTGTAACCTGACCCCGATCTCCCTGCGGACTGGACGAGTGCTCTGTAACCTGACCCCGAGCTCCCTGCGGACTGGATCAATGCTCTGTAACCTGACCCCGAGCTTCCTGCGGACTGGATCGGTGCCCTGTAACCTGACCCCGAGCACCCTGCGGGCTGGAACAATGCTCTGCCCTGACCCCGAGCTCCCTGAAGACTGGATCAATGCCCTGCCCTGACCCCGAGCTCCCTGCGGACTGGATAGGTGCCCTGCCCTGACGCTGAGCTCCCTGCAGACTGGATCAATGCTCTGTCCTGACCCCGAAATCCCTGCGGACTGGATCAATGTTCTGTAACCTGACCCTGAGCTCCCTGCGGACTGAATAGGTGCCCTGCCCTGACGCTGAGCTCCCTGCAGACTGGATCAATGCTCTGTATCCTGACCCCGAAATCCCTGCGGACTGGATCAATGCTCTGCCCTGACCCCGAGCTGCCTGCGGACAGGATCAGTGCCCTGCCCTGACACAGAGCTCCCTGCGGATTGGATCAATGCTCTGCCCTGACCCCGAGCTCCCTGCGGACTGGATCAGTGCGCTGCCCTGACCCCGAGCTCCCTGCGGACTGCATCAATGCTCTGCCCTGACCCGAGCTCCCTGCGGACTGGATCAATGTTCTGTAACCTGACCCCGATCTCCCTGCGGACTAGACCACTGCTCTGTAACCTGAACCCGAGCTCCCTGCGGACTGGATCAATGCTCTGTAACCTGACCCCGAGCTCCCTGCTGACTGGATCAGTCCTCTGTATCCTGACCCCGAGCTCCCTGCGGACTGGATCAGCGCTCTGTAACCCGACCCCGAGCTCCCTGCGGACTGGATCAATGCTCTGTAACCTGACCCTGAGCTCCCTGCAGACTGGATTGGTGCACTGCCCTGACCCCGAGCTCCCTGTGGATTGGATCGGTGCTCTGCCCTGACCCCGAGCTCCCTGCTGACTGGATCAATGCTCTGTAACCTGACCCCGAGCTCCCTGCGGACTGGATCGGTGCTCTGTAACCTGACCCCGAGCTCCCTGCGGACTGGATCAGTGCCCTGCCCTGACCCCGAGCTCCCTGCGGGCTGGATCAGTGCACTGCCCTGACCTCGAGCTCCCTGTGGACTGGATCAGTACTCTGCCCTGATACCGAGATCCCTGCGGACTGGATCGGTGCTCTGTCCTGACCCCGATCTCCCTGCGGACTGGATCAACGCTCTGCCCTGACCTCGAGCTCCCTGCAGACTGGATCGGTGCCCTGCCCTGACCCCGAGCTCCCTGTGGACTGGATCAGTGCTCTGCCCTGACCCCGAGCTCCCTGCGGACTGGATCGGTGCCCTGCCCTGACCCCGAGCTCCCTGCGGACTGGATCAATGCTCTGTAACCTGACCCTGAGCTCCCTGCAGACTGGATTGGTGCACTGCCCTGACCCCGAGCTCCCTGCGGACTGGATCAATGTTCTGTAACCTGACCCCGAGATCCTTGCGGACTGGATCGGTGCCCTGCCATGACTCCGAGCTCCCTGCGGACTGGATCAGTGCTCTGTAACCTGACCCCAAGCTCCCTGCGGACTGGAACGGGGCCCTGCCCTGACCCCGAGCTCCCTGCGGACTGGATCAGTGCTCTGTCCTGACCCCGAGTTTCCTGCAGACTGGATCAGTGCTCTGCAACCTGAGCCCGAGCTCCCTGCGGACTGGATCAATACTCTGTAACCTGACTCCGAGCTCCCTGCGGACTGGATCAACGCTCTGTAACCTGACCCCGAGCTCCCTGCGGAATGGATCGGTACTCTGCCCTGACCCCGAGCTCCCTGCGGACTTGATCGTTCCTCTGTAACCTGACCCCGAGCTCCCTGCGGACTGGATGAGTGCCCTGCCCTGACCCCGAGCTCCCTGCGGACTGGATCAGTGCTCTGTCCTGACCCCGAGCTCCCTGCAGACTGGATCAGTGCTCTGTAACCTGACCCCGAGCTCCCTGCGGACTGGATCAATGCTCTGTAAACTGACTCCGAGCTCGCTGCGGACTGGATCAACACTCTGTAACCTGACCCCGAGCTCCCTGCGGACTGGATCGGTACTCTGCCCTGACCCCGAGCTCCCTGCTGACTGGATCAGTCCTCTGTAACCTGACCCCGAGCTCCCTGCGAACTGCATCAGTGCTCTGTAACCTGACCCCGAGCTCCCTGCGGACTGGATCAGTGCTCTGTAACCTGACCCCGAGCTCCCTGCGGAATGGATCGGTGCCCTGCCCTGACCCCGAGCTCCCTGCGGGCTGGATCAGTGCTCTGCCCTGACCCCGAGCTCCCTGCGGACTGGATCAATGTTCTGTAACCTGACCCTGAGCTCCCTGCGGACTGAATAGGTGCCCTGCCCTGACGCTGAGCTCCCTGCAGACTGGATCAATGCTCTGTATCCTGACCCCGAAATCCCTGCGGACTGGATCAATGCTCTGCCCTGACCCCAAGCTGCCTGCGGACAGGATCAGTGCCCTGCCCTGACACAGAGCTCCCTGCGGATTGGATCAATGCTCTGCCCTGACCCCGAGCTCCCTGCGGACTGGATCAGTGCGCTGCCCTGACCCCGAGCTCCCTGCGGACTGCATCAATGCTCTGCCCTGACCCCGAGCTCCCTGCGAACTGGATCAATGCTCTGTAACCTGACCCCGATCTCCCTGCGGACTAGACCACTGCTCTGTAACCTGACCCCGAGCTCCCTGCGGACTGGATCAATGCTCTGTAACCTGACCCCGAGCTCCCTGCGGACTGGATCGGTGCCCTGTAACCTGACCCCGAGCTCCCTGCAGACTGGATCAATGCTCTGCCCTGACCCCGAGCTCCCTGCGGACTGGATCAGCGCTCTGTAACCCGACCCCGAGCTCCCTGCGGACTGGATCAGTGCTCTGCCCTGAACCCGATCTCCCTGTGGATTGGATCGGTGCTCTGCCCTGACCCCGAGCTCCCTGCTGACTGGATCAATGCTCTGTAACCTGACCCCGAGCTCCCTGTGGACTGGATCGGTGCTCTGTAACCTGACACCGAGCTCCCTGCGGACTGGATCGGTGCTCTGTAACCTGACCCCGAGCTCCCTGCGGACTGGATCGGTGCTCTGTAACCTGACACCGAGCTCCCTGCGGACTGGATCGGTGCTCTGTAACCTGACCCCGAGCTCCCTGCGGACTGGATCAGTGCCCTGCCCTGACCCCGAGCTCCCTGCGGGCTGGATCAGTGCACTGCCCTGACCTCGAGCTCCCTGTGGACTGGATCAGTACTCTGCCCTGATACCGAGATCCCTGCGGACTGGATCGGTGCTCTGTCCTGACCCCGATCTCCCTGCGGACTGGATCAACGCTCTGCCCTGACCTCGAGCTCCCTGCAGACTGGATCGGTGCCCTGCCCTGACCCCGAGCTCCCTGTGGACTGGATCAGTGCTCTGCCCTGACCCCGAGCTCCCTGCGGACTGGATCGGTGCCCTGCCCTGACCCCGAGCTCCCTGCGGACTGGATCAATGCTCTGTAACCTGACCCTGAGCTCCCTGCAGACTGGATTGGTGCACTGCCCTGACCCCGAGCTCCCTGCGGACTGGATCGGTGCCCTGCCATGACTCCGAGCTCCCTGCGGACTGGATCAGTGCTCTGTAACCTGACCCCAAGCTCCCTGCGGACTGGAACGGGGCCCTGCCCTGACCCCGAGCTCCCTGCGGACTGGATCAGTGCTCTGTCCTGACCCCGAGTTTCCTGCAGACTGGATCAGTGCTCTGCAACCTGAGCCCGAGCTCCCTGCGGACTGGATCAATACTCTGTAACCTGACTCCGAGCTCCCTGCGGACTGGATCAACGCTCTGTAACCTGACCCCGAGCTCCCTGCGGAATGGATCGGTACTCTGCCCTGACCCCGAGCTCCCTGCGGACTTGATCGTTCCTCTGTAACCTGACCCCGAGCTCCCTGCGGACTGGATGAGTGCCCTGCCCTGACCCCGAGCTCCCTGCGGACTGGATCAGTGCTCTGTCCTGACCCCGAGCTCCCTGCAGACTGGATCAGTGCTCTGTAACCTGACCCCGAGCTCCCTGCGGACTGGATCAATGCTCTGTAAACTGACTCCGAGCTCGCTGCGGACTGGATCAACACTCTGTAACCTGACCCCGAGCTCCCTGCGGACTGGATCGGTACTCTGCCCTGACCCCGAGCTCCCTGCTGA
Organism: Mobula birostris; assembly: GCF_030028105.1. Taxonomy (NCBI): domain Eukaryota; kingdom Metazoa; phylum Chordata; class Chondrichthyes; order Myliobatiformes; family Myliobatidae; genus Mobula; species Mobula birostris. Next base: position 50,832,040 of record NC_092394.1, read on the forward strand.
CTGGATCAGTCCTCTGTAACCTGACCCCGAGCTCCCTGCGAACTGCATCAGTGCTCTGTAACCTGACCCCGAGCTCCCTGCGGACTGGATCAGTGCTCTGTAACCTACCCCGAGCTCCCTGCGGAATGGATCGGTGCCCTGCCCTGACCCCGAGCTCCCTGCGGGCTGGATCAGTGCTCTGTCCTGACCCCGAGCTCCCTGCGGACTGGATCTATGCTCTGCAACCTGACTCCGAGCTCCCTGCAGACTGGATCAGTGCTCTGCCCTGACCCCGAGCTCCCTGCGGACTGGATTTGTGCTCTGTCCTGACCCCGAGCTCCCTGCGGACTGGATCTATGCTCTGCAACCTGACTCCGAGCTCCCTGCAGACTGGATCGGTGCTCTGACCTGAACCCGAGCTCCCTGCGGATTGGATCGGTGGTCTGCCCTGACCCCGAGCTCCCTGCTGACTGGATCGGTGCTCTGCCCTGACCCCGAGCCCCCTGCTGACTGGATCAGTCCTCTGTAACCTGACCCCGAGCTCCCTGCGAACTGCATCAGTGCTCTGTAACCTGACCCCGAGCTCCCTGCTGACTGGATCAGTGCTCTGTAACCTGACCCCGAGCTCCCTGCGGACTGGATCGGTGCCCTGCCCTGACCCCGAGCTCCCTGCGGATTGGATCCGTGCCCTCTAACTTGACCCCGAGCTCCCTGTGGACTGGATCAGTGCCCTGCCCTGACCCCAAGCTCCATGCGGGCTGGATCAGTGCTCTGCCCTGACCCCGAGCTCCCTGCGGACTGGATCAGTGCCCTGCCCTGACCCCGAGCTCCCTGCGGACTGGATCAGGGCTCTGTCCTGACCCCGAGCTCCCTGCGGACTGGATCTATGCTCTGCAACCTGACTCCGAGCTCCCTGCGGACTGGATCGGTGCTCTGACCTGAACCCGAGCTCCCTGCGGATTGGATCGGTGCTCTGCCCTGACCCCGAGCTCCCTGCTGACTGGATCAGTCCTCTGTAACCTGACCCCGAGCTCCCTGCGGACTGGATCCGTGCCCTGCCCTGACCCCGAGCTCCCTGCGGATTGGATCGGTGCCCTCTAACCTGACCCCGAGCTCCTTGCAGACTGGATCGGTGCTCTGCCCTGAACCCGAGCCCCCTGCTGACTGGATCAGTCTTCTGTAACCTGACCCCGAGCTCCCTGCGAACTGCATCAGTGCTCTGCAACCTGACCCCGAGCTCCCTGCGGACTGGATCAGTGCTCTGTAACCTGACCCCGAGCTCCCTGCGGACTGGATCGGTGCCCTGCCCTGACCCCGAGCTCCCTGCGGATTGGATCGGTGCCCTCTAAACTGACCCCGAGCTCCTTGCGGACTGGATCGGTGGCTCTGCCCTGACCCTGAGCTCCCTGCAGACTGGAGCGGTGCTCTGCGCTGACCCCGAGCTCCCTGCGGATTGGATCAGTGCTCTGCCCTGAACCCGATCTCCCTGCTGACTTCATCGTTCCTCTGTAACCTGACCCCGAGCTCTCTGCGGAATGGATCGGTGCCCTGCCCTGACCCCGAGCTCCCTGCGGGCTGGATCAGTGCTCTGCCCTGACCCCGAGCTCCCTGCGGACTGGATCAGTGCCCTGTCCTGACCCCGAGCTCCCTGCGGAATGGATCAGTGCCCCGCCCTGACCCCGAGCTCCCTGCGGACTGGATCGGTGCCCTGCCTTGACTCCGAGCTCCCTGCAAACTGGATCAGTGCTCTGTAAGCTGACCCCGAGCTCCCTGCGGAATGGATCGGTGCCCTGCCCTGACCCCAAGCTCCCTGCGGGCTGGATCAGTGCTCTGCCCTGACCCCGAGCTCCCTGCGGACTGGATCAGTGCCCTGCCCTGACCCCGAGCTCCCTGCGGACTGGATCTATGCTCTGCAACCTGACTCCAAGCTCCCTGCGGACTGGATCGGTGCTCTGACCTGAACCCGAGCTCCCTGCGGATTGGATCGGTGCTCTGCCCTGACCCAAAGCTCCTTGCAGACTGGATCGGTGCTCTGCTCTGACCCCGAGCTCCCTGCGGACTGGATCAATGCTCTGTAAACTGACTCCGAGCTCGCTGCGGACTGGATCAACACTCTGTAACCTGACCCCGAGCTCCCTGCGGACTGGATCGGTGCTCTGCCCTGACCCCGAGCTCCCTGCTGACTGGATCAGTCCTCTGTAACCTGACCCCGAGCTCCCTGCGAACTGCATCAGTGCTCTGTAACCTGACCCCGAGCTCCCTGCGGACTGGATCGGTGCTCTGACCTGAACCCGAGCTCCCTGCGGATTGGATCGGTGCTCTGCCCTGACCCCGAGCTCCCTGCTGACTGGATCAGTCCTCTGTAACCTGACCCCGAGCTCCCTGCGAACTGCATCAGTGCTCTGTAACCTGACCCCAAGCTCCCTGCGGACTGGAACGGTGCCCTGCGCTGACCCCGAGCTCCCTGCTGACTGGATCGGTGCCCTGCGCTGACCCCAAGCTCCCTGCGGACTGGATCAGTGCCCTGCCCTGACCCCGAGCTCCCTGCGGACTTGATCGTTCCTCTGTAACCTGACCCCGAGCTCCCTGCGGACTGGATGAGTGCCCTGCCCTGACCCCGAGCTCCCTGCGGACTGGATCAGTGCTCTGTCCTGACCCCGAGCTCCCTGCAGACTGGATCAGTGCTCTGTAACCTGACCCCGAGCTCCCTGCTGACTGGATCAGTCCTCTGTAACCTGACCCCGAGCTCCCTGCGAACTGCATCAGTGCTCTGTAACCTGACCCCGAGCTCCCTGCGGACTGGATCGGTGCCCTGCCCTGACCCCGAGCTCCCTGCGGATTGGATCGGTGCCCTCTAACCTGACCCCGAGCTCCCTGCGGATTGGATCGGTGCCCTCTAACCTGACCCCGAGCTCCCTGCGGACTGGATCGGTGCTCTGCCCTGACCCTGAGCTCCCTGCAGACTGGAGCGGTGCTCTGCGCTGACCCGAGCTCGCTGCGGATTGGATCACTGCTCTGCCCTGGACCCGATCTCCCTGCGGACTTGATCGTTCCTCTGTAACCTGACCCCGAGCTCCCTGCGGACTGGATCAATGCTCTGCCCTGACCCCGAGCTCCCTGTGGACTGGATCAGTGCGCTGCCCTGACCCCGAGCTCCCTGCGGAATGGATCAGTGCCCTGCCCTGACCCCGAGCTCCCTGCGGACTGGATCGGTGCACTGCCCTGACTCCGAGCTCCCTGCAGACTGGATCAGTGCTCTGCCCTGATACCGAGCTCCCTGCGGACTGGATCAGTGCTCTGTCCTGACCCCGAGCTCCCTGCGGACTGGATCTATGCTCTGCAACCTGACCCCGAGCTCCCTGCGGACTGGATCAGTGCTCTGTAACCTGACCCCGAGCTCCCTGCGGACTGGATCGGTGCCCTCTAACCTGACCCTGAGCTCCCTGCAGACTGGAGCGGTGCTCAACCCTGACCCCGAGCTCCCTGCGGACTGGATCGGTGCCCTGCCCTGACCCCAAGCTCCCTGCGGGCTGGATCAGTGCTCTGCCCTGACCCCGAGCTCCCTGCGGACTGGATCAGTGCCCTGCCCTGACCCCGAGCTCCCTGCGGACTGGATCTATGCTCTGCAACCTGACTCCAAGCTCCCTGCGGACTGGATCGGTGCTCTGACCTGAACCCGAGCTCCCTGCGGATTGGATCGGTGCTCTGCCCTGACCCAAAGCTCCTTGCAGACTGGATCGGTGCTCTGCTCTGACCCCGAGCTCCCTGCGGACTGGATCAATGCTCTGTAAACTGACTCCGAGCTCGCTGCGGACTGGATCAACACTCTGTAACCTGACCCCGAGCTCCCTGCGGACTGGATCGGTGCTCTGCCCTGACCCCGAGCTCCCTGCTGACTGGATCAGTCCTCTGTAACCTGACCCCGAGCTCCCTGCGAACTGCATCAGTGCTCTGTAACCTGACCCCGAGCTCCCTGCGGACTGGATCGGTGCTCTGACCTGAACCCGAGCTCCCTGCGGATTGGATCGGTGCTCTGCCCTGACCCCGAGCTCCCTGCTGACTGGATCAGTCCTCTGTAACCTGACCCCGAGCTCCCTGCGAACTGCATCAGTGCTCTGTAACCTGACCCCAAGCTCCCTGCGGACTGGAACGGTGCCCTGCGCTGACCCCGAGCTCCCTGCTGACTGGATCGGTGCCCTGCGCTGACCCCAAGCTCCCTGCGGACTGGATCAGTGCCCTGCCCTGACCCCGAGCTCCCTGCGGACTTGATCGTTCCTCTGTAACCTGACCCCGAGCTCCCTGCGGACTGGATGAGTGCCCTGCCCTGACCCCGAGCTCCCTGCGGACTGGATCAGTGCTCTGTCCTGACCCCGAGCTCCCTGCAGACTGGATCAGTGCTCTGTAACCTGACCCCGAGCTCCCTGCTGACTGGATCAGTCCTCTGTAACCTGACCCCGAGCTCCCTGCGAACTGCATCAGTGCTCTGTAACCTGACCCCGAGCTCCCTGCGGACTGGATCGGTGCCCTGCCCTGACCCCGAGCTCCCTGCGGATTGGATCGGTGCCCTCTAACCTGACCCCGAGCTCCCTGCGGATTGGATCGGTGCCCTCTAACCTGACCCCGAGCTCCCTGCGGACTGGATCGGTGCTCTGCCCTGACCCTGAGCTCCCTGCAGACTGGAGCGGTGCTCTGCGCTGACCCGAGCTCGCTGCGGATTGGATCACTGCTCTGCCCTGGACCCGATCTCCCTGCGGACTTGATCGTTCCTCTGTAACCTGACCCCGAGCTCCCTGCGGACTGGATCAATGCTCTGCCCTGACCCCGAGCTCCCTGTGGACTGGATCAGTGCGCTGCCCTGACCCCGAGCTCCCTGCGGAATGGATCAGTGCCCTGCCCTGACCCCGAGCTCCCTGCGGACTGGATCGGTGCACTGCCCTGACTCCGAGCTCCCTGCAGACTGGATCAGTGCTCTGCCCTGATACCGAGCTCCCTGCGGACTGGATCAGTGCTCTGTCCTGACCCCGAGCTCCCTGCGGACTGGATCTATGCTCTGCAACCTGACCCCGAGCTCCCTGCGGACTGGATCAGTGCTCTGTAACCTGACCCCGAGCTCCCTGCGGACTGGATCGGTGCCCTCTAACCTGACCCTGAGCTCCCTGCAGACTGGAGCGGTGCTCAACCCTGACCCCGAGCTCCCTGCGGACTGGATCGGTGCTCTGTAACCTGACCCCAAGCTCCCTGCGGACTGGATCGGTGCTCTGTAACCTGACCCCGAGCTCCCTGTGGACTGGATCAGTGCCCTGCCCTGACCCTGAGCTCCCTGCGGGCTGGATCAGTGCTCTGCCCTGATCCCGAGCTCCCTGCGGACTGGATCGGTGCCCTGCACTAACCCCGAGCTCCCTGCGGACTGGATCAATGCTCTGCCCTGACCCCGAGCTCCCTGTGGACTGGATCAGTGCCCTGCCCTGACCCCGAGCTCCCTGCGGGCTGGATCAGTGCTCTGCCCTGACCCCGAGCTCCCTGCGGACTGGATCAGTGCGCTGCCCTGACCCCGAGCTCCCTGCGGACTGGATCAGTGCTCTGTCCTGACCCCGAGCTCCCTGCGGACTGGATCTATGCTCTGCAACCTGACTCCGAGCTCCCTGCGGACTGGATCGGTGCTCTGCCCTGACCCCGAGCTCCCTGCGAACTGCATCAGTGCTCTGTAACCTGACCCCGAGCTCCCTGCGGACTGGATCGGTGCCCTGCCCTGACCCCGAGCTCCCTGCGGATTGGATCGGTGCCCTCTAACCTGACCCCGAGCTCCCTGCGGATTGGATCGGTGCCCTCTAACCTGACCCCGAGCTCCCTGCGGACTGGATCGGTGCTCTGCCCTGACCCTGAGCTCCCTGCAGACTGGAGCGGTGCTCTGCGCTGACCCGAGTTCGCTGCGGATTGGATCACTGCTCTGCCCTGGACCCGATCTCCCTGCGGACTTGATCGTTCCTCTGTAACCTGACCCCGAGCGCCCTGCGGACTGGATCAATGCTCTGCCCTGACCCCGAGCTCCCTGTGGACTGGATCAGTGCCCTGCCCTGACCCCGAGCTCCCTGCGGACTGGATCGGTGCACTGCCCTGACTCCGAGCTCCCTGCAGACTGGATCAGTGCTCTGCCCTGACCCCGAGCTCCCTGCGGACTGGATCAGTGCTCTGTCCTGACCCCGAGCTCCCTGCGGACTGGATCTATGCTCTGCAACCTGACCCCGAGCTCCCTGCGGACTGGATCAGTGCTCTGTAACCTGACCCCGAGCTCCCTGCGGACTGGATCGGTGCCCTCTAACCTGACCCTGAGCTCCCTGCAGACTGGAGCGGTGCTCAACCCTGACCCCGAGCTCCCTGCGGACTGGATCGGTGCTCTGTAACCTGACCCCAAGCTCCCTGCGGACTGGATCGGTGCTCTGTAACCTGACCCCGAGCTCCCTGCGGACTGGATCAGTGCCCTGCCCTGACCCTGAGCTCCCTGCGGGCTGGATCAGTGCCCTGCACTAACCCCGAGCTCCCTGCGGACTGGATCAATGCTCTGCCCTGACCCCGAGCTCCCTGCGGATTGGATCGGTGCTCTGCCCTGACCCCGAGCTCCCTGCGGACTGGATCGGTGCTCTGTAACCTGACCCCGAGCTCCCTGCGGACTGGATCGGTGCCCTGCCCTGACCCCGAGCTCCCTGCGGATTGGATCGGTGCCCTCTAAACTGACCCCGAGCTCCTTGCGGACTGGATCGGTGGCTCTGCCCTGACCCTGAGCTCCCTGCAGACTGGAGCGGTGCTCTGCGCTGACCCCGAGCTCCCTGCGGATTGGATCAGTGCTCTGCCCTGAACCCGATCTCCCTGCGGACTTCATCGTTCCTCTGTAACCTGACCCTGAGCTCTCTGCGGAATGGATCGGTGCCCTGCCCTGACCCCGAGCTCCCTGCGGGCTGGATCAGTGCTCTGCCCTGACCCCGAGCTCCCTGCGGACTGGATCAGTGCCCTGTCCTGACCCCGAGCTCCCTGCGGAATGGATCAGTGCCCCGCCCTGACCCCGAGCTCCCTGCGGACTGGATCGGTGCCCTGCCTTGACTCCGAGCTCCCTGCAGACTGGATCAGTGCTCTGTAAGCTGACCCCGAGCTCCCTGCGGAATGGATCGGTGCCCTGCCCTGACCTCAAGCTCCCTGCGGGCTGGATCAGTGCTCTGCCCTGACCACGAGCTCCCTGCGGACTGGATCAGTGCCCTGCCCTGACCCCGAGCTCCCTGCGGACTGGATCTATGCTCTGCAACCTGACTCCAAGCTCCCTGCGGACTGGATCGGTGCTCTGACCTGAACCCGAGCTCCCTGCGGATTGGATCGGTGCTCTGCCCTGACCCCGAGCTCCCTGCTGACTGGATCAGTCCTCTGTAACCTGACCCCGAGCTCCCTGCGAACTGCATCAGTGCTCTGTAACCTGACCCCGAGCTCCCTGCGGACTGGATCACTGCTCTGTAACCTGACCCCGAGCTCCCTGCGGACTGGATCGGTGCCCTGCCCTGACCCCGAGCTCCCTGCGGATTGGATCGGTGCCCTCTAACCTGACCCCGAGCTCCCTGCGGACTGGATCAGTGCTCTGCCCTGACCCTGAGCTCCGTGCAGACTGGAGCGGTGCTCTGCGCTGACCCGAGCTCGCTGCGGATTGGATCAGTGCCCTGCCCTGACCCCGAGCTCCCTGCGGAATGGATCAGTGCCCTGCCCTGACCCTGAGCTCCCTGCGGACTGGATCGGTGCCCTGCCCTGACTCCGAGCTCCCTGCAGACTGGATCAGTGCTCAGTAACCTGACCCCGAGCTCCCTGCGGACTGGATCGGTGCCCTGCCCTGACCCCGAGCTCCCTGCGGACTGGATCAGTGCTCTGCCCTGACCCCGAGCTCCCTGCGGACTGGATCAGTGCCCTCTAACCTGACCCCGAGCTCCCTGCGGACTGGATCAGTGTTCTGTCCTGACCCCGAGCTCCCTGCGGACTGGATCGGTGCCCTGCACTAACGCCGAGCCTCCTGCAGACTGGATCGGTGCTCTGCCCTGACCCCGAGCTCCCTGCGGACTGGATCGGTGCTCTGACCTGAACCCGAGCTCCCTGCGGGCTGGATCAGTGCCCTGTAACCTGACCCCGAGCTCGCTGCGGGCTGGATCAGTGCTCTGCCCGGACCCCGAGCTCCCTGCGGACTGGATCAGTGCCCTGCCCTGACCCCGAGCTCCCTGCGGACTGGATCTATGCTCTGCAACCTGACTCCGAGCTCCCAGCGGACTGGTTCGGTGCTCTGACCTGAACCCGAGCTCCCTGCGGATTGGATCGGTGCTCTGCCCTGACCCCGAGCTCCCTGCTGACTGGATCAGTCCTCTGTAACCTGACCCCGAGCTCCCTGCGGACTGCATCAGTGCTCTGTAACCTGACCCCGAGCTCCCTGCGGACTGGATCAGTGCTCTGTAACCTGACCCCGAGCTCCCTGCGGACTGGATCGGTGCCCTGCCCTGACCCCGAGCTCCCTGCGGATTGGATCGGTGCCCTCTAACCTGACCCCGAGCTCCTTGCAGACTGGATCGGTGCTCTGCCCTGACCGCGAGCCCCCTGCTGACTGGATCAGTCCTCTGTAACCTGACCCCGAGCTCCCTGCGAACTCCATCAGTGCTCTGTAACCTGACCCCGAGCTCCCTGCGGACTGGATCAGTGCTCTGTAACCTGACCCCGAGCTCCCTGCGGACAGGAACGATGCCCTGCCCTGACCCCGAGCTCCCTGTGGATTGGATCGGTGCCCTCTAACCTGACCCCGAGCTCCCTGCGGACTGGATCGGTGCCCTGCCTTGACCCCGAGCTCCCTGCGGACTGGATCGGTGCTCTGACCTGACCCCGAGCTCCCTGCGGACTGGATCAATGCTCTGTAACCTGACTCCGAGCTCGCTGCGGACTGGATCAACACTCTGTAACCTGACCCCGAGCTCCCTGCGGACTGGATCGGTACTCTGCCCTGACCCCGAGCTCCCTGCTGACTGGATCAGTCCTCTGTAACCTGACCCCGAGCTCCCTGCGAACTGCATCAGTGCTCTGTAACCTGACCCCGAGCTCCCTGCGGACTGGATCAGTGCTCTGTAACCTGACCCCGAGCTCCCTGCGGACTGGATCAGTGCTCTGTAACCTGACCCCGAGCTCCCTGCAGAATGGATCGGTGCCCTGCCCTGACCCCGAGCTCCCTGCGGGCTGGATCAGTGCTCTGCCCTGACCCCGAGCTCCCTGCGGACTGGATCAGTGCTCTGTCCTGACCCCGAGCTCCCTGCGGACTGGATCTATGCTCTGCAACCTGACTCCGAGCTCCCTGCAGACTGGATCGGTGCTCTGACCTGAACCCGAGCTCCCTGCGGATTGGATCGGTGGTCTGCCCTGACCCCGAGCTCCTTGCAGACTGTATCGGTGCTCTGCCAAGACCCCGAGCTCCCTGCTGACTGGATCAGTCCTCTGTAACCTGACCCCGAGCTCCCTGCTGACTGGATCAGTGCTCTGTAACCTGACCCCGAGCTCCCTGCGGACTGGATCGGTGCCCTGCCCTGACCCCGAGCTCCCTGCGGATTGGATCCGTGCCCTCTAACCTGACCCCGAGCTCCCTGCGGACTGGATCGGTGCTCTGCCCTGACCCCGAGCTCCCTGTGGACTGGATCAGTGCCCTGCCCTGACCCCAAGCTCCATGCGGGCTGGATCAGTGCTCTGCCCTGACCCCGAGCTCCCTGTGGACTGGATCAGTGCCCTGCCCTGACCCCAAGCTCCATGTGGACTGGATCAATGCTCTGCCCTGACCCCGAGCTCCCTGCGGACTGGATCCGTGCCCTGCCCTGACCCCGAGCTCCCTGCGGATTGGATCGGTGCCCTCTAACCTGACCCCGAGCTCCTTGCAGACTGGATCGGTGCTCTGCCCTGAACCCGAGCCCCCTGCTGACTGGATCAGTCTTCTGTAACCTGACCCCGAGCTCCCTGCGAACTGCATCAGTGCTCTGCAACCTGACCCCGAGCTCCCTGCGGACTGGATCAGTGCTCTGTAACCTGACCCCGAGCTCCCTGCGGACTGGATCGGTGCCCTGCCCTGACCCCGAGCTCCCTGCGGATTGGATCGGTGCCCTCTAAACTGACCCCGAGCTCCTTGCGGACTGGATCGGTGGCTCTGCCCTGACCCTGAGCTCCCTGCAGACTGGAGCGGTGCTCTGCGCTGACCCCGAGCTCCCTGCGGATTGGATGAGTGCTCTGCCCTGAACCCGATCTCCCTGCGGACTTCATCGTTCCTCTGTAACCTGACCCTGAGCTCTCTGCGGAATGGATCGGTGCCCTGCCCTGACCCCGAGCTCCCTGCGGGCTGGATCAGTGCTCTGCCCTGACCCCGAGCTCCCTGCGGACTGGATCAGTGCCCTGTCCTGACCCCGAGCTCCCTGCGGAATGGATCAGTGCCCCGCCCTGACCCCGAGCTCCCTGCGGACTGGATCGGTGCCCTGCCTTGACTCCGAGCTCCCTGCAGACTGGATCAGTGCTCTGTAAGCTGACCCCGAGCTCCCTGCGGAATGGATCGGTGCCCTGCCCTGACCACGAGCTCCCTGCGGACTGGATCAGTGCCCTGCCCTGACCCCGAGCTCCCTGCGGACTGGATCTATGCTCTGCAACCTGACTCCAAGCTCCCTGCGGACTGGATCGGTGCTCTGACCTGAACCCGAGCTCCCTGCGGATTGGATCGGTGCTCTGCCCTGACCCAAAGCTCCTTGCAGACTGGATAGGTGCTCTGCCCTGACCCCGAGCTCCCTGCTGACTGGATCAGTCCTCTGTAACCTGACCCCGAGCTCCCTGCTGACTGGATCAGTCCTCTGTAACCTGACCCCGAGCTCCCTGCGAACTGCATCAGTGCTCTGTAACCTGACCCCGAGCTCCCTGCGGACTGGATCACTGCTCTGTAACCTGACCCCGAGCTCCCTGCGGACTGGATCGGTGCCCTGCCCTGACCCCGAGCTCCCTGCGGATTGGATCGGTGCCCTCTAAACTGACCCCGAGCTCCTTGCGGACTGGATCGGTGCTCTGCCCTGACCCTGAGCTCCGTGCAGACTGGAGCGGTGCTCTGCGCTGACCCGAGCTCGCTGCGGATTGGATCAGTGCCCTGCCCTGACCCCGAGCTCCCTGCGGAATGGATCAGTGCCCTGCCCTGACCCTGAGCTCCCTGCGGACTGGATCGGTGCCCTGCCCTGACTCCGAGCTCCCTGCAGACTGGATCAGTGCTCTGTAACCTGACCCCGAGCTCCCTGCGGAATGGATCGGTGCCCTGCCCTGACCCCGAGCTCCCAGCGGACTGGATCAGTCCTCTGTAACCTGACCCCGAGCTCCCTGCGGACTGGATCGGTGCCCTGCACTAACGCCGAGCCTCCTGCAGACTGGATCGGTGCTCTGCCCTGACCCCGAGCTCCCTGCGGACTGGATCGGTGCTCTGACCTGAACCCGAGCTCCCTGCGGATTGGATCGGTGCTCTGCCCTGACCCCGAGCTCCCTGCGGGCTGGATCAGTGCCCTGTAACCTGACCCCGAGCTCGCTGCGGGCTGGATCAGTGCTCTGCCCGGACCCCGAGCTCCCTGCGGACTGGATCAGTGCCCTGCCCTGACCCCGAGCTCCCTGCGGACTGGATCTATGCTCTGCAACCTGACTCCGAGCTCCCTGCGGACTGGATCTATGCTCTGCAACCTGACTCCGAGCTCCCAGCGGACTGGTTCGGTGCTCTGACCTGAACCCGAGCTCCCTGCAGACTGGATCGGTGCTCTGCCCTGACCCCGAGCTCCCTGCTGACTGGATCAGTGCTCTGTAACCTGACCCCGAGCTCCCTGCGGACTGGATCAGTGCTCTGTAACCTGACCCCGAGCTCCCTGCGGACTGGATCGGTGCCCTGCCCTGACCCCGAGCTCCCTGCGGACTGGATCGGTGTCCTCTAACCTGACCCCGAGCTCCCTGCGGATTGGATCGGTGCCCTCTAACCTGACCCCGAGCTCCTTGCAGACTGGATCGGTGCTCTGCCCTGACCGCGAGCCCCCTGCTGACTGGATCAGTCCTCTGTAACCTGACCCCGAGCTCCCTGCGAACTCCATCAGTGCTCTGTAACCTGACCCCGAGCTCCCTGCGGACTGGATCAGTGCTCTGTAACCTGACCCCGAGCTCCCTGCGGACAGGAACGATGCCCTGCCCTGACCCCGAGCTCCCTGTGGATTGGATCGGTGCCCTCTAACCTGACCCCGAGCTCCCTGCGGACTGGATCGGTGCCCTGCCCTGACCCCGAGCTCCCTGCGGACTGGATCGGTGCTCTGACCTGACCCCGAGCTCCCTGCGGACTGGATCAGTGCCCTGCCCTGACCCCGAGCACCCTGCAGACTGGATCAGTGCGCCGTAACCTGACCCCGAGCTCCCTGCGGAATGGATCGGTGCCCTGCCCTGACCCCGAGCTCCCTGCGGGCTGGAACAGTGCTCTGTCCTGACCCCGAGCTCCCTGTGGACTGGATCTATGCTCTGCAACCTGACTCCGAGCTCCCTGCGGACTGGATCGGTGCTCTGCAACCTGACTCCGAGCTCCCTGCAGACTGGATCGGTGCTCTGACCTGACCCCGAGCTCCCTGCGGACTGGATCAGTGCCCTGCCCTGACCCCGAGCTCCCTGCGGACTGGATCAGTGCTCTGTCCTGACCCCGAGTTTCCTGCAGACTGGATCAGTGCTCTGCATCTGAGCCCGAGCTCCCTGCGGACTGGATCAATACTCTGTAACCTGACTCCGAACTCCCTGCGGACTGGATCAACGCTCTGTAACCTGACCCCGAGTTCCCTGCGGACTGGATCGGTACTCTGCCCTGACCCCGAGCTCCCTGCGGACTTGATCGTTCCTCTGTAACCTGACCCCGAGCTCCCTGCGGACTGGATGAGTGCCCTGCCCTGACCCCGAACTCCCTGCGGACTGGATCAGTGCTCTGTCCTGACCCCGAGCTCCCTGCAGACTGGATCAGTGCTCTGTAACCTGACCCCGAGCTCCCTGCGGACTGGATCAATGCTCTGTAACCTGACTCCGAGCTCGCTGCGGACTGGATCAACGCTCTGTAACCTGACCCCGAGCTCCCTGCGGACTGGATTGGTACTCTGCCCTGACCCCGAGCTCCCTGCTGACTGGATCAGTCCTCTGTAACCTGACCCCGAGCTCCCTGCGAACTGCATCAGTGCTCTGTAACCTGACCCCGAGCTCCCTGCGGACTGGATCAGTGCTCTGTAACCTGACCCCGAGCTCCCTGCGGAATGGATCGGTGCCCTGCCCTGACCCCGAGCTCCCTGCTGACTGGATCAGTCCTCTGTAACCTGACCCCGAGCTCCCTGCGAACTGCATCAGTGCTCTGTAACCTGACCCCGAGCTCCCTGCGGACTGGATCAGTGCTCTGTAACCTGACCCCGAGCTCCCTGCGGAATGGATCGGTGCCCTGCCCTGACCCCGAGCTCCCTGCGGGCTGGATCAGTTCTCTGCCCTGACCCCGATCTCCCTGCGGACTGGATCAGTGCTCTGTCCTGACCCCGAGCTCCCTGCTGACTGGATCAGTGCTCTGTAACCTGACCCCGAGCTCCCTGCGAACTGCATCAGTGCTCTGTAACCTGACCCCGAGCTCCCTGCGGACTGGATCAGTGCTCTGCCCTGACCCCGAGCTCCCTGCGGACTGGATCAGTGCCCTGCCCTGACCCCGAGCTCCCTGCGGACTGGATCAGGGCTCTGTCCTGACCCCGAGCTCCCTGCGGACTGGATCAGTGCCCTGCCCTGACCCCGAGCTCCCTGCGGACTGGATCAGGGCTCTGTCCTGACCCCGAGCTCCCTGCGGACTGGATCTATGCTCTGCAACCTGACTCCGAGCTCCCTGCGGACTGGATCGGTGCTCTGACCTGAACCCGAGCTCCCTGCGGATTGGATCGGTGCACTGCCCTGACCCCGAGGTCCTTGCAGACTGGATCGGTGCTCTGCCCTGACCCCGAGCTCCCTGCTGACTGGATCAGTCCTCTGTAACCTGACCCCGAGCTCCCTGCGAACTGCATCAGTGCTCTGTAACCTGACCCCGAGCTCCCTGCGGACTGGATCAGTGCTCTGTAACCTGACCCCGAGCTCCCTGCGGACTGGATCAGTGCTCTGTAACCTGACCCCGAGCTCCCTGCGGACTGGATCGGTGCCCTGCCCTGACCCCGAGCTCCCTGTGGATTGGATCGGTGCCCTCTAACCTGACCCCGAGCTCCTTGCGGACTGGATCGGTGCTCTGCCCTGACCCTGAGCTCCCTGCAGACTGGAGCGGTGCTCTGCGCTGACCCCGAGCTCCCTGCGGATTGGATCAGTGCTCTGCCCTGAACCCGATCTCCCTGCGGACTTCATCGTTCCTCTGTAACCTGACCCCGAGCTCCCTGCGGAATGGATCGGTGCCCTGCCCTGACCCCGAGCTCCCTGCGGGCTGGATCAGTGCTCTGCCCTGACCCCGAGCTCCCTGCGGACTGGATCAGTGCCCTGCCCTGACCCCGAGCTCCCTGCGGAATGGATCAGTGCCCCGCCCTGACCCCGAGCTCCCTGCGGACTGGATCGGTGCCCTGCCCTGACTCCGAGCTCCCTGCAGACTGGATCAGTGCTCTGTAACCTGACCCCGAGCTCCCTGCGGAATGGATCGGTGCCCTGCCCTGACCCCGAGCTCCCTGCGGGCTGGATCAGTGCTCTGCCCGGACCCCGAGCTCCCTGCGGACTGGATCAGTGCCCTGCCCTGACCCCGAGCTCCCTGCGGACTGGATCTATGCTCTGCAACCTGACTCCAAGCTCCCTGCGGACTGGATCGGTGCTCTGACCTGAACCCGAGCTCCCTGCGGATTGGATCGGTGCTCTGCCCTGACCCAAAGCTCCTTGCAGACTGGATCGGTGCTCTGCCCTGACCCCGAGCTCCCTGCTGACTGGATCAGTCCTCTGTAACCTGACCCCGAGCTCCCTGCGAACTGCATCAGTGCTCTGTAACCTGACCCCGAGCTCCCTGCGGACTGGATCAGTGCTCTGTAACCTGACCCCGAGCTCCCTGCGGACTGGATCGGTGCCCTGCCCTGACCCCGAGCTCCCTGCGGATTGGATCGGTGTCCTCTAACCTGACCCCGAGCTCCCTGCGGACTGGATCGGTGCTCTGCCCTGACCCTGAGCTCCCTGCAGACTGGAGCGGTGCTCTGCGCTGACCCGAGCTCGCTGCGGATTGGATCAGTGCTCTGCCCTGGACCCGATCTCCCTGCGGACTTGATCGTTCCTCTGTAACCTTACCCCGAGCTCCCTGCGGACTGGATAAATGCTCTGCCCTGACCCCGAGCTCCGTGTGGACTGGATCAGTGCCCTGCCCTGACCCCGAGATCCCTGCGGAATGGATCAGTGCCCTGCCCTGACCCCGAGCTCCCTGCGGACTGGATCGGTGCCCTGCCCTGACTCCGAGCTCCCTGCAGACTGGATCAGTGCTCTGTAACCCGACCCCGAGTTCCCTGCGGAATGGATCGGTGCCCTTCCCTGACCCCGAGATCCCCGCGGGCTGGATCAGTGCTCTGCCCTGACCCCGAGCTCCCTGCGGACTGGATCAGTGACCTGCCCTGACCCCAAGCTCCCTGCGAACTGGATCAGTGCTCTGTCCTGACCCCGAGCTCCTTGCGGACTGGATCTATGCTCTGCAACCTGACTCCGAGCTCCCTGCGGACTGGATCGGTGCTCTGACCTGAACCCGAGCTCCCTGCGGATTGGTTCGGTGCTCTGCTCTGACCCCGAGCTCCCTGCGGGCTGGATCAGTGCCCTGTAACCTGACCCCGAGCTCCCTGCGGACTGGATCAATGCTCTGCCCTGACCCCGAGCTCCCTGTGGACTGGATCAGTGCCCTGCCCTGACCCCGAGCTCCCTGCGGAATGGATCAGTGCCCTGCCCTGACCCCGAGCTCCCTGCGGACTGGATCGGTGCTCTGACCTGACCCCGAGCTCCCTGCGGACTGGATCAGTGCTCTGTAACCTGACCCCGAGCTCCCTGCGGACTGGATCGGTGCTCTGACCTGACCCCGAACTCCCTGCGGACTGGATCAGTGCCCTGCCCTGACCCCGAGCTCCCTGCAGACTGGATCAGTGCTCTGTAACCTGACCCCGAGCTCCCTGCGGAATGTATTGGTGCCCTGCCCTGACCCCGAGCTCCCTGCGGGCTGGATCAGTGCTCTGTCCTGACCCCGAGCTCCCTGTGGACTGGATCAGTGCCCTGCCCTGACCCCGAGCTCCCTGCGGAATGGATCAGTGCCCCGCCCTGACCCCGAGCTCCCTGCGGACTGGATCGGTGCCCTGCCCTGACTCCGAGCTCCCTGCAGACTGGATCAGTGCTCTGTAACCTGACCCCGAGCTCCCTGCGGAATGGATCGGTGCCCTGCCCTGACCCCGAGCTCCCTGCGGGCTGGATCAGTGCTCTGCCCTGACCCCGAGCTCCCTGCGGACTGGATCAGTGCCCTGCCCTGACCCCGAGCTCCCTGCGGACTGGATCTATGCTCTGCAACCTGACTCCAAGCTCCCTGCGGACTGGATCGGTGCTCTGACCTGAACCCGAGCTCCCTGCGGATTGGATCGGTGCTCTGCCCTGACCCAAAGCTCCTTGCAGACTGGATCGGTGCTCTGCTCTGACCCCGAGCTCCCTGCTGACTGGATCAGTCCTCTGTAACCTGACCCCGAGCTCCCTGCGAACTGCATCAGTGCTCTGTAACCGGACCCCGAGCTCCCTGCGGACTGGATCAGTGCTCTGTAACCTGACCCCGAGCTCCCTGCGGACTGGATCGGTGCCCTGCCCTGACCCCGAGCTCCCTGCGGATTGGATCGGTGTCCTCTAACCTGACCCCGAGCTCCCTGCGGACTGGATCGGTGCTCTGCCCTGACCCTGAGCTCCCTGCAGACTGGAGCGGTGCTCTGCGCTGACCCGAGCTCGCTGCGGATTGGATCAGTGCTCTGCCCTGGACCCGATCTCCCTGCGGACTTGATCGTTCCTCTGTAACCTGACCCCGAGCTCCCTGCGGACTGGATCAATGCTCTGCCCTGACCCCGAGCTCCGTGTGGACTGGATCAGTGCCCTGCCCTGACCCCGAGCTCCCTGCGGAATGGATCAGTGCCCTGCCCTGACCCCGAGCTCCCTGCGGACTGGATCGGTGCCCTGCCCTGACTCCGAGCTCCCTGCAGACTGGATCAGTGCTCTGTAACCCGACCCCGAGTTCCCTGCGGAATGGATCGGTGCCCTGCCCTGACCCCGAGCTCCCCGCGGGCTGGATCAGTGCTCTGCCCTGACCCCGAGCTCCCTGCGGACTGGATCAGTGCCCTGCCCTGACCCCGAGCTCCCTGCGAACTGGATCAGTGCTCTGTCCTGACCCCGAGCTCCCTGCGGACTGGATCTATGCTCTGCAACCTGACTCCGAGCTCCCTGCGGACTGGATCGGTGCTCTGACCTGAACCCGAGCTCCCTGCGGATTGGATCGGTGCTCTGCCCTGACCCCGAGCTCCCTGCGGACTGGATCAGTGCCCTGTAACCTGACCCCGAGCTCCCTGCGGACTGGATCAATGCTCTGCCCTGACCCCGAGCTCCCTGTGGACTGGATCAGTGCCCTGCCCTGACCCCGAGCTCCCTGCGGAATGGATCAGTGCCCTGCCCTGACCCCGAGCTCCCTGCGGACTGGATCGGTGCTCTGACCTGACCCCGAGCTCCCTGCGGACTGGATCAGTGCTCTGTAACCTGACCCCGAGCTCCCTGCGGACTGGATCGGTGCTCTGCAACCTGACTCCGAGCTCCCTGCGGACTGGATCGGTGCTCTGACCTGACCCCGAGCTCCCTGCTGACTGGATCAGTCCTCTGTAACCTGACCCCGAGCTCCCTGCGGACTGGATTAGTGCTCTGTAACCTGACCCCGAGCTCCCTGCGGACTGGATCGGTGCCCTGCCCTGACCCAGAGCTCCCTGCGGATTGGATCGGTGCCCTGTAACCTGACCCCGAGCTCCCTGCGGACTGGATCAATGCTCTGCGCTGACCCCGAGCTCCCTGCGGACTGGATTGGTGCTCTGCTCTGAACCCGATCTCCCTGCGGACTGGATTGGTGCCCTGCCCTGACCCCGAGCTCCCTGCGGACTGGATCAATGCTCTGTAACCTGACTCCGAGCTCCCTGCGGACTGGATTAACGCTCTGTAACCTGACCCCGAGCTCCCTGCGGACTGGATCGGTACTCTGCCCTGACCCCGAGCTCCCTGCGGACTTGATCGTTCCTCTGTAACCTGACCCCGAGCTCCCTGCGGACTGGATCAATGCTCTGTAACCTGACTCCGAGCTCCCTGCGGACTGGATTAACGCTCTGTAACCTGACCCCGAGCTCCCTGCGGACTGGATCGGTACTCTGCCCTGACCCCGAGCTCCCTGCGGACTTGATCGTTCCTCTGTAACCTGACCCCGAGCTCCCTGCGGACTGGATGAGTGTCCTGCCCTGACCCCGAGCTCCCTGCGGACTGGATCAGTGCTCTGTCCTGACCCCGAGCTCCCTGCAGACTGGATCAGTGCTCTGTAACCTGACCCCGAGCTCCCTGCGGACTGGATCAATGCTCTGTAACCTGACTCCGAGCTCCCTGCGGACTGGATCAACGCTCTGTAACCTGACCCCGAGCTCCCTGCGGACTGGATCGGTACTCTGCCCTGACCCCGAGCTCCCTGCGGACTTGATCGTTCCTCTGTAACCTGACCCCGAGCTCCCTGCGGACTGGATCAATGCTCTGCCCTGACCCCGAGCTCCCTGTGGACTGGATCAGTGCCCCGCCCTGACACCGAGCTCCCTGCGCAATGGATCAGTGCCCTGCTCTGACCCCGAGCTCCCTGCGGACTGGATCGGTGCCCTGCCCTGACTCCGAGCTCCCTGCAGACTGGATCAGTGCTCTGGAACCTGACCCTGAGCTCCCTGCGAACTGCATCAGTGCTCTGTAACCTGACCCCAAGCTCCCTGCGGACTGGATCGGTGCTCTGCCCTGACCCCGAGCTTCCTGCAGACTGGAGCGGTGCTCTGCGCTGATCCCGAGCTCCCTGCGGATTGGATCAGTGCTCTGACCTGAACCCGAGCTCCCTGCGGATTGGATCGGTGCTCTGCCCTGACCCAAAGCTCCTTGCAGACTGGATCGGTGCTCTGCTCTGACCCCGAGCTCCCTGCTGACTGGATCAGTCCTCTGTAACCTGACCCCGAGCTCCCTGCGAACTGCATCAGTGCTCTGTAACCGGACCCCGAGCTCCCTGCGGACTGGATCAGTGCTCTGTAACCTGACCCCGAGCTCCCTGCGGACTGGATCGGTGCCCTGCCCTGACCCCGAGCTCCCTGCGGATTGGATCGGTGTCCTCTAACCTGACCCCGAGCTCCCTGCGGACTGGATCGGTGCTCTGCCCTGACCCTGAGCTCCCTGCAGACTGGAGCGGTGCTCTGCGCTGACCCGAGCTCGCTGCGGATTGGATCAGTGCTCTGCCCTGGACCCGATCTCCCTGCGGACTTGATCGTTCCTCTGTAACCTGACCCCGAGCTCCCTGCGGACTGGATCAATGCTCTGCCCTGACCCCGAGCTCCGTGTGGACTGGATCAGTGCCCTGCCCTGACCCCGAGCTCCCTGCGGAATGGATCAGTGCCCTGCCCTGACCCCGAGCTCCCTGCGGACTGGATCGGTGCCCTGCCCTGACTCCGAGCTCCCTGCAGACTGGATCAGTGCTCTGTAACCCGACCCCGAGTTCCCTGCGGAATGGATCGGTGCCCTGCCCTGACCCCGAGCTCCCCGCGGGCTGGATCAGTGCTCTGCCCTGACCCCGAGCTCCCTGCGGACTGGATCAGTGCCCTGCCCTGACCCCGAGCTCCCTGCGAACTGGATCAGTGCTCTGTCCTGACCCCGAGCTCCCTGCGGACTGGATCTGTGCTCTGCAACCTGACTCCGAGCTCCCTGCGGACTGGATCGGTGCTCTGACCTGAACCCGAGCTCCCTGCGGATTGGATCGGTGCTCTGCCCTGACCCCGAGCTCCCTGCGGACTGGATCAGTGCCCTGTAACCTGACCCCGAGCTCCCTGCGGACTGGATCAATGCTCTGCCCTGACCCCGAGCTCCCTGTGGACTGGATCAGTGCCCTGCCCTGACCCCGAGCTCCCTGCGGAATGGATCAGTGCCCTGCCCTGACCCCGAGCTCCCTGCGGACTGGATCGGTGCTCTGACCTGACCCCGAGCTCCCTGCGGACTGGATCAGTGCTCTGTAACCTGACCCCGAGCTCCCTGCGGACTGGATCGGTGCTCTGCAACCTGACTCCGAGCTCCCTGCGGACTGGATCGGTGCTCTGACCTGACCCCGAGCTCCCTGCTGACTGGATCAGTCCTCTGTAACCTGACCCCGAGCTCCCTGCGGACTGGATTAGTGCTCTGTAACCTGACCCCGAGCTCCCTGCGGACTGGATCGGTGCCCTGCCCTGACCCAGAGCTCCCTGCGGATTGGATCGGTGCCCTGTAACCTGACCCCGAGCTCCCTGCGGACTGGATCAATGCTCTGCGCTGACCCCGAGCTCCCTGCGGACTGGATTGGTGCTCTGCTCTGAACCCGATCTCCCTGCGGACTGGATTGGTGCCCTGCCCTGACCCCGAGCTCCCTGCGGACTGGATCAATGCTCTGTAACCTGACTCCGAGCTCCCTGCGGACTGGATTAACGCTCTGTAACCTGACCCCGAGCTCCCTGCGGACTGGATCGGTACTCTGCCCTGACCCCGAGCTCCCTGCGGACTTGATCGTTCCTCTGTAACCTGACCCCGAGCTCCCTGCGGACTGGATCAATGCTCTGTAACCTGACTCCGAGCTCCCTGCGGACTGGATTAACGCTCTGTAACCTGACCCCGAGCTCCCTGCGGACTGGATCGGTACTCTGCCCTGACCCCGAGCTCCCTGCGGACTTGATCGTTCCTCTGTAACCTGACCCCGAGCTCCCTGCGGACTGGATGAGTGTCCTGCCCTGACCCCGAGCTCCCTGCGGACTGGATCAGTGCTCTGTCCTGACCCCGAGCTCCCTGCAGACTGGATCAGTGCTCTGTAACCTGACCCCGAGCTCCCTGCGGACTGGATCAATGCTCTGTAACCTGACTCCGAGCTCCCTGCGGACTGGATCAACGCTCTGTAACCTGACCCCGAGCTCCCTGCGGACTGGATCGGTACTCTGCCCTGACCCCGAGCTCCCTGCGGACTTGATCGTTCCTCTGTAACCTGACCCCGAGCTCCCTGCGGACTGGATCAATGCTCTGCCCTGACCCCGAGCTCCCTGTGGACTGGATCAGTGCCCCGCCCTGACACCGAGCTCCCTGCGCAATGGATCAGTGCCCTGCTCTGACCCCGAGCTCCCTGCGGACTGGATCGGTGCCCTGCCCTGACTCCGAGCTCCCTGCAGACTGGATCAGTGCTCTGGAACCTGACCCTGAGCTCCCTGCGAACTGCATCAGTGCTCTGTAACCTGACCCCAAGCTCCCTGCGGACTGGATCGGTGCTCTGCCCTGACCCCGAGCTTCCTGCAGACTGGAGCGGTGCTCTGCGCTGATCCCGAGCTCCCTGCGGATTGGATCAGTGCTCTGCCCTGAACCCGATCTCCCTGCGGACTTGATCGTTCCTCTGTAACCTGACCCAGAGCTCCCTGCGGACTGGATCAGTGCCCTGCCCTGACCCCGAGCTCCCTGCGGACTGGACCGGTGCCCTGTAACCCGACTCCGAGCTCCCTGCGGACTGGATCGGTGCTCTGCCCCGAACCCGATCTCCCTGCGGACTGGATCGGTGCACTGCCCTGACCCCAAGCTCCTTGCGGCCTGGATCGGTGCCCTGCCCTGACCCCGATCTCCCAGCGGACTGGATCAATGCTCTGCCCTGACCCCGAGCTCCCTGCAGACTGGATCGGTGACCTGCCCTGACCCAGAGCTCCCTGCGGATTGGATCGGTGCCCTGTAACCTGACCCTGAGCTCCCTGCGGACTGGATTGGTGCTCTGCTCTGAACCCGATCTCCCTGCGGACTGGATTGGTGCCCTGCCCTGACCCCGAGCTCCCTGCGGACTGGATCAATGCTCTGTAACCTGACTCCGAGCTCCCTGCAGACTGGATCAGTGCTCTGGAACCTGACCCCGAGCTCCCTGCGGAATGGATCGGTGCCCTGCCCTGACACTGAGCTCCCTGCAGACTGGAGCGGTGCTCTGCGCTGACCCCGAGCTCCCTGCGGATTGGATCAGTGTTCTGCCCTGAATCCGATCTCCCTGCGGATTGGATTGGTGCCCTGTAACCTGACCCCGAGCTCCCTGCGAACTGCATCAGTCCTCTGTAACCTGACCCCGAGCTCCCTGCGAACTGCATCAGTCCTCTGTAACCTGACCCCGAGCTCCCTGCGGACTGGATCACTGCTCTGTAACCTGACCCCGAGCTCCCTGCGGACTGGATCGGTGCCCTGCCCTGACCCCGAGCTCCGTGCAGACTGGAGCGGTGCTCTGCCCTGACCCTGAGCTCCGTGCAGACTGGAGCGGTGCTCTGCGCTGACCCGAGCTCGCTGCGGATTGGATCAGTGCCCTGCCCTGACCCCGAGCTCCCTGCGGAATGGATCAGTGCCCTGCCCTGACCCCGAGCTCCCTGCGGGCTGGATCAGTGCCCTGTAACCTGACCCCGAGCTCCCTGCGGAATGGATCGGTGCCCTGCCCTGACCCCGAGCTCCCTGCGGACTGGATCAGTGCCCTGCCCTGACCCCGAGCTCCCAGCGGACTGGATCAGTGTTCTGTCCTGACCCCGAGCTCCCTGCGGACTGGATCGGTGCCCTGCACTAACGCCGAGCCTCCTGCAGACTGGATCGGTGCTCTGCCCTGACCCCGAGCTCCCTGCGGACTGGATCAGTGCTCTGCCCGGACCCCGAGCTCCCTGCGGACTGGATCAGTGCCCTGCCCTGACCCCGAGCTCCCTGCGGACTGGATCTATGCTCTGCAACCTGACTCCGAGCTCCCAGCGGACTGGTTCGGTGCTCTGACCTGAACCCGAGCTCCCTGCGGATTGGATCGGTGCTCTGCCCTGACCCCGAGCTCCCTGCTGACTGGATCAGTCCTCTGTAACCTGACCCCGAGCTCCCTGCGGACTGGATCAGTGCTCTGTAACCTGACCCCGAGCTCCCTGCGGACAGGAACGATGCCCTGCCCTGACCCCGAGCTCCCTGTGGATTGGATCGGTGCCCTCTAACCTGACCCCGAGCTCCCTGCGGACTGGATCGGTGCCCTGCCCTGACCCCGAGCTCCCTGCGGACTGGATCGGTGCTCTGACCTGACCCCGAGCTCCCTGCGGACTGGATCAGTGCCCTGCCCTGACCCCGAGCACCCTGCAGACTGGATCAGTGCGCCGTAACCTGACTCCGAGCTCCCTGCGGAATGGATCGGTGCCCTGCCCTGACCCCGAGCTCCCTGCGGGCTGGAACAGTGCTCTGTCCTGACCCCGAGCTCCCTGTGGACTGGATCTATGCTCTGCAACCTGACTCCGAGCTCCCTGCGGACTGGATCGGTGCTCTGCAACCTGACTCCGAGCTCCCTGCAGACTGGATCGGTGCTCTGACCTGACCCCGAGCTCCCTGCGGACTGGATCAGTGCCCTGCCCTGACCCCGAGCTCCCTGCGGACTGGATCAGTGCTCTGTCCTGACCCCGAGTTTCCTGCAGACTGGATCAGTGCTCTGCATCTGAGCCCGAGCTCCCTGCGGACTGGATCAATACTCTGTAACCTGACTCCGAACTCCCTGCGGACTGGATCAACGCTCTGTAACCTGACCCCGAGCTCCCTGCGGACTGGATCGGTACTCTGCCCTGACCCCGAGCTCCCTGCGGACTTGATCGTTCCTCTGTAACCTGACCCCGAGCTCCCTGCGGACTGGATGAGTGCCCTGCCCTGACCCCGAGCTCCCTGCGGACTGGATCAGTGCTCTGTCCTGACCCCGAGCTCCCTGCAGACTGGATCAGTGCTCTGTAACCTGACCCCGAGCTCCCTGCGGACTGGATCAATGCTCTGTAACCTGACTCCGAGCTCGCTGCGGACTGGATCAACGCTCTGTAACCTGACCCCGAGCTCCCTGCGGACTGGATTGGTACTCTGCCCTGACCCCGAGCTCCCTGCTGACTGGATCAGTCCTCTGTAACCTGACCCCGAGCTCCCTGCGAACTGCATCAGTGCTCTGTAACCTGACCCCGAGCTCCCTGCGGACTGGATCAGTGCTCTGTAACCTGACCCCGAGCTCCCTGCGGACTGGATCAGTGCTCTGTAACCTGACCCCGAGCTCCCTGCGGAATGGATCGGTGCCCTGCCCTGACCCCGAGCTCCCTGCGGGCTGGATCAGTTCTCTGCCCTGACCCCGAGCTCCCTGCGGACTGGATCAGTGCTCTGTCCTGACCCCGAGCTCCCTGCTGACTGGATCAGTGCTCTGTAACCTGACCCCGAGCTCCCTGCGAACTGCATCAGTGCTCTGTAACCTGACCCCGAGCTCCCTGCGGACTGGATCAGTGCTCTGCCCTGACCCCGAGCTCCCTGCGGACTGGATCAGTGTCCTGCCCTGACCCCGAGCTCCCTGCGGACTGGATCAGGGCTCTGTCCTGACCCCGAGCTCCCTGCGGACTGGATCAGTGCCCTGCCCTGACCCCGAGCTCCCTGCGGACTGGATCAGGGCTCTGTCCTGACCCCGAGCTCCCTGCGGACTGGATCTATGCTCTGCAACCTGACTCCGAGCTCCCTGCGGACTGGATCGGTGCTCTGACCTGAACCCGAGCTCCCTGCGGATTGGATCGGTGCACTGCCCTGACCCCGAGGTCCTTGCAGACTGGATCGGTGCTCTGCCCTGACCCCGAGCTCCCTGCTGACTGGATCAGTCCTCTGTAACCTGACCCCGAGCTCCCTGCGAACTGCATCAGTGCTCTGTAACCTGACCCCGAGCTCCCTGCGGACTGGATCAGTGATCTGTAACCTGACCCCGAGCTCCCTGCGGACTGGATCAGTGCTCTGTAACCTGACCCCGAGCTCCCTGCGGACTGGATCAGTGCTCTGTAACCTGACCCCGAGCTCCCTGCGGACTGGATCGGTGCCCTGCCCTGACCCCGAGCTCCCTGTGGATTGGATCGGTGCCCTCTAACCTGACCCCGAGCTCCTTGCGGACTGGATCGCTGCTCTGCCCTGACCCTGAGCTCCCTGCAGACTGGAGCGGTGCTCTGCGCTGACCCCGAGCTCCCTGCGGATTGGATCAGTGCTCTGCCCTGAACCCGATCTCCCTGTGGACTTCATCGTTCCTCTGTAACCTGACCCCGAGCTCCCTGCGGAATGGATCGGTGCCCTGCCCTGACCCCGAGCTCCCTGCGGGCTGGATCGGTGCCCTGCCCTGACTCCGAGCTCCCTGCAGACTGGATCAGTGCTCTGTAACCTGACCCCGAGATCCTTGCGGACTGGATCAGTGCCCTGCCCTGACCCCGAGCTCCCTGCGGAATGGATCAGTGCCCCGCCCTGACCCCGAGCTCCCTGCGGACTGGATCGGTGCCCTGCCCTGACTCCGAGCTCCCTGCAGACTGGATCAGTGCTCTGTAACCTGACCCCGAGCTCCCTGCGGACTGGATCGGTGCCCTGCCCTGACCCCGAGCTCCCTGCGGGCTGGATCAGTGCTCTGCCCGGACCCCGAGCTCCCTGCGGACTGGATCAGTGCCCTGCCCTGACCCCGAGCTCCCTGCGGACTGGATCTATGCTCTGCAACCTGACTCCAAGCTCCCTGCGGACTGGATCGGTGCTCTGACCTGAACCCGAGCTCCCTGCGGATTGGATCGGTGCTCTGCCCTGACCCAAAGCTCCTTGCAGACTGGATAGAAGCTCTGCCCTGACCCCGAGCTCCCTGCTGACTGGATCAGTCCTCTGTAACCTGACCCCGAGCTCCCTGCGAACTGCATCAGTGCTCTGTAACCTGACCCCGAGCTCCCTGCGGACTGGATCAGTGCTCTGTAACCTGACCCCGAGCTCCCTGCGGACTGGATCGGTGCCCTGCCCTGACCCCGAGCTCCCTGCGGATTGGATCGGTGTCCTCTAACCTGACCCCGAGCTCCTTGCGGACTGGATCGGTGCTCTGCCCTGACCCTGAGCTCCCTGCAGACTGGAGCGGTGCTCTGCGCTGACCCGAGCTCGCTGCGGATTGGATCAGTGCTCTGCCCTGGACCCGATCTCCCTGCGGACTTGATCGTTCCTCTGTAACCTTACCCCGAGCTCCCTGCGGACTGGATAAATGCTCTGCCCTGACCCCGAGCTCCCTGTGGACTGGATCAGTGCGCTGCCCTGACCCCGAGCTCCCTGCGGAATGGATCAGTGCCCTGCCCTGACCCCGAGCTCCCTGCGGACTGGATCGGTGCCCTGCCCTGACTCCGAGCTCCCTGCAGACTGGATCAGTGCTCTGTAACCCGACCCCGAGTTCCCTGCGGAATGGATCGGTGCCCTTCCCTGACCCCGAGATCCCCGCGGGCTGGATCAGTGCTCTGCCCTGACCCCGAGCTCCCTGCGGACTGGATCAGTGACCTGCCCTGACCCCAAGCTCCCTGCGAACTGGATCAGTGCTCTGTCCTGACCCCGAGCTCCTTGCGGACTGGATCTATGCTCTGCAACCTGACTCCGAGCTCCCTGCGGACTGGATCGGTGCTCTGACCTGAACCCGAGCTCCCTGCGGATTGGATCGGTGCTCTGCCCTGACCCCGAGCTCCCTGCGGGCTGGATCAGTGCCCTGTAACCTGACCCCGAGCTCCCTGCGGACTGGATCAATGCTCTGCCCTGACCCCGAGCTCCCTGTGGACTGGATCAGTGCCCTGCCCTGACCCCGAGCTCCCTGCGGAATGGATCAGTGCCCTGCCCTGACCCCGAGCTCCCTGCGGACTGGATCGGTGCTCTGACCTGACCCCGAGCTCCCTGCGGACTGGATCAGTGCTCTGTAACCTGACCCCGAGCTCCCTGCGGACTGGATCGGTGCTCTGACCTGACCCCGAACTCCCTGCGGACTGGATCAGTGCCCTGCCCTGACCCCGAGCTCCCTGCAGACTGGATCAGTGCTCTGTAACCTGACCCCGAGCTCCCTGCGGAATGTATTGGTGCCCTGCCCTGACCCCGAGCTCCCTGCGGGCTGGATCAGTGCTCTGTCCTGACCCCGAGCTCCCTGTGGACTGGATCAGTGCCCTGCCCTGACCCCGAGCTCCCTGCGGAATGGATCAGTGCCCCGCCCTGACCCCGAGCTCCCTGCGGACTGGATCGGTGCCCTGCCCTGACTCCGAGCTCCCTGCAGACTGGATCAGTGCTCTGTAACCTGACCCCGAGCTCCCTGCGGAATGGATCGGTGCCCTGCCCTGACCCCGAGCTCCCTGCGGGCTGGATCAGTGCTCTGCCCTGACCCCGAGCTCCCTGCGGACTGGATCAGTGCCCTGCCCTGACCCCGAGCTCCCTGCGGACTGGATCTATGCTCTGCAACCTGACTCCAAGCTCCCTGCGGACTGGATCGGTGCTCTGACCTGAACCCGAGCTCCCTGCGGATTGGATCGGTGCTCTGCCCTGACCCAAAGCTCCTTGCAGACTGGATAGGTGCTCTGCTCTGACCCCGAGCTCCCTGCTGACTGGATCAGTCCTCTGTAACCTGACCCCGAGCTCCCTGCGAACTGCATCAGTGCTCTGTAACCGGACCCCGAGCTCCCTGCGGACTGGATCAGTGCTCTGTAACCTGACCCCGAGCTCCCTGCGGACTGGATCGGTGCCCTGCCCTGACCCCGAGCTCCCTGCGGATTGGATCGGTGTCCTCTAACCTGACCCCGAGCTCCCTGCGGACTGGATCGGTGCTCTGCCCTGACCCTGAGCTCCCTGCAGACTGGAGCGGTGCTCTGCGCTGACCCGAGCTCGCTGCGGATTGGATCAGTGCTCTGCCCTGGACCCGATCTCCCTGCGGACTTGATCGTTCCTCTGTAACCTGACCCCGAGCTCCCTGCGGACTGGATCAATGCTCTGCCCTGACCCCGAGCTCCGTGTGGACTGGATCAGTGCCCTGCCCTGACCCCGAGCTCCCTGCGGAATGGATCGGTGCCCTGCCCTGACCCCGAGCTCCCCGCGGGCTGGATCAGTGCTCTGCCCTGACCCCGAGCTCCCTGCGAACTGGATCAGTGCTCTGTCCTGACCCCGAGCTCCCTGCGGACTGGATCTATGCTCTGCAACCTGACTCCGAGCTCCCTGCGGACTGGATCGGTGCTCTGACCTGAACCCGAGCTCCCTGCGGATTGGATCGGTGCTCTGCCCTGACCCCGAGCTCCCTGCGGGCTGGATCAGTGCCCTGTAACCTGACCCCGAGCTCCCTGCGGACTGGATCAATGCTCTGCCCTGACCCCGAGCTCCCTGTGGACTGGATCAGTGCCCTGCCCTGACCCCGAGCTCCCTGCGGAATGGATCAGTGCCCTGCCCTGACCCCGAGCTCCCTGCGGACTGGATCGGTGCTCTGACCTGACCCCGAGCTCCCTGCGGACTGGATCAGTGCTCTGTAACCTGACCCCGAGCTCCCTGCGGACTGGATCGGTGCTCTGCAACCTGACTCCGAGCTCCCTGCGGACTGGATCGGTGCTCTGACCTGACCCCGAGCTCCCTGCTGACTGGATCAGTCCTCTGTAACCTGACCCCGAGCTCCCTGCGGACTGGATTAGTGCTCTGTAACCTGACCCCGAGCTCCCTGCGGACTGGATCGGTGCCCTGCCCTGACCCAGAGCTCCCTGCGGATTGGATCGGTGCCCTGTAACCTGACCCCGAGCTCCCTGCGGACTGGATCAATGCTCTGCGCTGACCCCGAGCTCCCTGCGGACTGGATTGGTGCTCTGCTCTGAACCCGATCTCCCTGCGGACTGGATTGGTGCCCTGCCCTGACCCCGAGCTCCCTGCGGACTGGATCAATGCTCTGTAACCTGACTCCGAGCTCCCTGCGGACTGGATTAACGCTCTGTAACCTGACCCCGAGCTCCCTGCGGACTGGATCGGTACTCTGCCCTGACCCCGAGCTCCCTGCGGACTTGATCGTTCCTCTGTAACCTGACCCCGAGCTCCCTGCGGACTGGATCAATGCTCTGTAACCTGACTCCGAGCTCCCTGCGGACTGGATTAACGTTCTGTAACCTGACCCCGAGCTCCCTGCGGACTGGATCGGTACTCTGCCCTGACCCCGAGCTCCCTGCGGACTTGATCGTTCCTCTGTAACCTGACCCCGAGCTCCCTGCGGACTGGATGAGTGTCCTGCCCTGACCCCGAGCTCCCTGCGGACTGGATCAGTGCTCTGTCCTGACCCCGAGCTCCCTGCAGACTGGATCAGTGCTCTGTAACCTGACCCCGAGCTCCCTGCGGAATGGATCAATGCTCTGTAACCTGACTCCGAGCTCCCTGCGGACTGGATCAACGCTCTGTAACCTGACCCCGAGCTCCCTGCGGACTGGATCGGTACTCTGCCCTGACCCCGAGCTCCCTGCGGACTTGATCGTTCCTCTGTAACCTGACCCCGAGCTCCCTGCGGACTGGATCAATGCTCTGCCCTGACCCCGAGCTCCCTGTGGACTGGATCAGTGCCCTGCCCTGACCCCGAGCTCCCTGCGGACTGGATCAGTGCCCTGCTCTGACCCCGAGCTCCCTGCGGACTGGATCGGTGCCCTGCCCTGACTCCGAGCTCCCTGCAGACTGGATCAGTGCTCTGGAACCTGACCCCGAGCTCCCTGCGGAATGGATCGGTGCCCTGCCCTGACCCCGAGCTCCCTGCGGGCTGGATCAGTGCTCTGCCCTGACCCCGAGCTCCCTGCGGACTGGATCAGTGCCCTGTAACCTGACCCCGAGCTCCCTGCGAACTGCATCAGTGCTCTGTAACCTGACCCCAAGCTCCCTGCGGACTGGATCGGTGCTCTGCCCTGACCCTGAGCTCCCTGCAGACTGGATCAGTGCCCTGTAACCTGACCCCGAGCTCCCTGCGGACTGGAGCGGTGCTCTGCGCTGATCCCGAGCTCCCTGCGGATTGGATCAGTGCTCTGCCCTGAACCCGATCTCCCTGCGGACTTGATCGTTCCTCTGTAACCTGACCCAGAGCTCCCTGTGGACTGGATCAATGCTCTGCCCTGACCCCGAGCTCCCTGTGGACTGGATCGGTGCCCTGCCCTGACCCCGAGCTCCCTGCGGACTGGACCGGTGCCCTGTAACCCGACTCCGAGCTCCCTGCGGACTGGATCGGTGCTCTGCCCCGAACCCGATCTCCCTGCGGACTGGATCGGTGCACTGCCCTGACCCCGAGCTCCTTGCGGACTGGATCGGTGCACTGCCCTGACCCCGATCTCCCTGCGGACTGGATCAATGCTCTGCCCTGACCCCGAGCTCCCTGCAGACTGGATCGGTGACCTGCCCTGACCCAGAGCTCCCTGCGGATTGGATCGGTGCCCTGTAACCTGACACTGAGCCCCCTGCGGACTGGATTGGTGCTCTGCTCTGAACCCGATCTCCCTGCGGACTGGATTGGTGCCCTGCCCTGACCCCGAGCTCCCTGCGGACTGGATCAATGCTCTGTAACCTGACTCCGAGCTCCCTGCAGACTGGATCAGTGCTCTGGAAACTGACCCCGAGCTCCCTGCGGAATGGATCGGTGCCCTGCCCTGACCCTGAGCTCCCTGCAGACTGGAGCGGTGCTCTGCGCTGACCCCGAGCTCCCTGCGGATTGGATCAGTGTTCTGCCCTGAATCCGATCTCCCTGCGGATTGGATTGGTGCCCTGTAACCTGACCCCGAGCTCCCTGCGGACTGGATCAGTACTCTGTAACCTGACCCCGAGCTCCCTGCGGACTGGATCAGTGCTCTGTAACCTGACCCCGAGCTCCCTGCGGACTGGATCGGTGCCCTGCACTGACCCCGAGCTCCCTGCGGATTGGATCGGTGCCCTCTAACCTGACCCCGATCTCCCTGCGGACTGGATCAGTCCTCTGTAACCTGACACCGAGCTCCCTGCGGACTGGATCAGTGCTCTGTAACCTGACCCCGAGCTCCCTGCGGACTGGATCGGTGGTCTGCCCTGAACCCGATCTCCCTGCGGATTGGATCGGTGCCCTGTAGCCTGACCCTGAGCTCCCTGCGGACTGGATCGGTGCTCTGCCCTGAACCCGATGTCCCTGCAGACTGGATCGGTGCTCTGCCCTGACCCCGAGCTCCCTGCTGACTGGATCAGTCCTCTGTAACCTGACCCCGAGCTCCCTGCGGACTGGATTATTGCTCTGTAACCTGACCCCGAGCTCCCTGCGGCTGGATCAATGCTCTGTAAACTGACGCCGTGCTCCCTTCGGACTGGATCGGTGCTCTGCCCGGACCCCGAGCTTCCTGCGGGCTGGATCAATGATCTGCCCTGACCCCGAGATCCCTGCGGACTGGATCAGTGTCCTGCCCTGACCCCGAGCTCCCTGCGGACTGGATCGGTGCCCTGTCCTGACCCCGAGCTCCCTGCGGACTGGATCAATGCTCTGAAACCTGACCACTAGCTCCCTGCGGACTGGATTAGTGCCCTGCCCTGACCCCGAGCTCCCTTCGGACTGGATCAATGTTCTGTAACCTGACCCTGAGATCCTTGCGTACTGGATCAGTGCCCTGCCCTGACCCTGAGATCTCTGCGGACTGGATGAGTGCCCTGCCCTGACCACGAGCTCCCTGCGGACTGGATCGGTGCCCTGCCCTGACTCCGAGCTCCCTGCGGACTGGATCAGTGCTCTGTAACCTGACCCCAAGCTCCCTGCGGACTGGATTGGTCCCCTGCGCTGACCCCGAGTTCCCTGCTGACTGGATCGGTGCCCTGCGCTGATCCCAAGCTCCCTGCGGACTGGATCGGTGCCCTGCGCTGACCCCGAGCTCCCTGCTGACTGGATCGGTGCCCTGCGCTGATCCCAAGCTCCCTGCGGACTGGATCAGTGCTCTGTAACCTGACCCCGAGCTCCTTGTGGACTGGATCAATGCTCTGTAACCTGACTCCGAGCTCCCTGCGGACTGGATCAACGCTCTGTAACCTGACCCCGAGCTCCCTGCAGACTGGATCGGTACTCTGCCCTGACCCTGAGCTCACTGCGGACTTGATCGCTCCTCTGCCCTGACCCCGAGCTCCCTGCGGACTGGATCAGTGCCCTGCCCTGACCCCGAGCTCCCTGCGGACTGGATCAGTGCTCTGTAACCTGACCCCGAGCTCCCTGCGGACTGGATCGGTGCGCTGACCTGAACCCGAGCTCCCTGCGGACTGGATCGGTGCCCTGCCCTGACCCCGAGCTCCCTGCGGATTGGATCGGTGCCCTCTAACCTGACCCCGAGCTCCCTGCGGAATGGATCGGTGCTCTGCCCTGACCCTGAGCTCCCTGCAGACTGGAGCGGTGCTCTGCGCTGACCCCGAGCTCCCTGCGGATTGGATCAGTGCTCTGCCCTGAACCCGATCTCCCTGCGGACTTGATCGTTCCTTTGTAACCTGACCCCGAGCTCCCTGCGGACTGGATCAATGCTCTGCCCTGACCCCGAGCTCCCTGTGGACTGGATCAGTGCCCTGCCCTGACCCCGAGCTCCCTGCGGAATGGATCAGTGCCCTGCCCTGACCCCGAGCTCCCTGCGGACTGGACCGGTGCCCTGTAACCCGACCCCGAGCTCCCTGCGGACTGGATCGGTGCTCTGCCCCGAACACGATCTCCCTGCGGACTGGATCGGTGCCCTGCCCTGATCCCGAGCTCCCTGCGGACTGGATCAATGCTCTGCCCTGACCCCGAGTAGCCTGCGGACTGGATCAGTGCCCTGCCCTGACCCCGAGCTCCCTGCGGACTGGATCCGTGCTCCGACCTGAACCCGAGCTCCCTGCGGATTGGATCGGTGGTCTGCCCTGACCCCGAGCTCCCTGCTGACTGGATCAGTCCTCTGTAACCTGACCCCGAGCTCCCTGCGAACTGCATCAGTGCTCTGTAACCTGACCCCAAGCTCCCTGCGGACTGGATCAGTGCTCTGTAACCTGACCCCGAGCTCCCTGCGGACTGGATCGCTGCCCTGCCCTGACCCCGAGCTCCCTGCAGACTGGATCGGTGACCTGCCCTGACCCAGAGCTCCCTGCGGACTGGATCGGTGCTCTGCCCTGACCCCGATCTCCCTGCAGACTGGATCAATGCTCTGCGCTGACCCCGAGCTCCCTGCGGACTGGATCGGTGACCTGCCCTGACCCAGAGCTCCCTGCGGACTGGATCGGTGCTCTGCCCTGACCCTGAGCTCCCTGCAGACTGGAGCGGTGCTCTGCGCTGACCCCGAGCTCCCTGCGGATTGGATCAGTGCTCTGCCCTGTACCCGATCTCCCTGCTGATTGGATTGGTGCCCTGTAACCTGACCCCGAGCTCCCTGCGGACTGGATCAGTACTCTGTAACCTGACCCCGAGCTCCCTGCGGACTGGATCGGTGCCCTGCACTGACCCCGAGCTCCCTGCGGATTGGATCGGTGCCCTCTAACCTGACCCCGAGCTCCCTGTGGACTGGATCAGTCCTCTGTAACCTGACCTCGAGCTCCCTGCGGACTGGATTAGTGCTCTGTAACCTGACCCCGAGCTCCCTGCGGACTGGATCGGTGCCCTGTCCTGACCCCGAGCTCCCTGCGGACTGGATCAATGCTCTGAAACCTGACCACTAGCTCCCTGCGGACTGGATTAGTGCCCTGCCCTGACCCCGAGCTCCCTTCGGACTGGATCAATGTTCTGTAACCTGACCCCGAGATCCTTGCGTACTGGATCAGTGCTCTGCCCTGACCCTGAGATCTCTGCGGACTGGATGAGTGCCCTGCCCTGACCACGAGCTCCCTGCGGACTGGATCGGTGCCCTGCCCTGACTCCGAGCTCCCTGCGGACTGGATCAGTGCTCTGTAACCTGACCCCAAGCTCCCTGCGGACTGGATCGGTGTCCTGCGCTGACCCCGAGCTCCCTGCTGACTGGATCGGTGCCCTGTGCTGATCCCAAGCTCCCTGCGGACTGGATCGGTGCCCTACGCTGACCCCGAGCTCCCTGCTGACTGGATCGGTGCCCTGCGCTGATCCCAAGGTCCCTGCGGACTGGATCAGTGCTCTGTAACCTGACCCCGAGCTCCTTGCGGACTGGATCAATGCTCTGTAACCTGACTCTGAGCTCCCTGCGGACTGGATCAACGCTCTGTAACCTGACCCCGAGCTCCCTGCGGACTGGATCAATGCTCTGCTCTGACCCCGATCTCCCTGTGGACTGGATCAGTGCCCTGCCCTGACCCCGAGCTCCCTGCGGAATGGAACAGTGCCCTGCCCTGACCCCGAGCTCCCTGCGGACTGGATCGGTGCCCTGCCCTGACCCCGAGCTCCCTGCGGACTGGATCAATGCTCTGTAACCTGACCCCGAGCTCCCTGCGGACTGGATTAGTACCCTGCCCTGACCCCGAGCTCCCTGCGGACTGGATCAATGTTCTGTAACCTGACCCCGAGATCCTTGCGGACTGGATCAGTGCCCTGCCCTGACCCCGAGCACCCTGCGGACTGGATCAGTGCCCTGCCCTGACCACGAGCTCCCTGCGGACTGGATCGGTGCCCTGCCCTGACTCCGAGCTCCCTGCGGACTGGATCAGTGCTCTGTAACCTGACCCCAAGCTCCCTGCGGACTGGATCTGTGCCCTGCGCTGACCCCGAGCTCCCTGCTGACTGGATCGGTGCCCTGCGCTGATCCCAAGGTGCCTGCGGACTGGATCAGTGCCCTGCCCTGACCCCGAGCTCCCTGCGGACTGGATCAGTGCTCTGTCCTGACCCCGAGCTCCCTGCAGACTGGATCAGTGCTCTGCAACCTGACCCCGAGCTCCCTGCGGACTGGATCAGTGCTCTGTAACCTGAACCTGAGCTCCTTGCGGACTGGATCAATGCTCTGTAACCTGACTCCGAGCTCCCTGCGGACTGGATCAACGCTCTGTAAACTGACCCCGAGCTCCCTGCGGACTGGATCGGTACTCTGCCCTGACCCTGAGCTCCCTGCGAACTTGATCGTTCCTCTGTAACCTGACCCCGAGCTCCCTGCGGACTGGATCAATGCTCTGCCCTGACCCCGATCTCCCTGTGGACTGGATCAGTGCCCTGCCCTGACCCCGAGCTCCCTGCGGAATGGATCAGTGCCCTGCCCTGACCCCGAGCTCCCAGCGGATTGGGTCGGTGCCCTGTAACCTGATCCCGAGCTCCCTGCGGACTGGATCAATGCTCTGCCCTGACCCCGAGCTCCCTGCGGACTGGATAAGTGCCCTGCCCTGACCCCGAGCTCCCTGCGGACTGGATCAGTGCTCTGTAACCTGACCTCGAGCTCCCTGCGGACTGGATCGGTGCTGTGTAACCTGACCCCGAGCTCCCTGCGGACTGGATCAATGCTCTGCCCTGACCCCGAGCTCCCTGTAGACTGGATCGGTGCTCTGCCCTGACCCCAAGCTCCCTGCGGACTGGATCAGTGCTCTGTAACCTGACCCCGAGCTCCCTGCGGACTGGATCAGTGCTCTGTAACCTGACCCCGAGCTCCCTGCGGACTGGATCAATGCTATGTAACCTGACCCCGTGCT
Organism: Mobula birostris; assembly: GCF_030028105.1. Classification (NCBI taxonomy): domain Eukaryota; kingdom Metazoa; phylum Chordata; class Chondrichthyes; order Myliobatiformes; family Myliobatidae; genus Mobula; species Mobula birostris. The sequence continues at coordinate 50,867,743 of NC_092394.1, forward strand.
CCCTGCAGACTGGATAGGTGCTCTGAGCTGACCCCGAGCTCCCTGCGGACTGGATCAATGCTCTGTAACCTGACCCCGAGCTCCCTGCGGACTGGATCGGTGCCCTGTAACCTGACACTGAGCTCCCTGCGGACTGGATCGGTGCTCTGTAACCTGACCCCGAGCTCCCTGCGGGCTGGATCAGTGCACTGCCCTGACCCCGAGCTCCCTGTGGACTGGATCAGTGCTCTGCCCTGATATCGAGCTCCCTGCGGACTGGATCAATGCTCTGCCCTGACCCCGATGTCCCTGCGGACTGGATCGGTGCCGTGCACTAACCCCGAGCTCCCTGTGGACTGGATCGGTGCTCTGCCCTGACCCCGAGCTCCCTGCGGACTAGATCAATACTCTGTAACCTGACCCCGAGCTCCCTGCGGACCGGATCGGTGCCCTGCCCTGACCCCGAGCTCCCTGTGGACTGGATCAGTGCCCTGCCCTGACCCCGAGCTTCCTGCGGGCTGGATCAGTGCTCTGCCCTGACCCCGAGCTCCCTGCGGACTGGATCAGTGTCCTGCCCTGACCCCGAGCTCCCTGCGGACTGGATCGGTGCCCTGCCCTGACCCCGAGCTCCTTGCGGACTGGATCAATGCTCTGTAACCTGACCCCGAGCTCCCTGCGGACTGGATTAGTACCCTGCCCTGACCCCGAGCTCCCTGCGGACTGGATCAATGTTCTGTAACCTGACCCCGAGATCCTTGCGGACTGGATCAGTGCCCTGCCCTGACCCCGAGCACCCTGCGGACTGGATGAGTGCCCTGCCCTGACCACGAGCTCCCTGCGGACTGGATCGGTGCCCTGCCCTGACTCCGAGCTCCCTGCGGACTGGATCAGTGCTCTGTAACCTGACCCCAAGCTCCCTGCGGACTGGATCTGTGCCCTGCGCTGACCCCGAGCTCCCTGCTGACTGGATCAGTGCTCTGTAACCTGAACCTGAGCTCCTTGCGGACTGGATCAATGCTCTGTAACCTGACTCCGAGCTCCCTGCGGACTGGATCAACGCTCTGTAAACTGACCCCGAGCTCCCTGCGGACTGGATCGGTACTCTGCCCTGACCCTGAGCTCCCTGCGAACTTGATCGTTCCTCTGTAACCCGACCCCGAGCTCCCTGCGGACTGGATCAGTGCCCCGCCCTGACACCGAGCTCCCTGCGCAATGGATCAGTGCCCTGCCCTGACCCCGAGCTCCCTGCGGAATGGATCAGTGCCCTGCCCTGACCCCGAGCTCCCTGCGGACTGGATCAGTGCTCTGTAACCTGACCTCGAGCTCCCTGCGGACTGGATCGGTGCTGTGTAACCTGACCCCGAGCTCCCTGCGGACTGGATCAATGCTCTGCCCTGACCCCGAGCTCACTGCGGACTGGATCAGTGCTCTGTAACCTGACCCAGAACTCCCTGCGGACTGGATCAATGCTCTGTAACCTGACCCCGTGCTCCCTGCGGACTGGATCAATGCTATGTAACCTGACCCCGTGCTCCCTGCAGACTGGATAGGTGCTCTGAGCTGACCCCGAGCTCCCTGCGGACTGGATCAATGCTCTGTAACCTGACCCCGAGCTCCCTGCGGACTGGATCGGTGCTCTGTAACCTGACCCCGAGCTCCCTGCGGGCTGGATCAGTGCACTGCCCTGACCCCGAGCTCCCTGTGGTCTGGATCAGTGCTCTGCCCTGATATCGAGCTCCCTGCGGACTGGATCAATGCTCTGCCCTGACCCCGATGTCCCTGCGGACTGGATCGGTGCCGTGCACTAACCCCGAGCTCCCTGTGGACTGGATCGGTGCTCTGCCCTGACCCCGAGCTCCCTGCGGACTAGATCAATACTCTGTAACCTGACCCCGAGCTCCCTGCGGACCGGATCGGTGCCCTGCCCTGACCCCGAGCTCCCTGTGGACTGGATCAGTGCCCTGCCCTGACCCCGAGCTTCCTGCGGGCTGGATCAGTGCTCTGCCCTGACCCCGAGCTCCCTGCGGACTGGATCAGTGTCCTGCCCTGACCCCGAGCTCCCTGCGGACTGGATCGGTGCCCTGCCCTGACCCCGAGCTCCTTGCGGACTGGATCAATGCTCTGTAACCTGACCCCGAGCTCCCTGCGGACTGGATTAGTACCCTGCCCTGACCCCGAGCTCCCTGCGGACTGGATCAATGTTCTGTAACCTGACCCCGAGATCCTTGCGGACTGGATCAGTGCCCTGCCCTGACCCCGAGCACCCTGCGGACTGGATCAGTGCCCTGCCCTGACCACGAGCTCCCTGCGGACTGGATCGGTGGCCTGCCCTGACTCCGAGCTCCCTGCGGACTGGATCAGTGCTCTGCAACCTGACCCCAAGCTCCCTGCGGACTGGATCTGTGCCCTGCGCTGACCCCGAGCTCCCTGCTGACTGGATCGGTGCCCTGCGCTGATCCCAAGCTGCCTGCGGACTGGATCAGTGCCCTGCCCTGACCCCGAGCTCCCTGCGGACTGGATCAGTGCTCTGTCCTGACCCCGAGCTCCCTGCAGACTGGATCAGTGCTCTGCAACCTGACCCCGAGCTCCCTGCGGACTGGATCAGTGCTCTGTAACCTGAACCTGATCTCCTTGCGGACTGGATCAATGCTCTGTAACCTGACTCCGAGCTCCCTGCGGACTGGATCAACGCTGTGTAAACTGACCCCGAGCTCCCTGCGGACTGGATCGGTACTCTGCCCTGACCCTGAGCTCCCTGCGAACTTGATCGTTCCTCTGTAACCTGACCCCGAGCTCCCTGCGGACTGGATCAATGCTCTGCCCTGACCCCGATCTCCCTGTGGACTGGATCAGTGCCCTGCCCTGACCCCGAGCTCCCTGCGGAATGGATCAGTGCCCTGCCCTGACCCCGAGCTCCCTGCGGACTGGATCGGTGCCCTGCCCTGACTCCGAGCTCCCTGCAGACTGGATCAGTGCTCTGCCCTGACCCCGAGCTCCCTGCGGAATGGATCAGTGCCCTGCCCTGACCCCGAGCTCCCTGCGGACTGGATCCGTGCTCTGTCCTGACCCCGAGCTCCCTGCGGACTGGATCTGTGCTCTGCAACCTGACTCCGAGCTCCCTGCGGACTGGATCAGTGCTCTGTAACCTGACCCCGAGCTCCCTGCGGACTGGATCAGTGATCTGTAACCTGACCCCGAGCTCCCTGCGGACTGGATCGGTGCCCTGCCCTGACCCCGAGCTCCCTGCGGACTGGATCAGTGCTCTGCCCTGACCCTGAGCTCCCTGCGGACTGGATCAGTGCCCTGCCCTGACCCCGAGCTCCCTGCGGACTGGATCAATGCACTGTCCTGACCCCGAGGTCCCTGCAGACTGGATCAGTGCTCTGTAACCCGAACTCGAGCTCCCTGCGGACTGGATCAATGCTCTGTCACCTGACCCCGAGCTCCCTGCGGACTGGATCGGTGCCCTGCCCTGACCCCGACCTCCCTGCGGACTGGATCAGTGCTCTTTAACCTAGCCCGAGCTCCCTGCGGACTGGATCAGTGCTCTGTAAACTGACCCCGAGCTCCCTGCGGACTGGATCAATGCTGTGTAACCTGACAGAATCAGTTCTCCAGCCTCAGCCTCTGGTCAGTCATCACAGCATCATCTCTATCTGCTGATCTCTTGTTCTGAGTGCAGAATGAAATGCCGTGGATGGTGTAATTACTGATGGTCACAATAGAGGCTAACCTAATTTAAGGAAGACTGTGGGTTGCTTTTCCAGAAACAGACTGCATTTTAATTTTATATAACATGAAGACACGGAGCCGCTTCATTTACACATAAATTCCGTGATAGTGAAGCTGTTCCCGTATCTCAATTTTTTGGCTAATGATTTATCAATTCTGTAGGAGTGAATTTCAAGAACCTGAATGGTTGTAACATGTACTTCCCCACAATCCCACAGCCTTTCCACAAATGCAGTAATATCTTATAACCAGACTGCAGATATCAAAGCAGCTGTGCAGGCTAACAGTGTTGTTAAAAAGGCGTATGGTGTGTTGGCATTCATCAACCGTAGGACTGAGTTCGAGAACCAGGAGGTAATGATACAGCTATATAAGACCTTGGTCAGAACCCACTTGGAGTACTGTGTTCAGTTCTGGTCATCTCACTATAGGAAGGATGTGGAAACCATAGAAAGGGTGCAGATTAGATTTACATGGATATTGCTTGGATTGGAGGGTGTACCTTATGAGAACAGGTTGACTGAACTTGGCCTTTTCTCCTTGGAGTGACGGAGGATGAGAGGTGATCTGATAGAGGTGTACAGGATGATGTGAGGCATTGATTGTATGGATAGTCAGAGGCTTTTTCCCAGGGCTGAAATGGCTAGAACGAGAGGGCACAGTTTTAAGGCACTTGGAAATAGGCACTGAGGGAATCTCGGGGGTAAGTTTTTCACACAGAATAGCGGGTGCGTGGAATGCACTGCTAGCAGTGGTGGTGGAAGCGGATACAAGCTGGTCTTTTAAGAGACTCTGAGATAGGAATTTGGAGCTTAGGAAGATAGAGGGCTATGCACTCGGGAAATTCTCGGCAGTTTCTCGAGTAGGTTACATGGTCAGCACAACATTATGGGCCGAAGGGCCTGTAGTGTGCTGTAGATTTCTATATTCCATTATATTCTATCTATATTCTGGTCTGAGGAAGAGTCCGTCATCTGAAAGGTAAATTACTTCTCTTCTACAGATGCTGATTGGCATCTAAGTGTTTCCAGCAATTTTAGTTTTTATTCCAGATTTCAGAGGGAAAAAACTAGAAATAGAGAAAACCTACAGCACAATACAGGCCCTTTGGCCCACAAAGCTGTGCCAAACATGTCCTTACCTTAGAAATTACTAGGGTTACCCATAGCCCTCTATTTTTCTAAGCTCCATGTACCTATTCAGGAGTCTCTTAAAAGACCGGATCGTATCCGCCTCCACCACTGTTGCCGGCAGCCCATTCCATGCACTCACCACTCTCTGAGTAAAAAACTTACCCCTGACATCTCCTCTGTACCTACTTCCAAGCACCTTAAGACTACGCCCTCTCGTGCTAGCCATTTCAGCCCTGGAGAAAAGCCTCTGACTGTCCACACGATCAATGCCTCTCATCATCTTATACACCTCTATCAGGTCACCTCTCATCCTCCTTCGCTCCAAGGAGAAAAGGCCGAGTTCACTCAACCTATTCTCATAAGGCATGCTCCCCAATCCAGGCAACATCCTTGTAAATCTCCTCTGCACCCTTTCTATAGTCTCCACATCCTTCCTGTAGTGAGGTGACTAGAACTGAGCACAGTACTCCAAGTGGGGTCTGACCAGGGTCCTATATAGCTGTAACATTACCTCTCGGCTCCTAAATTCAATTCCACGATTGATGAAGGCCAATGCACCGTATGCTTCCTTAACCACAGGAAAGCTTGATATTCATTGACTGCCAATTATTTTGTACTTACCAATTTTTAAGTTCACATAGTTTGCCGAATCATCTGTTGGTAAAAGGAGAAGAGTTTTGGTGTTAATACAATATTCCCTCCCCAACACTGCAAATTCCCGCTGAGGGAGCTGTCCTTGCTACTACATATTCCTGTGACTGACAGTTATTTTCCGACTGCTAATTCCTTACTGTGAGCTTGGTGAGCCAACATGGTGGGCAATTCGGCCATGTGAGGCATCCAGCCATACCACGTGTAGGCCTTATCTCCAGCAGGTCACAATTCTCAACGCATCTCAAAAGAAGGAGACGGAAGAAGAGGCTAAAGTGTTTCTCACCATCATCACTCACAAAGGGCTTTATCACTATAATAGGCTTATTTTTGGAGTAGCATTTCCACCGGGCTCTGACAGAAAGTTTGGACCGGGTGCTGCAAGGCTGTCCAGGCACTCAGTTGAAGACATTGGAAGACATTGTTGTTACCAGTGAGGATGACAAGGAAGATCTCCAAAACCTGAAGACAGTGTTAAAAAGATCTTGTGGAAATGTGGAGGACCATGGATAGAAATCACTAAAATGTTAGGTGCAGGCGCACAAAGTGATCAGTCTGAGGCAATTATAGGCACTTAAACCTGGAGAGCTGAAGAACAAGTGGATAGAACTCCAGAGCAGTTGTGCAAGGCTGTGGCTGGATCCTCAAAGTTGCTGGTGAACGCAGCATCTCTAGGAAGAGGTACAGTCAATGTCTATTTAGAAATCTAACGGCAGAGGGGAAGAAGCTGTTCCTGAATCATTGAGTGTGTGCCTTCAGGCTCCTGTGCCTCCTTTCTGAGGCACCGCTCCTTGAAGATGTCTTGGATACTATGGAGGCTAGTACCCATGATGGAACTGACTAATTTTACAACTTTCTGTAGCTTCTTTCGATCCTCTGAAGTACCTCCCCCCAAATACTTTTCACATTGTTAATCTCAAGGCTACCCAGTCCTGTGTGACACTCATCAACAGCATGCAGATTGGTGTTCTTTTTGAAACAGCAAATTGACTTTGTATCTTTTTCTCTTCCCCGTGCAGTCCATTTATTTTTTGTCTACCTGACATGTTCTTTGCATATATCCTACCTTGCTGCATTTTCTGCAAGTTTCACCTTTAAATCTGCATTGGTATGATGTATGTGAGCCACTGCCATAACGTTAACACAATTCGTTCAGCCAGGCAGGCCTCTACCTAGACACTGCAATTTTGTTCACACTCACTATCATTTCTGACTACAACACCCTCTGCTGTTTCCATTGATGCAGCTATTTCAAGTGCTCATTTAAATGTAAGCTATGCTTCAAGTTTGGAGCCATTTTAAAACGCTTTCTTGTAAGATTCCACAATCTAAATGATCACTCCGTGTATCATTAAGACCATTACCGAACTCACAATGCTCATACAATCTCTTCAATTCAGCCACATATGCTGAAATGGCCTCCCCTTCTTTTGATTCCACTTACGAAACCTAAAGTGTTCTGCTATCAACAATAATTTTGATTTTAAATGTTCCTTCATTACTTTCACAATATGAGCAAAGCTCATTTCAGCTGGTTTGGTTGGAGCAGTTAAACTTCTGAGCAAACTGTGCTTTTAAACCTAAACCAGGTACTTGTTTCTCATTGGCTATTTCATTTGTTTCAAAATATTGCTTATATTGTTTAGTATATAAAATCCAGTTACCTCCTGTGCAATCAAATTTAACAATCTTTCCAATGTAACCAGCCATTTCTGCTTTTTAAAAATTTATGATAATTATCAACCAGTACTCACTGTTCATGAATCTGTGAATTTTGTCCATTTCCTGCTCTTTTTTAAACTCAATTGTCTCTATCTGCTTTTCTGAAGAGAGACGTACTGCACAATTTATTTTTAACTTGAAGATCTTGCTGAGTTGTTTTAACTCAAATGTTTCGTTGCACTTTAACAGGTAGGCAGTCGTCTTGGGTTCATAAAAAACTTACTTGTTGACACGGTTATGTCTTGGAGCTCCAAAACATAAAACTACTTCAAAGAAAACAAGGAGCAGTGATAACATGAGTAGTCTTGTTTTGTTTTTTTTAAGTGAGACATGCGTGCCTGACACAGTGGTGTGATAACATTCACGGACTTCATACATATAACAATAATGAATTATTTAAACAACAAAGAAAGCTTAATCAAACAATACTTTTGCAATATTACTGATATATTTAATTACACAACATAATCTTTACAAGTCCATGCTAGCTCTCTCCAATCATAATTCTGTCCTTAATTATAGATTTAAGTGTGTGTTTTGGCAACAGGGAATAGACCAACTTGTCCATGAATTAATTCTCACCTTTTGTTAATAGAACAATGCTGTGCAATTTTGTAATCAAAAGAAGTAAGATCAGACTGGAAAGAACTTGTTTAAAAGGAGTAATAGTCTACTCTGATGCACTCTAGTAAAGTTTTTGACTTATTCGATCTTCAAAGGGATAACATGGCAAAGGATATATTTACAAAAAGAAATTGGGAGCAAGGAAGACAAACAAACATGACTATATAATAATAAGCTGAAGGAATCCACTGACAGGTTATATAATAAAGACAACTTGAGGGGGGAGACCAATGGATTTAGAGTGCCAAAAGACAAACAGGGCCAGTGAGAGAGAATTGAGCATGTGTTAAGGTTTAATCAATTGGGTAGATGGACTGTAACAATTAGATTGCTTGTTAAGGAGGTTCAGCAACTGTTTCAATACAAACCCTGACAATCAGATGAAATATTCAAGGCATGCACTTTCCTGAAAAAGATGAGAAACATTTTATTTAGGACTAATAGACTTTCTTTCTGCACTTAATCATAAACCCACACAAATTTAACATTTCGCTTCTGTTCAATGGGATCGATCAGGGACGGGGATGTGGATATACTTGAGATGTGTTTTTTTTACATGATCAAATTTTCTGTCACATTTCTTACTCAGTCTCTGGTTCCAGACTTGGTTTTCGTTCTGTTCGTGACACTGGAAAAAAGGACACAATTTTACTACATTTTTACTTCCAATTAGTGGTCAACAAAAAATATCATTCCCCATGGCTCACCCCTCTCCACTAGACTAAACTACACTAACTAAGACAAAGCGTGAATACTAACTACTCATTTGCTTCTACCATGTCCTAACCCATGTGACAGATTGCCATAATAAATGCATCACAAAATACAACACAGACAGAATACATGGCTCCTACAGGTCTATTCCAGTCTGTCAGGTTCTGCTCCGCTCTCTCACAAATTACAGTAGGTCCGTCCATAAGGAACAAGATGAACATTGAAAACACTATAAAATGGATTGATATCTGGCAGATGAAAGTTTATGGGAAAATTAGATGAATGATGCATAGTTAAGAAAGATGAAGATGTGAAGTAAATTATATAACTGTAAAGGGTATGCAGCAGAGATACATGTAAATGTTTGTTAGTGCAAGTTAAAGAGAGCATCAGGATTACAGGCTTTGAAGGCAGGAAATAAAGCTGAAGTATTTTGTAATACTGGTTGGGCCTTGTCTAAAGTATGACTCATTTCGAGGCATTGCACTGTACAGAGGTTTGTAGAGTCTTGGAGAGGCTTCAGATGACTTATTGGAACGGTGATCATGTAGAGGGACTTTGATTATATGGAGAAACTTTAATCTACTTCGGCTGAAGAATACTAACAGGAAATTCAATGTATGTCTTTTAAACCATGAATATTTTAAATAGGGCAAATAAAGAGGATGCATTTCCTGTGGTAGAGCAGGTAATGAGCAGAAAGATTAGTGTGATGAGTAGAACATAGGAAGCCATGGAATGCAGAATTCACGTGACCTGGGTTGCACAATCTGTAAGAGTGCGAGTAATCAGGTTGAATATTTAATTCTCAAAATGGAGTTAAATGCATATTTAATCAGGCAAATCAGGTAGATTTTGGGAAAAGAGCAGGGGGTCATACAATTCTGTTGCTCCACGAAAGAGCTAGTACTGGTAATATGGGCTACATAGTCATGGGGGATTTCAATTCGCAGGTTAAGTGCACATGCGCTGGTCGTGCATGCAGCCTGGTACAGCCGTTCCGATCTATTGTTACTTTCTTCTTCTTACTTTTTAACATACGTTATTTTTCTCACGGTAACACGTCGAAGCTGCACCCTCTCTAACATGCTGGTAGAGAGAGTTTTATTTGAGTTTTCTTTAGCGCTGGAAATGGTTACATCTCGACACGCGGGACAAGAGCAAGGTCGCATTGTGTATTCCAGGGACCAGTTAATGCCGGCCGGTTTAGCGAGCAGAGCGGCCGACACCCCTGCTGAAATCCGGAGGAAAACACAGGGAGGATGCAGAGGGGGATCACAAAGTCGAGGAAAGAGGACTGGGTCGAGACCACAGAGACTTATGGAGGAGAGGAGTTCGGTGAGTAATACCGTTCCGGCTGACCAGAAGTGCACTGAGAGCGGTAAGCGTAGAGTAGTTGGGTGCTTACTGTTCTGGCTAACAACAGATGGTGCAATCTGGGTCATATTACAATCGAGGAACGTGTTTGTAGACCGGATATTGAACTTTTTACTGTTGGACTTCGGCCCACCGTGATACAACACTGGACGGCACAAGAGATCGTTCCTGCCTGTGGCCATCGACCGTGCAGCTCCTCCTGTGGAGGGTCAGACACCCTGAGCCAATAGGCTGGTCCTGGACTTATTTTCCGTCTGGCATAGTTTGCATTTTGTTGTTTGATTGTTTGTGGTTTTTGTATTGCTATATTTATGCTCTATTCTTGGTTGGTGCAGCTGTTGTGAAACCAAATTTCCCTCGGGATTAATAAAGTATATCTATCTATCTATCTAATATGCAGGTAACTTGGGAAAGTGTTGGATTCCAAGAGGGGAATTTTGATTCCAGGAGGGGGATTTTCTAGAGTGCCTATGAGATGGCTTTTTAGATCAGCTCATGGTTGAATCCACTAGGGGATCAGCTATTCTGGATTGGGTGTTGTGCAATAAACCAGAAGTGAAAAAGTACAAGCAAGACAGACAAAAGAGAATCAGTTCAAGTTCTGTATTTGAAGTTTCAGAAGGCCTTTGACAAGGTGCCACACACGAGGCTGCTTAACAAGCTATGAGCCCACAGTATTACAGGAAATATTTTAGTATGAATAAGCAGTGGCTGACTGGCAGGAGGCAAAGAGTGGGAATAAAGGGAGCCTTTTCTGGTTGGCTGCCCATGACTAGTGGTGTTCCACAGGGATCTGTGCTGGGACTGATTCGTTTTACATGTCAGTGATTTGGATGATGGAATTGATGGCTTTGCTGCAAAGTTTGCAGACAATATAAAGATAGGTGGAGAGCCGGGTAGTTTTGGGGAATTAGAGAGGCTACAGACGGACTTAGACAGATTAGGAGAATAGGCAAATAAATGGCAGATGGAATACAGTGTTGGGAAGTGTATGGTCATGCACTTTGGTAGAAGAGATGAAAGGGATGACTATTTTCTAATTGGTGAATATTATGGTCTTATGATCTTTTTGTGCTTTAGGCCTCTACATGTAATTTACCTGTATATGATCTCACTACTTCAAAGACTTTCTTGTCTTCATTCCTGAAAGAAAATGGAAAGAGAGAGAAATTGTTCGAAAACAGTCTTTGGGCCAAATCTTGACTTTTGGTACCCATGAATCCAAACTTTGTATAACATTATGATGAATTAGAGAAGGCATGTCACAGTCAGAGCTGGGGAAGCTTGTACCCGCAACAAGACCACATTTGCACTGATTAATAGAAACAAAAATTCAAAAGGCATGGAGGCATCAATTCCTCCTCATCAACATCTGTTGGTTGTTGGTAAACCAGCCATATAATCCAGGTGATGTTGCAGGCACTTTGCTTTGCACTGGACAGCAGGTGCAGCTCCAACAATACTCGTAAGACATTTGACACTCTCCTAGACGTTTGCAGGCCATTCTGTCAATGCATTTCTATCAGTTCAAGCATCTACACACAGGCAACAACTGGATGGAGAAAAACAGAGTTAATGTTTCATATCAGTGGCCTTTCCCAGTTCTGATGAGATGGTCAACTGGAAGCATTGACTCTGCTCTCTCTCCAGAGCTGCTGAGGACATCCTGCATTTTGTTTTTATTACTAACTAATCAGAAATGTGTCAATCTTAGACAAAAAATATTGTACAACTTAATTACTGATCAACTTCAAAGTCTTCCCTATCAATTGCTCACTAATTCCGATAGCTCAGTCAGCGGCGGGAGCAGAGCACAGCGAGGAGGTTTCCCGCAGGTCAGCGACGCTTGGTTAGGAGGAGAGCTTTGCGAGCGTTCGAGCTCATTCCGGCAGCCCAATCAGCGGTGGGAGCAGAGCACAGCGAATTAAATAAAAGTACAGAAGGGGCAAGCAAGGCGGCCATTGTTGGGAGTAGGCCTGTGGTGAGAGTAGAAGCGTCAGGCTTTGGCTCAAAGGAGCCTTCGACTCGGAAGAGGCGTCGCCTCTGGGTAAACTTCTGTTAAGGTTAATTGCTTTTTTTCCTCTTACTGTACCTAGTGTAGTAAATGGCTGTTGTGTGTTCTTCATGCCAGATGTTGGAGTCCTGGGAAACCCAGAGTCTCCCAGGGAACTACATCTGTGTGAAGTGCATCCGGCTACAGTTCCTTGAGGACCGTGTTAGGGATCTGGAGCAGCAGCTGGATGACCTTTGGCTTGTACAGGAGAGTGAGGAGATCATAGATCGGTGTTACAGGGAAGTAGTCACCCTAAAGTTGCAGGAGGCGAGTAGCTGGGGACTGTCAGGAGAAATGGAAATGTGAACTGGTAGTTAGCGCAGTACATGCCCGTGGCCATTCCCCTCAATAATAGGTATACCGTTTTGGATACTGTTGTGGGGGATGACCTCCCAGGGGAATGCCACGGAGACCGGGTTACTGATACTGAGCTTGGATCTGTGGTGCAGAAGGGAAAGAGAGAGAAGAGGGAGCAGTAGTGATAGGGGAACAGACAGGAGATTCTGTGGACGTGAACGGGACACCCGGATGGTATGTTGCCTCCCAGGTGCCAGGGTCAGGGGTGTCTCAGATTGCATCCACAGCATTTCGCAGAGGGAGGGAGAGCAGCCAGATGTCTTGGTACATATTGGTACCAATGACATAGGAGGGAAAAGCAATGAGGTCCTGAAGAGAGAATTTAGAGAGCTAGGTAGAAAGCTGAGAAGCAGGACCTCCAGGGTAGTAATTTCTGGATTGCTGCCTGTCCCACACACCAGTAAGGGTAGAAACAGGATGATTTGGTAGATAGCAACACTCACAACGCACTGGAGGAACTCAGCAAGTTGGGCAACATCCGTGGAAAAGATCAGTCAACGTTTCGGGCCGGAACCCTTCGTCAGGACTGTAAGGGGAAGGGGCAGAGGCCCTATAAAGAAGGTGGGGGGAGGGTGGAAAGGAGAAGGTTGGTAGGTTCCAGGTGAAAAACCAGTAAGGGGAAAGATAAAGGGATAAACCAGATCCTGCTTTGGTAGATAAATGCATGGCTGAGAAGTTGGCGCAGGGGGCAGGGCTTCAAGTTCTTGGATCACTGGGATGTGTTCTGGGGGAGGTAAGAGGTTCACAAGGATGATTCTGGGAATGACAGGGTTATCATACAAGTAACGTTGATGGCTCTGGGCCTGTACTCACTGGAATTTAGAAGAGTGAGGGGGGTTTTCATTGACCTTTTGAATGTTGAAAGTCCCAGACAGAGTAGATGTGGAAAGGATGTTTCCCATGGTGGGGCAGTCTAGGACAAGAGGGCACAGCCTCAGGTAAAGGGGCACCCATTTAAAACAGAAATGCAGAGAAATTTCTTTAGCCAGAGGTGGTGAATTTGTGGAATTTATTACCACAGGCAGCTGTAGAGGCCAGGTCACTGGGTGTATTTAAGGCAGAACTTGATAGGCTTTTGATTGGACATGGCATAAAAGGGTACGGGGAGAAGGCCAGGGAGTGGGGCTGAGGAGGGGAAAAAGGTATCCACCATGATTGAATGGTGGAGCAGACTCGATGGGCCAAATGGCCTCATTCTGTTCCTATGCTTTATGGTTTTACGGAGTAATTAATTGTGTGCATCCTATTAATCACCTACTGTCAACATGTCAGGTTAGATGGAACACAACACTGATCAAACGTGTGAATTTTAATGGAGTGCCATGTGTCAGTAACTTAATGATCCAGAATCAGTGATCAGTTGTGAGATAGTTTCACTCAGTATGTGTGTGTTCGCCACAACAACCATGGTCTTCGCTAATGTCTGACACATTGAAATGTTAATCGCCACCAAACCCCGACTTACAGCTGGGCGCTTTGGGTTTTTCTTCTAGTCTCTTCTCTGATTACAGCTGTGGACAGAAAACAATACGTGTTAGATGAGGCTGTGGGATTTCAACAGCTCTTTATACAGTGGATTCCGGTTAATTGGGGCAGCTGTTTATTTGGGACAGCTCTTAAAGAACAAAGTCTAAAATGAGAAGACAGGCGGGATTCCCTTGTCTACTTGGGACACCGTGTCACTGAATTGGGATAGGAGACCGTTTCTGTTAGACACTACACATGTGTAGAGTGACCAGTTTTTAAACAGCATCAGTTGTGTGTGTTTCTGTTCAAACAGAGCTGATTTTTGTCACTGATAGCTGGTGAGAAATAGCAGCAGACAACTTGGAACGGTCCTTCTCACCGCAGTTCAGGCTTGGAGATGCCAGAAACGGCCGGGAGTGAAAATGAAATGATTTCACTACTTCAACAAGTCAGAAATTACAAAAAATTTGAAGGTATTGACCATATCATAATGAAAATAAAAATCAGGAGGACGCAGTTGTCTAAAGCAGGGGTTCCCAACTTTATTTTATGCTGTAGACCAATAAACAAGAGGTCCATGGACTCCAAGTTGGGAAGCCCTGGTCAAAAGCACTGTATGGAGGCAGTCCAGTATCTGCATTGGTTATCAGTGCTGATTGTGTTCATTTACAGTCAATCAAAAGAACACAACAAATCAATTCCTCCTTCGATAATGATTAGGAACTAATATACAGCTTTATTGTACTGTAGAGGTATTGGTAGTGTTCTAATGTGTTCTGTATTTCATTTAAATACATAAATTGTTACTCAGTTAAATGGTAGTTTGTCTTTTTCATTTTAACTATTTCCATGAAGCCGTGGCTAATTGGGGCAGCCACTTAATTGGGCCAAAAATTACTGGTCCCGATAAACCAGAATGCACTGTATTTTCATCTCGTACTTAAAACAATGAGAACACTCAAGATTCATCCCACTTGGAACAGAATCTGGTAGAGTTACAAGAATGTATTAAAACAGATGAAATTCAATGCAGCCAAGTAGTGGGAGCAGAACACAATACAAACTTGCTAGTAAACTAAGTGACATGTACAAATTGAAATGGATCCACAAGAAATCCCAGACCGATAGTCAGTGTGATGTGGGCGAAAAGAATAAGCAAATCCCAAAGATTGATATGCCAGGAACTAAATAATGCTATAAAGTCAAAGTCAAAGTCAAAGTCAAAGACGTGGCTGCACGAGGACATACCCGATCAAAGTGTTTCCACAGAGGGCTTCCAGACCGTTCGAGCTGACCGGAATTGCACTGAGAGCGGTAAGCGTAAAGGAGGGGGGCTGGCGGTTCTGGTAAATAACAGATGGTGCAATCCTGGGCATATTACGATCAAGGAACGTGTTTGTAGCCTGGATATTGAACTTTTTGCTGTTGGACTCCAGCCATATTATTTGCCAAGGGAAATCTCACATGCAATTGTGGTTGTCGTGTACATCCCTCCCTCTGCCAACTCGACGTCGGCGTGTAACAGCATTTACACCGTCATAGCCAGATTACAAACCCAGCACCCAAGTGCCCTCATTACCATCTCGGGTGACTTCAACCAGGTTACCATGGCTAGAACACTGCCCAACTTCATGCAGTGTGTGAGCTGTACAACCAGAGGGGAGAGGACTCTGGATTTGATGTACGCTAATGTTAAGGAAGCATACAGCTCCTCTCCCCTCCCCCCATTGGGAAGGTCAGATCACAACCTGGTGCATCTAAAACCCTGCTACGTGCCTCTGGTGGAGAGTAAACCTGCAACCTCGAGGACAGTGAGGAAATGGTCGGAGGAGGCTTATGAGGCGCTCCGGGGTTGTTTTGAGGTGACAGACTGGCAGGCACTCTGTGAGCGACATGGAGAGGATATTGATGGGCTCACAGAGTGCATCACTGATTACATCAACTTTTTTTTAACCAATTTCCCCCGGGATCATTAAAGTATGACTATGACTATTACATGACTGATAAACTACTGCACATAATCATTGATATCTACCCTCAGTGAACACTCTATTAAGTACATTTGTATCCCTGCTTATTGATGCCAATATCTAATCAGCCAATCTTGCGGCAACAACTCAATGCACGTGGACGTAGTGGGCGCCACAGCAGCACAGCTGTTAGTGCATCGCAATTACAGCTCAGGACATTCCGGAGTTGGGAAGTTCAATTCCAGCGCTGTTCTGTAAGGAGGTTCTGTACATCCTCCTGTGGAATGTGTGGGTTTTCTCTGGTTTCCTCCCCTGCTTCAAAGACATACCAGGTAAGTTAATTGGTCGTCCCGTGGTTAGGTTAGGGTTAACTGGGTTTGCCAGGGATTGCTGGGCGGCCTAGTTCAAACGGCCAGAAGTGCTGACGCTGTGCTGTATCACTAAATAAATAGCCAAGAGGTTCAGCTGTTGTTCAGAACAAACATCAGAATGGGGAAGAAATGTGATCCAAGTGACTTTGACCATTGGTGCCAGATGGGGTGGTTTGAGTATCTCAGAATCTGTTGATCTCCTGGATTGTCACGCACAACTGTCTCTGGAGTTCACAGAGAATAGTGCAAAGCACAGTAAAAAACATCCCGTGAGTGGCAGGTCTGTGAACAAAAATGCCTTGTTAATGAAAGCAGTCAGAGGAGAATGGCCAAACTAGTTCAAGCTGACAGGAAGACGACAGTAACTGAAATAACTACGTGTTACAACAGTGGTGCGGAGAAGAGCATCTCTGAATGTACAACACGTGGAACCCTGCAGTGGATGGGCTACAGCAGCAGAAGACCACAAACATGCAGAAATACACTCAGTGTCCACTTTATTAGGAGGCTGGATTCTGTGGTTCACAGCCAATAAGTCAACACCTGCTTGTTGGCGGTGAGTAAAAAAACTACATACTGATATCTCTCAAACTTGCACCACAGAGATTATTTCCTTAAGAATTTTGCACTTATAAGGAACCAGACAGCCTCTGTTGGTGTGATCAATGTCTGAAGAAATGGCAACTAATTTCTCAGAGTCATAGAGAAATACACACAGAAACAGGCTGTTCAGCCCACTGAATCCATGCTGGCCTTCAAATATCCATTTACACTAATATTATTTTATTTTCTCCACCAGCTTCTCTAGATTACTCCACTCAGTTGCTGGAGCTTAGATCTGTACCAGCTTCTCCAACACCTGAGTGGTCCTGTGTCTATTGACTACAGAGACAACACTGACTGGATATACAATGAAACCTAACGTAATATTTGTAAGTTCCTTGTCAGGAGATTTTTTAGTCATAGAATCACACGAGAAAGGATCAGGTCCTTCGGCTCACTGTGTCTGTGCTGACCAACAACCACTCATTAGTAGTTCCATTTTATTCGCCCCTCATTTCCATCAACCCTCTCCTGCCCTCTGGATTCTACCACTCAGCCCTGCACAAAGGGCAGGTTACAGTGGGTAATTAACCTTGCAATGCACATTTCTTTGAGATGTGGGAAGAAACCACAACACACAGGCAAAAACTACATGATCACAAAGAGCATGCTGATTTCAGAAAGAGTGCTCCTGAGGTCAGAGATGAGCCCGGGTCTCTGGTGCTATGAAGCAGCAACCCTGCTGGTTGCATCACAGTGTTAAAGTATACTTAGCAAAAACTTGCTTTTCCTTGGTTTATTAATTGGATTAAGTAATCTGCCAAAGGTATCGTAGACACGGAATTTGTCAAATGTGTCAGGGATTTCTCCTCAAAAGAGTTTAATACAAAATATATTGGGAAACAGGATCATTGACATTTGGTCAAGAGTAACGAGGCAACATTAATAAGAGATCTTGCTGATAAAGATCTCCTGGATTCCATATGCAGTTTGAGGATGAACACCACAGAACTAAAACTACTGTCTTCAACTTAAACAAGGCTAATTTACCAATTAAAAATGGGAAAATAAGATAAGGGACAGATCAGAAGATGAATATTGACAAGACATTCAAACAACTTGACCAGTAGGCATTTATCTCAAGTAGAAAATGGGATTCCATGAGAGAGATGTGCTATCTGTGGTTTTAATACAGTTGAAGGACAACATTAACCATGAGAAAGTCTGCAGATACTGGAGAGACAGAGCAACACACATAAAATGCTGGAAGAACTCGCAGGTCAGGCAGTATCTATGGAAGTAAATAAACAGTCAACGTTTTGGGCCAAGACCCTTCAACAGGACTCACCAATATTAACCAAGGGCATACAAAGTGACAGTGTTGGTGGTAGGCCAGAGGACTAGGAAGGTTTTAGGATCCAGCGAAAAAAAAGTCTACTAAACAGCTCATAAGAAGATAGAAAATTAGTTTTGAGAGAAAACCTTCATGTAATATCAAAACAAGTAATATGTTTATATGGATGAATAAATTGGAAGACAGCTAAGGTACTGTAGGAATGAAACCTCTAGAGAACATGGCTGACAAACTGTAATGGGAAATGAAGAAATGACAGATAGCTTTAAATCAAGTTTCACCATGGACGACACTGCAGATATCCCTAAGATAACATGGGGCAAATTTCATAACAGGGAGAAATGTAAAAATCACAATCACTATGGATAAAGTATTAGTGAAACTCATAGGGCTAAAGGTTGACAGATCACCAGGACTGGGTGGCCTGCACCTAAGGTTCTAAAGAAAATGGCTGCAGAGGAGACAGTGGACACACTGGTTGTAAAATTTCAGAACTTGTTAAATTCCGGAGGATACCAGAGGATTTGAAGGTAGCAAATGTGGCCAGGAGGCATACAGGAGTGAGATTGATTGTCTGGTTGAGTGGTGTCACAATAACAACCTCACACTCAATGAAAACAGACTAAGGAGTGATCGTGGACTTCAGGAAGGGGGAGTTGGGAGAACACACACCAGTCCTTACTGACTGGTCAGTGATCGAAAGGGAGAACAGCTTCAAGTTCTTGGGCGTTCCCACCTCAGAGGATCTACCAATACACTGATGCAATCACAAAGCAGAGCAGCAGCTCTACTTCATTAGGAACTTGAGGAGATTTGGTTGGTCACCAAAGACTCAGTGGAGAGCATTCTGATTGTCACATCACTGCCTGGTATGGACTCCAATGTCTTGGATCTGAAGAGGCTAAAGAGGATTGTAGACTCAGGCAGCTCCATTGTGTGCATGATCCTCCCCACCACTAAGGACCATTAACTGGCTTTGTCTGAAGACGGCAGCATCCATCATTGGGACCCTTGTGATCCAGGACACGCCCTGTTCTCGTACTACCATCGGGAAGGAGGTTCAGGAGCCACAAGACTAAGTGGTCCATGAACCCATGAATATTACTTCATTATTCCTCTTTTTTGCATTTCTTTTTAGGTAAATTTATGTCTGCACTACAGTGCTGCAGCGAGAGAACACATTTCACGTTATATGAGACAGGGACAATAATCAGTTATCCCAGGAGGCTCTAGAAGGACACTCAGCTAGCTAGCAAGAGAAAGACAGAGGGAGACAGAGAGAGAGAGAAATACAGAGCAGGAAGGGGAGAGAGAGGAGGAGGGAGGGAGAGAGGGAGGGAGGGAGGGAGGGAGAGGGAGAGGGAGGGACAAAGACACATTTGGCATCCTGGGTGTGCGCCATAAGAGGTCATTCGAAATCGCCCGAGCTAAACGACTCATCATATACAGCTACCTACCCCAGTGGTTTATGGCCACAAGCACTGAATCACCTGATCAAGTTACAGCCACAGTAACACCTCTGAGACCTCAACTAAAATATAGGTAAAAAACCTCAATTTATGAAGCCTCCCTGGGGGTTATGATGCAGCAGCAGGTTCCAGCTGATCAGAGCCAAAGAATGAGGTAAGTCATTTACACTGCAAAGGAAGATCAGAGAACTGGCATGGTAAGTGGAAGAAAGTATGAATGAGAATTTAAATCACAAGTCTCGGTGGGAGCAGAAGAAGAGTTAATGTTTTGCACATGAGTCAGCTTCAGACACAAGCTGGGAGAGAGTGTTTGGAGAAAACCAACTGTCAGTGTCAAAACAAAGGGAATAGTGGAGAACAACAAAAAATGGAGATTAAGTGAATTGATTTGTGAAAAACGGTACAAGTCCTCTGCGGGAATGATCAGGCCTCTGCAACTGGATCTCTGACTTCCTCATTGGGAGAGCACAATCAGTACAGATAAGAAATAACATTTCCTCCTCACTGACAATCAACACAGGCACACCTCATGAATGCCTGCTTAGCCTGCTGCTCCACTTTCTACACACCCACGACTGTGTGGCTAGACACAGCTCAAACATCATCTCCAAATTTGCCATTGACACATGGTTCCCAGATGGTGATGAGGAGACGTCCAGGAGTGAGACAGATCGGATGTCGGAGTGGTGTCACAACAATAACATTGCATTCAATGTCAGTAAGACCAAGGAATTGACTGTGGGCTTCAGGAAGGGGAAGTCGAGGTTACCAGTCCTCATTGAGGGGTCAGAAGTGGAAAGGGTGAGCAGTTGCAAGTTTTTGGGTGTTAGCCTCACTGACCCAACATATCGATGCAATTATGGGGAAGGCACGCTAGCGGCTGTGTTTCATTCAGGGATTTGAGGACACCAAAGACTCTAGCAAATTTCTACATGCGTACCCTGGAGATCATTCTGATTGGTTGCATTTCTGTGCACACGTGGACAGGATCAGGAAAAAAAAACAGAGGGTTGCAAACTCAGCCAACTCCATCACGGGCACCAGCCACCCCAATATTGAAAAAGGCAGCATCATCATTAAGGACCCATATCATAAGACCATAAGACAAAGGAGCAGAAGTAGGCCATTCAGCCCATCGAGTCTGCTCCGCCATTTTATCATGAGCTGATCCATTTTCTCCTATTTAGTCCCACTCCCCTGCCTTCTCACCATAACCTTTGATGCCCTGGCTACTCAGATACCTATCAATCTCTGCCTTAAATACACCCAATGACTTGGCCTCCACTGCTGCCCGTGGCAACAAATTCCATAGATTCACCACCCTCTGACTAAAAAAATTTCTTTGCATTTCTGTTCTGAAAAGGCACCCTTCAATCCTTAAGTCATGCCCTCTCGTACTAGATTTCCCCATCATCCACACTTTGCCACATCCACTCTGTCCTTGCCTTTTAACATTCAAAATGTTTCTAAGAGGTCTCCCCTCATTCTTCTAAACTCCAAGGAATACAGTCCAAGAGTGGACAAACGTTCCTCATATGTTAACCCTCTCATTCCTGGGATCATTCTAGTGAATCTTCTCTGTCATCCAGGGCATGCTCTCCTCTTATAACTACCATCAGAGAGGAGGTACAGGAGCTTAAAGACACGCACTCAGCATTTTAGGAACAGCTCCTTCCCCTCCGACATTAAATTCCTGAACAGACAATGAACCCGTGAACACTACCTCCCTACTTTTGTGTCCATTTTGCACTACTTAGTTAATATATATATTAAGTATTACCTCAGTATGTGCCAACCATTTGTGGCTTCAATTTGAGGAAATTTTTGGTTCATATATGACATATAGCCCCTGCTCTGCTCACTTCACACTTCTGACTGAGGTGAGGTACAGGTCCATATTGAAGTTTTCTGATGACACCACTGTTGGCTGAATCAAAGGTGGTGAGGAATCGGGATATAGGAGAGCGATTGAAAAATCCAGTTGGGTGGTGCCACAGCAACAACCTCTCACTTAAAGTCAGCCAAACCGAATACCTGATTATTGATTACAGGAGGAGGAAATCAGGGAACAATGAGCCAGTGCTCAAAAGGGAATCAGAGACGAAGAGGGTCAGTAACTTTAAATTCCCACGCATTATCATATCAGAGGATTTGTCCTGGGACCGGCCATTTCAAAGAAAGTATGGCAGCACCTCTTCTTTTTTAGAAGTTTGCACCAATTTGGCATATCGTCCAAAACTTTGACAAACTTCTATAGATTCACAGTGGAGAGTATCCTGACTGGTTGCATCATGGCCTGGTATGCAAATGCAAGGACCCAAGAATGGAAAAGCCTACAAGAAGTAGTGGTGAAAACTGCCCAGCGGATTATCGGCACCCAATTGCCCACCATTGAGAACATTTACCATAAACGCTGCCTGGGCAGGGTGAAAAGCATTATCAAGGATGTATCTCACCCTAACCATGGACTTTTTACTCTCCTCTCATCCGGTATGCACTACAGGAGCCTCCGCTCTCGCACCAGCAGTCTCAGGAAGAGCTTCTTCCCTGAGACTGCTGAACCTCTCATCACAGCACTAAGCAGTATTGCACCCATCTCACTACTTTTATATTGTAGCACTTACTTTTTATTCACAGTTATTTTGTAAATAGCACTATTCTTTGCATTTCTGGTTAGATGCTAACTGCATTTCATTGGCTTTGTATCTGTACTCGCCACAATGACAATAAAGTTGAATCTAATCTAATCTAATCTAATCTAAATGCTCTCTTCTCTTCTCACTGCTACCATCAGGAAGGAGGTCCCACACCACCAGGTTCAGGAACAAATAATCCCCTTCCACCATCAGGCTCCTGAACTAGCGTGGACAACTTCCCTCACCACAACACTGAACTGATCTCTGAATGCAACCTACAGACTCACTTTCAATGACATGTTCATTTATTGATTGATTGATTGTATTTACACCATTTGTCATTTGTCTCCATTTGCAGACTGGCTGCTTTCAGATTGCAAACAAGAGAAAATCTGCAGGTGCTGGAAATCTGAGCAACACACACAAAATGCTGGAGGAACTCAGCAAGCCAGGTGGCAACGATGGAAAAAAGTACAGTCGACGTTTCAGGCCGAGACCCTTCATCAGGACTGGAGAAAAAAAGCTGAGGAGTCAGAGTTAGAAGGTGGGAGGAGGGGAGGAAGAAACACAAGGTGATAAGTGAAATGGGGGGGGGGGAAGAGGTGAAGAAAAGAGCTGGGAAGTTGATTAGTGAAAGAGATACAGGGCTGGCCATCACCTCCCTCTGATGCTCCTCCCCCTTTACTTTCTTCCATGGACTTCTGTTCTCTCCTATCAGATTCCCCCTTCTCCAGCCCTGTATCTTTATGCATGATCAATACCTTCCCATGGCGAAGAAGGCTTGTGGAATGCTTGCTTTTATTGGTCAAGGCATTGAGTTCAAAAGTCAGGAGGTAATGTTGCAACTTTGTAAAACTCTGGTTAAGCCACATCTGCGTACAATACTGGATACCCCACTATAGGGAGGATGTTGAGGCTTTGGAGAGGGTGCAGAAGAGGTTTACCAGGAGGCTGCCTGGTTTAGAGGGCATGCGCTATCATGAGAAGCTGGACAAACTTGGGTTGTTTTCTCTAGAGCGTCGGGAGCTGAGGGGAGATCTGATAGAGGTTTACAAGATTATGAGAGGCACAGATCAAGTGGACAGAGTATCTGTTTCCCAGCGTTGAAATCTCTAGTACCAGGGAGCATGCAATGAATGTTCAAGGGGGATGTGAGGGGAAGTTTTTTACCCAGAGAGTGGTGGATGCCTGGTATGGTGACAGAGGAAAATACATTAGAGGGGTTTGGATAGGCACATGGATGTGAGGAAGATGGAGGGATATGGGCGTGGTGTATATAGGACGGATTAGTGTTTGGGTGTTGTGTTTTTGATTTGCTTTTTAGCTGGTTCAGCACAACATTGTGGGTCGAATTGCCTGTTCCTGTGCTCTACTGTTCCATGTTCATTCAAGTCTAAAGGCTTAAATTAAGCATTTCTGTGAATTTTATACGACTATTCTAAGATGCCTTGTGAACGGAAGAGCAAGTCATCTATTGAAATCTAAAATGTGAATGACCTGTGATTTTATATTTATGCATGAAGCGTGCCAACTTATTAGGAGAGGGAGGGAGGGAGAGGGAAGAGAGAAAGAGAAGAGAGGAAGAGAGGGAGGGAGGGAGGGAGGGAGAGAGGGGGACAGAGAGAATGAACGAGAAACAGCTTTATTTTCACTGATTTATAAGATGTGAAATTTGTTGCATTGCTGCAGCTGTACAGTACAAAGAAATAAAATTACTGTAAATTACAAAATAACTGAACAGTGCAAAAAGAAAGGAGTAATAAGGGAATGTTAGTGGGCAGATGCACAATTTAAAACTCTAACGGCAGAGGCGAAAAAGCTGTTTCTGAATTGCTGAGTGTCGGTCTGTGAATTTATAGAAGGTATTTGAGCTGTGCTTAACCACACAGCGATGAGTGTAGAGAGAGTGTGCGAATGAAAAGCTGTTTGATAAATATCTTAGGAGGCTTTATCTCTGTGTGAATGTATGAGGGTTTGTCCCTCTACGTACTCCCACATACTTTGTTAAAAAGTTTTTAACTGTAGAAGTTAATTGTTTATTCTAAATTTTAAAAGTGCAAGTGTGGATTTTGTTTTATCTTACCCCCGTTTAAATGCCTGTTATTTTATTTCTTTCTTTGGGAATTGATAGAAGAGACCCAGATTTCATAGTGGCCACATAGAATTTGGGCTAACACCCAATGGTTCTATTTAATATCAGAGAATATATGGAGTATACAACCTGAAATTCTTACTCTCTGCAGACACCCATGAAAACAGAACAGAATCCCAAAGAATAAATGACAGAGAAATGTTAGAACCCCAGCATTAGGTCTAAGAAAATATGAATGTTTCTATCTGGATATGAGAGAGAAATTGGCATTTCAGGAAATTGGTGATCAGTGTATACTTAAATACCAAGGACACCGGGCCGTGAGTGCCGAGACACCCGTCCGAGGTCAAGCCGACACCGGGTCGTGAGTGCTGAGACTCCCGTCCGAGGCCGCCGAACTGACACTGGACCTATTATACAGGTATAAGGCGAGGCGGCGGCGGGCGGAGGGGGCGAGGTCCGAGGCCTGGAGCTGGCCTGCCGCTCGTCGCGACCGCCGCCGCCTGCCCCCGCCACCTGGTACGACCAGCGCGGCAGCGAGCTGCGAGCCCACTTCCATAGGCCAGTAACCATGGTGATCATCCCAACGGCGGAGTAGGAGGAAGAGGAGACATCTCCCAACGGCTGCAAAGGCGGATGAGGATGCCCAACAATGGGTAGGGAGGCTTGCGAGCACGCCGCAAGAACTGCCGTAGACCCACAACACTCAGGGCTTGTCTACCTAGCGTGTGAAGCCTGGATTCAGTGGACTGCGCGGAAGAAACCATCACTGGTTCAATGGGCAGAAAGGCGATTCTCAGCAATGCGTGGTGGAGCGCTAAGGGCACAGTGAGACACACAGAACACTGCTGGCCATCCACTGCATCCTGACCTATCTCCAGCTGTCTCGACTATGTCTTGCCACTGGGTCCAGATAGGCCGGGACGAGAGAGTGAGGCTGACGACCTGCGCAACTCTCCCTCACTTTAATCCAAGTCAAGCACAAGTCATGACTTCAAACCCAACGCGGAAGAAAGTGCTGGTGCTCAACCTTGGCACATGGAACGTGAGAACTCTGCGAGATAACATCAAGGCAGACAGACCAGAGAGAAGAACTGCACTGGTTGCAAAAGAGCTAGCTCGCTACAACGTGGACATAGCAGCTCTCAGCGAAACGCGCCTAGCAGACAAGGGCCAGCTGACAGAACGTAGTGGTGGATACACGTTCTTCTGGAGCAGTCGCAGCAGCACTGAACGACGAGAAGCAGGCGTGGGATTTGCCATCAATTCTAACCTCGCCCGTAAACTCACCAAGAACCCAGAGAGCATCAACGACCGCCTGATGACACTTCGGCTCCCACTTGCAAACAAGAAGAGTGCTTCGCTGATTAGTGCCTACGCTCCCACCATGACCAACCCAGATGACATTAGAGACAAGTTCTATGAAGAACTCGACGCCCTCATCTCAGCAATCCCACAGTCAGAGAAGCTCATCGTTCTCGGGGACTTCAATGCCAGAGTAGGGACAGACCACCAAACCTGGGAAGGGATCATTGGAAGACACGGCACTGGCAAGTGTAACAACAACGGCCTTCTGCTCCTCAAGACATGTGCGATACACGACTTTGTCATCACCAACACCCTGTTCCGCTTACCCACCCGTGAGAAGACGTCATGGATGCACCCACGCTCGAAGCACTGGCATCTGATTGACTACATCATCACCAGGAAGAGGGACAGGATGGATATCAGAGTGACGAGAGCCATGTGTGGTGCCGACTGCTGGACCGACCACCGCCTCATTGTGTCCAAGTTCAGGCTTCACGTTCTGCCCATGAGAAGACCCCAAGGGCAGAAGACTGCAAAGAGGCTGAATGTCTCCAAGCTGAAAAGCAGCAGGGTTACAGAAGAATTCGTCGATGACCTTGAAGGCAGACTGCCAGACACACCACAGGAAGACGGGACCAGCATTGAGGAACAGTGGACGGCCTTCAGAGACACTGTCTACACTACCGCCCTCGAACATCTCGGACCAGCAACCCGAAGAAACCAAGACTGGTTCGATGAGAATGATGAAGAAATACAGGCACTACTAATGGAGAAACATCAACATTACAGAGCGTATCAGAACGACCCCACGTCGCTAGCCAAGAAAGATGCCTTTACCAACGCAAGAAGAAAGGTGCAGAAAAAACTTTGCTAGATGCAGGACAGCTGGTTCAGCAAGAAGGCCGATGAAATCCAGGGCTATGCAGACAGCCACGACATAAAGCGCTTCTACGATGCGCTTAAGGCTGTATACAGACCCCAGTCCTCCGGCTCCTCACCCCTCCTCAACGCAGATGAGACGCAGCTGCTGACAGAGAAGAAGCAGACTCTGGATCGGTGAGCCCTTTAACAACATCCTTAATCGCCCTGCCGACATCAACGACGAGGCCATTGTCCGCCTGCCCCAGGTAGAGATCAACAAGAACCTCGACACCCTCCCCACAGTAGATGAAGACAGGAAGGCAGTGAAGCAACTCTCCTGTGGCAAAGCGCCAGGATCCGATGCAATCCCTGCTGAGGTATACAAAGCAGGAGGCCCTGTCATGATGCAAAAGCTGACTGTACTCTTCCAGTCCATGTGGAAAAAGGGACAGGTCCCGCAACAGCTGAAAGATGCCAGCATAGTCCACATCTACAAGAGGAAAGGCAACCGCCAGTCTTGCGACAACCATCGAGGCATCTCCCTCTTGTCCATTGCAGGGAAGATTCTGGCCCGCGTCCTGCTCAACCGCCTTCTCCAACATCTTGAGCAAGGTCTGCTCCCAGAAAGCCAGTGCGGATTCCGTGCTGAACTTTGGACCGCGGACATGATTTTTGCTGCGCGCCAACTCCAGGAAAAATGTCAGGAGCAACACAGCGACCTCTTCGTGACCTTTGTTGATCTAACCAAGGTTTTCGATACGGTCAGCAGAGAAGGCTTGTGGAAGATCATGGAGAAGTTTGGCCGCCCCAGCAAGTTCATCACAATCGTCCGGCAGTTCCACGATGGTATGATGGTGAAAGTTCTGGATGATGGCGACGAGTCGGAGGCCTTCCCGGTGACAAATGGCATCAAACAAGGCTGTGTTCTTGCCCCGACTCTGTTCAGTATGGTATTCTCTGCCATGCTGACAGATGCCTTCCGTAACTACGAAGAAGGTACAGGACTGACAGCAGGTTGTTCAACCTTAGGCGCCTGCAGGCAGTTACAAAGATGCAAGAGGCTGTCATCAGAGACTTGTTGTTTGCTGATGACTGTGCACTCAACGCCAGCACAGAGCAGAAGATGCAGCATGAAATGGACTGCTTCTCACAAGCCTGCGACAACTTCGATCTCACTATCAGCACCAAAAAGACCAAAGTTATGTACCAGCCTGCCCCAGGAAAGCCATACCAGGAGGCGCGCATCACGGTGAAGGGCCAGAACCTCCAGGCAGTCGACAACTTCACCTACCTGGGCAGCATACTCTCTCGCGCAGTGAACATAGACGCTGAGGTCAACAACAGGATTGCCAAAGCCAGCGCCGCCTTTGGGAGACTCCGTGAGAACATCTGGGAGCGGAGAGGACTCAGCCTTACCACCAAGCTGAAGGTCTACTGTGCAGTGGTCCTTACCACCCTCCTTTACGCCAGCGAGACCTGGACTGTCTACAGCAGACACGCCAAACAGCTCAACCACTTTCACCTGAGCTGTCTCCGCAGACTCCTCCACATCAGGTGGCAGGACAAAGTCCCCAACACGGAAATCCTGGAACGAGCTGGGCTCTGCAGCGTCTACACCCTCCTGCTGAAAGCCCAAGCCAGGTGGGCTGGACATGTGGTCAGAATGCCAGACAGCCGATTGCCTAAGCAGCTGCTGTACGGAGAAATGTGTCAGGGCAAGCGCTCAGTCGGGGGGCAGAAGAAACGTTGCAAAGACTGCCTTAAAGCGTCCCTCAAAGGCCTGAGTGTCGACATCAACACGTGGGAGACGCTTGCCCTCGACCGTCCAGCTTGGCGCAGCAAGATCACCACAGGAACCCGTGCAGCTGAAGTCAGGCGCATCATCGAGGCGCAACGAAAGCGTGCTGTGTGCAAGGCCCGAGCAGCATCCACTGCCACGACAGCACCCACCCACTTGTGTCCCACATGTGGGCGAGCCTTCAGGGCCCAGAATGGCCTCATCAGTCACCTCCGGACCCACAGCCACCAATCTCCCATTTGACTTTGAAGCCATGGTCATCTTCGACTACGAAGGACGAACAACAAATACCAAGTGAAATGGATATTTTGGGGAGTAATCTTAAAAGCTGTTTTTGTAAACAAAAATGTTTTTCTCCCCAGAAGGTAAAAGATGCTGCTCAAGACTCTTTGGCATACTGATCTTGAGATCTAGAGTTCCTTTGGAAAACGTGTTTTTCATACAATCAAAGTATTGTAAAATGCAAATAAGAGTTTAGTTTCAATTACGGACTGGGCTGAACAGTGGTGTTGAAGGACAGAGGGGCAGAGGTGAGGGAGCCCACTCTTACCACCTGCTGGTGATCTTACAGGAAGTCCAGGATCCAGCTACACAAGGCAGGGTGAAGGCTGTGGCATTCACGTTGAGAATTATGAGGGAGAGCTGATCACAGATTTAACCCTTTGTTTACCTAGCAACAGGCGTGCACAAACTACTGAGCCAGGCTTCCTGGCTTATGTTGTGACTCACCCCAATGATTTCCCATCACCACTCTGGTGCTGTGTACTGGTGTAACGGTCCTGCTGACTTTCTACCCCTTTGAGAGACCAGGGGTTTTATCACTGTTGATATAAAATCCCGTACCTCATCCTTCCTGTAATGAACTACATTTTCCATGATGCTCACGGAGTTTTAACATCAAGTTGTTGTGAGTTCGCTAAACAGTTGAGGCTGTTCGCACAAGATTTAACACAGATAAGTTACAACACCAATTTTGGATACCCAAATTGTAATTCATAGAGGTTTACCACACGTTATTGATTACGACATCGATACTAAATTTACAGGCACTTTGGCTTTGTTTGGTATTAATCTGAACTTGATAGACCTTGAAATTCTTCAAGGTCGTGAATTCGCTCAGCCAGCAAAGGATGCAGCTGGTCACAGAACAGCAGTTCACCTTTTATTGGAAACTATCTCAGTAGTACATAACTTGGCTCATATTCAAGTGGGTTCGTAAAAGCAGACTGGTGAGGTTCATCTTCATGAAAAGGTTACGCCAGTGGGTATGATATTGGACAACAAATCATGCTCCAACTGTTCACCACATGTACTTTCCTTCCTCTCAGACACTGGGGACCATATTTTATTATTGATAAAGTTCGTCCTTCTATATACAAACTTACACCAGACACAGGAAAGACTGGGAACATGTAAACAGTCGAAAAGCTTTCAGCTCTCAGCACATTTATCTTCAGGGGCCAGTCCTCCTTAATGCCCTGACAAACCTGTGCTTTACTCAGAGACAAAGTCGACAAGTGATTGTTGGCACCTGCAGTATTACTGTGGGTGTCAGGCCAGGCAACTCTCTGCATTTGTTCAGTTTCAGAAGTGATATATGCCTTGTTCTACTTTGTCCTATTCCTTTCTTTTCCAACTTTGCTTTTGGAATAAATCTTATTCCACAAATTGCTATTATTATTGCTGTTGTACTTAGTTCATTACTCCAGGAGAAGTGCTGGGAACTGCCGACGGTAATGTGATTGACACCTGATCTGTATTAGTGACAGAGAGTAGAGTTGTGCTGACACACTGCTAACTGTGCTGACCCTGAGCACAAAACAAGCGAGTTCTCGGAACTCACATCCTGTGAAAGGAACAATCTGAATAATCAAAAGCACAAACTTGCTTTTCTTTTCATTAAAGAAGGAATAGTGTGGGAATTGTAGGATATTGTCAGCAGGGATTCAAAGGAGTTCGAGAAGCATGTATGTGTATGGATAAGGACTGGAATTACTGCCATATAAACAACGAAGCAATATCTGGAAGATTTGCAAATAAAGGTGTCTTATGAGATAACCAGAGTACTGCTAAAATAAGGAGGCTGTCATTTAAAACTGGGGTACACAGAATGTTTTCTCTCAGACAGTAGTGAGTTTCTGAGAATTCTCTACCCCCACACATTATATGTCAATGATTTAGATGACGGAATTAATGGATTTGAGACCAAGTTTGCAAGATGATGTGAAGATAAGCGGAGGGGCAGTTAATGTTGAGGAAGGAGAGCGGTTATAGAAGAACTTAGACAGATTAGAAGAATGGGCAAAGAAGTGGTAGATGGAATACAGTGTTGGGAAGTGTATGGTCATGCATTTTGGTAGGAGAAATCACAGTGTAGACTGTTTTCTAAATGGAGAGAAAATTCAACAATCTGAGGTGTAAAAAGACTTGGGAGTCCTCTTGCAGGATTCCTGAAAGGTTAACTTGCAGGTTGAGTTGGTGAGGAGGGCAAATGAAATGTCAGCATTCACTTTGAGAGGAATGGAATAGAACAGCAAGGATGTAACGTTGAGACTTTATGAAGCACTGGTGAAGCCTCACTTGGAGTACTGTGTACAGTTTCGGGTCCTTTACCTAAGAAAGGATGTGCTGACATTGGAGAGGGTCCAAATGAGGTTCATGAAAATGATTCTGGGGTTGAAATGATAAGTTTGAGGAGCATTTGAAGGCTCTGGGCCTGTATTCACTTGAACTAAGAAGAATGAGGGAGGATCTTATATACTGGAAACCCATTGAAAGTTGAAAGGCCTCAATAGAGTGAATGTGGAGAGGATGTTTCCTTTGGTCAGAGAGTCAAAGACCAGAGGACACAGCCTCAGATAGAGGGACGTCCATTTAGAATGGAGATGAGGAGGGATGTCTTTATCCAGAGAGTGGAGAATCTGTGGAATTTGTTGCCACAGGTGGCTGTGGAGGCCAAGTCATTGGGTATATTTAAGGCATAGGTTCTTGACTAGTCAGGGTATGAAAGGTTACAGGGAGAAGATCAGCCATGATGAAAGAGTGGAGCAGACTCGATGGGCCAAACAGCTTAATTCAGCTCCTATATTTTATGTTGTTATGGTCATGATACAGGCCAACTTATCAGATTACATTTAAGGTGGAGTTAGCAGAAGACTACGTAAGGAATTGGAGATTTTAACCATTAAAACAGATCACATCGTTATCTCATTACTAAATACAGAGGTATGGTTGTGTGCAATTTGGCTCCTACATGATAACATTGACTGTACTTATGGGCTGGGCCGAGACAGGTTTGTGACAGGCTAGATACAAGCTGAACTAGTCACAGAGAAGGCAGAATTTGCAACATTTCTGCAGTGAACGAGAGACTCAACTGTAGTGCCTCTGAGATGAGAAACAGCGGCTGTTTCACATTCTTCTTAATTTCCACAGTAAACATCTGCTTTCCATCAAGGGGAAAGCTTTAAATTCATTGTGTTTCAGGACCTGGACACCGTTTGTAAGGTCAGCATTTATCGCTTCGTCCTAATTATCCACTTGCGGAGGGTTCGGAGCAGTAAGGAGACCAGCACTGGCAAGGACTGCAGACTTCCTTTCCCCTTTCCCCCTCACCTCTCGCAACCAGTCAGCAGTTCTGTTAAGTTAATTTGCACAGTCCAGTTTGAACTCGACCCCCTGCATTATGAGTCCAGTCATTAGTGTCAACCAGTGTACCCCTGCGCTCACCCACATGGGGATATCTGGAGGACGAGGACGATGGAAGAAGGTTACAGTTTAATTACTTCTGTTTACTGAGACTACTGATTACTTTAAATGCTTTTTTTGTTTTATTTCTAAACTATTAGTGCATTTTAAATGGCTTTGAATGTTTGAAGGAATATTAGTTTTTACAGTTGATATATTATGGGTTATGGCTGCCAAGAGGGAAAGCGTTTCTCTGCAGTGCTCGGGGGCAATACTTATTCTGCTTTTCATATGAGTCACAGACTCCTGCAGAAAATGCTGATTCTCTTTGTTGGTCAGGTCCCGAATACTCGTGGTCAGCAATTTGAGCTTCACGTGACCACACTGTGCATGTCCAAGCCAGTGAGGATTTACAGGGGCGTGTCCAGTCTGAGAAGCCTCCTCCATGTCAGGTGTTACTTGCTGCCCTGTCCACCTCTGCGTCTCAGCCAGCTGCTCTTAACCTCAGGGAGCAGCTCCTTTATCTTCTATTTCTTCTTTTTCCACTGGTTTTCTTCTCCCTTATCCCTCAAGTAACAGGAACAAGGTTTGCGGGGCCTCCCAGGACCTCATCAATGGATATTTCACCTTGGAGTGAGTTCAGCTGGTGATCGGGACCATCAGAGTGAAGACTAGTCTCAGCAATACTTGTGCTGTTTCAGGATGCCCCACTAACTCAGCTGATATCCCATTGTGTCCTACCGGGGGCCACATCAGTACAGTGATCTGATCCACAATAAATTTCTGAGTGACCTTTCTTCCTCCTGCTGCCTGCCTTTCTCTCTCTCAAAGGTATCAAAGTCAACTCTATTTGGCTGGTCAGCCCCTTCAAGCTCTTTCTATAACTTGGTAGCGGTAGGGTCAGTGTTCCAGCAATGAGCAGCAACCTGGGGAAGATCCAGGTGAGTGCTGTGCTGGGGTGGACATCCACTGTCAGTGCAGACTCTGGATAATCTTCGTGGGGTTGGATCCCCTAATATCCTCTGCCCAACGATTTCAATTGGAATTGAATTGTCACATGTCACGTGTACTGGGACATCGTGGAAAGCTTGTCTGGCATACACAACGGAGCATTACACTGTGCATTGAGGTAGAACAAGATAAAACAATAATAGTGTAACGGCCACAGAGAAAGTGCAGTGCAAGTAAACAATAAGGTGCAAGATTATAACAAGGTGTATTCTGAGGCCAAGAGCTCGACACATCATACTAAGTATCATTTAATAGTCCTGTAATGGCAGGATAGAAGCCGTCCTTGTGCCTGGTGGTCGATGCTTTCAGGCTTTTGTATCTTCTCACACCTCAGCTCCATTCTCTCCCCCCTCAGTTCAGTCCCTTTCCACCTACATCCACGACACTTCTCATGCCCTCGATTTCCTCAGTAATTTTCAATTCCCTGCCCCTGACCACCTCAATTTCACCATGGATGCCCAATGCCTATACACTTCTATCACCCATTAAGAAGGTCTTAAAGCTCTCCACATTTTTCTCAATAAAAGAATCAACCAGTTCCCCTCCTCCAGTGCCACCCTCCTCTGTCAGATAGAACTGGTCCTTCAGCTCTTCCCACTTTCTCCAGACTCAGGAGGTAGCCACAGGCCCAGATATGCCTGCCTCTTCACTGGTCAAGTAGAATAGTCCACATTCCAAGCCTGCCCCAGTAACGCCCTCCAGCTCTTCCTCCGCTAGATCGCCAACTGCTTTGGTGCAGCTTCCCCCACACATGCTGGGCTCTTCAATTTCATCAACTTTGCCTCTTTCAGCTTTTGGTGATTGGAGCGGAGGTGCTTAACGAAGTACTTCACCAATTTACGGCAGGTCTCACCAATGTAGAGGAGGCCACATTGGATGCACTGGACCCAGCAGATGACCCCAGCAGGTTCACAAGTGAAGTGTTGCCTCATCTGGAAGCACTGTTTGGGGCCCTGAATGGAAGTGAGGGAGGAGTTGACTGAGCAGGTGTAGCATATGTGCTGGGAGGGAGATTAGTGGGGAGGGATGAAAGGAGTCACAGAGGAAGCAATCCCCGTGGAGAGCCAGGGGTGGGGGAGAGGTTTGGGGGAAGAGAGAGAGATAATGATATGTTTGGTGGTAGAATCCCTTTGGAGATGGTGGACATTGCAGAAGATGACGTGTTGGATGCGGAGGCTCATGGGCTGCTGGGTGAGGGGAAGAAATGCTTTATCACTGTTAAGGTGGTGAGAAAATGGGGTGAGCATGGATATTTGGGAAATGGAGGAGATGGGAGATACAGGTGAGGGCAGTATCTAAGGTGGACTTTATAGAATTTATTTACATGTGCCTAAGACTTTTACATAGCACTATGTATTATACACACACACACACACACACACACACACACACACATACACACACACACACACATTGAGATGCATTCTTTATTAAACTGGAGTTTATAGCTAAGCAGGAATATTTGAAGAACATTGTAAATAGATTGCTTAATTAGGCGTTCTTTGTTATTTACATAATTTCATTACAGGTTATATGTAAAAGTATGTGACTGCCTTACATCATCACACCATCACCTCATAAGTGCACATCTCACTAAAGTTAAGAACCTAAGAAGACACGTTGGAGCAGCAACACCTCATATACCGTCTCGGTAGTCTCCAGCCCTTTGGTATGAACATAGAATTCTCCAACTTCTGGTAATTCCCTCCCCCTCCCTTCCTCCATCCCTATGTCACTCTGTCCCCTCCCCCAGCTGCCTACCACCTCCCTCATGGTCCCGCCTCCTTCTACTACCCATTGTGTTTTCCCCGATTCTTTCTTCACCTTTCCTGCCTATCACCTCCCTGCTTCCCTCCCCCACCTCTTTATCTTTCCCCTCACTGGTTTTTCACCTGGAACCTACCAGCCTTCTCCTTCCCACCCTCCCCCCCCCCCACCTTCTTTATAGGGCCTCTGCCCCTTCCCTCTTCAGTCCTGACAAAGGGTTCCGGCCCGAAACATCGACTCATCGTTTCCACGGATGCTGCCCGACCTGCTGAGTTCCTCCAGCGTGTTGTGAGTGTTGCTTTGACCACAGCATCTGCAGATTATTTTGTGTTTAAGACACGTTTATCCCTGGCTCCCTGTCATTTTCTTTTGACTAGTTTTTGGAGCTACAAAACATACCGATAGTCAACTGGAGATTTCAGATCACCCTTGCAGAATGGACAGAGGTGTTCTTCAATCAGCATTTGTTTTCTCCAGTCTGAGAACCAAATACAGCATACTAGGTTGTAAGCACAGGTGAATAGATGCCTTGCCTGGAGGGAATATGTGTCAGTGGAAGGTGGGAAAGAAAGGAGGTAAAAAGGCAGGTGGGGAAAATAAACTTCCCAGGCTAATCCCACCTTCCATTTCTGGGTTTGTCACCCTGCGAGTCATGGCTCTTCAAGGATACATGCAGATACTGTTTAAATATAAGGAGGGTCTTTGGGCAGTGAGTTTCAGACCATCACTTTCTGGAAGGTAGGAATTACTTTCATCTTTCGTCTTGCCTTTTAATGACTGTTTTGTGATCCCTCTGCTAAGGTGAATAGTTCTCTCTATTCTGGCACTCACAGTTTTCTACATTTCAGTTGTCTCTCATCAGCCTCCTCTGTTCTAAAGACTCCACCCTATTCCATCCTTCTTCAAAGCTACAAATTTCCTTTCCTGTAGCACCTCTTTGTAGCAGCCCCGCCAACCGCACCGCACCCCTCCTGCAATGCAGTGACCAGAACTGCACACAGTATGAAGCTGTGGCCGACAAACTTTGCACACAGATCCTGCACTACATTCAGCTCTTGTAACCTATGCCTTGAAGCAAATAAGGAAAGCACCCCGCAAGCTTTTTAATTTATTTTATTTATCTGTTCTTTTCCATTTCAGGATCTGTGGACATTAAGGTTCATCTGTTGCTACACTTTTACTCAATGTCGCCCCATCTTTTTGAGATTACCTGACCTTATTACTCCTCCCTAGGTTTGTCATACCTCTCCGGATTAACTCCATTTGCCACTTCGCTACCCGCCCAGACAAACTGTAGCTTCCTGAACTTTAAAACTTTCCCCCTCTCCAACATCAATATGTACCTCCTGCATCTTTCACATGATTTGCTTCTTGCTGAGGCAGGGTGAGTGACCATCCCAAATGAAAGAGTTTCATCGATATTCAATGAACGTAATTCACAGAAATAAGCAACATCTCTGAGCTCAGTATCAGAGTCCAGAATGTGACATTTGTGGTTTTGTGGGGAGGACACTCACGAGGTTAACACGTCCAGGCTTCCACTCAAGACAGTGCAGAGTCAAGTGAGCCTACCTCGTGCTGGAAATGAGAAAAACAGAACACAGAAACCAGCGTGTTATGAGCACAGAAGGAAACTAAAGCAAGCTGAAGCACTTTTTACATGACATAATATGATAGCAGACTTTCCACCGTGGTTAAAACACAGCATTATCTGCAGAGAATAGGTTTATGAGCTTATCTCCTCATGCTAGTTGTGAAATTCATTGCTGGCAAAGTGCACCTATTATGTGGGAAGTGCCAGACTGACAATTCAAGAATTGTTTTCTTGATTTTTTTGGAAGTGACTGTTGCTGGCAAGACCAGGTTTTATCACCAGTTGTTTCAAACTGAGTGTTTTGCCAGCCCATTGCAGAGGACAGTGAAGAACCACTCACAGGGGATGGGTGTTGAGTCACGCATAGACTAGACCAGGTAAGGGTGAGAGATTTCCCCCAGTGAAGGATTAAGTGAACAGGATGGATCTTTATCACACTCCATAATTTTTGCACTCTTCTTCACCAGACCTAATTGGTTTTTCCAAGTTCAGATTTTAGCTGATCAGATTTGATCCCGGGTGTCCAGATTACTTGTTTAGTAATTTAACTGTTCTGCTATTCCTACAGATCCCTCTTTGATATTATTCTACTATCATTCGTAACATGTGCTAGCATTGAACTCCCTGACTTTTTGCTATTCTCTGTGAGCTACCATAGGAACTGGCTGAGCTGCACAAGTCAGACGTGGTGGAGGTTCAGCATTTATTTCAAAGGAAAAGAATAATTGTAAGGGAAAAGGTAAGTTTTAGCTTAATTATACTTCCTTGTCTAGATGTGTTATTTTAAACTATTTTTGAATATTTTAGAAACATTTTAAGCTTTAATATTTTTATATTAATTCTGTTTGGTTTTTGAATGCTCAAGAGATAGTTGAAGACCCAAAGCACTTTTGATAGCTGGGGTGGGCTGTGAAATTATCTCTAGGAAGAGGATTGCTACCGTTGGTGGAAAGCTTTGGCCACCACTTGTTTCTGCTCCAGCCTGATCTCATGTGGGCAGAGGTTACAGCATAGCTGGATTTTAAACAGGTAATTCCACCAAGGGGACCACAACTTTGTCGTGGTTTGGAGGCTCGCGTGCCTCAATGACCCGGAGAGCTATGTTGGCTGGAGTCAGGGCTTTGTGCTTTGGCTCTTGGTAGGGTCACCCATGCCAAACTAGTACAAAGGGTAGATGCCAGACTAGGAGTGGTCCACCAGTAACCCTGACTGGTAAAACAATACTGTTATGGAAACAGCAATGAAGAAGCCTTCTCCATCTGAGTCTGATGGTATTTCTGAGTCTCCAGCTGGGAACTGCATGACTGACGGTCGTGAAAACTGAGAGGAAGCTACTAACACGATGAAGGATGGACCTTCTTTGCTGCCCTAAATGGCAGCCTAAAAGAAGGAAACAAGTAATTGTCACTCAGAAGTCCTGGCAAGTACAACTAACATTCAGGCTATTAAATATTACTATAACTCAACATAACATTATTTATGACTATTGATTTTATTTGTTACTCAGATGATAGAAACATAGAAAACCTACAGCACAATACAGGTCCATCAGCCCACAAAGCTGTGCCGAACATGTCCTTACCTGAGAAATTACCTACAGTTACCCACAGCCGTCTAGTTTTCTGAGCTCCACGTACCTATCCAGGAGTCTCTTAAAAGACCTTATCATATCTGCCTCCACCACCATTGCCAGCAGCCCATTCCATGCACTCACCACTCTCTGCGTAAAAAACTTACCCCTGACATCTCTTCTGAGCACCTTAAAACTGTGCCCTCTCATGCTAGCCATTTCAGTCCTGGGAAAAAGCTTCTGATTATCCACACGATCAATGCCTCTCGTCGTCTTATACACCTCTATCAGGTCACCTCTCAAACTCCATCGCTCCAAGGAGAAAAGGCCAAGTTCCCTCAACCTATTCTCATAAGGCATGCCCCCCAATCCAGGCAATATCCTTGTAAATCTCCTCTGCACCCTTTCTATAGTTTCCACATCCTTCCTGTAGTAAGGTGACCACAACTGAGCACAGTACTGCAAGTGTGGTCTGACCAGTGTCCTATGTAGCTGCAACATTACCTCTCGGCTCTTAAACTCAATCCCATGGTTGATGAAGGCCAATACACAGTACGCCTTCTTAACCAGAGAGTCAACCTACACAGCAGCTTTGAGTGTCCTATGGACTCAGACCCCAAGATCCCTCTGATTCTCCACACTGCCAAGAGTCTTACCATTAATATTATATTCTGCCATCGTATTTGACCTACCAAAATGAACCACCTCACAATTATCTGGGTTGCACACCACCTGCCACTTCTCAGCCCAGTTTTGCATCCTATCAATGTCCTGCTGTAACCAGATCCATGGTCTCGTGAGACTAACGGATGCCACAGCAACCTCTGACAGCCCTCCACGCTATCCACGATACACCCAACCTCTGCGTCATCAACAAATTTACTAACCCATCCCTCCACTTCCTCATCCAGGTCATTTATAAAACTCACAAAGTGTAGAGGTCCCAGAACACATTCCTGAGGCACACCACTGGTCATCGACCTCCATGCAGAATATGACCTGTCTACAACCACTCTTTGCCTTCTATGGGCAAGCCAGATGGTTAATTTTAATAGTTTATTTAAAATCTATATTTGATGGAACAGCTATTCTTGATGCTCAGTCTTTTATCAATGACAAGAGTTAAATTAGATACAGAATCAATCGTGTGTTTACTGGGCACACACGATCTTCCACCCAGGTGTAATGCAGTCAATGCACAAGAGATACCTCAGGTACTGGAGAAGTTGGGACAAATCAGCGCACAGCGGGTAGAACAGCCGCCTCCCAGTTCCAGTGACCCATGTTCAATTCTGACCTCCCATGCTGTCTGTGTGGAGTTTTCATGCTCTCCCTGTGACTGCATGGGCTTCTTCTGGGTGCTTGGATTTCCTCCTTCATTCCAAAGATGCACAGATTGGTAGGTTAATTAACCATTTCAAATTGCCCCTAATGTGTAGGTGAGCGGCAGAATCACTGAGGAATTGATGGGAATGTGGGAAAAATAAAACGGGTTTCATGTAGGATTGGTGTAAAAAGATGGTCAGTGCCAACCCTGTAGGCCAGGTTCTACACAAGAAAAATCTCATGGAAACAATTAAAAGACAATCTAACACTGGTGTTCTCTTCCAAGCAAATACCACAAGCATAGAAGAAATATGACTTCAACTTATCTAGGCCAACCAAAGTCACATGGATGCCAAGTTCCTCATTCACTAACTTTCAACATGGCCAACACCCAAGAAGCTGCAGAGAAACATTTCAAAGACATCCCCCAAGTACATATAAGAAAATGCAACACTGACAATGCCTCCAGGAAAACTATTGCCCAGGACCACGAGATGGGCAGAGCCTTTGTGATGACCTCAGGACTCCTGAATTATATCACAATAAGAGAAAAGCTAAAACAGCTAGTCGGGAAGCTGATCAACAAGCCAGGTACAGCTGGAAGAGTGCCCGCATGTTACAGTGGAGAGTGCAGATCATGTCTGGGCCTCAGCCTACCCATGATTCACAGGTGAAATATGTCTTGGTAGGCAACAGTTTTAATTACAAGGGGTTTTATAGAAACGCATAAAATTATTAAAGGGATAGATAAGATAGATCCAGGAAAGTTGTTTCTTCTGGAAAGTGAGACTAGAACTAGCAGACATAGCCTCAAGATTGAGGGGAGTAGACAGGACAAAGGTGAAGAGAAATTGATTTTCTTAGAGTGTCGTGAATTTATGGAATTCTCTGCCCAAGGAAGCAGTAGACACCACCCCATTACATATATTTAAGATTGATAGATTTTTTTTCCTAGTAGGGGAATTAAGGAGGATGGAGAAAAGGCCGATAATTGGAGTTGAGTCCACGGCCAGATCAGCCATTGAATAGCAGAACAGGATCGACAGTCCAGACAGTCTACTCTTGCTCCCTAGTTCTGATGTTATTGTGACTGTCAATGAATAAGTGAATGAAATGATTAAAGACGTTGGCTTCAATCATGGTCTAACGTGGCTTTATTCCATTGTCCCAACCACAGAAAGAGACTATGGGCAGACTGAAGACTTAGAGCTTCCTTGAGAAAGGGCAGTATTCCCACTGAGTGCCACTAGCCTGGGACTGCTCACCATGACATCGCAATGGCATCAGCACCGGACTCCGGAGCGAAGGCTCCCAAGTTCGAATCCAAGTTGGGCCACCCCCGAGCATGCTTTCCATCTGTGCCGGGTTAAGCGTCGAGCTAGCCACTCGGCCTCGTAAAAAAAAAGGAATCAGGAACGTTCATATCGTGACCCGGTTAATCCAAAAGGAGACCAATCCTGACACCACGCGCCAGACAAGAATGGCTGACTGCCTGGTATGACACGCTTAAAAAAAAATGAAAAAGTAGCAATCGAGGTGGGACGGGAAAGCCAGTGGCCATGTACCAGCAGCACAGGGGAACAGCAGAACAGGATCAACAGTCCAGACAGCCTACTCTCGCTCCAAGTTCTGGAGTTAGTCTGAGGAAGTTGTGGCTGGAGTGCACCACCTCAAAAATTAGCCACTCACCACCCTGCCTTGTTAAACGCCCCCTGAGCCATCTGGCGATATCCACGGTGGTGTCAGGATGCGCAAAACTGCAGTGGTAGCAAGTCAGCCTCCAACGCAAGGCACAGCCGAAGAAGATTTACTCAGATAGGGAGGCCCGTTTCAGGTTTACACAATGTCTATAAGCTGAAGCCAGCAAGAGGTGCTTTTTCAGTTGTTGAGAGTATTTGAGATCACCCGCCCAGTAGGTGGAAGTAATTGTAGATATATGGATTGAGGCCTCACTTAGAGAAGCAAGCACTTATCGAAAGGAACCAGGCCTCACTGCAACACTGAGTGGTAATTCAGCATAGATTTGTCCCAGAAACAGAAGTTACAGATAATGGGAAGACAAGGATTGACTAATTGAACTTACCCAATACTGTATAACTTGGCTAACTTCATGTACTGATGTAAAACAAAACTGATTTACTGTATGTGATGTAAAGACTGACTCTGAGTGTGAACCGATCGAGCACTGTGCTCACTCACCAGCTCCATATTAACCATCCCAAAGGCGCGCGCACATGCGCGCGAACACACACACACACACACATCAAATGCACCATAATGACCCACCAAACGTTGGCTAAAAACAATTACACAGCGCAGCACAGATAGGTACTGTTGGCGTTTATTTCAGGGGTAATAGAATACACAGGCAAGGAGATAATGCCGAGCCTTTATAAGACACTAGTCAGGCCACCCTTGGAGCATTGTCAACAGCCTTGGGCACCATATCTCAGAAAGAATGTGTTGTCATTGGAGAGAGTCCAAAGGAGGTTTATGAGTTGATTCTGAGAATGAAGGGGTTAACATGTGAGGAGCATTTGGCAGCTTTGGGTCTGTACTCATGGGAATTTAGAGGAATGCAGGCAGATCTTATTGAAACCTACCGAATGTTGAAAGGATTAGATGCTTTCTAGGGTGGGGGGTATCCAGAAGTAGAGGGCACAGTCTCAAAATTGAGGGGCGACCCTTTAGAACTGAGACAAGGAGGAATTTTTCTTTAGCCAGAGAGTAGTAAATCTGTGGAATGCTCTGCCACTGATTGCGGTGAAGGCCAAGTCCATGTGTATATTTAAGGTGAAGTTGATCATTTCCTGATC
This sequence comes from Mobula birostris, assembly GCF_030028105.1. Classification (NCBI taxonomy): domain Eukaryota; kingdom Metazoa; phylum Chordata; class Chondrichthyes; order Myliobatiformes; family Myliobatidae; genus Mobula; species Mobula birostris. The sequence continues at coordinate 50,909,725 of NC_092394.1, forward strand.
GGTCAGGGCATCAAAGAATATGGCGAAAAGGCAGGTGTATGGGGTTGAGTGGGATCCGGGATCAGCCACGATGGAATGGCGGAACAGACTCGATGGGCTGAATGGCCTGATTCTGCTCCTATGTCTTATAGTGAACCAAAATGCACCTTCAGTGAGATGTTTCAAAATGTCTTAGAGCCAGTGAAGTACATTAGAAAATACTGTGTGGGTCTGTCATAATGCAGGAAAAATACTGCATTTTTAGAGATTGCAGGGTTGCCTCCAACTTGTTTATTGCATATTAATTATTATTTTGTATTTCTGAGCCCCAGCTGGGGAAATACCTTCTCTATGACAACCCCACAGAACCAATTTTCAAAACTTTTATCATCATTTCGAATCCTCTCCTATTCAAAGAGCCTGTGTGTGTGAGCTCAATGTTCTGAGAGCCTCTTTCATTCCAGAGCCAGCATTACAAGTCCTTTTCAAACTCTGATGTTCCTATTTCATGTTTGTAATTTGGAGGGCAGATACAGTGCCACAAGTGTGTTAACAGCCAAGGTTCAGATCACATTTGTTTTTCATTTCTGTATTCTAATCCTGAAGAAAGGAATCACAGTGGTGTGCGGGCTAATTGAGCAGCCCACCTTAATTGTTTGATCTGCCTTTGTGATCTTCTCAATGAAAATCTAATTGAGCTGAATGACCAGTTTAAAAAGGGGCTCAGCTGTCCCATCACTTCTCTCGTGTGGAAGGCAGGATGAGACTCAGATGTGATAGACTTTATTGTCTCACGTCAGTCACGCACAAGGTTTGAATACGAAACCTCAGACATGGCGTTACGCCCCAAGGTGACAACAAGATCTTCATGGAGAGGAAAGGATAATGACCAAAGAAATGAAAAAAAAGCAGAATTGTAAGATGATAAGGCTGAGATGGGAGCACTGGCAGAGAAGTCCTCCAACAATATGCACACTCCACAACAGCACCCAAACTGACTCAGTAACTTCCCAAAAACGTATCTTGCTGTGTACACGTGCCCTGCTATGTTTGCCAACAAAGCAACAACTGCATTTCAAGAAGTAATCCACTGGCACCTAGAAATTAAATGATCCTTCAAAACCTTAACTTTAAAAATATTAAAATGCATTCAAATACTAATAAATAATTAGAAATGTAAAAGCAAAAGAAAATTCAGTAAACATACTTCAAATATTGACAGTATGAGACAGGAACTTGATAAAGTTGGTTAAGTAGGTTGTTTGTGGGCAAAGGGATGTTTGGCAAGTGGGAGACTTTTAAAAGTGAGACAACAGGAGTTCAGATCTGCATGTTCCTGGCAGAGTGAATGGCAAGGCTGGCAGGAAAAGGGAATCCTGGATGATGAGGCATATTGACGCCCTGGCCAGGAATAAGTAATCATGGCTTTACTAAAAACTGCAAAAATAACAAGCCATGAGGGGCCACAAAACGAGAGAGAACAGGTAACATGGTAACTGAAGGCTGAGAGTAACTAGGAGACGGGAAGGTGCCTGCCTCTGCAGGCCTAACAGGATCTCCCCTCCTAAGGCCAGCACTCAACGGTCCAGTACGATTCGGATGGGTCTGAAAGAGCTCATTGATGAGCAATGAACTCAAAATGAAACTGGAAGGCACCAGAGTACCCTTCCCAGCTGACCAGGTACTGCAAACCCCACTCACGTAAAACGTGTGGCAGTCTGTCACTCAGCCTATCCCAGAACTACTAGGCCTCACTGTGGGCCAGTTCTCTCCAAGAGCTGTCGAGCACAGCCACTTTCAGCAGCATTGTCCGTGTCTGTAATCTGGACTAACACACACAAAATGCTGGAGGAACTCAGCAAATCAGGCAGCATCTAGAGAGGAGAATAAACAGTCAACAATTCAGACTGAGTTACCTCATCAAGACTGGAAAGGAAGGGGGCAGAAGCCAGAATAAGGTGGTGGGGGAGAAGGAAGAGTACCAGCTAGCAGGTAGAAGGTGAAACCAGGAGGGAACGTGTAGGGAGGGATGTGAAGTAAGAAGCTGGGAGGTGGTAGATGGCAGAGGTTGAAGAAGAAAGAATCTGATAGGAGAGGACAGGGGAGAAGGAGGGACGCCAGAGGAAAATGATGGGTCAGTGAGGAGAAGAAAAGGGGAGAGAGGGGGGCCTGAATGGGGAATCGAAAAAGAGGGCAGGTGGTGTGGGGAGAAATTGAACAAAGTGATTGAACCGTAACAGTTTAAAATGTGGACAGTCACAGGTATGCCTGTAGCAGCAACTTCACTGATCAGCTAAGCCAATCAACATCAGCATTCTCTCCCAGGGCAATATCCAAGCACTGATGCCCTCGTTCAGTGCTGGTCTGGGTACGTCACAAGCATGCCTTAGTTGAGACACTCCATCCCAAGCTCCATTGAGGAAACAATTCAAGGGTGTGCTTAAAGTTTCTGTAAAAGAATGCAACATCCTCAGTTACTCGTGGGAACCTCTGGCCCACGACTACTCAAAGTGGGGAAGGATAGGACTGGGAACCTCCACACTATTCGTCAGAACCACAGAAGTACCCCAGTGTAAATAGAAGTGGTGTTAGCCTCGCCATCTAACCACCCACCCACCTGCCCCATCGGGGAGCTCCTTGATCCACCTGGGGAAGAGACTGTGTTTGTACACTGGCCTCCTCAGAAGCCACAACACTGGCTTGATGCCTAGGGATTGCCCAGGAAGAAGAGCAGCAGAAATGACCAGGGACGGTTCACAACTGAGAGAAATATCTGCTTGCATCTTTCGGTGAGGACATGAGGGCTGTGGGGAGAGGCAGAAGGGTAAAAAATAATGATGGTGAAATTCTGCAATAGTTTTTAGCTACACAGGATGTGAAGAAAGATTTGCTCCAGCTGCAGTGGTTTATGCTCTTTGGTGGTCAGATCTGACTGTTAACCTTTGTAATCTGAATGCAGTGGCTTAAATCAGGAATCCCCAGGCACACTGAAGGATTTGAAAGTGTTACAAGAAAGCACAGGCTATCTCGTCTTACAACTTCTCCTCTAGTTCCAGGCCCTCCTTCCAGTGACTCCTCCACCACTTCACTTCATCTCCTCCTGGAGGTAAAATCTTTGCTTGCCCTACTGCCTGGAAATGCCTTCTAACTTTATCCAGTCCTGCTTCCAGTTCAACATCTTGTGGCATCTCAGTCTTTGATCTGCGCCATTTTAAACCATGTCTGATAGCTGCTTTGCACATCTGACAGGTGTTGGTCACCACGCTGAGCTGAGGAAAGGCTCCACAAAGCTCAGCTGGTCTGTGCAACCTCACACTCATGAAGAAGCCGCAGCACGTTAACCTCACGTTGCCAGTGCTTCACTCCCTCAGGAAGGAACCTGCTGTCCTTCCCCCACTCAGGCCCACACGTCACCAGACCACCCTCCCCCCACCCCCAGGACTGTGGTTAACTCAAAACCACCTACGAACTGCACATGCAAACTGACGGGCAATTGGCACCGGGCATTGCCAGTGACACTTACGCCCTACAGCTAAATATCAGATCTTTAATCAGAGTGGAAAGCGCTGAGAACACTATGCAGGCCAGGCACAATTTCTGTCATATCAAAGCCTCTACTCTAGACACTCACATCCCATACATCACTCAGATGAAAACCTGATAAAGGGTTCTTGGCTGAAAAAGCTGCCTCAGGAAAGCTGAATCCCACATTTGGGATCATGTCCTCTCATCGTTGCTACCTTCAGGCAGGAGGTATAGATGCCTGAAGTCTCACACCACTAGGCTCAAGAACAGCTACTTTCCTTTCACAGTCAGGTTCCCTGCACAACCCCAACCTTACCTCAGCAACGGAACACTGTCAACCACCTCTTACACACCTGAAACATGAACCCTGCTGTTCACGCTCTTTAAAAGGTGTACAGTCACCATCAGTTCAGGTCTGTCTCTGAAGCAACTTGAGGAAGGTTGCATTTGTTCTGACAGCCAGCAGAGAGACGATGGCCAGGATGTCCTCATTCTGTTCTGTGATTTCACCGTGACTCAATGAATGGTTTGTCCCTCTGCATGCTAGTCCAGTAATTTAGCCATTACGAGGACAATGTTCTTGTGTTCAATGAATCCCTAAATTTGTAACTAATATCAGCAATGGAAAGCCATTCACCTATAATGTAGTCCCAGACAAAGAAGTGACATGTGAAATCAAGGTTATCACAGCAGCTGCATTGAAAAGCAGGCCATGAGAAAATCTCATGTTGAAGCTCCTCAAGTGTCAAATGTAACTTCCTGGAAACCCTACTCAGAACCGATGGCCTAACATTACAGGGAGCATCTTACTCCTAATGAACAAAAACACTGGTGCAAGATCTATGAACTTACTACAAACTTAAGCCATGTAAAGTTTGTTCTGGCAGTCCATGTGAAAGATCAACTCACTAACACAATTGCAGAATCAATGCTACAGCAGCTAGTTACCAGCCCATTCCACGCACTCACCACTCTCTGCGTGAAAAACTTACCCCTGACATCTCCTCTGTACCTACTTCGAAGTAGCTTAAAACTGTGCCCTCTCGTGATAGCCATTTCAGCCCTGGGAAAGAGCTTCTGATTATCCACACGATCAATGCCTCTCATCATCTTGTACACCTCTATCAGGTCAGCTCTCATCCTCCGTCACTCCAAGGAGAAAAAGGCCAAGTTCATTCAACCTATAAGGCATGCTCCCCAATCCAGGCAACATCCTTGTAAATCTCCTCTGCACCCTTTCTATAGTTTCCACATCCTTCCTGTAGAGAGGTGACCAGAACTGAGCACAGTACTCCAAGTGGGGTCTGACCAGGGTCCTGTATAGCTGTAACATTACCTCTTGGCTCTTAAACTCAACCCCACAGTTGATGAAGGCCAATACGCCGTATGCCTTCTTAACCACAGAGTCAACCTCCGCAGCAGCTTTGGGTGTCCTATGGACTCGGACCCCAAGATCCCTCTGATTCTCCACACTGCCAAGAGTCTTACCATTAATGCTGTATTCTGCCATCATATTTGACCTACCAAAATGAACCACCTCACACTTATCTGGGTTGAACTCCACCTGCCACATCTCAGCCCAGTTTTGCATCCTATCAATGTCCCGCTGTAACGTCTGACAGCCCTCCACACTATCCACAACACCCTCAACCATGGTGTCATCAGCAAATTTACTAATCCATCCCTCCACCTCCTCATCCAGGTCATTTATAAAAATCACGAACAGTAGGGGTCGCAGAACAGATCCCTGAGGCACACCACTGGTCACTGGCCTCCATGCAAAATATGACCTGCCTACAACCACTCTTTGCCTTCTGTGGGCAAGCCAGTTCTGGATCCACAAAGCAATGTCCCCTTGGATCCCATGCCTCCTTACTTTCTTAATAAGCCTTGCATGGGGTACCTTGTCAAATGCCTTGCTGAAATCCATATACACTACATCTACTGTTCTACCTTCATCAATGTGTTTAGTCACATCCTCAAAAAATTCAATCAGCCTCATAAGGCACGACCTGCCTTTGACAAAGCCATGCTGACTATTCCTAACCTTATTATGCCTCTCCAAATGTTCATAAATCCTGCCTCTCAGGATTTATTCCATCAACTTATCAACCACTGAAGTAAGACTCACTGGTCTATAATTTCTTGGGCTATCCCTACTCCCTTTCTTAAATAAGGGAACAACATCTGCAACCCTCAAATCCTCCGGAACTTCTCCTGTCCTCATTGATGATGCAAAGATCATTTCTAGAGGCTCAGCAATCTCCTCCCTTGCTTCCCATAGTAGCCTGGGGTATATTCCGTCCGGTCCCGGTGACTTATCCAACTTGATGCTTTCCAAAAGCTCCAGCACATCCTCTTTCTTAATGTTTATATGTTCAAGTTTTTCAATCTGCTGTAAGTCATCCCTACAATTGCCAAGATCCTTTTCAGTAGTGCACATTGAAGCAAAGTACCTCAGCTATCTCCTCTGGTTCCATACACACTTTTCCACTATCACACTTGATTGGTCCTATTCTCTCACGTCTTATCCTCTTGCTCTTCACATACTTGTAGAATGCCTTGGGGTTTTCATTAATCCTGCTTGCCAAGGCCTTCTCATAGCCCCTTCTGGGTCTCCTAACTTCATTCTTAAGCTCCTTCCCGCTAGCCTTATAATCTTCTAGATCTCTATCATTACCTAGTTTTTTGGACCTTTCGTAAGCTTTTCTTTTCCTCCTGACTAGATTTTCAACAGCCTTTGTTCACCACGGTTCCTGTACCCTACCATCCTTTCCCTGTCTCATTGGAATGTACCTATGCAGAACGCCATGCAAATACCTACATATCTATACAGAAATATTTGCATAGATATACCTGTGCAGAATACCTGGACAATGAAGGTGCCTATGACAGGATGCTCTTCATTGACTACAGCTCAGCATTCAACATTATCATCCCTTCAAAACTCATCACTAAGTACCTGTGCAACTAGATCCACAATTTCCTGAACTGCAGATCCCAATTAGCACGGATGGGAAACGACACTCACCATCAGCAGAGCTTCACCACAAGGCTCTGTGCTCAGTCCCCTGCTCTATTCACTTCACACTTAATGATTGTGTGGCTAAGCACAGCTCCAATGCCATATTCTAGTTTGCTGACAACAACACTGTTTGAACACTTTTGTTCAAATCAGCATATATGAGGGAGATTGAAAATCTGGTTGGCTGGTGCCACGACAACAATATCAGCAAAGCCAAAGAGCGGATTATCTTATACAGGAGAAAGAAACTGATGGTCCATGAGCAGTCCTCAGTGGGGAGATGGAAATGGAGAAGGCAGGTAGCTTTAAATTCCCTGGCATCTACACATCACAGAATGAAGAACGGATGACAGCATCTCTACTTTCTTCGAAGTTTGCATAGATATGGTATGTCACCAAAAACTTAGACATAGACGGCTTTGGTGCCAAGTTTACAGATGATACGAAGATTGGTAGAAGGGCAGATAGTGCTGAGGGCACAGGTAGGCTGCAGAAGGACTGAAACAGATTTGGAGAGTGGGCAAGAGAGTGGCAAATGAAATTCAATGTTGCAAAATGCAAGGCCATGCACTTTGGTAGTAAAAACAAATGTGCAAGCTATTTCCTAAACAGAGCTGGTGTCACAGGAACCAAAGACTCCTGTCCCTCCTTCTTGGTGGCAGCAGTGAGAAAGACAGCATATCTTGGATGGTGGGGTCTCGGTGGTGAACGCTGATTTCCTGCGGCAGAGCTCCTTATAGACGTGCTCAGTGGTGGGAAGGCCTTTACCTGTGATGGACTGGGCTGTATCCACTATTTTTTGTTGGCTTTTTCATAGAAGTGAATTGGCTTTTCCAGACAAGGCCATGATGCAAACAGTCAATATACTCTCCACTGCGCTTCTACAGAAGTTTGCCAGGGGTGAAGCTCTGAAAACTTCCAAGAAATTAGAGCTGCTGCTGTGCCTTCATTGTAATAATACACCCCCAACAACGGCCTCATTTTCAGTTCATCATCAGATACCACCCTCCAGCAACTCCCTCACTCAGTGTACCATCTAATATCACCCTCCAGCAACTCCTTCACTCAGTGTACCATCTAATATCGACCCTCCAGCAACTCCCTCACTCAGTGTACCATCTAATACCACCCTCCAGCAACTCCCTCACTCAGTGTACCATCTAATATCACCCTCCAGCAACTCCCTCACTCATACCATCTAATATCACCCCCAGCAACTCCCTCACTCAGTGTACCATCTAATATCACCCTCCAGCAACTCCCTCACTCAGTGTACCATCTAATATCACCCTCCAGCAACTCCCTCACTCATACCATCTAATATCACCCCCAGCAACTCCCTCACTCAGTGTACCATCTAATATCACCCTCCAGCAACTCCCTCACTCAGTGTACCATCTAATATCACCCTCCAGCAACTCCCTCACTCAGTGTACCATCTAATATCACCCTCCAGCAACTCCCTCACTCAGTGTACCATCTAATATCGACCCCCAGCAACTCCCTCACTCAGTGTACCATCTAATATCACCCTCCAGCAACTCCCTCACTCAGTGTACCATCTAATATCACCCTCCAGCAACTCCCTCACTCAGTGTACCATCTAATATCACCCTCCAGCAACTCCCTCACTCAGTGTACCATCTAATACCACCCTCCAGCAACTCCCTCACTCAGTGTACCATCTAATACCACCCTCCAGCAACTCCCTCACTCAGTGTACCATCTAATATCACCCTCCAGCAACTGCCTCACTCAGTGTACCATCTAATATCACCCTCCAGCAACTCCCTCACTCAGTGTACCATCTAATATCACCCCCCAGCAACTCCCTCACTCAGTGTACCATCTAATATCGACCCCCAGCAACTCCCTCATTCAGTGTACCATCTAATATCGACCCCCCAGCAACTCCCTCACTCAGTGTACCATCTAATATCACCCTCCAGCAACTCCCTCACTCAGTGTACCATCTAATATCACCCTCCAGCAACTCCCTCACTCAGTGTACCATCTAATATCATCCTCCAGCAACTCCCTCACTCAGTGTACCATCTAATACCACCCTCCAGCAACTCCCTCACTCAGTGTACCATCTAATATCACCCTCCAGCAACTCCCTCATTCAGTGTACCATCTAATATCACCCTCCAGCAACTCCCTCACTCAGTGTACCATCTAATATCACCCCCCAGCAACTCCCTCACTCAGTGTACCATCTAATATCGACCCCCCAGCAACTCCCTCACTCAGTGTACCATCTAATATCGACCCCCCAGCAACTCCCTCACTCAGTGTACCATCTAATATCACCCTCCAGCAACTCCCTCACTCAGTGTACCATCTAATATCACCCCCCAGCAACTCCCTCACTCAGTGTACCATCTAATATCACCCCCCAGCAACTCCCTCACTCAGTGTACCATCTAATATCACCCCCCAGCAACTGTCTCACTCAGTGTACCATCTAATATCAACCCCCAGCAACTCCCTCACTCAGTGTACCATCTAATATCGACCCTCCAGCAACTCCCTCACTCAGTGTACCACCTAATATCGACCCTCCAGCAACTCCCTCACTCAGTGTACCACCTAATATCACCCCCCAGCAACTGTCTCACTCAGTGTACCATCTAATATCAACCCCCAGCAACTCCCTCACTCAGTGTACCATCTAATATCGACCCTCCAGCAACTCCCTCACTCAGTGTACCATCTAATACCACCCTCCAGCAACTGTCTCACTCAGTGTACCATCTAATATCACCCTCCAGCAACTCCCTCACTCAGTGTACCATCTAATATCACCCTCCAGCAACTCCCTCACTCAGTGTACCATCTAATATCACCCTCCAGCAACTCCCTCACTCAGTGTACCATCTAATATCGACCCTCCAGCAACTCCCGCACTCAGTGTACCATCTAATATCCACCCCCAGCAACTCCCTCACTCAGTGTACCATCTAATATCGACCCCCAGCAACTCCCTCACTCAGTGTACCATCTAATATCGACCCTCCAGCAACTCCCTCACTCAGTGTACCATCTAATATCGACCCTCCAGCAACTCCCTCACTCAGTGTACCATCTAATATCGACCCTCCAGCAACTGTCTCACTCAGTGTACCATCTAATATCGATGCCCCAGCAACTCCCTCACTCAGTGTACCATCTAATATCACCCTCCAGCAACTCCCTCACTCAGTGTACCATCTAATATCGACCCCCCAGCAACTGTCTTACTCAGTGTACCATCTAATATCACCCCCCAGCAACTGTCTCACTCAGTGTACCATCTAATATCGACCCCCCAGCAACTCCCTCACTCAGTGTACCATCTAATATCGACTCCCCAGCAACTCCCTCACTCAGTGTACCATCTAATATCGACCCCCCAGCAACTCCCTCACTCAGTGTACCATCTAATATCACCCCCCAGCAACTCTCACTCAGTGTACCATCTAATATCAACCCCCAGCAACTCCCTCACTCAGTGTACCATCTAATATCACCCCCAGCAACTCCCTCACTCAGTGTACCATCTAATATCACCCCCCAGCAACTGTCTCACTCAGTGTACCATCTAATATCGACCCCCAGCAACTGCCTCACTCAGTGTACCATCTAATATCATCCTCCAGCAACTCCCTCACTCAGTGTACCATCTAATATCACCCCCAGCAACTCCCTCACTCAGTGTACCATCTAATATCGACCCCGAGCAACTCCCTCACTCAGTGTACCATCTAATACCACCCTCCAGCAACTCCCTCACTCAGTGTACCATCTAATATCACCCTCCAGCAACTCCCTCACTCAGTGTACCATCTAATATCATCCTCCAGCAACTCCCTCACTCAGTGTACCATCTAATATCACCCCCAGCAACTCCCTCACTCAGTGTACCATCTAATATCACCCTCCAGCAACTCCCTCACTCAGTGTACCATCTAATACCACCCTCCAGCAACTGTCTCACTCAGTGTACCATCTAATATCACCCTCCAGCAACTCCCTCACTCAGTGTACCATCTAATATCGATGCCCCAGCAACTCCCTCACTCAGTGTACCATCTAATATCACCCTCCAGCAACTCCCTCACTCAGTGTACCATCTAATATCGACCCCCCAGCAACTGTCTTACTCAGTGTACCATCTAATATCACCCCCCAGCAACTGTCTCACTCAGTGTACCATCTAATATCGACCCCCCAGCAACTCCCTCACTCAGTGTACCATCTAATATCGACTCCCCAGCAACTCCCTCACTCAGTGTACCATCTAATATCGACCCCCCAGCAACTCCCTCACTCAGTGTACCATCTAATATCACCCCCCAGCAACTCTCACTCAGTGTACCATCTAATATCAACCCCCAGCAACTCCCTCACTCAGTGTACCATCTAATATCACCCCCAGCAACTCCCTCACTCAGTGTACCATCTAATATCACCCCCCAGCAACTGTCTCACTCAGTGTACCATCTAATATCGACCCCCAGCAACTGCCTCACTCAGTGTACCATCTAATATCCACCCCCAGCAACTCCCTCACTCAGTGTACCATCTAATATCATCCTCCAGCAACTCCCTCACTCAGTGTACCATCTAATATCACCCCCAGCAACTCCCTCACTCAGTGTACCATCTAATATCGACCCCCAGCAACTCCCTCACTCAGTGTACCATCTAATACCACCCTCCAGCAACTCCCTCACTCAGTGTACCATCTAATATCACCCTCCAGCAACTCCCTCACTCAGTGTACCATCTAATATCATCCTCCAGCAACTCCCTCACTCAGTGTACCATCTAATATCACCCCCAGCAACTCCCTCACTCAGTGTACCATTTAATATCACCCTCCAGCAACTCCCTCACTCAGTGTACCATCTAATATCATCCTCCAGCAACTCCCTCACTCAGTGTACCATCTAATATCACCCTCCAGCAACTCCCTCACTCAGTGTACCATCTAATATCACCCCCAGCAACTCCCTCACTCAGTGTACCATCTAATATCACCCCCCAGCAACTGTCTCACTCAGTGTACCATCTAATATCACCCACTAGCAACTCCCTCACTCAGTGTACCATCTAATATCACCCCCCAGCAACTCCCTCATTCAGTGTACCATCTAATATCGACCCCCAGCAACTGTCTTACTCAGTGTACCATCTAATATCCACCCCCAGCAACTCCCTCACTCAGTGTACCATCTAATATCACCCCCCAGCAACTCCCTCATTCAGTGTACCATCTAATATCGACCCCCAGCAACTCCCTCACTCAGTGTACCATCTAATATCACCCTCCAGCAACTCCCTCACTCAGTGTACCATCTAATATCACCCTCCAGCAACTCCCTCACTCAGTGTACCATCTAATATCACCCCCCAGCAACTGTCTCACTCAGTGTACCATCTAATATCACCCACTAGCAACTCCCTCACTCAGTGTACCATCTAATATCGACCCCCAGCAACTCCCTCACTCAGTGTACCATCTAATATCACCCTCCAGCAACTCCCTCACTCAGTGTACCATCTAATATCACCCCCCAGCAACTGTCTTACTCAGTGTACCATCTAATATCACCCTCCAGCAACTCCCTCACTCAGTGTACCATCTAATATCACCCTCCAGCAACTCCCTCACTCAGTGTACCATCTAATATCGACCCCCAGCAACTCCCTCATTCAGTGTACCATCTAATATCACCCTCCAGCAACTGTCTTACTCAGTGTACCATCTAATATCACCCCCCAGCAACTCCCTCACTCAGTGTACCATCTAATATCGACCCCCAGCAACTCCCTCATTCAGTGTACCATCTAATATCGACCCCCCAGCAACTGTCTTACTCAGTGTACCATCTAATATCACCCTCCAGCAACTCCCTCACTCAGTGTACCATCTAATATCACCCCCCAGCAACTCCCTCACTCAGTGTACCATCTAATATCGACCCCCCAGCAACTCCCTCACTCAGTGTACCATCTAATATCACCCCCCAGCAACTGTCTCACTCAGTGTACCATCTAATATCAACCCCCAGCAACTCCCTCACTCAGTGTACCATCTAATATCACCCCCCAGCAACTCCCTCACTCAGTGTACCATCTAATATCGACCCCCCAGCAACTCCCTCACTCAGTGTACCATCTAATATCGACCCCCCAGCAACTCCCTCACTCAGTGTACCATCTAATATCGACCCCCCAGCAACTCCCTCACTCAGTGTACCATCTAATATCACCCTCCAGCAACTCCCTCACTCAGTGTACCATCTAATACCACCCTCCAGCAACTGCCTCACTCAGTGTACCATCTAATATCACCCTCCAGCAACTCCCTCACTCAGTGTACCATCTAATATCGACCCCCAGCAACTCCCTCATTCAGTGTACCATCTAATATCACCCTCCAGCAACTGTCTTACTCAGTGTACCATCTAATATCACCCCCCAGCAACTCCCTCACTCAGTGTACCATCTAATATCACCCCCCCAGCAACTCCCTCACTCAGTGTACCATCTAATATCACCCCCCCAGCAACTCCCTCACTCAGTGTACCATCTAATATCACCCTCCAGCAACTGTCTTACTCAGTGTACCATCTAATATCGACCCCCAGCAACTGCCTTAGTGCATCACCAAATATCAACCCCACCCCCCGCAAAATTGCCTCAGTCCGCCATCAAGCTCACCACCCAACAAAAAGCTCACTGAGGGCATTATCATAAAACATAGAGCATAGAATAGTACAGCACAGTACAGGCCCTTCGGCCCACAATGTTGTGCTGACCCTCAAACCCTGCCTCCCATATAAGCCCCCACCTTAGATTCCTCCATATACCTGTCTAGTAGTCTCTTAAACTTCACTAGTGTATCTGCCTCCACCACTGACTCAGACAGTGCATTCCACGCACCAACCACTCTCTGAGTAAAAAACCCTCCTCTAATATCCCCCTTGATCTTCCCACCCCTTACCTTAAAGCCATGTCCTCTTGTATTGAGCAGTGGTGCCCTGGGGAATAATTTGCCCTTCCCTGATTAAAAATTTTCCTGTCCTCTCTGGTTCTATCCTTTTCCATGATAATGCTGAAGGCCAGGGAGTGGTGGTCACTGTCCCCCAGATGCTCACCCACTGAGAGATCTGTGACCTGACCCGGTTCATTACCTAGTACTAGATCTAGTATGGCATTCCCCCTCATCGGCCTGTCGACATACTGTGACAGGAATCCATCCTGGACACACTTAACAAACTCTGCCCCATTCTAAACCCTTGGAATTAATCAGGTGCCAATCAATATTAGGGAAATTAAAGTCACCCATGATAACAACCCTGTTATTTTTGCACCTTTCCAAAATCTGCCTCCCAATCTGCTCCTCGGTATCTCTGCTGCTATCGGGGGCCTATAGAATACTCCCAATAGAGTAACTGCTCCCTTCCTGTTCCTGACTTCCACCCATACTGACCCAAAAGAGGAACCTGCTACATTACCCACCCTTTCTGTAGCTGTAATAGTATCCCTGACCAGTAATGCCACCCCTCCTCCCCTCCCCCCCCCCATTCCTTTTAAAGCACTGAAATCCAGGAATATTGAGAATCCATTCCTGCCCTGGTGCCAGCCAAGTCTCCATAATGGCCACTACATCATAATTCCATGTATGTATCCAAGCTCTCAGTTCATCACCTTTGTTCCTGATGCTTCTTGCATTGAGGTACACACACTTTAGCCCTTCTACCTTCCTACCTTTACACCCTTTATTCTTTCCTCAAAGCCTCTTCATATGTTAGATGTGGCTTTACCCCATGCACTATACTTGCAGTTCTCCCATGACCTTTATCCTCCTCCACCTCACTATCTGCTCTAACACTCTGGTTCCCCTCCCCCTGCAAATCTAGTTTAAACCCCCCGGAGCAGCACTAGCAAATCTACCTGCAGGGATGTTAGTCCCCCTCCAGTTCAGCTACAACCCGTCCCATCGGAACAGGTCCCACCTTCCCTGGAACAAGGCCCAATTGTCCAGAAACATGAAGCCCTCCCTCCTGCACCAACTCCTTAGCCACGTATTTAGCTGCATTATCTTCCTATTTCTAGCCTCACTAGCACGTGGCACGTGTAGCAATCCTGAGATTGCAACCCTGGAGGTCCTGTCCTTCAACTCTGCACCTAACTCCCTAAACTCTCTTTGCAGGACCTCCTCCTCCTTCCTATCCACGTCATTGGTCCCTACGTGGACCACGACATCTGGCTGCTCACCCTCCCTCATGAGAATACCGAGAACTCGATCCGAGATATCGCGGACCTTGGCACCAGGGAGGCAACAGACCATCTGGGATTCTCGATCTCTCCCACAGAACCTCTTATCTGTCCCCCTAACTATCGAATCCCCTATCACTACTACTCTCCTCTTTTCCCTCCTTCCCTTCTGAGTTGAGGGTCCCGTCTCGGTGCCAGAGACGCAACCACCGCAACTTGTCCCTGGTAGGTCGTCCCCACCAACAGTATCCAAAACGGTATGCTTATTGTTGATAGGAATGGCCACAGGGCTGCTCTGCTCTTTCTGTCTATTCCTCTTCCCTCTCCAGAATGATCAACTGTCACCACCCCTCCCCCCAAGCTTGTCCCACGGCATGTATCACCAAATCTCACTGCCAACGAAAGCCCCATTGACTGTCCCTGAATGTTCCACGGTGGAGCATGCGCCGAGTGTTAGCCTCAGCAACTCCACAATAGACAGTCCCAAGCCCAGCTGCACAGGGAGGAGGTTTGGGGGCATGGAGCTGGCAACCCAATCCCATTAAAAACTCAGAAATGCCAACAGAAGCTGGTCCCTCAGAGAGGAAGGACACACAGAGAAATGGGCTACCCTGGGGAAACGAACACAAGACAGAGGACGCTGGCGAGCTGCTGTCAGAGGCCTCAGCGAGTGCACAATAAAATGACACTCCTCAACAACTGCATCATCAAATAGCTCCCCTGTAAAGTAATAGATAATCAATTTACTTACCTCAGTATTACAGCAACAAGGGATTTTAAGCGTCTTTTTCGAGAAAATTTCACTAATCTTTTTAATCATACAAAACAGGTTTCGGCACAGTGGTCACCCTGTCCATGTCTCTGGTAGGTCGAATTAATGTTATTAAAATGTATATCCTTCCTAAACTTTTATACCTATTTCAATCTATACCAAATTTTATTTCTAAAGCTTTTTTTGATTCGTTAGATTCTATTATTTCGTCCTATCTATGGAAGGGCAAACGTCCCAGACTTAATAAAGTTCACCTTCAAAAAATAAAAGGGAAGGTGGTATGGCCTTGCCTAATTTTCACGTATATTGCTGGGCAGCTAATACACGTTGTCTTACTTTTTGATCTTTCTTTTATAGTCAGACTGACTACCCAAAATGGGTGGCAATGGAGGTGAACTCTAATAAGGATTTCTTCATTTCCGCATTTCTTGGATCTCCACTTCCTTTTGCCTAAACTAATTGTTAATCCTCTCATTAGACATACTTTGAGAATATGGGCTGAGTTCAGAAAATATTATGGTTTTCACGGTTTCTCTCTCTCTCTCTAGTCCTATCTTACATAACCATCTTTTTCGACCTTCTATGCAAGACTTAACATTTCATGTCTGGTACAGAAAGGGCATCAGGTGCTTTGAAGATCTTTTCATAGATAATCGCTTTGCAGCTTTTGAACAACTGTCTGCAAAGTTTAACCTACCTAATACTCATTCTTTTAGATATCTTCAAATTAGACTTTTTATCAACCCTTTCACACCAAACTTTCCTGAGATGCCCGAAAAAAACGTTCTGGACTTGTTTCTTTGTATCAATCCATCGGGTAAAGGTTTAATATCTACTATTCGCGATAAATTAGCGACCTTGAGGCGTGCCCCCTTTGATAAAATTAGAACTGCCTGGGAACATGATTTAAGTATTTCTCTGTCTGACGAGGTTTGGGATTCAATTCTTAAGTCAGTTAACTCAACCTGTTTATGTGCTCACCACTGCCCTTTGCAGCTCAAGGTTGTGCATAGGGCTCCAATGTCTAAAACTAAATTATCGCGGATTTACCCTGATATTAGTCCCTTTTGTGACAAGTGTAAAGGGGGTGAGGCTTCTCTTATCCACATGTATTGGGCTTGTCCTAGTTTGGAGAAATTTTGGAAAGAAGTCTTTTTAACTTTATCCCATATTCTTAATTGCCACTTAGAACCTCACCCTTTGATTGCGCTTTTTGGCACCTCGGGTGAAGTTGACATGCATCTGGGTCCGACTAAACGTCGAACATTATCTTTTGCCTCTCCTTTGGCTAGACATTTAGTTCTTCTTAGGTGGAGAGATGTTGCCCCACCCACTCATGCTCAACGGCTCAGAGACATTATGTCCTGCTTAGACCTTGAAAAGATTCATTATTCACTTCTTAATTCGGATATTAAGTTCCATAAGGTGTGGGGACCTTTTCTTGAATATTTTCATAATTCCTCTTTAGATTAAAGGTTTATCCTCCTTTTTTTTTGTATTTTATTCCCTTACTTTCAGCTTTTTTTTTGGTTAAGTTTTACGGTTTTTTTCATGTGAAATATATTACAGTTTAGGTAAGTAGGCAATATACTTTTTTTATATTTACAGCTCTGTAGTGACAAAAGCTCTGTTTAACTTTTCTTTACATCAAAATGGTTGGCTTGGAGTTGCGTAATGGGAGGGTGGGGAGGATACTAACTTTATATGATTTTATTTTGGGTGCTTTTTCTTTATCGTTGTGAATTGTATATTAGTCATGCAAACACGAGGAAGTCTGCAGATGCTGGAAATTCAAGCAACACACATCAAAGTTGCTGGTGAACACAGCAGGCCAGACAGCATCTCTAGGAAGAGGTACAGTCGACGTTTCGGGCTGAGACGCTTCGTCAGGACTAACTGAAGGAAGAGCTAATAAGGGATTTGAGTGTGGGAGGGGGAGGGGGAGATCCGAAATGATAGGAGAAGACAGGAGGGGGAGGGATGGAGCCAAGAGCTGGACAGTTGATTGGCAAAAGGGATATGAGCGGATCATGGGACAGGAGGCCTAGGGAGAAAGAAAAGGGGGAGGGGGGGAAAACCCAGAGGATGGGCAAGGGGTATGGTGAGAGGGGCAGAGGGAGAAAAAGGAGAGAGAGAGAAAAAGAATGTGTGTATATAAATAAATAACGGCTGGGGTACGAGGGGGAGGTGGGGTATTAGCGGAAGTTAGAGAAGTCAGTGTTCATGCCATCAGGTTGGAGGCTACCCAGACGGAATATAAGGTGTTGTTCCTCCAACCTGAGTGTGGCTTCATCTTTACAGTAGAGGAGGCCGTGGATAGACATGTCAGAATGGGAATGGGACGTGGAATTAAAATGTGTGGCCACTGGGAGATTCTGCTTTCTCTGGCGGACAGAGCGTAAGTGTTTAGCGATACGATCTCCCAGTCTGCGTCGGGTCTTGCCAATATATAGAAGGCCACATCGGGAGCACCGGACACAGTATATCACCCCAGCCGACTCACAGGTGAAGTGTCGCCTCACCTGGAAGGACTGTCTGGGGCCCTGAATGGTGGTAAGGGAGGAAGTGTAAGGACATGTGTAGCACTTGTTCCGTTTACAAGGATAAGTGCCAGGAGGGAGATAGGTGGGGAGGGATGGGGGGGACGAATGGACAAGGGAGTCGTGTAGGGAGCGATCCCTGCGGAAAGCAGAGAGATGAGGGGAGGGAAAGATGTGCTTAGTGGTGGGATCACGTTGGAGGTGGTGGAAATTACGGAGAATAATATGTTGGACCCAGATGCTGGTGGGGTGGTAGGTGAGGATAAAGGGGAACCCTATTCCTAGTGGGGTAGCGGGAGGATGGATTGAGAACAGATGTGCGTGAAATGGGAGAGATGAGTTTGAGAGCAGAGTTGATAGTGGAGGAAGGGAAGCCCCTTTCTTTAAAAAAGGAGGACATCTCCCTCATCCTGGAATGAAAAGCCTCATCCTGAGAGCAGATGCGGCGGAGACGGAGGAATTGCGAGAAGGGGATGGCATTTTTGCAAGAGACAGGCTGAGAAGAGGAATAGGCCAGATAGCTGTGAGAGTCAGTAGGCTTATAGTAGACATCAGTAGATAAGCTGTCTCCAGAGTTAGAGATAGAAAGATCTAGAAAGGGGAGGAAGGTGTCGGAAATGGACCAGGCAAACTTGAGGGCAGGGTGAAAGTTGGAGGCAAAGTTAATGAAGTCAACGTATTTTTTATTAGTCATGTTTGTTTTGCACTGTGTAAATCTCTTTTTTGTTGGTGTTTTTTTTGTTGTATTGTAGAAACTCATAAATAAATTATTTAAAAAAAAACTCCCCCAACAATTGTCTGAGTGCATCATCAAAAACCTCCCCCAACAATTGTCTCACTGAGTGCATCATCAAAAACCTCCCCCAACAATTGCCCCATTTAGTACATCATCAAACCCTTCCCCCAGCAACTGCCTCCCAGAGTTCATCAAATATCACCCCCAGCAAGTGCCTCACTGAGTGCATCATCAAATATCATCCCCCACTCCTAACAAACGCCTCACTGAGTATATCAACTGTCATCACCCCACAACTAATCTCTGCATGCATCGTCAACACCCAGAATCAGAGTCGGGTTTAATATCACTGGCATATGTCGTGAAATTTGTTGTTTTATGCAGCAGTACATTGCAATACATAACAATATATAAAAATAACTATAAATTACAATAAGTAGATGTGTGTGTGTGTGTGTGTGTGTGTGTGTGTGTGTGTGTGTAATTATTTATATATAATTAAATACGTAGTGCAAAAGAGAAAAGAAGAGAGGAAGTGTAGCGGAGGGGAAGAAGTTGTTCCTGAAAGGTTGAGTAGGTGCATTCAGGCTCTTGTCCCTCTTCCTTGATAGCAGCAATGAGAAGGAGGCATGCCTTGCATGATAGGGGTCCTTAACAATGGATGCCATCTTTTTGAGGCCTGGCCTTTTGAAGGTGTCCCCGGTGCTGGGAGGCTAACATAATGGAGCTGGCTGAGTTTACAACTTTCTGTAGTCTTCCCTGATCCTGTGCAGTAGCCCCTCCAGACTAGATGGTGATGCAACCAGTTAGAACACTCTCCAAAGTACATCTGTTGAAATTTGCGAGAATATTTGGTGACATGTCACGTCCCCTCAAACTCCTAATGAAATATGACTGCTGTCGTGCCTTCTTTGTAATTGCATCATAATGTTAAGTCCAGGATAGATTTTCAGAGACGTTGACACCCATGAATTTGAAACTGCTTACTAGTGTGAGTTCCCTTAGCTTCCTCTTCCTGAAGTTCACAATCAATTCTTTTCGACCATAAGACATAGGAGCAGAATTAGGTCACTTGACCCATTGAGCCTGATCCACCATTCCATCATGGGTGATTTATTACCCCTCTCAACCCACTTGTCATGACTTCTCCCCATAGCCTTTGATGCCCTGATTCATCAAGAACCTATCAACCTCCACCTTAAATATACCCAATGACTTGGCGTCCACATCCATATGCGGCAGTGCCACAGAAAATTTTCCTTATCTCTGTTCTAAATGGACGTCCCTCTATCCTGAGGTTGTGCCCTCTGGTCCTAGACTCCCCTCTACAGGAAACATCCTCTCCACATCCATTCTGTCTAGGACTTTCAATATGCAATAGATTTCAATGAGATCCCCGCTCATTCTTCTAAACTCCAGCGAGTACAGGCCCAGAGCCATTAAATGCCCCTCATATGTTAACCCTTGCATTCCTGGCGCTATTCTTCTGAACTTCCTCCAGACCCTCTTCAATGCCAGCACATTTTTTCTCAGATAAGGAACTCAAAACTGCTCACAATACTCCAAGTGTGGTCTGACCAATCCTTATAAGGCCTCGGCATTACATCCTTGTTTTTGTATTCTAGTCCTCTCGAAATGATTGCTAACATTGCATCTGCCGTTCTTACCACTGACTCAACCTGCAAATTAACTTTTAAGGAAGAGCTCCCAAGTCCCTTTGCACCTCTGATTTTGAATTTTCTCCTCATTTAGAAAGTAGTCTATGCCTTTATTCCTTCTACCAAAGGGCACGACCATACACTTCCCTACCCTATATTCCATTTGCCATTTGTTTGCCCATTCTCCCCATCTGGCTACGTCCTTCTGCAGGACTTAGATAGATTTCGGGCTGAATTCCTTGGTCTTAATGAAGTTGAGTGCAAGATTGTAATTGAAACACCACTCAACCAGCTGACCTTTCTCCCTCCTGTACACCTCCTTGTCACCATCCGAAGTTCTGTCAACAATAGTTGTGTTGTGAGCAAATCTGTAGATACTGTTTGAGCTGTACCTAACCACACAATCATGAGTGTAGAGAGAGTGGAGAAGCGGACTAGGCACAAATCCTTGAGAGTGCCATTGTTGATTGTCAGTGAGGGGGAGATTATTTCTGATCCACACTAACTGTGGTCTCCCGATGAGGAAGTTAAGGATCCGGTTGCAGAGGGAGGTCCGGAGGCCCAGGTTTTGGAGCTTGTTGAATACAACTGAGGGTATGATTGTGTTCAACACTGAGCTGCGATCAATAAACAGCAGCCTGGCGTAGGTAATGCTGGTGTCCGGGTTATTGTTGCTCTTTTGAAGCAGGTGACTTCAGCAGTGAGAGACTGAAAACATTCCCGCCTGTTGATTGGCACAGGGTTTCAGAGCCCCACTAGATACTCCATCAAGGCCTGGTGTCCTGCAAGGGTCACCGTCTTGAAAGGTGTTCTGATGTCAGCCTCCAAGACGGATCACAGGGTCACCAGAGGCTTCAGGGATTTGCACAGGTGTAGCTTCATTCTCCCTTTCAAAGTGTGCAGAAAAGGCATTGAGCTCATCTGGGGGTGTCGCTGATGATGTCAGGTTCCGCCTTGTAGGAAGTAATGGTCTGCAAATCCTGCCATAGCACGCAGAGTTCTTGTATAACCCACTGCAAACAAATGAACCACTGACTGCAGTATCAAACATCACACCCAACAAGGGTCCCACTGACAGCATGATTAACTCCCTCCCCCAGAAACTATGCCATGGAATGCTTATCAATCCAAACCCAAACCACCGTGCACCATCAGATATCACACCCCAACTGTGTATCAAATAACATCTTCAACAATTGCTCACTGAATGCATCATCAAATCCTACCCCCCAAAATTGCCCCAATGCATACATCTCAATATCGAAGCCAGCAACTGCCTGACTGAATGCACCATCAAATGTCACTCTAACTATTGCCTCACTGAGTACATCAAATATCACAACCCTACAACCACCTCACTGAGGTTCTGCAATAAGTTGCAGAAACTTGTGAAATTAGTCAGCCCCATCTTAGGTACCACCCCTGTAGTATCCAAGACATCTTCAAGGAGTGATGCCTTAGGAAGACGGTGTCCGTCACTAAGGATCCCCACCACACAGGACATGGTCTCTTCTCGTTGCTACTCAGGAAGGAGGTACAGAAGCCTGAAGGCACGCATTCAGCGACTGAGGAACAGCTTCTTCCCCTCTGCCATCCGATTCCTAAATGGACATTGAACCCGTGAACACTACCTCACTGCTTTTTATTTCTGTTATCTTGCAGTACTTATTTTAACCTAACTATTTAAAAGACTCAGTTTTTGTTCCTTTATATTTATTTATCATGTATTTTATTGTAAGGCTGCCATGAAGTTAATTAATTTCATGACATATGTCAGGGATATTTAATCTGATTCATCAAATCCAATCTCCAATAACTGCCTTACTGTGCATCAAATGCCATCCCCCAACCACTGCCCCATTGTGCTTCATCAAAACTCAGCTCCACCCTCATTCCCCCTGCACTTACCCATGCCATATAATTCCTCACAGCTACTGTCAGCAACCATCGATACTCAAACGTCATAACCAATGGCACACATCGCCATTGCTCAGGCTCAGCTTCCATCCTCACATGCCTCTGTATCTGCAGTGGGTATGTGTCATGCCGTGGGTATCAGCACACGGTGCAGTAGAAGGTTCAAAGTACAAAGGAAATCTATTATCAGGGTACGTATATATCATTACATACTACCTTTCCTTTCCTTGTGGGTATTCATAGTAAATACAAAGAAATGCGATAGAATCAATGAAAAACTCTGCATAATAAAGGTGGACAAACAACCAATTTACAAAAGACAACAAACTGCACATACAAAAGGAAAAAAAGAAATAATAAGAAGAAATAAATAAACAATAAACACTGGGAACGTGAGTTGTGGAGTCCTTGACAGTGAGTCCAGTTCTGTGTTGGGGTGAGTGGAGATGAGTGAAGTTATCCCCTCTGCTTCAAGAGCTTGATGCCTAATGGCTAATAACTGTTCCTGAACTTGGTGGTGTGGGTCCTGAGGCTCCTGTACCTCCTCCCTGATGGCAGCAGCAGGAAGAGAGCACGGCCTGGATAGTGGTGATTCTTGAAGATGGATGCTGCTTTCCTGTGACAGCGCTCCGCGCAGATGTGCTCAATGGTGGGGAGAGCTTTACCCTTGATGGACTGGACCATATCCACCACTTGATGTAGGATTTTCCATTCAAGGGCATTGGTGTTTCCATACCAGCTGTAATGCAACTAGTCAACATACTCGCCACCATGCATCTATTGTCAAAGTTTTAAATGACAGCCGAAACTTTGCAAAATTCTAAGTAGAGCTGCTGCAGTGCCTCCTTTGTAATGTCACTTAGACACCGGACCCAAAAAAGATCCTTTGAAATGATAACACCAAGGTCTCAAATGCTGCTGACCCTCTCCACCTCTGATCCCCTGATGAGGACTGGCTCATAGACTTACAGCTTCCTCCACCTGTAGTCAATAATCAGCTCTTTGATCTTGTTGACATTGAGTGAGAGGTTGTTGTTGTGGCACCATTCAGCCAGATTTTCAATCTCCCTCCTACGTGCTGATTCGTCACCTCCTTTGACTCAGCCAGCAACAGTGGTGTCATCAGCAAACTTAAATAGAGCAGAGGTTAAGCACACAGCCTTGTGGTGTGCCTGTGCTGATGGCAACTGTGGAGGAGATGTGAAATTGACTGTGGCCTGCAAGTAGGAGATCATGGATCTAGTTGCACAAGGAGGTGTTGAGGCCTGGGTCTGGGAGCTAATTGATTAGATTTGATGGGATGATAGTGTTGAATGCAGAGCCGTAGTCAAGAAAGAGATAAGGAGCATCCTGATGTACGCATCTCCACCATCCAGACATTCCAGGGCTGAGTGAAGAGCCAATGAAATGCCATGTTGACCAGTCAGCCAAGTACCCTCTCCAGACCAGATGCTTTCCTTGGGTCAATTCCACTTGAACGATGCTCTCAAATCGGTCTCAGAGACTCGCATCAGAGGGTCATCGGGGGTGCGGGAGTTCATGAAGGTGCCTCTATATTTTGTCTGTCAAAGTGACCATAAAATGCACTGAGCTCATGTGGGAGCAAAATCCTGTTGTCACAGATGTCACTCAGTCATCGTTACAGGAGTGACAGCGTTCAGGCCTTGCCGCAGCTGTCAGGTTTGGTGATAGCATGCAAGTTTGCTCCGGAATTGCCACTTTGCATGTGAGATAACTTTTCAGAGGCCATACCTGGATCTCTTGTATTTTACTTGGTCACCAGACCTGACCACCACTAATCCAGTGCTCAGCAAACTGTGGATCTTAGTTCATCCAGGGCTGCTAGTTGGGGAAGACTCTCAAAGATTTTGCAGGGACACACTTGTCCACAACAGACTTTATAAAGTCCGTGACAAGCAAGGCATATTCGTTCAGATCCTCTGATGAATCCTTGAGCATGGCCCAGTCCGCCACTCAAAGCAATCCCTTAGCTGCTTGTCTGTCACCTGTGATCACGTCTTTGTAGAGGTGATATTACATCCATTGGTTAGAAATGAAAGCGAGGAAAGTTATTATCACAGCTGCTGCTAAAGGCTCCAGAGTACAGGGTAGCACAGACAGAAATGAATGAGGATGGCAATATGCTAACATCCAGTACTCTTTCTCACATCTTGCTGGTCCCATCAACCACACAGTCACTCCTGATTTGCAAGATGTGCATGGTTTACTGATGCACCTTTTACACGCTCCCTTCCTTCACAGTGGTCAGGCCCCTGAAATCTTTCTGCATTTCGGTCCCCAGCAATGGCCCAGATGTGTGCTACAGTTGCACAGCAAATCAAACCACTGCCTCAAAGCTCCAGAGACATGTGTTCAAATCTGACCTTGGGTGCTGCTGGTGTGGAGTTTGCAAGCCCTCCTCATGACTGTGTAGATTTCCCACACCTGCTCCAATTTCCTCCCACATCCAAAAGATGGATAGGTTAATTGACCAAGGTAACTTGCCCTTAGTGTCTAAGTGAGTGATAGAATTTGGGCGATGTTGAGGAAAAAGTTGGGAGATAACATAAAATGGGATTAATGTAAACATGGATGGTCAATGGATTCAATGGGCAGTCAATGGATATTATGAACAGCCAATGGATTCAATCATTGGTCGATGGATTCAGTGGGCGGTTGATGGACTCGCTGGGTGGACCACGGACTCACTGGGCAGTCCACGGATGCAAGGGCGGTCCACGGATTCAATGGGTTCAATCGATGGTCCATGGATTCATAGAAACATAGAAAACCTACAGCACAATACAGGCCCTTCGGCCCACAAAGCTGTGCCAAACATGTCCTTACCTTAGAAATGACTAGCCTTACCATAGACCTCTATTTTTTTAAGCTCCCTGTACCTATCCAAAAGTCTCTTAAAAGACCCTATCATTTCCACCTCCACCACCGTTGCCGGCGGGCCATTCCATGCACTCACCTCTCTCTGAATAAAAAACATACCCTTGATGTCTCCTCTGTACATACTTCCAAGCACCTGTGCCCTCTTGTGGCAGCCATTTCAGCCCTGGGAAAAAGCCTCTGATTATCCACATGATCAATGCCTCTCATCATCTTAATCACCTCTATCAGGTCACCTCTCATCCTCTGTCTCTCCAAGGAGAAAAGGCTGAGTTCACTCAACCTGTTTTCATAAGGCATGCTCCCCAATCCAGGCAACATCCTTGTAAATCTCCTCTACACCCTTTCTATGGTTTCCACATCCTTCCTGTAGTGAGGCAACCAGAACTGAGCACAGTGCTCCAAGTGGGGTCTGACCAGGGTCCGACCAGGGTCCTATATAACTGCAACATTACCTCTCAGCTCCTAAATTCAATCCCACGATTGATGAAGGCCAATACACCATATGCTTCTTAATCACAGAGTCAACCTGCACAGCAGCTTTGAGCGTCCTATGGACTCGGACCCCAAGATCCTTCTGATCCTCCAGACTGCAAAGAGTCTTACCATTAATACTATAATCTGCCATCATATTTAACCTACCAAAATGAACTGCTTCACACTTACTGGGATTCAATAGGTGGTTGCTGGATACAATGGACTATCAATGGAGTTAATGGATAGTCAGTGGATTCAATTAGTGATCCATGGATTCAATGGGTAGTCAATGGATTCAATGGGCCGTCAAAGATAATTCAAGGACAGTCGATGGATTCAATAGGCGGTCGATGGATTCAATGGGCGGTCCACAGATTCAATGGGTTGTTGATGGATTCAGTGGGTGGCCGATGGATTCAGTGGGTGGCCGATGGATTCAGTGGGTGGTCGATGGATTCAGTGGGTGGTCGATGGATTCAGTGGGTGGCCGCTGAGCTTAATGGGTGGTCCATGGATCACTTGGTGGTTGATGGATTCAAAGGGTAGCCCATGGATTCAATGGATGGGCCATGGATTCAATGGACTGACGGTCTTGTATCCATGTTGTATGCCTCCATGACTCATTTCTGGCCACCAATGCATCAACGAGACCACTCCCTTATTCAATCGCTGATGGTCAGAGCTACCAGTCCTGATATTTTGGTTACTTTTAAAGGGCAAGTACATGCAGGGGAGCTGCACATGCTAAGTCCCCAGAGCATGTATAGAGTCATTGGGCGAACATGTAGTGGTGAGCCTGGGCTAGCGGTGACAGGAACAGGATATCTCAGACACCAGTGCTCTGTGAGATGAAGGCCACAACATATACAAGTACTGAGAGGCAACGTCTGCTCTCTCTGATGGGTGGGCTGCAGTGTCAAAAGGCAGGAGGGATTCCTGTTCTTGCTTTGTTCAGAGGCTGCAGCCTCCCTTTTCCACAAGTAAGTGCTGGCCATCTTGATCCATTCATGTACAAGTAGAAGCCGCCCAGCACCCGAGGGTTTCAGAGGGGCTGAGACTGTTGCTTTATGGTTCAGCTTCACGAACATCAAGCCAGTTCTCTCATGACCTATCTATCATCATCACCCCCCTCAACTCCCTCAGCTCCTGCACTTTTTTTCCATAGTCCAGTGTCCTCGCCTATCAGATTTCTTCTTCTTCAGCCATTTACCTCTTTCACTATCTTGAACTAGTTTCTCACACCATCCATCTCCCCACCCCCCACCCGCCTATCTTCCCCTCACCTGGTCACAACTATCACCTGCCAGCTTGTAGTCCTCCCTCTTCCCCTCCCCACTTTCTAATTGCAGCTTCTGGCCCCTTCTTTATCAGTCCTAATGAGGGAACGCATCAACTCTTCATTTCCACAGATGCTGCCTGACTTGCTAAGTTATTTTATTAACCCCTTCACCAAGGCTGGTAGGTTTGCTGAGGTGCTGCCATGTCTTCTTGCAGCTTGTATCTCAGGAGAACAGTTACAGAGACACACGAGCACAACTGCTTCCAAAGGGCTACTTTTGAAGCATTTCGTCTGGTTTCAATCAGCAATAGTAACCCATTAACTGGTTTAGATTTTGGATATAATCAATGATCTCACTGGTTCCTTTCTCTTGTGCTTTTTCTCCACTTTTTTCTGGTACCTCAACTTAATTGTTCTCTCTCCCTTTCCCAGTTATGATGAAGGGTCAGTGACCTGAAATGTTAACTCCATTTGTCTCTCCACAGATGCTGCCAGATCTGTTGAGTGTTTCCAGCATTTTATGCTTTTAGGAAATGTTCAGATTTCCGGCGTCTGTGGGTAATTCCTGATTTTCATTCACAGTCCTGCTGCCAAAAATTTTCCAGTGCCTTTCTCGCTCCTTTGCAGCAGACCACCACCATTCGCGGCACAAAGATACAGCCAGGAACCAACCCACGGCTGCTCAAGGCCGACCCTTGGGTCGAGCGACACTCCAGTAACCAGGAGCAGCCTTGTGGCAGTTGGCCACTGGTGCTGGGGAAGCACTCTGGGACAAGCTGCTCCTGTGGGAAGTGCCAACTTCTATTCCATGTGAAAGTCTCAAACATTGGAGTTCTAAAATAAAACAGAAAATTCTGAAAGTACTCAGGAATTCCAGCAGCACCTGCCAGGAGAGGAGCAGAGTTAAAATCCCATGTCAAGAATTCTTCAACAATCCAGTAGCGTTATATCGAAGATTGAGTGCAGCTGGAAGATCTACCCCAGTGCTTCAGCAAGCTGGAATCTAAATCTGACCCCTCTCTGTAGAGTTTGTACAATCTCCCTCTGACCAGCTGGGTTTCCTCTGGTTTCTCCAATTTCCTCTGTCATCCCAAAGACATGCGGGTTGCTCAGCTAACCAGCCACTGTAGATTGTCCCTAGCACATAGGTGAGTGGTAGAAGCTGCTAGCGAGGATATTGTTAAACTGGAATTAGTCTGTGTTTTGTGTAAATGGATGTTTAATGATTGAAATAGAATCAGCCTGTTTTTGTACAGTATTAACCTATTACCTGGCTGTTATCACATTGCTGTTGTAATTTCTGCAAAGCCGCAATAACCATACTTTAAAAAAAAAGCCATCACACTGGCAGTAAGCCATTTAAGGTCTCCCTTGGGTATAAGATACTTTTTTAGGTATGACGTTTGGTACAAAAAAGTTTACATCTGGTGTTTGGCACATGGAGCAATGTTGGACAGAACATGAGGGAGACACTTCCACCTGCAGCATGAGTTCGAGAGAAAAAAATGACACTCTTAATATGTTGCAAATTTTGGAATGCACTGCAGTTTTCCAGCGTCCCTGCCTTCCCCACCAGCATGAACACTGCAGAGGTGTGTGCAGTACTCAGGCTTTCACAGGAACATCTAAAATACTTCAAACATTACCCAACTCTTGAATAAATCCAAGTTCGCCGATCTTCTTCAGAATATTTGTTATACTGCTTGCACTTTATCAACTGAACACCATGAAGTTTCAGAAACTATTAAACTCCTGCAAATAGTCTGTGTCTAGTTTATTTCACTATGCATCTTGCATTATTTTTAGACCTCCCGCCTCTCAATTTCAATGACATTTACAATCTTGACCTACAAAGGTTAGATTTGAAAAACATGGCAGGATTTCAGTGCAGATATATCTCAATCTCCAGATACACTTCTAAAATTAATCACATTTTTAACATATTATGAGAGCTCTAAATACTTGCAGACAAAACTCTTAAGGTACATTCTGGAACTACTCAGAACTATGAGTAGTTAGTTGTCACAGAATTCTTACTGAACTTTGCTTCCTGTATTAAAAGTGAGCTCTGGCGACTATTCTAGTTTGCACGTTAATTGTCAAAGATGATTGCTACTTTGACTATTGCAGCTGACTGGAAGTGTTTTGATGCAACAACATATGAAGTTAAACCAGTCACTGCATTGTTTTATTTACCCATGTAACATTATACACATTATCTCTTTTTATAATGCTAAATTCTAGAAACATATCTATGGAGGGAAAGCAATGCCAGAGTGCGATTGGCAGGATACTGTTTGCTCAGGCACTTCAGATGGCCAAGCCTCTCATCTGCATGTCTGCTGCAAATAAAAACAGGATGCTGTTGGTGTCTGGCAGCTAGCAGAATGCAACTGAATGGAGTAAAGAGAAATGGGGGCAGCACAGTGGCTCAGCTGGTAGAGCCACTGTTCCACAATGCCCGAGATTTGGGTTCAATCCCAGCTTTGGGCACTGTCTATGTTCTCAGGGTGGTAGCTTAATTGGCCACTGTAAATTGTTCTTCGTGTTAGGGTGGGTGATAGTCTAGGGGCAGTTAATGGGAACGGGGATGGCTGACGGTCTGTGAGGACTTGCTGGGTGAAGGGACTGTTTCTCTGTCTCAGTGATTACGAGAAGAGCTACTTTCCAAAAGATGAAACATCATCTGATCTACGGAAAATCCCTCATGAAAGCAAAACACATCAAACACCTTCAAATGAAGATAAAATGTAACTTACTGCGACTCCTAGATTTTCTACATCTCATGCAGAGCATAACAAGGATCCCAAATGGAAAAATGAAGAGGACAGAGACCACAGCCCACCATAGCTCTGCTTGGTTCATCCCTCTACCTGGAGTTCAAAAGACAGAGGCACATTAACAGAGCACAGTAGGCTGTGAAAATTCATTGTCACTCTCTACTTACCCTGACCGGGCTCCCGGTAAGAGCATGAAGAGTGGTAAGAAGCTGGATTTGCCCACATCACAGTTACAGCAAGCAAGTCCAACAGTGGCCCAACCCAAGTCTCCTTACCCCTGGCTTGCTGCCTTTGACTTCAATCACCACATTTATACCTTTTCACACTGTTTCAGTAATGAGGTTCAACGTCTGCATAATTTGTTTTGAAAACAAAAACATCAAAAGCAGTGTATTTTGCAATATGATCAAAGTCACTTGGCCTAAGTTCAGTACAAAAAAAATCATCTTTTAAAGTACAGTCAATAATCTGAGGAAGAATTGTAAACTATATCAGCCTAGAAATTCAGTCAAAAAGAAACCAAGCGAGGAGCTCATCAGCCAAGCAGCATCCGTGCAGCAAAGACAAGTGATGTTTTAGGTTGAGACCTTTCAACTGGATTAGCAGCCTTGACCCAAAACTTTGTTTTTCCATCCGCAGATGCTCCTTGACCTGCTGAGATCCTCCAGATTCCAGATTCCAGCATCTTCAGCCTCTCATGCCTCTGGAAGTTCAGTTATAAGATGTTTTCCTCTGTGGTATTACTGTCTATGCAATGGGCTTTTGCAGGGAAAGTCAAATCAAGTTGTGTCAGCAGCAACTATTATTGTCCACTCTCATGACGTTAGCTGTTACACAACCAACTTCTTTCATTTTCTGATCCTTATTCCCAAGCAGTGTTTTCTCCCCTCCCTGAACCCGCGTCAGCGCTCAAAAGCGCTCCACTCTGCACCTTAGCTCAATGGTGCCCACTGTCTGAACCTCACCCCACCACCAGTCTCTGAGGCCCTGTTCTCAACTTTCACCTTGTCAACCCCTGAGGTCCTCAATGGAGAACTGATACCCAATCTCATCACCAGCATTGTCACTTAACAAAGCTAATGTACCATTTGGATACAGTTGTATATTTAATATTTCAATAATATTTGAGTCATATCTTTCCTGTTTAAGTTATTCATTATGGGTTATATGTATAAATACATGAACTGCATAATATCATCACACTACCATGTGACATACGCACACATTGCTTAAAGTAAACCTGACTTCCTTTGAATTAGTTTAATGTCTTGAAGCAACCCTGGCGCTGAGGTATTTTAAATACAAACCTGAGATGCCTTCCTACCCGCTGAAGTGCAGCGAGACGTTCGAACTAAAACAAAACGTAGCGAGGAACAGCAGGTGAAAAGACTCAGCCCAGCACATGCAGGGACGGGTTGAGTTTTAAAAAAGCAGTACAGCACATGTTCTTCGAAGAGAAGACATGATGAAGTATATTTTACGAGAAAAAGCTGAAATGTCAAGTTGCAGTTTCAAAGAGAGCACCAATCTGCACGCTGTCAATGAAAAATCTGATAATGAGGAGAGCGACACTGAACTGAGTGGTCTTGAAATTTAAAGTGTGAAAATTAGAAAATGACAGGCAATATGGCTTACACCAGAAGAGAATGGCAAAGTAATTAAAATGGAGTTCAACACTGGTTCAGCTGTCTCAGTCGTTCCACAAAGTGAGATTGAATGGCATTTCAAAGACACCAAAGTGACACTTGCAGATTTTCAACTGAGAATTTATACTGGAGGAAAGATAACTTTGGTGGGAATGACATTTGTAACTGCGACGTACAACAACCAACAAGCCACATTGTGCTTGTTTGTGGTGAAAAACAAAAGGGCCAGCATTGTGGGGGCGTGTTTTGTTAACTACAATCTGATTGGAGATCCATCCGCCATTTTCGTGCCACATCCCCTGCAACAAAGCCCGTTGGAGGTAAACGAAGAAATGTAGTAGACGATGCCACAATGGTCCCCACGCTGAACACCATTGCCAAACAGAGGACTAACGGTGTTGGTGCCAACCTCCAAGTCTCTGGTTGGGAAGCATGTTAAACCAAGGAAGGATCACGCTGCTCAGAGGAAACAAGAAAGTGACAAAAGCAGTAGTCCAACTTCAACAATTTTTGTAGGCAACATATCTGAGAAAGCTTCTGATTTGTTAATCAGGCTTGTGAAACATGGCTTGGTTTTAAGCTGGAAGAGAGTTCAAGAACTTCCAGGGAAGTTGCAAGAATTTGGCTTTTGTGAGAATAAAGAACCACAATTTACTTAGCATACATTAAGGTTATTGCTTTATTAAGACAAAAAGCTGCTTGCAAAGCAGATGCAAAGACCAAATCCCAGCTGGATGAATGGAAGCCAGAAAGAAAGGAGTCAATGGAAACATGAAAACAGAGGATTCGTCAGATGATATTGTGCATGAGGAAACCAAAAGGAAAGATCAGATCATAAAAGGAGTAATAGAAAAATTAATAAGGGAATATTCCAGTGAACTAAATGCACCTTCTCAATATCAAGATTCATAAACTAGAAAAAGAAAAAGGGAAGTGATGGAGAGAGAATGTGAAAGAGAAAGGTGTGAAAGAGAAAGGTGTGAAAGAGAGAAGGAACGTGGGAAAGAAAAGCAAAGGGATCAAAGTAGATCCAGAGAGAAAAGTCAAGTATATTTATTATTAAATAATGTATAAACTATGCAACCTAGAGATTTGTTTGTTCACAGGTAGCCACAGAGCAAGAAACCAGAAAGAACCCAATTAAAGAATAAAAATAAAAATAAAAGATCAACACTCAATGTGCAAAAGATAGAGACAAACAATACAAATCATGTGAACAACAACATTTTGAATCAAATTGAGTCCTTAGATCTGAACCCCAAAGCAGCCTGGAGTAGGCCCAAATCCTCGGTTATTAGTTCATCACATTAGTGGGCACAGTGCACAGTAGCCTGGGCAGTCTTCATCGCCTCAGCACCATGGGGATGACCATCACGGAGAACGAGCGAATTCAGCTCTCACCCCGACCAACATCCTGTCTTTTCAATCTATCTGGGCCAGCATTTAAATTAACCCAACAACAGAACAGCAAAAGGCTCTGGCACCCTGGAGAGAGCAGTGAAGTTTATCAAGGCTCCTTTGACAAAACCTTTCAGACGCAGAATGTCGACTGCCTAAAACAACAACTTGCATAGAAACGCCATCATTTCAGAAGTCCCCTAGCAACACACCATCTTGATTTGGTGTTGTCACAATTCCTTCATGGTCATTTGGTCAGAATCTTCGAACTTCTAACTCAACAGGATTGAGATTACTCATCACAGGGGCTGCCGCACTGCAAGGAAGAAGATCATCTCCTCTTCCTCCAGGACCCAGGGATGTGCCATAAATGGAACCTTCATGGGCTCCATTAAAGTGGGTATTGTTCTCTGCAGCCTACCCCGTCACTCGATTCAATAATCTAAAACCCATCAGCTCTGTTCCACAGACAGATAGGATTTAAAGCTCTGTCTTAATATTAAAAAGAGTTGCAGTATTAGTGGGCACAGGTGGTATACATGGCCAACGAAGTACATCTTTTTGTGTCAGCTGACTGTGCACAGCAAGATCCCAGAACGATTGTGACAAGAACAAGTTTGCTGTGGGGATCAGAGGTCATCCTCAGCTAAGGATCAGGACTCCCCCCATTCTTCGTCAGAATTATGTCATGGGGTCTATTACGGCCACCCAAAAAAACAAATCTGACCTCAATTTAACATCAATTTCCATTCCCTCGGCGCGCTCTGCAGCGCTGACCTACATTTTTGTGCTCAAGTCTCTGTGAGAAGTCTGAAACCCCCAAACTGTGACTCAACAGGTGACAGGTCTGATAGTTTCCGAAAGGAAAACTCGTTACAAACTCTCACACACACGAGGAAGGGCACTGGCAATTGGAAAACTTAATCATACTGACCCAGAGGGTTGTAACATGTAACCCTCAACCTAAAATAATTGGCCAGTAACTTGCCTGAATCTAAATGACTGAAAGTCTGTTGGGTCTCATTATTGTTGCCTTAAGTGATGGACAGTTGTCCTTTCAGAGACAGTAGAGGCAAATGCAGTGAGAAGTTCTGCGAACTGTGGGCTGATGGCCTTGCTTCTTTAAATAAAATGCAGACCCATATTCTAGAATGCTTCTATTGTTTATAGTTATATTCTGACCAGAAAAAAAAATAATTAAACATCTTCTCAAGGAGACGCAGAAATGCTGGAAGACAGCGGGTTGGCCAGGCTCTGAGGAAAGACTGAAAGTGTGGTCTTCGACCCGAGTCTGTAACTCTACTTCTCTCTTCCTAGAGAATGCCAAGTGTGCATTTTGGGTTTCAATTTTCTTCACGATTATAAAATTCAAATCAATTTCCACGGTTTAAAGTCATTTTCACACACAGGATGTTAGTGTATTTATGTACCTGCTTGCCAATGTCAATCGATGTATCTTAAAGATAGACATGCAATGAAATTTAGCACCTTGGGAGAAGCATAAAAAAAATTCCCTACAAGGAAAGCCTCTAAAGGGGGTAAAGAAACTTAGATAGCCAGAGACACAAGTTATTACAAGACAGCAGGTTGATGAAAGCCAAATTGAGTCTAAATATGGTTTTAACCCAACCTGTCTTCAAGGGCAGGAACGGACTGATTCTCTGGAGAGAAATCGAGCACAGTTGGTACACAGGTAACTGTAAAATTATTACTTTAATAAAAGCAACAAAACTACAGCAAAAATGAGTTTGCACTTATTTATTTATTGAGACACAGTGTGGAATTGGCCCCTCCGGCCCTTCGAACCGTGCCCACTAACCCCTGACTTAACTCTAGCCTAATCACAGGACAATTTACAGTCACCAATTAACCTACCAACCAGTTTCTCTTTGGACTGTGAGAAGAAAGCAGAGCACTGGAGAAAATCCGTTGCATATAGTGGGAAGAACTGAACTTGGGTCGCCTGCACAGTAAACTGTTATGCTCACCACTACACGTAAAGCTTGGAGGGGTCAGGTGAGACTACGACTGAAAAAACCATTCAGACAGAATTTATTCGCTGAGGTGACAGCAGTGATAAGAGGCTTCCGTTATGAGAGGCGCAATACGAGCTGGTGCTTTACCCCCTGAGGAGAGTTAACACGAGAACTTTTTTTAACCAGGAGAGATGTCACACAACAGGGTGCCTCACCATAAACAGTGGCAAACAAAATGTGGTGACATTTGAATGATATGTGATTAAATTTTAGTAAAAGAAAATGTTAAGAGGTTAGAGTTCTCTTGGAAAAACCAGCTATATGGACAAAGGATATATAATCACGATGTTCTGTGACATAAGAGGTTGCAGGTACTGGGACTTGGCCATAAAACGAACTGCCAGAACAGCTCAGCAGGTCAGGCAGCATCTGCAAAGGAAATTAACACTTCCATCTGCATCACACAACCGTCTGCATCACCGTCTGGCATGGTGGGGGGGGGGGGGAACTACGACACAGGATGAAAATAAGCTGCAGAGAGTTGTAAACCTAGTCAGCTCCATCGTAGGCACTAGCCTCCGTAATATCCAGGACATCTTCACGGAGTGATGCCTGAAAAAGGCGGTGTCCATCGTTAATGGCCCCCCATCAACTAAGCCATGCTTTGTTGTCATCGGGAAGGAGGTACAGAAGCCTGAAGGCACACAGTCAGTGATTCAGAAACAGCATCTTCCTCTCTGCCATCAGATTTCTGAATGGACAATGAACACATGAACACAACCTCACTACTTTCCTATTTCTGTTTTTTTTCCACTACTTATTTAACTAAAAAATATATAAATATGTACTTACGGTATTTCATAATTATTTTTCTACTATTATGTATTGCTACTGCAAAGACAAGCTTCATGACTTATGCCAGTGATATTAAACCTGATTCTGATTTTCCCTGGCTCACTCAGTTACTCCAGAGATATTTTTCTGTGTAATTTATATTAGACTATACCTTCCCTTATAATATGAATCAATACTCTCTCTCCTCAACCCAAGCACTGGCAATATATTTTATGCTATTTTCATGTCAGAATCCAATGTTATAAGCTTAAGGAGGTTTGGATACTGAACACTCTAACAAACCCCTGCAGTTGTACTATTGAAAATACCCTGATTAGTTGCATGCCAGGCAGCATCTATGGAAAAGAGTACAGTCGACATCTCGGCCCGAAACATTGACTGTATTCTTTTCCATAGATGCTGCCTGGCCTGCTGAGCTCCTCCAGCATTTTGTGTGTGTGTTGCTCGGATTTCCAGCATCTGGAAATGTTCTCTTGTTTCTGATCAGTTGCACGATGGTCTCTGGTACAGCAATTTGAATGCACAGGAACATAAGAAACTGCAGAGAGTAGAGGACTCACCCCAATACATCACAGACATATCCCTCCCCACCATCAGTGGTATCTACGAGAGACAGTGCCTCAAAAAGGCAACTTTGATCACCACCATCCGGACCATCTGATCTTCTCACAGCCACCGTCAGGCAGGAGGAAAGTAATCCTGAGGTCCCACACACCCTCCTTCAACCACTCGGTTTGTGGCCCAAACCACACAAGCTTCATCGCTACAATTCAGCAACACAATGACTACTTTGCACTGCAGTTCAAATACCTGTTTTTTTTTGTAAGAACTGTGTATAATTTATGGTTAATTCACAAGAAATTTATGTCTTTCTTGTGCATGTTGCTTATCTGATGTACTGTGCCTGTGAAGCTGCTGCAAGTAAGTTTCTCGTTGCACCTGTGATTACAGATACTTGTGCAGATGACAATAACTTGACTTGGACAATAAATTGTATTTTCACTTTTACACAAGAAATATTCATAATGTTATGGAAAATATTACTTCCAGTTTAATATGCTGGTGTACACATTCTAAAATAGCTTTGAATCTTTGGAATGGCATGTACTCTTCCACAATGTGAGTCTTGTCCCATGGCATCTACTCCAGATATTGAGGAAGATCAAGAGACCATTTTTGTTCATCTCTCCTAAGAGACCACAGGGCCATGACAGCAACATTATCTGTCCAGTAGAAATACTTTACATGGTGTGGGTAGAAGACAGATTTGACAGGCCACTCTTTTCCTAGTCAACTACAAGTCATACATTCCCACCGCAATCCATAAAAAAAACACACTAATGGCTAGTGGGATCTTCGACTTCCTTTAGTCTATCACGAGGTGGCTTTTATCTCTCATCTTCCTACAGTCGCCAGCAAGGTAACACACAAGTCAGTAGTGTTTGATTTCGCATGAATTGTGATGATATTTAAGCAACACACACAAAATGCTGGAGGAACTCAGCAGGCCAGGCAAAAGGTACCGTCAATATTTCAGTCTGAGACCCTTCAGCAGGAAGTCTACTCTGAAGTAGTCAGAGGTGAGTAACCAAGTATTGGGCTCCCACTCTGTTGGCAGAATTCATAAATTATTTCTTGAGAAGGGGAGATGGTGAATAAATTCATTACCCATTTGACTATCAGGTTAATCTGCTCACATCCTCTTCACATTGTGCTTTACGTGAGAGAGCAAGGGAGCAAACAAACACAAAGTAAGGGAAGCCATCTGTACCACATATCCTACCTCATCTCTCTTCCTCTTACCTGCCCTCCCTTCTGTAACCGTAGGGATGAATGTGCCAGG
This sequence comes from Mobula birostris, assembly GCF_030028105.1. Classification (NCBI taxonomy): domain Eukaryota; kingdom Metazoa; phylum Chordata; class Chondrichthyes; order Myliobatiformes; family Myliobatidae; genus Mobula; species Mobula birostris. The sequence goes on from NC_092394.1 coordinate 50,947,300, forward strand.
AAACCCTGCGGCAGATGTGTTGCGGCAGGACAGTTGGAGGTGGAAGGTCATGGTGAAACCTCCTGGAACATATCCATCAGATTTGTTGAGCCAGCTGCAAGGCACATGTTGATCAATGATGGAGGTCCGTGTGTTAATTTGGTTTTTAGATCTACTCATACATCAGCCTTATTCGGTGGATCCAATGTTGAAACTATACAGAGAAGGCCACTGGGCCATTGGGACCGTGCTAGCTGCCAAGAGAGCAATCCCATCGTAAGACCATAAGACATACGAGCAGAATTAGGCCATTCAGCCCATTGAGTTTGCTCCATTCCATTGTGGCTAATTTATTATTCCTCTCAACCCCATTTTCCTGCCTTCTCCCTTTAACCTTTGATGCCCAAATTAATCAAGAACCCATCAAACTCCACCTTAAATATACCCAATAACTTGTCCTGCACAGCCATCTGTGACAATGAATTCCACAGATTCACTAACCTCTGACTAAAGAAATGCTTCCTCATCTCTGTTCTAAATGGACGTCCCTCTATTCTGAGGCTGTGCCCTCTGGTCCTAGACTCCCCCACCATAGGAAACATCCTCTCCACATAAACTCTATGTAGCCCTTTCAATAGTTGATAGATTTCAACAAAATTCCCCTTACTCTTCTAAACGCTGGTGAGTACGGGCCCAGAGCCATCAAACACTTTTCAGATGTTAATTCTTTCATTCTCGGAATCATTCTTGTGAACCTCCCCTGGACCCTCTCCAATGCCAACACATCGTTTCTTAGATAAGGGGCCAAAAACTGCCCACAATATTCCAAGTGTGGTCTGACCAATGCCGCATCAAGCCTCAGCATTCCATTCTTGCTTTTATATTCTAGTCCTTCCAAAATGAATGCTAACGTTACATTTGCATTCCTTACCATCAACTCAAGCTGCAAGTTAACCTTTAGGGAATCTTGCACAGGCTCCCATTTGAAACTCTTATTTTTGAATTTTCTCTCCACTTAGAAAATAGTTCACACCTTTATTCCTTCTACCAATGTGCATGATCATGCATTCCCCTACACCATATTCCATCTGCCACTTCTTTGTCATTCTCCCAATCTGTCTAAGTCTTTTTGCAGACTTCCTGCCTCCTCCATCTACATCTATAAACTCGGCTGCAAAGTCATTAACCCCTTCATCCAAATCCTCGACATTAACATGAAAAGAAATGGTCCCATATCCCTACGGAACACCAGTGCAGACAGCCAGCCAGAAAAGACCCTCTTTGTTTCCACTCTTTGCTTCTTGCCAGTCAGCCGATCTTCTATCCATGCTCAAACAAGAGAAAATCTGCAGATACTAGAAATCCATTAAATGCCCTCCCTCTCCTTCACAATTCCCCATCCCCTTTTCCCTCTCTCACCTTATATGCTTGCCTGCCCATCACCTCTCTCTGATGCTCCTTCCCTTTTTCTTTCTTCCATGGCCTTCTGTCCTCTCCGATTAGATTCCTCCTTCTCCAGCCCTGTACCTCTTTCACCAATCAACTTCCCAGCTCATTACTTCATCCCTCCCCCTCCTGGTTTCACCTCTCAACTTGTGTTTCTCTCTCCCCTCTCCCCACCTTTTAAATCTACTCCTCACTTTTTTTTTTCTACAGTACTGCTGAAGGGACTCAGCCCGAAACATCGGCTGTACTCTTGTCCATAGATGCTGACTGGCCTGCTGAGTTCTTCCAGCATTTTGTGTGTGTTGATTCTATTCATGCTGTATCTTTTCTCTAATTCCATGGACTCTTATCTTGTTAAGCAGTCTCATGTGCAGCACCTTATCAAAAGCCTTCTGAAAATCCAAATAAACAACATCCACTGACTCTCCTTTGTTTATCCTGCCTGTTATTTCCTCCAGGAATTCCAACAGATTTGCCAGACAAGTTTTCCCCTCAAGGAAACCATCCTGACTTTGGTCTATTTTGTCATATGCCTCCAAATACCACAAAACCTCATCCTTAATCATAGATTCCAGCATCTTCCCAACCACTGAAGTCAGGCTAACTGGCCTATAATTTCCTTACTTCTGCCTCCCTCCCTTCTTAAAAGGTGGAGTGGAGTGATATTTGCAATTTTCCAGTCCTCTGGAACCATTCCAGAGACTAATGATTCTTAAAAGATCATTACAAATGCTTCCTAATCTCTTCATCTACCTCTTTCAGAACTCTGGAGTGTAGCAGATCTGGTCCAAGTGAATTAAGACTTTTCAACTTCCCAAGTACCTTCTTAGTAATAGCAATGGCAATCACTTCTGACCCGAACCTCTTGCATTTCTGGCATACTTCCAGTGCCCTCCACAGTGAAGACTGATGCAAAATACTTGTTAAGTTCATTCGCCATTTCTTTGTCCCAATTACTACCTCTCCAGCATCATTTTTCAGCAGTTTGATATCCGCTCTCGTCTCCCTTTCACTCTTTATACAGTATATCTGAAGAAACATTTTGTATCCTCTTTTATATTATCACTTAGCTTATCTTCATATTTCATCTTTTCTTTCTTTATGGCTTTTTTAGTTGTCTTTTGATAGTTTTTAAAAGCTCACAGGCTATTCACAAATTCCCTCCCTTGGGATCCAGCACCAACCTGATTTTCTCCAATTTACTTGTATATTGAAATCCCCCATGACTTTCACAACATTGCCCTTTTACATACCTTTTCTATCTCCCATTGCAATTTGTAGCCCTCATCTTAGTTGCTGTTCGGAGCCCCCTATACAACTTCCATCAGGAGTTATACACCCCTTTCAGTTTCTTAACTCTACCCACAATGATTCTACATCTATGTCACCCCTTTCTAATGATCTGATTTCCTTTTTTTTACCAGCACAGCCACCCCACCCCCCCCTGCCTCCCTGCCTCTCCTTTTGATATAATGCGTATCCTTGGATGTTAAGCTCCCAACTGTGATCTTCTTTCAGCCAAGACTTTTAGCAATGCCCAAAACTTCACACCTACCAAGCTATAACTGCGCTACAAGATCACCTACCTGACTTCTTATGCTGCGTGTATTGAAATATATCACTTTCAGTCTGACTGGTCATACATGCTGCAGAAGAGATTCCAATGATCTAGAAGTCTGTAACCCTGCCACCTGCCCAATTCTTCAGCCATGCATTCACCTGCCAAAAATTATCAGTCCTAGTCCTTCTGTTACCTGTTTGACATTCTCTCTCACCTATGCCTATCAATCCTCCCTCCTTTGATTCTTTTTACCACTCACATAAACAACAGGGGTAATGTAATTCCAACCCACATGTTTTGGGGATGTGGAGGGAACGAGAGCACAGGGTGATCACAGGGAGAACGTGCAGACCCCATACAGACCACACCTGTGGTCAGATTAAACTCAGGTCACTGGAAGAGTACAATTGAGAAGGAAGCCTCACCTTCTGAAAGGCTTGCATGAAAATCCTGTTTTCCACAAAAATAAGAAATTCACAGACATTTTTAAAGCCCTGTGCTTTCAGAGAGTTAAAGAATCCACAGCAGTAGAATAGTTCAGTCAATGACAAAAGTGACTTTCTTTTGAGTCGTAGTCGTAGAGCATGTAAACAGGTCCTTCGGCTCAACTCATCCATGGCAACTAACTAAACTAGTCCCACCTGGCCCATATCCCATATCTCAAAATGCAGCACCTCACATTTATCAGGGCTGGACACCACTTGTCACTCCTTGGCTGCCTTACCTAGCGGATCAAGATCTCTCTGTAATTTTTGATGACTATCTATGACAACGTCTCTTTGAGTGTCATCTGCAAAGATACCTTGTACGTCTCATGCGAAGCATCCAAAACCTGGTGTATAACAATGGGCCCGGCATCCCACTGGTCTGAAAAATACCACCGTCACACTCTGCTTCCTACCACCAACACAACTGCGTATCCAATTAGTTAGTTCTCCCTGGATCTCTAGACTAGTCTTCCATGCAGGTCCTAGTCAAAGTCCTTGCAAATGTCCATAGAGACAATATTCACCACCCTGCCCTCATCAATCTTCTGCATTACTGCTTTAAAAAAAAAGATTACTGAGACAATATTTCCCATGTACTGTGCAAAACCATTTCTAGTTAGTCCTTAAAAACGCAAACACGAGGAAATCTGCAGATGCTGGAAATTCAAGCAACACACACAAAAAGTGCTGGTGAGCGCAGCAGGCGAGGCAGCATCCATAGGAAGGGGTACAGTTGACATTTCGGGCCGAGACCCTTCGTCAGGATGGAGGGTCACGGCTCGAAATGTCGACTATACCTCTTCCTATAGATGCTGCCTGGCCTGCCGCGATCACTAGTCAGTCCTTTTTTTAATCCAGATGCTGGTAAATCCTATCCCTCAGAATCCCATCCAGTAACTTACCCACTACTGTAGCTCCTTGGCTCGTTTTGCCTGCCTTTCAGCAAAAAAGGATCTAGAAGCCACAAATGCAGTATGTTGAAATGCAACAGACTTGGAATAATCCCAATAAGTAACTGGGCTAATGACACCCCTCAGAACCGATTACTGAAAGCAAACAAAACTGCAGATGCAAGAATGTGTAGCAAAAACAGAGAATGCATTCAAGTTTGACTAACTGTGTTCTTCCTGTATTTTCTGCTTTGTTTCAGAAACTACTTTCTCAGATGAGCTGCAATAACTTGCTATCAATTTCAGTCAAGTGGAAGATTTCACTGCATAATAATTCTGAGCATTGCTATATGCATTAAACATTAGGGTTTGTATTAATTGTAGAATGCAAATTATAGAACCGAAAGAGCTCATTCTCAACATTATTTATAGGTCAAGACAGAGTCATATACTCCAAGAGTGTCCCAGAATAATTTATCCCTTAGTGGGGTTTATGGTAAATTCAAAAATAATATTTAATATTACACAATCTTAATTTTGCTCAGACTCTAACCACAACATTTAGGAAGACTGAGCTTAGGCAGAATAAAACAGTAGCTCTACCATCTGCAAGTGAAGTCATGATGCGTCTGCACAGCGGTGAACAACAAACTGTAACTAGTGGGTCAATCTGCCCTAACCCACTCACTTGGCCTTAAGGACAAAGTAAATTCAATAAATACCAAAAGGCATTGAAGAATTATACAGCTTACCTCATGGTCCAATACATATTTGAAGTTGATTAGTTCCTGCTCCCTATACAAATTTGTCCACTTCAACCAGTTGCCCAATTGCTCTTTGGAAGTTTCTCACTACATCTATTTCCTTCTCAACTGTACTACCCAGATCACAGCAACCTGTTGAGTAAACTAATTCTCTCCATCTCCAATCTTTGTGGCCTTTGGTTTCCGAAGCTCCCAGTTTCTCTCTGTTCTATAAATATCCTTCAATCTTAGTCCTCCTCTGTTATATTGTTAGTTAACCTAGTTTAGAGTATATAACTATATAACAATTACAGCACAGAAACAGGCCATCTCGGCCCTTCTAGTCCATGCCGAACTCTTACCCTATCCTATTCCCACCGACCTGCACTGAGCCCATAACCCTCCATTCCTTTCCTGCCCATATAGCTATCTAATTTAACTTTAAATGACAACATAGAACCTGCCTCAACCACTTCTGCTGGAAGTTCATTCCACACAGCTACCACTCTCTGAGTAAAGAAGTTCCCCCTCATGTTACCCCTAAACTTTTGTCCTCTAATTCTCAACCCATGCCCTCTTGTTTGAATCTTCCCCACTCTCAATGGAAAAAATCTAACCACGCCAACTCTATCTATCCCCCTCATAATTTTACACACCTCTATCAAGTGTTCCCCTCAACCTTCTACGCTCCAAAGAATGAAGACCTAACTTGTTCAACCTTTCTCTGTAACTTAGGTGATGAAACCCAGGCAACATTTTAGTAAACCTCCTCTGTACTCTCACAATTTTATTGACATCCTTCCTATAATTCGGTGACTAGAACTTCACACAATACTCCAAATTTGGCCTCACCAATGCCTTATACAATTTCAACATTACATCCCAACTCCTATACTCAATGCTCTGATTTATAAAGGCCGGCATACCAAAAGCTTTCTTCACCACCCTATCCACATGAGATTCCACCTTCAGGGAACTATGCACCATTATTCCTAGATCCTTCTGTTCTACTGCATTCTTCAATGCCCTACCATTTACCATGTATGTCCTATTTTGATTAGTTCTACCAAAATGTAGCACCTCACACTTATCAGCATTAAACTCCATCTGCCATCTTTCAGCCCACTCTTCTAACTGGCCTAAATTTCTCTGCAAGCTTTGAAAACCTACTTCACTATCCACAATGCCACCTATCTTAGTATCATCTGCATACTTACTAATCCAATTTACCACCCCATCATCCAGATCATTAATATATATGACAAACAACATTGGACCCAGTACAGATCCCTGAGGCACACCACTAGACACCATCCTCCAATCTGACAAACAGTTATCCACCACTACTCTCTGGCGTCTCCCATCTAGCCACTGCTGAATCCATTTTACTACTTCCATACTAATGCCTAACGACTGAACCTTCCTAACTAACATTCTGTGTGGAACCTTGTCAAAGGCCTTACTGAAGTCCATATAGACAACATCCACTGCTTTACCCTCACCAACTTTCTTAGTAACCTCATCAAAAAATTCAATAAGATTTGTCAGACATGACCTTCCACGCACAAATCCATGTTGACTGTCCCCAATCAGACCCTGTCTATCCAGAAAATTATATATACCATCTCTAAGAATACTTTCCATCAATTTACCCACCACTGATGTCAAACTCACAGGCCGATAATTGCCAGGTTTACTCTCAGAACCCTTTTTAAACAATGGAACCACATGAGCAATACGCCAATCCTCTGGCACTGTTCCCGTTTCTAATAACATTTGAAATATTTCTGTCAGAGCCCCTGTTATTTCTACACTAACTTCCCTCAAAATCCTAGGGAATATCTTGTCCAGACCCGGAGACTTATCCACTTTTATATTCCTTAAAAATGTCAGTACTTCCTCTTCTTTAATTGTCATACTTTCCATAACTACCCTACTTGTTTCCTTTACCTTACATAATTCAATATCTTTCTCCTTAGGGGACTGTCTTGTCTCCCTTTCTCTTCACCATTTACACCTCGGACTTCAACTACTGCACAGAGTCTTGTCATCTTCACAAGTTTTCGGATGACTCTGCCATAGTTGGATGCATCAGCAAGGGAGATGAAGTTGAGTACAGGGCTATGGTAGGAAACTGTCACATGGTGTGAGCAGAATTATCTGCAGCTTAATGTGAAAAAGACTAAGGACCTGGTGGTAGACCTGAGGAGAGCTAAGGTACCAGTGACTCCTGTTTCCATCCAGGGGGTCAGTGTGGACATGGTGGAGGATTACAAATACCTGGGGATACGAATTGACAATAAACTGGACTGGTCAAAGAACACTGAGGCTGTCTACAAGAAGGGTCAGAGCCGTCTCTATTTCCTGAGGAGACTGAGGTCCTTTAACATCTGCCGGATGATGCTGAGGATGTTCTACGAGTCTGTGGTGGCCAGTGCTATCATGTTTGCTGTTGTGTGCTGGGGCAGCAGGCTGAGGATAGCAGACACCAACAGAATTAACAAACTCATTTGTAAGGCCAGTAATGTTGTTGGGGATGGAACTGGACTCTCTCACAGTGGTGTCTGAAAAGAGGATGCTGTCTAAGTTGCATGCCATCTTGGTCAATGTCTCCCATCCACTACATAATGTACTGGGTGGGTACAGGGGTACATTCAGCCAGAGACTCATTCCACCGAGATGCAGCACAGAGCATTATAGGAAGTCATTCCTGCCTGTGGCCATCAAACTTTACAACTCCTCCCTTGGAGGGTCGGACATCCTGAGCCGATAGGCTGGTCCTGGTCTTATTTCATAATTTACTGGCATAATTATCATATTACTATTTAACTATATTACTATTTTTCTATTACTAGTTATTTTTCCATGACTATCGCTATTTACTATTTACTAATAGTAATATTACTATTACTATTTCTATTACTATTTATTATTTATGGTGCAACTGTAACGAAAACCAATTTCCCTCGGGATCAATAAAGTATGACTATGACCTAGTGAATATCGAAGAAAAGAAATTGTTCAAAATCTCCCCCATCTCTTTTGGCTCCGCACATAGCCGTCCACTCTGATTCTCCAAGGGACCAATTTTATCCCTCACTATCCTTTTGCTACTAACATAACTGTAGAAACCCTTTGGATTTATTTTCACCTTACTTGCCAAAGCAGCCTTGTATCTTCTTTTAGCTTTTAGAGTACGGAGAACAATCTCACTTTCTCTAGTTTTACACTTAACATAAGATAGTAGACCTCCATAATTATCTCTTCCAGTTCAAAGAGAGCAGAGGATCTCTCCAAGATTTTCACCTGCTGTTCCCCTATTTAGCCCAACTCTTAAAAATGCAAAAGTCTTTTTGTTCATTTTGTTTTAAACAGTTGGTTCTGTTTTTTAAGGATGTTCACTTCTCACATTCTGTCCCATGCAAACCCATTCCAAATACCTGTACAACAATCGCATGAGCTTTAAAAGTTCTTCCAGGCTGCTTTCTTTCCCATTCAGTAAACACCCCTGACAGACTCTAATGTGCTTCTGTTGAGTCTTTAGCCTTGCAAACAAACAGCAGTGACCATTCAGTACCTTCAACTCATTCTGCCCTTCGGTAAAATGATTAGTGACCTCAACCTCATTCTGCCCTTCGGTAAAATGATTAGTGACCTCAACCTCATTCTATCCTTCGGTAAAATGATAAGTGACCTAAAACTCATTTTGCCAGTCGGTAAAATGATTAGTGACCTCAACCTCATTCTGCCAGTCGATAAAATGATTAGTGACCTAAAACTCATTCTGCCCGTCGGTAAAATGATTAGTGACCTCAACCTCATTCTATCCTTCGGTAAAATGATTAGTGACCTAAACCTCATTCTGCGCGTCAGTAAAATGATTAGTGACCTATTACCTCATTTCTATTTATCTGCCTTTCCTCCACACCCCTTATGTTTTCAAGATAAAGACGAAACATTTTGAAGAAGATAGAAAGAGTAAATTATAAACTGTCAAGTGAATTAATAAACAGCTGAAATAGTTGTGGAAAAGTCCAGTTAGAAGATGTATTGGCATTGGTTTATTATTGTCTGATGCATCAAGATACAATGAAAAGCTTTTGTTTGCATATTATTACATCAAAAACATTAAGCAGAATATAGTGCTGCAGTTACAGAGAAACTACAGTACAGGTAGGCCAATAAAATGCAAGGGCCACGACGAGCTAGAATGGTAGATCAAGAGTTTATCATTTTGCATGTGAGAGATCCGTTCGGGAGTTTTAAAGTAGTCCGATAGAGCCCTGTGGTGCATGCTCTCAAGTCATAGAAAAGTACAGCACAGAAACAGGCTCTTAAGCCCATCTCGTCCATGCTGAACGATTTGAACTGCCTACTCCTGTCGACCTACACCCAGACCAGAGCCCTCCACACCCCTATCATCCATGTACCAATCCAAACTTCTCGTAAAAGTTGAAATCAAAATTGCATGCACCACTTTCACCAGCAGCTCGTTCCACAGTTTCACAGTGCTCTGGGTGAAGAAGTTTCCCCTCATGCTCCCCTTAAACCTTTCACTTTTCACCCTTAACCCATGGCCTCTCACTGTAGTCCCACCCAACCTCAGTGGAAAAAGCCTGTTTGCTTATACCCTTTATAATTTTACCTACCTCCATCAAATCTCCTCTTAATCTTCGATGTTCCATGGAACAAAGTCCTAACCTATTCAATCTTTCCTTATAACTCAGGTCCTCCAGACGCGGCAACATCCTTGTAAATTTTCTCTGTACTCTTTCAACCTTATTTACATCTTTCCTGTAGGTAGGTGACCAAAGCTGCACACAATACTCCAAATTAGGCCTCGCCAATGTCTTATACAACTTCAACATAACATCCCATCTCAATACATTGATTTATGAAGGCGAATGTGCCAGAGGCTTTTTTAACAACCCTATCTACCTGTGATGCTACTTTCAATGAATTATCAACCTGTGTTCCCAGATCTCTTTGTTCGAGACCTATCCTGGTTGGTCCTCCCACAGTGCAAAACTTCACACTTGTCTGCATTAAATGTCATCTATTTTAGAGCCTTTCTTAAACAACGGAACAACATTGGCTACCCTCCAATCCTCTGGTACCTCTCTGCAAGCATCCCAGCAATTGCTGCACTTGCATCCTGCAGGGCCCTGGGGATTTATCCACCCTAATTTACCTCAAGACAGCAAACACCAGCTCTTCTGTAATCTGTACAGGGTTCACAAAGTTGATGCCATTTTGCCTTACTTCTACAGAGTCTGTGTCCGTCTCGTAAGTAAACGTAAATGCAGAAAGGGCTTTTAAGATCCCCCATCCCTTTTGGCTCCACGATTGGATTACCATTTTGTTATTTCAGAGGACCAATTTTGACCCTTGCAATCCTTTTGCTCTTCACATATCTGTAGAATCCCTTAGGATTCTCCTTCACCTTGTCTTCTAGAGGAACCTCATGCCTTCTTTTAAATCTTCTGATTTCTTTCTTAAGTGTTCTCTGGCATCCCTTATACTCCATAAGCAACTCATTTGTTCCTACCTGCCTATACCTGCAATGGAGCTCCTTTTTTTCTTAACCAGGGACTCAATATCAATTGAAAACCAAGGCTCCTTACACTTGTATCTTTACCTTTTATTCTGACAGGCACGTACAAGCTTTGTGCTCTCAAAATTTCACTTTTGAAGGCCACTTTTGCCGGAAAACAGCCTGTCCCAATTCACACTTGCCAGATCCTTTCTGAAATCATCAAAATTGGTCTTTCTCCAATTTAGAATCTGAACCCACAGACTAGGCCTACCTTTTTGCAGCTAATTTCCTTCAAAATTAATGGCACTGTGATCACTAGATGCAAAGTGTTCAACTACACAAATTTCTGTCACCTGCCCTGTCTCATTCCCTAATAGCAGTGCACAGTCTCTCGTTGGGACTTCTATCTATTGATTAAGAAAACTTTCATGAACACATTTGACAAAGTCTATCCCATCTAGTCCTTTTACAGTAAATATGTGGAAAATTAAAATCACTTACTATAACAACCTCATGTTTCTTGCAACAGTCTGCGATCTCTACACATTTCTTCCTCTAAATCCCTTGGACTGTTGGGTGGTCTGTAATATAGTCCCATTAACGTGGTCATACCTTTCTTAGTATGCAGTTCCACCCATAACAGTAAGCTTTTTTACCTTCTGCCTAAGAGGAGTGGGAGAAGACAGAACGACCGGATTGGGAGTGATAGCCCACACTGCTTTCACAATCTCTCCTCTGACAACCTGAAACCAATCTGAAAACATGTTGGAAGGAGAGGGAGGGAGGGAACGTCGACTCAGACCACGAGAGGCCTGCGTCGGGCATTTTCATGCCTCGGAAGGCGCAGATTGGAAGTCTGTGTGGGACACCACTCCTCGCACAGACACTAGAGCAATGTGTGGTTAAGTGCCTTGCTCAAAGACACAAACAGGCTGCCACAGCTCAGGCTCAAACTAGCGACCTTCAGATCACTAGACGAACACCTTAACCAGTTGGCCACATCCCCAACACACGTTGGAAGGAGAGGTCTTAAATAAAAGAATTAGATAATTATTTGAGGTAGTATAAGGAAAATCAAAAATGCAGATCCAAGCATCGCTGTTTTGTCATTGAGTTGGGGAAATATGACAGGAGTCTCATTTGTTCTCTAAGCCTCCGACTATATCAATAAATCCAGCAGTCAATCCAATAATATTTCTGCAAACCTACAACAGTGAACTAGCAAACCCAGCACAGTAAAGTCAATCACTAAATATCAGCAACTTACCACAGGAAATAAGGTAACCTTGTGAAATAAACTAAGAAGTCAGAAAACTCTTCCCTAGTACATTCTTAACATAATGATAAAATAAATACATTTCCTGAACTACCTCAACTAATATCAAAATACTGCAACATTGTACAGGTTATGTGGAGAGATTGGAGAAGCTGAAATTGTTCCCCGGCTCAAAACAGATTGAGAGAACATCCGAAAAAGGTGACTAAATTCTTAAACGGTTCAGGCAGAGTAGACCAAAAGGAACTATTTCTTACTGTGGAGGATTTGAGAGCTAGAAGACGTAGAATGAATATGATAGGGAAAATTGACACGACAAAATTTAATTTTGCTCTGGAATCCACTGCCAAGGGTAAGAGCAGGCACAGGTTGATTAATAATATTCAGAAGAGAGCTAGATAAATACCCGAAAAGAAAGAACTTGCAGGGCTATGGAGAGAGGTCGTGACAATGGAACTAGAGAGACTGCTCATATGCCAAGGCCAGTGAGGACAACAAGCCTAATGGCCTCACTGTTTGCTGTAACCGCTTCATCATTCTGCACTCGCTCTCAGTAGAAACAGAGAAGTAATTACTCTGGAGGAACAACAGTGGCAAAACAGTGCAGTAAATCACATCAACATACAGAGAGGAGGGTAACCATGAACCCTTTAATGTTTTACGTGCACCATTTTAGCTTGGGGGGGGGTTAATAACGGCAAAGTCAAAGTCAGGTTTATTGACATATGCACATGTGTGCACAGTTGAAATGAAAAACTTACTTCCATCACCATCACGGACACATCCACTCAGTGGCCACTTTATTAGGTATCCCTGCTCGGTAATGCAAATATCTAATCAGCCAAACACTGGGCAGCAACTCAAAGCATAAAAGCATGCAGACATGGTCATGTTCTTCAGACCAGACATCAGAATGGAGAAGAAATGTGATCCAAGTGACTCTGGCCGTTGGTGTGAGACAGAATGGTTTGAGGATTTCAGAAACTACTGATCTCCTGGGATTTTCATGCACAGCAGTATCTGGAGTTTACAGAAAGTGGTGTGAAAAAGAGGGGGGAAAAGTCCGGTGAGTGGCAGCTCTGTGGGTGAAAATGCCTCGTTAACGAGAGAACTCAGTGAAGAACAGCCAGGCTGGTTCAAGCTGACAGGAAGACGACAGTAACTCAAATAACCACGAGTTACAACAGTGGTGTGCAGAAGAGCATCTCTGAATGAACAACGTGTTGAACCTTGAAGTGGACGGGCCACAGCAGCAGAAGATCACACTGAGTTCCACTCCTGAACCTAATAAAGTGACCACTGAGTATAGTATCCTATAAGCAGCGCTGACAAGAAAAAATATACATCAGATATAAATTGAACACAGTTTTTATGGGAAAGAACACAATTAGAACAAGTCTATTTTAATGTAAAGCGACGAAAGTCATAGCGGGCATGGTATTCCTAAACTGTAGTCATTTAGAATTTTGCCGGTTGGTTCAAGAACCAAATAGTTAAAGGGAAGTAGCTGTTCCTGAACCTCATGGTGAAGGACTTCAGTAGCTGAGGAAGAAGGAGCAAAAGGGGAGGGAGTGGGGCAAATGGAGGGACTCAAGGGGGTCTCATGATACAGCAAGTGAAGGGAGATGTTGGTGAAGGAGAGGGAAATACTGTGAAGGGGTGAGGGAGTGGAGACAAGGACAGAAACTGGGGAGAGGGGGAAATCGAGTGAGAGGGAAGTATACCTTTGGGAGAGGGAGGTGGAGGTGGAATGAAGGTTGACCAGACCAGAGTTGGAAAAGCAGAGAGTCCGAGTAATTGAGAGAAAGGTGCAGTGAGGAAGAAAGGACAGGAATAAGAATTCTCAAACAACACACATAAAAGTTGCTGGAGAACGCAGCAGGCCAGGCAGCATCTACGGGAAGAGGTACAGTCGACGTTTCGGGCCGAGACCCTTCGTCAGGACCCTTCTTCGGCCTGAAACGTCGACTGTACCTCTTCCTATAGATGCTGCCTGGCCTGCTGCGTTCACCAGCAATTTTTATGTGTGTTGCTTGAAATTCCAGCATATGCAGATTTCTTTGTGTTTGCATTTTTAAATCAGAATTCTCAGAGCCCTTTGCACCAAAATAACTTTGGGCTCCATTACTTCTTCTCCCCAGACCTCTCCCCCCAGCTGTCTCCAGCACCTACCTCCCAGACTTCTAAGGGAGCAACCATTAAAGTTGGGAGATACAGAAACACCACAGCGTCTTCTGAGAATCGAGAGTCTGCAGCCATAGTGTTTAGGCAAAAGCAGTCTATGTTCTCAGTTTAAGCATTTACCAGTGTGCACGCTTACAACTATCGGACGGAACAGAAAGTGTCACCTTGCTAAATGAAAATTTTTATCTACTCCACATGGAAGAAAAGAATAAATCCAGGTCATGTCAGCTTGCACTGTGGAAGCTTCCATGTGTCTGGATGGGAAGGGTTTAGCAGCAGCAGATACTGAGTGATTAATTGTTCTACTAGTTCCTGGAGCTTGTGGGGAGTGAACATAGAGATGTTTCTTACGTTTCGTAATGGCGTTTATCCACTCCTGCTAATATCTGAGATAGAGCTAATAAACTATGTGGCATATAATGCATTCCCTTTCTTTTGGGAATTCTGAAGTTCAAAAATCCAGTGGTGGACTTAATTTCAGAAATTCCACAATAAACTTGCGCTATACCAGAAAATGGCTGTTAAAAAAGGCTAACAAATCTGTTCTATTGGACACACCTGGTGTGATCTACATCTGAGTTCAATTTGATATCTAATATTTCCACACTACACGGGACAATAAACTACATTCTACCTACTGCATGGAGAATTTTTACATCTCAGGCAGCACAATTCTTCTCTATTTCAAAGTAATTCAGTGAAAACTCGCATATAGATGCTAATTGCTTGTATTTATTGTTTGTGTGATTTGTTTTTATCTCTTTGCAAGTTGGGTGATGATGGTCTTTTTATTATTAGGTTTCTTTATTTAGTGGCTGCCCGTAAAGAGACAAATCTCAAGGTTGTATATAGTATACATATCTTGATAATTAATGTACTTTGAAATTCAATAAATGTAAGCCAGAGACATTGCTACCAAAACTGTATCAACGTTCACTAATGTGAAAAAACAAAACAAAATGCTGGAAGTAGTGAACAAGCCAGACAGTAATGGTGGAGAGGGAAACATTTCTCATTATCATTAAATGTGCTTAATATTCCAGGTCAGACAGTTCCTGAAACACAGGGCAATGTTCTGGGTCAGAATGTCCTGAGACACTGATAATATTCTGGAACAGGATGACCCAGAAATACAATGTTCAGGGACAGAGTGTTACTGAGGCGTGGGGAATATTCTGGGACAGAGTGTCTCTGAAACAAGGACAATGTTCAGGGACAGAGTGTTTCTGGGATCCAGACAATGTTTTGGGATAGTGTGTCTCGGAGACACAGACAATATTCAGGAACTGAGTGTCCCTGGGACATGGACAATGTTCTGAGACAGAGTCCCTGGGATATGGAAAATGTTTTGGGACAGAGTGTCTTTGAGACACAATATTTTGGGACAGGTTGTCTCTGAGATATGGACAATATTCTGGGACAGATTGTCTCTGATACATGGACAATGTTCTGGGACAGCATGTCTCTGAGACATGGACAATATTCTGGGGCAGAGTGTTTCTGAGACACAATATTCTGGGGCAGTGTGTCTCTGAAACATGGACAATAGTCTGGGTCAGAGTGTCTCTGAGACATGGACTATGTTCTGGGACAGAGTGTCTCTGAGACAATATTCTGGGATAGAGTGTCTCTGAGACAATATTCTGGGATAGAGTGTCTCTGAGACATGGACAATAGTCTGGGCCAGAGAGTCTCTGGAATGCAGGACAATGTTATGGGTCAGACAGTCCCTAGAACATTGGACAATGTTTTGAGTCAGAGTGCCTCTGGAACGCAGGACAATGTTCCTGGTCAAAATGTCCTGACACACAGATAATATTCTGGAACAGAGTGTCCCTGGGACAGGGACACGTTCTAGAATCGAGTGTCTCTGAGACACAGATAATGTTCTGGTACAGAGTGTCTCTGGGATACAATGTCCTGGGGCAGTGTGTCCCTAAGACATGGACAATCTTCTGGGGCAGTGTGTCTCTGAGACATGGATAATCTTCTGGGTCAGAGAGTCTCTGGAATGCAGGACAATGTTCCAGGTCAAAATATCCTGATGCACAGATAATATTCTGGAATAGAGTGACCCTTGGTCAGTGACACGTTCTGGAACAGAGCGTCTCTGAGACACAGGTAATATTCTGGGACAGAGTGTCTCTGAGACACGGACAATGTTTTTGGGCAGAATGTCCCTGAGACACAATGTTTTGGGGCAGAGTGTCTCTGAGATATGTACAATGCTTTTGGGCAGAACGTCTCTGAGATACAGTGTTTTAGGGCAGAGTGTCTCTGAGACATGGATGATGTTCTGGGACAGAGTATCTCTGAGACGCAATATTCTGGAACAGAGTTTCTCTGGGACAACAACAATGTTCTGGGCCAGAATTTTTTGGGGCAGTGTGTCCTGAGACATGGGTAATGTTCTGGGGCAGTGTGTCCTGAGACATAGACAACGTTTTTGGCCAGAGTGTCTCTGAGACATGGACAATGTTCTGGGACAAAGTGTCTCTGAGACATGGACAGTGTTCTGCGACAGCATGTCTCTGAGACACAATATTCTGGGATAGAGTGTCGCTGAAACATACATAGAACATAGAATAGTACAGCACAGTACAGGCCCTTTGGCCCACAATGTTGTGCTGACCCTCAAACTCTGCCTCCCATATAACCCCCCACCTTAAATTCCTCCATATACCTGTCTAGTAGTCTCTTAAATTCCACTAGTGTATCTGCCTCCACCACTGACTCAGGCAGTGCATTCCACGCACCAACCACTCTCTGAGTAAAAAACCTTCCTCTAATATCCCCCGTGAACTTCTCACCCCTTACCTTAAAGCCATGTCCCCTTGTATTGAGCAGTGGTGCCCTGGGGAAGAGGCGCCAGCTTTCCACTCTACCTATTCCTCTTAATATCTTGTATATCTCTATCATGTCTCCTCTCATCCTCCTTCTCTCCAAAGAGTAAAGCCCTAGCTCCCTTAATCTCTGATCATAATCCATACTCTCTAAACCAGGCAGGTAAATCTCCTCTGTACCCTTTCAAATGCTTCCACATCCTTCCTATAGTGAGGTGACCAGAACTGGACACAGTACTCCAAGTGTGGCCTAACCAGAGTTTTATAGAGCTGCATCATTACCTCACGACTCTTAAACTCTATCCCTCGACTTATTAAGGCTAACACCCCATAAGCTTTCTTAACTAGCCTATCTACCTGTGAGGCAACTTTTAGGGATCTATAGACGTGTCCCCCCCAGATCCTTCTGCTCCTCCACAATACCAAGTAACCTACCATTTACTTTGTACTCTGCCTTGGAGTTTGTCCTTCCAAAGTGTACCTCCTCACACTTCTCTGGGTTGAACTCCATCTGCCACTTCTCAGTCCACTTCTGCATACTATCAATGTCTCTCTGCAATCTTCGACAATCCTCTACACTATCCACAACACCACCAACCTCTCTGTCATCTGCAAACCTGCCAACCCACCCTTCTACCCCCACATCCAGGTTGTTAATAAAAATCACAAACAGTAGAGCTCCCAGAACCAATCCTTGTGGGCCACCACTAGTCACAACCCTCCAACCTGAATATACTCCCTCCACCACGACCCTTTGCTTTCTGCAGACAAGCCAATTCTGAATCCACCTGGCCAAACTTCCCTGGATCCCATGCCTTCTGACTTTCTGAACAAGCCTACCATGTGGAACCTTGTCAAATGCCTTCTAAAATCCACGGAGATCTCATCCATTGCACTACCCTCATCTATATGCCTGGTCACCTCCTCAAAGAACTCTATCAGGCTTGTTAGATACAATCTGCCCTTCACAAAGCCATGCTGACTGTCCCTGATCAGACCATGTTTCTCTAAATGCCCATAGATCCTATCTCTTAGAATCTTTTCCAACAGCTTTCCCACCACAGACGGAAGGCTCACTGGTCTATAATTACCCGGACTATCCCTACTTCCTTTTTTGAACAAGGGGACAACATTCGCCTCCCTCCAATCCTCTGGTACCATTCCTGTGGACAACGAGGACATAAAGATCCTAGCCAGAGACTCAGCAATCTCTTCCCTCGCCTCGTGGAGCAGCCTGGGGAATATTTCATCCTAATGTATTTTAACAACTCCAATACCTCCTCTCCCTTAATATCAACATGCTCCAGAACATCAATCTCACTCATATTGTCCTCACCATCATCAAGTTCCCTCTCATTGGTGAATACCGAAGAGAAGTATTCATTGAGGACCTTGCTCACTTCCACAGCCTCCAGGCATATCTTCCCACCTTTATCTCTAATCATTCCTACCTTCACTCCTGTCATCCTTTTATTCTTCACGTAATTGAAGAAAGTCTTGGGGTTTTCCTTTACCCTACTTGCCAAGGCCTTCTCATGCCCCCTTCTTGACATGGATATGGACAATGTTCTGGGTCAGAGAGTCCCTGGAATGCATGACAATGTTCTAGTTCAGACTGCCTCTGGAATGCAGGACAATGTTCTAGTTCAGACTGCCTCTGGAATGCAGGACAATGTTCTAGTTCAGACTGCTTCTAGAAAGCAGGACAATGTTCTAGTTCAGACTGCCTCTGGAATGCAGGACAACGTTCCAGGTCAAAATGTCGTGACACACAGATAATATTCTGGAACAGAGTGTCCCTGGGACAGGGACACGTTCTAGAATCGAGTGTCTCTGAGACACAGATAATGTTCTGGTACAGAGTGTCTCTGAGACACGATTATTTGGGGCAGAGTGTCGCTGGGACATGGACAATGTTCTGGGACAGAGTGTTTCTGTGACACATTGTTCAGGGACACAGTGTCTCTGAGACATGCACAATGTTTTAGGACAGAGGGTGTCTAAGACACAATGTTCTGGAACAGAGTGTCTCTGAGACATGGACAATGTTCTGGGACACAGTGTCTCTGAGACACAATACTCTGAGACAGAGTGTCTCTAAGACACAATGTTCTGGAACAGACTGTCTTCAATACATGGACAATGTTCTGGGACAGAGTGTCTCTGAGACACAAAGTTTTGGGGAAGAGTGTCTCTAAGACATGGACAATCTTCTGGGTCAGAGAGTCTCTGGAATGCAGGACAATGTTCTGGGTCAGAGGGTCCCTCGAACTCAAGACAACTTTCTGGATCAGAGTGCCTCTGGAATGCAGGACAATGTTCCAGGTCAAAATTATAATATTCTGGAACAGAGTGACCCTGGGTCAGGGGCACATTCTGGAACAAAGTATCTCTGAGACACAGGTAATATTCTGGAACAGAGTGTCCCTGAGACATGGACAATGTTCTGGGACAGAGTGTCTCTGAGATGAAATATTCTGGAACAGAGTTTCTCTGAGACAACGACAATGTTCTGGGACAGAACGTTCCTGAGACACGTTGTTCTGGGACACAGTGTCTCTGAGGCATGGACAATGTTTTTGGGCAGAGTGTCTCTGAGACATAGACTATGTTCTAGGACCGAGGTTCTCTGAGATGTGGACAAAGTTCTGGGACAGAGTGTCTCTGAGAAACAATGTTTTGGGACAGAATGTTTCTGAGACATGGACAATGTTCTGGAGCAGAGTGTCTCAGAAACATGGACAATGTTCTGGGGCAGAATATTTCTGAGACATGGACAATATTCTGGAACAGAATGTTGCTAAGACATGGGAATTATTTTGGGACAGATTCTCCTGGCACACGGACAACATTCTATGTATTTGATATTAATATTAAATGCCAGAAAGAAACAGAGAACTTCAGAATGCTCCAAGGGACTTGCTAAGAGATGTAAAATTTGTACCAAATTTCCATTTTTAACTTGTTGTTTGTAAAGAATATTTGTGGGGGGTGGGGGTGGTGCAGTTTATAGATCTCACATGGCCTGGTGAATGGCAGTGTGGGTTGCTCCGTTTTGGTTAGTGGAGACATAGAGACAAGGGAAGCATCTGGAGTGAAGCCATTGGCCAGATAACCGTTAAACACGAGAAACTGTGTTACTATTTTAAAACCTTAGCAGCACTCACTTCATCAACACATTTTCAGTTTTAAATACTATCAGCTTCATCAACGACAAAAATCATTTTATAAAAAGTAAGAGAACGTGAGCGTCCAGAGACCTCTGGCGGAATACATGCAGCTAAAGGAAACAATCAAGAAGGTAATCGATCCATGAACCTTTATTGCACAGGGGTTTGTGTACAAGTGTACAAATGTCCAGCTCAACTACAAAGGGTCTGCACTTGGAATATCATGCACTGGTCTGTTCTCCTGACTCAGTAAGTATATACATACTTGCATCGAAGTAGTTCTGGTGAAGGTTCACCCGATGACTCACAGGATCAGGGATGAACCAGAGAGAAATTAAAGTGACTGGGGCCTGGGCCATCAGCTTACAGTGAATGCAATGTTATAAATTCTTGCAAGGCCTGACAGGGTAGATGGAGAGCTAACATCTCAAACAAAGAGGTCAGTCATTCAGGACAGGCATGAGATGAGATTTCTTCACTCAGAAGGAGAGGAACCTTTCCAATTCTCCAGCAGGCCTGTCGAAAAACTATGCTGCTATTTTGAAACCTAACTGTTCATCTCAACAAAAAGGATTAATGACTTTGAGTTTCAAGTGAATCATGGGACAAGAGCAAGAAAGTGGTGCTGAGATAAAAGATTAAGCCTGATCTCACTACGTGGTGAAGCAGAGACGGCAGCCTCCTCCTGCTTCACCATCTCATTATTTAGAAACAGAACATCGAATGGTTCAGCATGGGTCAACCATTCAGCCCCCATGTTGTGACAAACTAATTAAGCTCATGACGCCCAAATGTTTCTGCCTACACAATACCATTCTCTGCATATTCATGTGTACATCGAAGGACTTTTTAATGCCTCTATTCTATCTTTCAGGCACTTACCACCCTCTGTGTAAAAAACACTTCATAAACAAGAAAGAAATTTCCTTTGAACTTTACCCCTCTCACCTGAAATATATATGCTCCATATTAGTCACTTTAACTCTCGTTAAAATAACATGGTAGATAAAATGCGAAGAGAGAATTAGAAACATAGAAAACCTACAGCACAATACAGGCCCTTCGGCCCACAAAGTTGTGCAGAAAATGTCCCTATCTTAAAATTACTAGGCTTACCATAACCTTCTATTTTTCTAAGCTCCATGTACCTAACCAAAAGTCACTTAAAAGACCCTATTGGATCCACCTCCACCACTGTTGCCGGCAGCCCGTTCCACACACTCACCACTCTTTACGTAAAAAACTTACTCCTGACATCTCCTCTGTACCTACTCCCCAGCACCTTAAACCTGTGTCCTCTTGTGGCAGCCATTTCAGCCCTGGGAAAAAGCCTCTGACTGTGCACACGATCAATGCCTCTCATCATCTTATACACCTCTATCAGGTCACCTCTCAACCTCCGTCGCTCCAAGGAGAAAAGGCCGAATTCACTCAACCTGTTCTCATAAGGCATACTCCCCAATCCAGTACTGAGCACAGTACTCCAAGTGGGGTCTGACCAGGGTCCTATAAAGCTGCAACATTACCTCTCGGCTCTTACACTCAATTCCATGATTGATCAAGGCCAATGCACCATATGCCTTCTTAATCACAGAGTCAACATGTGCAGCTGATTTGAGTGTCCTATGGACTCAGACCCCACGATCCCTCTGAAGCTCTACACCGCCGAGAGTCTTACCATTAATACTATATTCTGCCATCATATTTGACCTACCAAAATGAAGCATTTCACACTTATCTGGGTTAAACTCCATCTGCCACTTCTCAGCCCAGTTTTGTATCCTATCAATGTCCTGCTATAACCTCC
Source organism: Mobula birostris (assembly GCF_030028105.1). Taxonomy (NCBI): domain Eukaryota; kingdom Metazoa; phylum Chordata; class Chondrichthyes; order Myliobatiformes; family Myliobatidae; genus Mobula; species Mobula birostris. Next base: position 50,969,223 of record NC_092394.1, read on the forward strand.
GACAGCCCTCCACACTATTGACAACACCCTCAACCTTTCTGTCATTAGCAAACTTGCTAACCCACCCCTCCACTTCCTCATCCAGGTCTTTTATAAAAATCACAAAGAGTAAGGGTCCCAGAACAGATCCCTGAAGCACACCACTGGTCACTGACCTCCATGCAGAATATGACCCGTCTACAACCACTCCTTGCCTTCTGTGGGCAAGCCAGTTCTGGATCCACAAAGCAATGTCCCTTTGGATCCCATGCCTCCTTACTTTCTCAATAAGCCTTGCATGGGGTACCTTATCAAATGCCTTGCTGAAATCCATATACACTACATCTACTACTCTTCCTTCATCAATGTGTCACATCCTCAAAAAGTTCATTCAGGTTTGTAAGGCACGTCCTGCCTTTGACAAAGCCATGCTGACTATTTCTGATCTTATTATGCCTCTCCAAATGTTCATAAATCCTGCCTCTCGGGATCTTCTCCATCAACTTACCAACCACTGAAGTACACCTCACTGGTCTATCATTTCCTGGGCTATCTCTACTCCCTTTCTTGAATAAAGGAACAATATCTGCAATCCTCCAATCCTCCAGAACCTCTCCCGTCCCCATTGATGATGCAAAGATCATCACCAGAGGCTCAGCAATCTCCTCCCTTGCGTCCCACAGTAGCCTGGGGTACATCTCATTCAGTCCCAGTGACTTATCCAACTTGATGCTTTCCAAAGCTCCAGCACATCTTCTTTCTTAATATCTACATGCTCAAACTTTTCAGTCCGCTGCAAGTCATCACTACAATCACCAAGACCCTTTTCCATAGTGAATACTGAAGTAAAGTATTCATTAAGTACCTCTGCTATTTCCTCCGGTTCCATACACACTTTTCCACTGTCACACTTGATAGGTCCTATTCTTTCACGTCTTATCCTCTTGCTCTTCACATACTTGTAGAATGACTTGGGGTTTTCCTTAATCCTGCTCACCAAGGCCTTCTCTTGGCCCCTTTTGGCTCTCCTAATTTCCTTCGTAAGCTTAATTCTTTAAATCAACCGGAGATTGTAAAGAGAAGGTGACATGAACAGAAGCTTTGACAACTGAGAGTTCCCCAGCACTACCCTGCATTTGGCTCACTGGCCTCCTCAAGGGAATACTGCCCAAACTGGAGTACGTGCTGAGGGACACACTGAGGCTTGGTGCAGCCAACATTAAGGTTCTGTGAGGAAGGACCACAGTCTCGTCTCTTTCCACTACAACACTTTGAGAGGCTGAGCTGAATGAGGAAGCCCCCCCCCCCCGCCGAACAATGAAAGGGTGTATCAGCCCAGGGGGCCATCTGAGGGGCAAGGCTGCTATGTTTGTGTTTTTTTCCCTTTAAAGTTTACATACTTGGTGTACAGTGATCAGTTCTGGTTGCTTCATTTTAGGAAGGATATGGAAACTTTAGAGAGAGTGCAGAGATGATTTACCAGGACACTGCCTGGACTGGAGAATCATGTCTTATGAGGATACGTTGAGTGAGTTAGGACTTTTGTCTTTGGAATGAAGGAAGATGAGAAGTGACTTGATAGGGGTATACAAGATGATAAGACACACAAATAGAGAGGGCAGCCAGCACCTTTTTCCTAGGGTAGAAATGGCTAATACAGGAGAGCATAATTTGAAGATGACTGAGGGCTGTAAGCAGTAGATTTTTTTTTACACAGTGGCAAGTGCATGGAATGAGCCACCAGAAGTGGTGGTAGAGACAAAATCATCAGGGATATTTAAATGACTTGGATAAACGAAAAAATGGACGGTTATGTTGGAGGGAAATGACCTGGGAGTAGGTTAAAAGGTCGGCTCAGCTGAAGGGCCTGTACTGTGCTGTACTGCCTCATATTCTGACCATGAATGCCAAGGTTTTTTTTTTGGCATTGTTTCTTTGTATTTTTTAACTTGAATAAAATCTATTATTGGTGTCCTCAACTGCGGAAGGGATGTTGTTTCAATCAAAGGCTCTACTGAGTGAGGGGCCACTGGGGTCCATTGGGACAAGTTACCTCCTGGGTGTAGCAGGGAAGGGAGAAAAAGGTTCCTTCTCACCTTCCCCCAGCTCTACACTGCAGCCCCCAATCAGCCCTAGTACACCTGCTCCATGACTGTCAGAAGCAACCACAATCCAAAGCACGGCCATGTCGTGAAACATCCACCATCACTCTACCTCCACGGACGCTGCTCAACCCACTGAATTTATTAGTCTCCTTAGTGTTTTTAAAAACCCTTTTCTGAGAGAGAATCCCCGACTTTCTCGAAACCTGTCCATCAATCCAACCCTTGATTATATCTACACTGAGTATCCAGTGAAAGTAATATCCCGTTCTAGTCCTGATAAAGGGTCTTAACCTAAATTGTCAATTCCTTCGCCCTCACTCCCCCACCCACCAAGGCATGCTGCTCGTCCCTCCGAGTTACTCCAGCAGATCGCTTAAAGCTCTACAATACAACATCAGCGGTCTCCCGTGTCCCCACTCCAGGGAATTGCGTCTGTCCAGTTCTCCAGGGTACAGGGATTGAGATGGGGCTGTAACATCACCAAACACCCAGTGTACATTTTAGTGAAAAGGTGGATTAATGGAAAAACTTGGGGAACCTGGATTACAAAAGGATTTTGAAGAACACCGGGTAGACAAACAAACTCAACTCGATAGGTTCCAGGGGAGGGATGCAACGTCGACAATTCCTTCCTCCTCTACAACTGCCGTTTGACCTATTCAGTTTGATTGTCTTCCTAGTCTTCTCTTTAACCCTTTTCCTAAACCAGCTTCCCCAACTTTCTGACAACCCGTCCACTAATCCGATTCTTTACCAAATCTACTCTGGGTATCGCGTGGTGTTGCTGACCCATTCCAGTCCTGACACGGTATCTCGACTCGAAACGTCGACCACTCCTTTCCACCCACCACAGACGCTGCCCGACCCGCCGAGTTCCTCCAGCGGGTAGTCAGTCTGCTGCTTCCAGCCGAACGCCCCCGGGGAAACCCTTACCTGTGGCCTCAGGGGGTCTCTCGGCGCCCGTTCATCCTACTCCCGAGCTCGGGGGAAGAGCAGAGGCTGACTAGGGAGGCAGGGGAAATGCAAACCCTTCGCGCTGCTGTTTCCGCTGCTTTACCGGAGCTGCGGCACCACATCCGCTCACCGCCAGCCAACTGCACTGACTCCGGAGCCTGAGCTGCCGCCAGGTCATATCAGCGCTTCGCCGGCGGGACTCTTCTCTGCGTGGACCCCAGAGCGGGTGGCTGGAGGGTGGGAGCGGAGGCGTAGTGAGACCCGGCCCTACTGTTGCCTCACAGGCTGGGTATCTCCACCATTCTCCCCGCACTCTCGGTGAAAGATCCCACCGTTATGAGTGACATTAGTTGTGGTTCACGCCCGGTCCAGCTCTCCGCCGCAACTCCCTACCAGCTCTGCTCTCCGGCGTCGACTCGTCCCCAGCAGCTCCTGCAAAGTGCGCATCCCCCTTTCCAGTCCCTCCACTCAGGTCCTCTTTTTCAACTTTAAAACCAGACTTTATTCATTAAGTTAGTATTGTGGTTAGTTTAGTAATCCGCCTAAAACGCTGGAGGAACTCAGCAGGCCAGGCAGCATCTGTGGAAGAGGGTGAACTGTCGACGCTCGTCGCCGAGACCCTTCATCAGGACACTGATTAGCGTTGTTGGTGTTAGTTTATTCAGATACAGTGAAAAACTTTTGTTTGGGTGTCATGCAGACGACTCGTTCCATCCATGGAGGGAATGCTGGGAAAAGCAATAACACGATGCAGAATATGGTGTGAGTATAGTGCAGGCAAATAAATAACGGGCAAGAGCCCCAAGCCAGCAAGAACATCTGGCTTTACATCCATGGTGTTATTACAACTTAAGTGTTCTTGGTTCTTGATCCTCCAAAATATTCCGCATGGAATTTAAACTGGAGGTGGCAGAGGGTGGATTTAAGAAGGAGATTTTTGAAGAAGAAAAGCTGCCTTAAATGTAATTGGGATTGCTTGTGTGACTATGGTAGGATGAAGATTATTCCATGCTTTAAATGTGCAGGGGAAAAATGAGCTGCTGTACACATCTGACTTGGCAGTTAGTATTTCAAATTGAGTTGAGTGCCCTCGTCTGCTCCTAATAGGTTTGGATCTGATGTGGGATTGGTAGTCTATGTCAAGCTGACCATTTAACATTAGCACACTTTAGGTACAAGGTACCATTGCCACAGGTGTGGCCTCACTGGAGTGTTTGAGAGGCTTTGCTACAGGATGGTAGTGTCTAGTGGTGGCAGAACTTCCAGCTGCAATCCCTGTGTGTTGGTTGCACACCGCATCTTCTCTCATGTACTCCTGCAGCCTGGAATGCGCCCATCAAATTCATTCCCTGATAGACGCCTTCACTTCCCCTCCATTCAAGCCCTTTCCATTACAGTAATAAACTTTATTCATTAAAAAATGTATTGAAGAAATACAATAACAGTGCACGGCTTTCTTTACATTCACATTGTCTCCCAGTCTATACATTTAGGGTGAAATCAGGTCAATACATTTGCAATGTTAGCACCATTCAGTCCCTTTGAGATAAATTCCCTCTCCTTGAAGTTTCAGACACATAATATTCATTGCATGAAGTAACGCTTTATGACATCACCTGGAATCTCTTGTCATTACCCACTGAATTTTAAGAAAGAGGTTCATATCAATCTCCAGATGATGGAGAGGAGATGAACCTAAACGTGGTTGAGTTTACGAGAGCAATATGTATAACCTGAGGTTCAGCTTTGAAAGCCGCTGTTTGGTCTTTTCACAGAGTGACTTTATCTCAAAGGTATTATAATCGCATGTATAAAAGGGCAGGATGTGATGATGTTGCTTGATATGGGCTACCACAACATCAGGCAAAGGATTGTTATCTATGCACAAGATGAACAAATCATCCACAGCCTGTCAGAGACCCTGACTGGAACTGCCCAAGTTCTTTGTAACTGGTAAAACCCAGATAACCTTTTCATGGGCATCAAATGAAATGACCTACATTCTGGGAGATAAACTAACAAGTTTAGTGTGGAAAGGCTGAAGGACTGAAGTTGTAGATCTGGTAACCAGGGTCTTGGGGGGGGGGGGTGGTCAATGCAGATATTCCAGTTTGCCATGCAGTGGTCCCCAAAATGTGATGGAGAGAGGACTAAGTCAGCAATCGAAATCACTCTAGAAAGTCACTGGCGTAAGACACGTTTTGTTTCAATCAGGTACTGAGTGTACAGAAAGCTGGTTGCCTCTATACTTACCAGGATGTTGCTTGCTGGGAATCAGAAAACTGGTTTATGGCAAGAGGGTCACCAGGTTGGGACTCTTTTCATTGAAGCATAGCATTGAGAGCTGATCTCACAGATCATGAGGGGCAGAGAGAGGGTGAACGCACATCGTCTTTATGCAGGGTTGAGAAATCAAGAACAAAAGAGCGAATGTTTAGAATGAGAGAGGAGGGATTGAATAGGATCCTGAGGCCAAGCTTTTTCCATCCAGAGAGTGGCCAGGCTATGGATGGGGCTGCCAGAGAGAGTGGCTGCAGCAGGTACATTAACCAGCATTTAAAGGGTACGTAGACAAGTCCATGAGTAGAAAAGGTTTAAAGGGATATGGGCTGAAAATAGGTAAGTTCAGATGGGAATCTTGGTTGGCACAGATCAGTTGAGTCAAGGAGCCTAGTTCCATGCTCTATGAGTCCATGTAATGGCAGCCCTTGTGATGCAGGCTTGAAGCATTGAGATATGCCATGGCTGCTTTTCACAATATCATTCCGCAGGCAGGCTCTTCCCTTCGTTTCAAACAGCTCCTTCCATTGAACAAACACAGATTATGGAGGCCTGGGGTACTCAAAGAGGCTCACAGAAAACTATCTGAAACGCTGCAATACCAGGGTCAACCTTGCTGGTAATGAAGTGGTAATTGAGACTGATGTATGGCATCCTGCATTCTTTGTCAGAGTGAATGCCAGTCAGAATCAGAATCAGGTTAAATATGACTGGCATATGTAATGAAATGTGTTGTGCTGTGGCCGCAATATATTGCAATACATAATAAAAACACTATAAATTACTGTATATGTATATATGATAAGACCATAAGACCGTAAGATATAGGAGTAGAATTAGGCCATTTGATGTATCAAGTCTGCTGTGCCAGTCCATCATGGCTGATTTATTATCCCTCTCAACCCCATTCTCCTGCCTTCTCCCCATAATGTTTGTCACCCTGACTAACGAAGAATCCATCAACCTCCGTCTTAAATGTACCCAATGACTTTGGCCACCACAGCCACCTGCCGTGTAGATGTATATACAAATTAAGCAAGTAGTGCAAAAAGGGAGGGAAAGGCTTGTTATTGTCCGTTCAGAGACCTGATGGTGGAGGGAAAGAAGCTGTTACTAAAATGCCAAGTGTGTGTCTTCAGGCTTCTGTACCTCCTCCTTGATGGCAGCAATGAGAAGAGGGCATGTCCTGGGTGATGGAGGTACTTATTGATGGCTGCCATTTTTTTTTGAGACATCACCTTTTGAAGATGTTTTGATGCTGGGGAGGCTAGTGCCCATGATGTGGCTGGCTGAGTTTGCAAATCCCTACAGCTTTTTCTGATACCAGATGATGACAGAACAAGTTAGAATGCACTCCATAGTACATCTGTAGAAATTTGCAGGAGTCTTTGGGAGACATACTAAACCTCCCCGAGCTCTTAATGCAATATAGTTGCTGTCATGCCCTTCTTTGTAATTACATTAATATGGTGGGCCCAAGATAGACCTTCAAAGAGGTTGACACCCAGGAAATTAAAACTGCTCACCCTTTTCACTGAGGACTGACACATGTTCCCTCAACTTCCTCTTCTGACATCACAATAAATTCCCTGGTCTTACTGATGTTGTGATACCACTCAACCAGCTATCTATCTCACTTCTATATGGCTCTTTGTCACCATCTGAAGTTCTTCCAACAGCAGTCCAAGGTGTTACAAGGTATTGCTGGTCTTCCTGATTGTAGAATACTTGACTTCAATAAGTGGATTATCCCAAACAAGAACTGAGACAATAAGACTCATTGGGTTATTAGTAAAGTCTCTTCACTGTTTTGGCTTTTAGAAGCTTTCACATGAGAAGCAGACAAAAAATTAATAGTCTCCAAGACAGGTCACACCAAGGTTAAAGGTGATCTCCCAGTGGGCCTACTAATGCAGAAACTCTGTTAATGCTGTTGTCTGGGATTCCAAGCTTTCCTTGAGGAAAAGGCAGAATATAGAACTATTGGGGAGAGAAGTACAGTAGTGATTGATTGACCCTGAGAGTTTGAGCTCTATCATTACATGGTCCAAATGTAGGACATTCTGGAATTGGGGATGTAATGTCAATGTTAAGGGTTCATTCTCTCTACAGATATTTCTAACTCCAAAAACTTCTTGCTTCTTTTGTAATAATGCATTCCTAGTCTGAGAGACAGACTCCAAGGATTTGTTCCATGTGTAGATTGCACATCCGGTGATATATTGAGCTCCTGCCATCTGCCAACCTTTGCCAGCCTTTGGGCCAGTTAATGAGCAATGGTAGCAGTGACAACCTCAAAGCTGAGTCACTGTTTTGTTGTGCTAAAGACAAGTGCTTCAATGATTTGCTCTCTCTCTCTCTCTCTCTCTCTCTCCATGTTGTGTAGACTTCAAGATTCAACATTGCTTCATGTCATTTCCAGTACACAGGTGTCAAGGAGACTGAAATAATTGTTACTCTGGATCAGTTGTAGCACAAAAAAACAGCATGATAAGGTAAAGAACACAAGAACAAAGGAAACACCAGGTTACAATGAAGTCTACACTGTAATGAGCTGAATAACCTGTAACTCTGGTTCATTCTCCACACTTGCCCCTTGAACAGCGAAGTGTTTTCTGGTCTGATTTCAAGTTCCTGCTTTCTGTGTTATTTTGCTTTTGGAAGCAATGTATTAATTTATCTTAATGGTGGTAGAATTGCCCTTTAGTATCTTGAGTTATAGTCACACCCACACAGAATCAGGCCATTCGACCTGTCAATTCCTTGGTGGTGATCAAGCACCCCCACTTACACTAATCTGATTTTATTCTCCCTACATTCCCAATGTCTCCCCCTAATTTTACCATTTCTAGGGGTAATTTCTTATGTTAGGGCAACTTACACTGGCCAATTGGCCAACGAGCCTTTGCGGAATGTGGGCCGCAGGAAGGATGTGCAAGCTCTGCAAAGACTGGGCTGGAAATCAGCACTGAACCTGGGCCTGGGACTGGGCCACCGCAGGTGTGAGGAAGCAACTCTCCCTGCTGTATCACAGTGCCAACCTTGAGTGTAAAATTGAGGCAAAACAGGTTATTTACCCTGGACAGATCATGTATTCATTTCTGAATATAAAGCTTCTTCATTTAGGAAAACTAATGGCAAAATTGTGTAAAAACAAAACTTAACTGCCGTGCTTTCTCTTTCTTGGCCACAAACGAGAAAACTCATCAGCCTCTCTACTTCCTCAGGAAGCTGAACAAAGTTGGCATGTCCCCATCAACCCTTACCAGTTTCTTAGATGCACCATAGAAAGCATTCTGTCTGGATGTGTAGCAGCTTGGTATGGCAACTACTCTACACAGGACTGCAAGGTTGGGGACGCAGGTCTGCACATCATGAAAACCAGCTTCCCCCTCTATGGAAACACACACAAACAAGAGAAAATCTGCAGATGCTAGAAATCCAAGCTGCACACATAAGATGCTGGAGAAACGCAGCAGGTCAGGCAGCATCCATGGAAAAGAGTACTGTCAACATTTTGGGCCGAGACCCTTCATCAGGACTGGAGGAAAAATAGATGAGGAGTAGAGTTAAAAGTTTCCCCTTCATAGATTCTGTCTGTGCTTCTCACTGCCTCAGTAAAACAGCTACTATAGTTAAAGACCCCACCTACACTGGACAGTCTCTCTTCTCCCTTCTCCCACTGGGCAGAAGATACAAAAGCCTGAAAGCACATAACACCAACCTCAAGGATAGCTTTTACTTACCTCCTATAAAACTACTCAATAGTTCCCTAGATTGAGAAGATAAGACTCTTGACCTCACGATCTATCTTATCGTGATCTTGCACCATATTGTTTGTTAGAGCGTGGATCAGTACTTGGAGCGATGATGTGGTGGCCATTACAGAGACTTGGATGGCTCAGGGGCAGGAATGGTTACTTCAAGTGCCGGGTTTTAGATGTGTCAGAAAGGACAGGGATGGAGGCAAAAGCGGTGGGGGCGTGGCACTGTTGATCAGAGACAGTGTCATGGCTGCAGAGAAGGCGGACACCATGGGGGAATTGTCTACAGAGTCTCTGTGGGGGAGGTTAGGAACAGGAAGGGGTCAATAACTTTACTGGGTGTTTTTTATAGGCCGCCCAATAGTAACATGGATATCGAGGAGCAGATAGGGAAACAGATCCTGGAAAGGTGTGCTAATAACAGAGTTGTCATGATGGGAGATTTTAATTTCCCAAATATCGATTGGCATCTCCCTAGGGCAAGGGGTTTAGATGGGGTGGAGTTTGTTAGGCGTGTTCAGGAAGGTTTCTTGACACAATATGTAGATAAGCCGACAAGAGGAGAGACTGTACTTGATTCGGTATTGGGAGTGGGAGAGCATTTTGGAGATAGTGATCATAATTCTATCGCCTTTACAATAGCATTGGAGAGAGATAGGAGCAGACAAGATAGAAAAGTGTTTAATTGGAGTAAGGGGAATTATGAGGCTATCAGGCAGGAAATTAGAGGCTTAAGTTGGAAACAGATGTTCTCAGGGAAAAGTATGGAAGAAATGTGGCAAATATTCAGGGGATATTTGTGTGGAGTTCTGCATAGGTACATTCCAATGAGACAGGGAAGTTATAGTAGGGTACAGGAACTGTGGTGTACAAAGGCTGGAACAAATCTTGTCAAGAAGAAAAGAAAAGCTTACAAAAGGTAATGTTCGAGATCTAGAAGATTATAAGGCTAATAGGAAGGAGCTTTAAAAGGAAGTTAGGAGAGCCAGAAGGGGCCATGAGAAGGCCTTGGCGGGCAGGATTAAGGAAAACCCCAAGGCATTCTACAAGTATGTGAAGAGGAAGAGGATAAAACATGAAAGAATAAGACCTATCAAGTGTGATAGTGGGAAAGTACGTATGGAACCAGAGGAATTAGCAGAGGTACTTAATGAATACTTTAATTCAGTATTCACTATGAAATAGGATCTTGGTGACTGTAGTGATGACTTGTAGCAGACTGAAAAGCTTGAGCATGTAGCTATTAAGAAAGAAGATGTGCTGGAGCTTTTGGAAAGCATCAAGTTGGATAAGTCGCTGGGACCGGATGAGATGTACCCCAGGCTACTGTGGGAGGCAAGGGAGGAGATTGCTGAGCCTCTGGCGATGATCTTTGCATCATCAATGAGGATGGGAGAGGTTCCGGAGGATTGGAGGGTTGTAGATGTTTTTCCTTTATTCAAGAAAGGGAGTCGAGATAGCCCAGGAAATTATAGACCAGTGAGTCTTACTTCAGTGGTTGGTAAGTTGTTGGAGATGATCCTGAGAGGCAAGATTTATGAACATCTGGAGAGGTATAATATGATTAGGAGTAGTCAGCATGGCTTTGTCAAGGGCAGGTCATGCCTTACGAGCCTGATTGAATCTTTTGAGGATGTGACTAAACACATTGCTGAGGGAAGAGCAGTAGATGTAGTGTATATGGATTTCAGCAAGGCATTTGATAAGGTACCCCATGCAAGGTTTCTTGAGAAAGTAAGGAGGCATGGGATCCAAGGGGACATTGTTTTGTGGATCCAGAACTGGCTTGCCCACAGAGGCAAAGAGTGGTTGTAGACGGGTCATATCCTGCATGGAGGTCAGTCATCAGTGGAGTGCCTCAGGGATCTGTTCTGGGACCCTTACTCTTCGTGATTTTTATAAATGACCTGGATGAGGAAGTGGAGGGATGGGTTACTAAGTTTGCTGATGACACAAAGGTTGGAGGTGTTGTGGATAGTGTGGAGGGCTGTCAGAGGTTACAGCGGGACATTGATAGGATGCAAAACTGGGCTGAGAAGTGGCAGATGGAGTTCAACCCAGATAAGTGTGAAGTGGTTCATTTTGGTAGGTCAAATATGATGGCAGAGTATAGTATTAATGGTAAGACTTTTGGCAGTGTGGAGAATCAGAGGGATCTTGGGGTCTGAGTCGATAGGACACTCAAAGCTGCACAGATTGACTTTGTGGTTAAGAAGGCATACAGTGTATTGGCCTTCATCAATCATGGAATTGAATTTAGGAGCCGAGAGGTAATGTTGCAGCTATATAAGACCCTGGTCAGACCACACTTGGAGTACTGTGCTCAGTTCTGGTCGCCTCACTACAGGAAGGATGTAGAAGCCATAGAAAGGGTGCAGAGGAGATTTACAAGGATGTGGCCTGGATTGGGGAGCATGCCTTATGAGAATAGGTTGAGTGAACTCGGCCTTTTCTCCTTGGAGTGACGGAGGATGAGAGGTGACCTGATAGAGGTATATAAGATGATGAGAGGCATTGATCATGTGGATAGTCAGAGGCTTTTTCCCAGGGCTGAAAAGGTTGCCACAAGAGGACACAGTTTTAAGGTGCTGGGGAGAAGGTACAGAGGAGATGTCAGGGGTAAGTTTTTTACTCAGAGAGTGGTGAGTACGTGGAATGGGCTGCTGACAACGGTGGTGGATGCAGATACAATAGGGTCTTTTAATCGGTAATCGCCTCTGACCTGGGCCGAAATTTACGTGCTAGGTGGCACCTAATTAATTAGCTTGTTTAGTTTGGCTTTTTTTTTAAAGATGTGCTGGGTGCGTCCCGACTACCACTGCACCCCTGCATGCTTCGCGGCCTGGAGGTTGGAGACCACTGAGTTAAAGTCCTTGAATGTGAGTCCATAGTGTTGTGTATTTAATATTTCAGTAATATTTGAGCAATCACCATTTGAATGCCACATCCCCTACAATAAAGCCAATTGAATGCGCATTAAGAAAGGTACATGAATATGCCATCAAAAGCTGTTTGTAAGAGTAGATGCAAAGACCAAAGCCCAGTTGGATGAACGGAAGGCCAAAAAGAAAGAAGTCAATGGAGATATGAAAACACAGGATTCATCAGATGATGTTGTGGATGTGAACACCAAGAGGAGAGATCAGATCGCAAAGGAATCAAAAGACAGATTAATAGGAGAATACTCCAGTGAACTAAATGCACCTTCCCAAGATCAAGATGCACAAACTAGAAGAAAAAAAGGAAGAAGAAGAAGAAAAAGGAAGAGGTGACTACCGCTGTCAGAACCACTTCCTGCAGTCTCAGAACTCATAAATCCCAGAACCTGAGATTGTTTCACAGCCACAAATCTCACCTGCCAAGCAAAATGATGCCTTTGTCAGGAAAGAAGTTATCCTACAAGAATAAGAAATCCTCCACAGTGAATCTTCAGTTCTGAATGGGACAATTGAAAATTTACTCTGCTGTGAATGTCTGTATCTAGTAGTTGTACTATGTAGAATCCTGCTTATATAGTTGAGATGCATTTTATATTGAGTTGGAGTTTAAAGCTAAGCAGAGGGGAGTGTTGTGTATTTAATATTTTAGTAATATTTGAATAATCTTGTATTTATATGTTGTGTGATTAAGCATTCTTTATTGTTTATAGAATTCATTATGATTATATGTAAAAATACAAGAATTTCATATATCATCACACTACCACGTGATATGGGCACTCCTCGCTTAAAGTTAAAATGAAGTTAGACTCACATTTCGGACTCCCATGTCTTCCTTTGAATTTAATGTTTGAAGTTGCAAAACATAACATACAGGTTATGGGATCAGTTCAGTGTTGGGGTGAGTGAAGTTATCCCCTCTGGTTCAAGACCCTGATAGTTGAAGGGTAATAACTGTTCCTGAACCTGGTAGTGTGGAACCTGAGGCTCCTGTACCTTCTTCCTGATGGCAGCAGCAGGAACAGAGTATGGCCTGGATGGCGGGGCTCCTCGAGGATAGATGCTGCTTTCCTGTGACAGTGCTCCTTGTAGGTGTGCTCAGTAGTAGGAAGGGCTTTGCCCATGTTGGACTGGGCAGTATCCACTTCTTTTTGTCGTTCTTTCTGTTCAAAGGCATTGGAACCTCCATACCAGGCCATGATGCATGGAGTCAGCATATTCTCCACCATGCACCTATTGGAATTTGGCAATGTTTTGGATGACATGATGAACCTTTGCAAACTTTGAAGGAGGTAGAGAGACTGCTGTGCTTTCTTTGTCATGGTGCTTACAGGCAGGACCCAGGTCAGATCCCCTGAAATGGAGGAACATAATGTTGCTGACCCTCTCCACCTCTGATCTGCTCATGAGAATCCGCTCATGGACCTCTGGTTTCCACCTCCTGTAGCTAATAATCAGCTTTTGGTCTTGTTGACATTGAGTAGAGATCGTTGCTGTGGCACCACTCAATCTGATTTTCAATCTCCCTCCCGTGTGCTGCTTCGTCGCCACCTCGGATTCGGCCACCACCATTGGTGTTGTCAGCAAACTTAAATATGACATTGGAGCTGACTTAGCCTCACAGTAATAAGTGTAAAGTGAATAGAACAAGAGACTTATCACCTTCCAAACTTGTCCTCCTTCCCCTCCTCCTTTTTTCCCTCAGGAACTTTCCCCCTTCCTTTCCTGTCCTGATTAAGGGTCTGGGCCTGAAACGTCAACTGGTTATTCATTTCCATAGATGTTGCGTGACCTTTTGATGTACTCCAGCAATTTTGTGTTTGTTCCTCTGCATTTCCTTCATCTGAAGAATATCTTGAGCGTTAGGACACAGCCTTGTGGTGCACATGTGCTGATGGAGATTGTGGAGGAGATACTGTTGCCAACTGGAACTGACTGGGTTCTGCAAGTGAGGAAATTGAGGATCTAGTTGCACAAGAAGGTATTGAAGCCAAGTCTTGGGGCTTATTGATTAGATTTGAGGGGATGATGGTGTTGAATGCAGAGCTGTAGTCGATGAAGTGTATCCTGATGTGTGCACCTTCACGGTCCAGGCGTTCCAGGGTTGAGTGAAGAGCCAGTGAAATGGCATCTGCTGTGGAGCTGTTGTGATGGGAGACAAATTGGAGTGGATCCAAGTCGCTTCTCAGGTAGGAGTTACAATGTTTCACCAGCAACCTCTCAAAGAACCTTCATCACAGATGCTGAACAGCACTCAGGGGAACCTCTTCATTGTATCTGTGTACATGCGAAAATAACAAACCAATACCAATTCCAATTCTGACTGAAATATGAACAATTCTGCCTCCACCTCACAGTGCCTCATTAACCTTACTCTCCAGGCTGAATGAGATAAAGTAGCTGCTGAGCTCCTGCCTTGGAAGGTCTGGGCCCTCGCTGCCGTGTTTCCCGAGAAGTATCCGCGTGGTGAGAAAGCAAGCTGTGCACTTGAGAGCGAGGAATAGGACGGAGGCTAGAATTTTTAACTATTGCAAGATGTACTTGGACTCTCAGAGGATGGGTATCTGAAACTGCTGTCACTCAAGTCACTTGTCACTGCCACCTTCAGATCACCCAACCTTATAGAATACTTCCCGGGAGACAGTTGTGTGCAGAACAGTAATTCATCTGTCAGTCATAGGGTCATACAACGTGGAACCAGGCCCTTCCCCCAACTCATCCATGCTGACCAAGATACCTCCCCAAGTAAGTCTCACTTTCCTGCTTTGGACCTCATGCCTTCAAACCTTTTCTATCCATGTAACTGTCTAAATGTCTTATAAATATTGTAAAGGTACCCACCTATACAGCAGCTTCCTCTGTCAGCTCATTCCATATACATATCATCTCCTGTGTGAAGAATTTGCCTTTCAGGTCTCCTTTATATCTTCCCCCTCTCACGTTAAACCTATGCCCTATAGTTTAAGCTTCTCTTACTTTGGGAAAAGATTAAGACTATTCTCCTTACTTAAGCCGCTCCTGATTATATAAACCTTTATTAAGATACCCTTCACCTCCAGGACTGCTCACTCCAGGCAGAACAGTTCTGGAGATGTGGTGTGTTATAGTGAACCAGCTCCAGTGTGGCTGAAACATGGCTCTATAGTGTCATGATGGCCTTTGTAGAGCTTGCTCTTTGTCTGAGACTGAGCAGAGGTGATACTGGTCTCGGTAAGATGGACACCTTCCTACTTCTGGTCATTTGTTGCATCTGGTCTGCAGACCGGACAACGTGCCAAACTTCCTTCACTCCTGAACTCCAGTAATGCTCATGAGATTCCTCCTGGGCTCTGAGTTACCCTCTGCTGATTGAAGTGAGAGAAGAGAGATTTAACAGGGAAATGAGGGACAACTTTTCCACCCAGAGCGTGGTCTGAATCTGGAACAACCTGCCAGAGGAAGCTGTGAGCTAGGTATATTAAATATATTTAGGAGGCACTTGGACAGGTGCATGAAAAGGTTTAGAGGGATCTGGGCCTAACCTGGGTAGATGGGACTAGACTAGATGGGAACCCTGCTCAACATGGTCCAGTTTGATCGAAGGGATTGTTTCTGTGTGTGTGACTCCATGAGGTGGTCCTATAAACTTTCATTGGCTGCTTGGTCCCATTAATGCTCGGCATGGTCTGGTTATAAGCTAGTGCTTATTAGGGATAGAAAACGTGATACGTAGGGGCCCTTCTTCACCACAGCAGCCCCAAGCACCTTGACCTGCTCCTCCTCCTCAGCCTTAGACACCTAGGGGCTCTGTACAGCCTGCAATAATATTGGCAGAACCAGGAAACTGACAAGGACTGGTTTTGTCTCCCGTTGTGGAAAGTACCCAGTACGCATTTCAGACACAAAAGCACCTTCAATAAGAGAGAGTAACACTGAGAGAGGAAGTCATACTAGTGGACCAGGGAGATTCTGAGACTGTGCCATGAAGTATGTGACTGGAGTGTCTCATTGCCTATGGGGAGCTGGAGGACCAGTCGGTCTTTGAGAAAGCTTTCCTCCTGTCTGTTGTGACAAGCAACTGACATTTTTTTCAGTATGGTTGTTAATACTATAGAAAAAATTTAATGGTAAATGACTTACTAATTTTACTTTTTCTGTATTGTTAATTAATTTAAGGTACTTTAATTAACTTTATACTTTTTTACTTATTTGTTTGTTTTTTTATTAATTAAATCCATTTGTACATTAGGGCTTTCTCGAGGAATCTGAGGCCTACTCACAAGATGGAGCCTGTCTCAATTCAGGGACATCGACCTATGACCGAGGAGCCATTCCACCGGCCCTTATCTGGATCCAGGTGGCAGGACACAGCCAATGGCAGATTGAGGCCTGGGCAGGATCCAACATAAGTAGCCCAGGCGAATCGGCTACGTGACAAGAGAAACCGAAGCAAAAGGCTTCAGCATGAAATCAGCCTCTTCACATCTGTGCAGAGACTTAAGCATTTGTAGTAATTCCGTTTTATTCCTAAAAACTCTTCCTGGATTCTCCCACTTCCCTAAACACAAAGAAGTCAACGTCAAAAGCCACGTGAGCAAGTACACGTATGCAGTGAAACATTTGCAGCAGCAGCACAGACATGTAGCATTAGATACAATATTCTTAAGAAAAAAACATAAATTATGCACTATTTATACTAGAAAGAACACAATTCAAACAAAACAAAGTCTATTTGAGTAGAAAGTGGTCATAGTGTTGCTAAACTAAATACACAAGGGGCAACTTGCTTTGACCAGTTAATCTGCCAATGTACTGTGTGGATGTTTGATTTGTTATATTTAGTGTGCAATAGACACCGGACAGGTACTTATCCCGTGCTTTACACCGAGCTGATGTTCACCCAGTTGTAAAGGCCACTATTAACACTGCTCATTAAGAAGCCTTTCAGTTCATTATAGGTGCTTAGCCCTTTCCCCAGGGTTAATCATTAGATTCATCTTAGGAGATATAAGAACTCAGGATTTGTCATGATTATCATCAGATGAAAGTTTAAATGTGTGCTTTCCAAAATTCACATGGTGTATTTTACAAAGTGATTCACCGTTATAATTCAGAAGGAAGCCATACAGTTAAATATACCAATTTCCTGATAAATCCACCCACTGTGTCATTATTCCTTGCTGATTTTGTTTTGTTTCCTTAACTTTTTAATTTGCCTAAATTTGAAGATGATTTTATGTGGCTGGCGCATGGGGTGTGAGCTGCTGCCTCACATGCCAGTGTTTATTCCTGACATCAGGTGCTGTCTATGTGGAGTTTGCATGTTCTCCCTGTGACTGCATGGGTTACCTCTGTTACTCCAGTTTCCTCCCACATCTTTAACACGTGCAGATTTGCAAATTAATTAGCCACTGTAAATTCACCATAGTGCAGAGGTGATTTAGTGGTAGAATCTAAGGATGATTGATGCAAAAGTGGGAAGAATAACATGGGACTGGGGTCACATGTTATTTGTGTAAATGGCTGCTTGGTACCTGGTGTAGACTCGCTGGGCCAAAGGTCTTTTTCTGTGCTGTATGCCTTATAAAATTTCAATTCTGCATTAAGCTCTAGAGGTGTGTATGAGGGGGTGTCTGATCTTGGTTTCAGACACTATGCAAATTTATAAAAGTCAAGTTAAAGCAAAACCAAACTCGCTGCAGCATCTTTGACCAGCATTGTTTGTGGTCGTGGCAAGAATCATGACTATATTACTGCAATTCTCAACTGAATACTTGATTGTCAAAATGTCCAGTTGTTACAAGCAGTATCCCTGTGGATGTATGCTCAACATACGGCAAGGAACAGGCCAGGAACAAAAAGAAACAGAAATAATAGTCACTTTCTGTGTGGTAGTAGCACAGAAATGGCACTAATGAGGTTGAACACAAATGTGAAATGTAGAATACAATACTGAACACTGGAAATACTGGAAACCTGAAAAGTTCTAGAGACAGTCATTGTCAGTAAGTTGTTCTGATGTTTCAGGTAAATGACAAGTCTTCAGAAGCTCTTTTTCCCTCCTTTCATTCAGGAAGAGAAGATAATTATTTTCA
The DNA here is from genome assembly GCF_030028105.1 of Mobula birostris. NCBI lineage: Eukaryota > Metazoa > Chordata > Chondrichthyes > Myliobatiformes > Myliobatidae > Mobula > Mobula birostris. The sequence goes on from NC_092394.1 coordinate 50,987,318, forward strand.
AATCAAACAAACCATAAGAAACTTCAAACGGTATCGCTCAAACTGCACACCAGCCACAGAGGAAATATGCTCGGCGTTCTTGTCCACAGAAAGAAGCTAAGAGTTTCTTGTCCAATCTGCAGTCTTCTATAGTTAGAACATAAATTGTTACTCGGAGACTAATCTGCAGGCAATCTACAGGTGCTGGATGTTGACTGCCTTTCTTACTCAGAAGGCTGGAACCACAGTTGCTTACTCTTTGTGATAGAGGAGAGTCGGCATTGACTTCTGGACAGAGTCATTATTAATTAGGGGAGACAGTCAGTAATGAATGAGGGGAAGAGTCATTATTGATTAGGGAGGTAGTAATGACTGGGAAAAAGAATCATTATTGATTAGGGGAGATAGTAATGACTGGGGGAAGAATCATTATTGATTAGGAAGATCGTAGTGACTGGGGAAGAGTCATTACTGATTAAGGGAGATAGTCAGTAATGACTGGGGGGAAGTCATTATTGATTAGAGAGATAGTAATGACTGGGGAAAAGAGTCATTATTGGTTAGGGGAGATAGTAATGACTGGGGGAGAGAGTCATTATTGTTTAGGGGAAATAGTAATGCCATGTACCTCGTGTCGGGTTAAAGATCCAACAGAAATGGAAAACACTTTGGAGTCCAGTATTGCTATTAACTAATGGTATTTATTAGTAACTACGCAATACAGTAATATAAAATCAGATACATAAAACAGGTTAGCAATGATTAGATATGTATAAGTGCGGAAATATATGAAAACCAAACTTCTTCAAGTCTAGGGGTGAATAGATAGTCTTACGATGATGAGTAAAGTTTTTAGTTTCAATGTAAATTACAGAGTTTGAAACAATACATGTATAATCATCAGATTACAGAGCAAAATGCGTACAATTTCTAACTTAACATCTAGATAAACAATCAGCTATAATGTTGTCAGTACCTTTCACATGTTTGATTGTCAGGTCATATTCTTGCAATATCAGAATCCAGTTTAATAACCTTCTATTCTTATCCTTCATCTTAGTTAGAAACACCAACGGATTGTGATCCGTGTAAACCACAAGTGGTCTCTGGGCAGGACAAACATAGACTTCAAAATGTTGTAAAGCCAGAATAAGTGATAGCAACTCCTTTTCAACAGTGAAATAGTTCTTCTGATGTGCATTAAATTTCTTTGAGAAATAAGCTACTGGGTGTTCAATGTCATCCACACCCTTCTGAAACAGTACTGCCCCAGCAGCTTCATCACTAGTGTCTGTGGCTATAGAAAATAGCTTGGAAAAATCAGGTGCTTTGAGCCCAGGATGATAACACAAGATGGTTTTCAGACGTTCAAATGCTTCCTGGCAAAGGTCATTCCATACAAATCTTTCACTCTTCCCTAGGAGCTTTGTTAGGGGGAGAGCGATATCTGAAAGTTCTTACGAAACTTTCAGTAATACCCAACCATTCCCAAAAACTTTCTTACTGCTTTCTTGCCCGTTGGAACGGGAACCTCAGCAATAGCTTGAACCTTGGCCTGTACAGGAGCCAGTTGGCCCTGGTCTACCACGTGGCCAAGATAAATAACAGTAGCATGACCACATTCACTCTTATCAAGGTTCATGGTAAGATTGGCCTTGGAAAGTCCGTGAAATCGTTTTTCTACAGCCGCAATATGCTCTTCCCACGTGTCACTCCATACAACCAGATCATCAATATAGGCCCCTGCATTTTCTAGACCTCTAATCACAGAATTGATCATTCTTTGAAATGTCCCTGGAGTATTTTTCATCCTGAAGGGTAAAACATTATATTCATACAGTCCAGATGGTGTCACAAGTGTAGATATTTCTTTGGCCCTCTCCGTCAAAGGAGCACACCAATATCCTTTTAACAGGTCAATCTTTATAAGGTATTTAGCCTTCCCCACTTTATCGATACAGACATCCTCTCTCTTTCCTTGTTCCTCCTTGTTTCCAATTTCTTGTTCAACCATTTTACTTTCCTCTAATTTCATTCTGTAAGGACATTGTTTGTTCGGCTGGGCTGAATTTACAATGACGTCATGTACTGCAGCTGTACACCGTCTTGGAATGTCAGAAATAAATCTTTATGCTTGCTAATTAATTCTTTCAATTGTTTTCGCAGTGTAGGCTCCAACTGATGGACCGTATCAGTAATATTTTTCAAAACAATAGTGCTTCCGAGCTTTGTGGAGACTACACTGAGTACATTAAAATTATCTGGTATCTCAGTACCAGCCTTCACGACTCCTTGTTTTCCTAACAGTACCCACAGGTGCTACTTTATCAAACAAGTGTTTTATTTTAATTTGAACCTTCTGCAAACTTTCCTTTGCAAGGTCACAAACCTTATTAAATCTTTTCCCCACATTGACCCATATTTCCAAATCAGACCACAGTTCTCTGAGTAGGGTCATAGGTCCTTTTGGCCAGTGACCAAACACAGATTCAAACAGACTACCCTCCAATGATTTTTGAATCGAATCTCCAACAGCAAATAAGAGTAGGGGAACCCACTCATCACAGTTTTTTTTCCCATTTTCCACCCAATATGTTTTAATCATGGTCTTAAGAGTGGAGTTGAACCGTTCCAAGGCTCCCTTAGACTCTGGGTGATATGCAGATGACACAATGTGCTTAGCTCCCGATTCTCCAACTATCCGCTAAAGTAACCTATTGAAGTAAAGTTACTACCCTGGTCAAATTGAATTTCTTTGGGCAGACCTGCCAGTGTGAAAAACTTACTGAGTGCTTTTACCACAGTCTTGGCCTGGATGTTCCGAGAGGCACGGGTTCAGGGAACCTAGACACAGCACACATAATTGTTAACACATACTGATGACCAGCTGCAGTCTTTGGTAATGGGCCGACACAATCCACTATGACCCTGGAAAAAGGTTCACCAAAAGCAGGTACCGGTTTAAGTGGTGCTACTTGAATAACCTAATTAGGTTTCCCCTCAACCTGGCAGCTACGGCAAGTCCTGCAAAAATTCACAACATCCCTTCTTAAATTATGCCAGTAGAATTCCTTCATAATCCTGTTCACTGTCTTTCTCACTCCATAATGTCCACTTAAAGGCATACTCTGAGCCATGTTTAAAATTTCAGCCCTGTAAACTTTTGGAACCACTATTTGATGTTTAATGGCCCAATCCTCACTTGCAGGCACAGTGGCTAGTCTCCACTTCCTCATTAACACCCCATCTTTAAGATAATATCCTACTAACTCTCTCTGAACCTCCTCTTCTGTGAGAGCTGTCTCCTTTAAAGCCACAATTTCAGAATCTCGCTTCTGTTCCTCTGTAAATTCATCCCTAGATAAGGACAAACCTGGTCTTACTCTCCTCACCTCTACTACCCTCTAAGTCCTGCTGGAATAGGGAAGATAGACAAGTCTCTGATAAATCATCACTGGCATCAGCAGACTTTTTAAACTTGCTTCGGGTCACTACCCAGGCAGGGTAAACATCAGCTTTTCTGTGTGTATCATTAGCTACAGCTTTGCTTGTTAGCTGAACTGCTGAATAAACATCTTGAATAGGTGTCAACCTCCCCCAAATGGTTACTAAACTCAGCACTATCACCAGACTTACAAAAACCATGTGTATATTGTGAAAAATGCCAAACAATCCATTTATCTTATTCCTACAACCTTTATCCCGACCTGTCTCCATAGTAACTTCTTTAGACGGCCTCTCAAAACCATAACAATCCTTCTTCTCCACAACATCATCGTGAACAATGTCATAACTTTGAAGGTGTTTACTTCCAAATATCAAAACAAAAGTCAACAGAGTGGCACATACTTCTTCAGTAGGCCCTTGTCCTGCAAGCAGGGTCAAAGGTCATGAAACCAATCCAACCTTCACAAGTACTTTATTCAAAAGTCCAGAAACAACACCTTCCTCAATAGCTTCAATAACATTTACTTTATCAATTTTCATCTCATCACTAACTTTTAGCACACTGTCTAATACAAGTGACTGAGAATCCTCAATTTCTACTGGTACGAAGGTTAACCCATTATTCACAAGACCATCTGACACAAAAGAACTGCATTCCTTTCCAACCGAGTCAGACACCTCAGATCTTAACCGAGCTTCAAAACAAGGTTCAGTACCCTGTGAATCCACAGGTACTTCAACAACCTGAACACAGGCAATCGGGACAGCTGCCTCTTCTGGGCTGTCATCACTTGTCCCAGTTTCAAATTCCCCCAGATCCTCCCAGCTACTCTCTGGGAAACTCTTATCTGGAGTAAACTCAACCTCATGGGTTAAAACAACTTAGTCTGCTATCTTAGCAGACCCCCGCAGGGTCTTACATCATTGGAAACACAAATTGTAAATTCTTCAATCAACACAAGTTCTTTCGAGCTGTAAAAATCAGCAGGGTCCAACACTGGACCTCCCAGCTACCACATCTCTCTCTCGAACTGTCTCTATCTTTCTGCCTCTTCTCTCTGTTTTTCTGCCTCTCTAGACTCATAAACCCTCTGCTTTTCTGCCTCATCAGTCTCAAGCTGTTTTAATTTCAATTCATGCTCCATCTTTAATTTTGCCAACTGAAGCTGAACCTCAGCCTCAGTAAGTAACTTACCTTCAGCGAATAACTGTAACGCCTTTTTATCAAACGTTCCCTTAGCTATATAATGCTGGGCTATTACCATCTGCATCTGAGCTTTCCTCATTTTAGTGGTCACCTTTAGTCTTAACTTTTGAGCGATTGCCAACAGCACATTCCTTGTAGCATCATCCAATGCCTCAGGGGTTGGTTCTGCCACAAACTTACTAACCTCAAACTCCATTTCTGCTGATATTCCGCACAACCAAATCCAAAGGGCTTTTCCCCAATCAATTCAAACAAGCCCCCCAACCAATTTGTTCATATCTTGTACGCAGTTAGGGACCGAGGATGGGTTAGAAGAACCTGTCTGGTAAACAGGAGATCTCAAACAATTTGTTCGGATCCCAGCGGTGCCTCCAATTTCCCCAATTTTGTCACGTACCCCATGATGGGTTAAAGATCCAGAAGAAATGGAAAACACTTTGGATCCAGTATTGCTATTAACTAATAGTATTTATTAGTAACTACGCAATACAGTAATATAAAATTAGATATATAAAACAGGTTAGCAAAGATTAGATATGTATAAGTGTGGAAAAATATGAACACCGAATTTCTTCAAGTCTATGGGTAAATAGATAGTCTTACAATGATGAGTAAAGTTCAGTTCAGTTCGTAGTATTGAGTTGAGTAGTGATGGAGAGAGAGAGGTGTTTGGTTCTTCAGGTGAGCTGATGCCGTCGATCTTCCCGTTGTCCTCCGAATTCCTTTAGAAGTCACCGACTGTGACTACAACAAAGGGGACCGTTCTCCTGTGGTGGAATTATCAACACAGGCAAGGGTCGGACACATGAATAACTCCCCACGGTCACACCCTTTTCACACTGCGAGAGCAACTGATCGATTTGCCTGATCAATCCTCCAAAACCCACTTTTCTGCGGGCACCACAAAGCTCATTCAGTGTCCAAAACCATGTGTCTATAGGTCTAACAGCTGACCTTCTATTTATCTCACCGTGCTGAATACTAGCTGTCCATCAAGTGGCTCCTCCCTTCTCTGTCTGTGAGAACTTGGAAGCTGCTAGTGTCCTTGCAAAGTGTAAGTGCTGCAGAGAAAACATAACACCATCTCCAAGCAGACTTCGCCTCTCTCTCTCTTAATAACAAGGTGTCTGGTGTTGAATAACTCTCTCTCTTTTCAAAAGTAAAGTTCATAGGGGTAATTCAGGACCCCATCACAGTAATGACTGGGGAAAGAGTCGTTATTGATTAGGGAGATTATACTGACTGGGGGAAGAGTCATTATTGATTAGGGGAGATAGTAATGACTGGAGAAAAAATTCATTATTGACTAGGGGAGAGAATCAGTAATGATTGGAAGGAAAGAGTCATTAGCGATTAGGGGAGGGAGTCCATAATGACTGGGGGAAAGAGTCAATATTGATTGGGGAGATATTCAGTAATGACTGGGGGAAAGAGTCATTATTGATTAGGGGAGATAGTAATGACTGGGGGAAAGAGTCATTATTGATTAGGGAAAAGAGTCAATAATGACTAGGGAGGAGAGTCAGCATATCTAAATGAGGTTAAATACAGGCAAAATTTCATTTTAATTTGAGAGTTCGCATCTGGAACAATACTTTCATTTGGAGAACTGGAAAGGTGAAATAGTCAGAATGGGGAGGCTTAGTCATGATAACCTTTCATCATTAGATCGGAACCAATGTGTCAGCCAGTCCCGGAACTGTGGGCTGGTCTTGTCAGGGCAGCAAGTTTTAAAATAATTCTTGGGTTATGGTACTTTGTGGTAATAATAAAATCCAATCCTCTGGACAGCTGGGCTCATTTACATTGCTTTAATTGGTTCCTCTTCAGCTCCCCCATCCCATTAATGATTAGTTTGGGCAACGTTATGATGCAGAATCATATAAGGAGTCTATTGCCAAACAATTAGTTTGCATAGCATTGATTTCTAGAGTTCTGTGTAGCTGAAGTAGGTTTCACCTGGAGGAGAACAGGATTGCTGCTGTTTGCTGGTAACACTGCTTCACTTCACATGGCAGTGAACATGTTTGTGTTCCCTTTCTGAATGCTGTTTCAGAGCGCTTGTGGTATAAAGCAGATGAAGGCAGCTGAAGAAATTATTGTAATTGTTCAATCACAAGCCATCGAAACTTCCTGCTGTATTGTGCATCCTTGCAACTTTGGACATGATTATTACCACTTCAGTTAAATGCTTGGGTGTATTCATTGCATAGACATGAAGTTTGGAGGAACTTATATCTAATAACAATCACCTTAGGGTAAAAAGGGGAGCACTGTACAAAATTTATGTCCACATTTGGGATTATATGTTAAACTTCAGCTTCTGTATGCTGCAGTCCCTGGATCTCTATTAGTATTGTAAATACTTTCAAGTAGCATTTCATGTAATCTATTGAAGATGTATTTGTTTTTGTCCACATCAGTATGTCATTGCGATTAGATATATAACATTAACATCTGTTCTCACCAAAATACAGTAGAGGAGCTCAGATTTGATATTATTGATATTGTGCAACTGGCTACATAATTGATGGGCTTTCCATCAGGTTAGCAAAGTAGCTGTTGTGTCCCCCACTTAGTTTGACCAAGGTATGCATTGGTGAGGTCTAGCACTGTTGGGATATCCAGTTTTGGGCTCATATGAGTTAGGACATAGCTGGGCGGTGCTGCTGCCTCCTGACAATGAAGGACAGCTTGATGGAGGTGAACCGATCGCTTGTTTGTAACACTGGGCCTTAGTGCTGAGGCCCTTGTCACTGTGAGAGTGGAAGTGATCTTCCCCCAGCTTTGCACAACATCTACTGGGGTGGGGGCAGGGGGGGTGGGGGGAAGGGATTTCTTCACACTCGCTTCCATCGCCTGCATTGTGCTCCAGGCTGCACTGTAAACTTAGCTCCGCTACTCCCATTTTTCCTTTCTTTCCCATACCCCCTCCTCCAGCCCACATCACTCATTTTCGTCCTACTGTCCCTCCTAGTTCCACATACCGGACTCAAGAAGGGCTCCTATCCCACTGTTAGCAAACTCTTGAGCAAAGGGACTAGACAGAGCAGATGTGGAGGGGATGTTTCCGTTAATGGGAGAGCCTAGGATCTGAGGGCACAGCCTTAGAACAAAGGGACATCCTTTTAGAACGGAGGTGAGGTGGGTTCTTCTGCCCCCAGAAGGTAGTCAATCAGAGGAATTCATGGCCAAGGGGGGCAGTGGAGGCCACGTCATTTGGATGTGTTTAAGGCAGATTGATTGGTTCTTGATTAGTAAGGGGGTTAAGGGTTACAGAGAGAAGGCAGGAGAATGGAGTTAAAAATCAGCCATGATTGAATGGTGGAGCAGATCCGATGGGCTGAATGGCCAAACTTTGTTTCTATATCTTCTGGTCTCATGGATCTCTTATATGCTAAAGATAAGCTCATGAACTACCCATCTATCTCGTCAGGATCCTTGCACCTTATCTGTCTCCCTGTACTGCACTTCTGTGTAACTGTAACACTCTATTCGTCATTCTGTTTTGCTTTCTACTACCTCAGTGTAATTATGTATGGAATGATCTGTCTGGATGACACACAAACAAATGTTGTTCACTTGTCAGTACCTCCAGTTGAACTGTCTTTTTGTGTGGTTCCCCCAGCTGTCAGTCTGTGGTTTTGTATTGCCATGTGCTCCTGTCCCCGCTCCTGCTCTGCTCCAGCCCCTGTGTTACTGAGTACTCCGTCCCTCACCTGTTTCTCACTATCACCTGTATTGCTGCCACCTGTGTCTCATTGTGATCCACCTATCATCTGCCTCTCTGTTTATTGCTCAGTGTATTTCAGTCCTGTGTTTTCTCCTGTTTGTGGCCAGATTGTGCCAATGAATTTTCCTGAGCCTTTCCAGCATTTGTATCTGTACTCTGTCTGTCTGTATATCAACTCTGCCTGTTTCCTGATTTAGGTTTTTGGATTTCTCTGGATGTTTTGATCTCTGCCTGAACTTTGATGCCAACTTTGTTTGAACCTCAGGATTTGTTACTCAATTAATATCACTGTGTGCACAGTACTGGGTCTGCAATTGGATCCCTCTCCAGTGTCCTGATGTCACTATATTTTAGTGCACATGACCATAAAGAATCAATATCAATCCCAATATAATGCAGATACCACTACCAATATCAATCTCAATATAATGCCAATACCACCACCAATATCAGTCCCAATATGATACCCCAGACCAGATTAAAGACCTCACTGTCAATCTGTGTGCGGTTTTCCTCTGCAGTGGTAAGAGAACATGATACTAATGTCATGGGGCACTCACTTCCAACCTTATAGCAGGTGACATGACTGCACCTATACCATATGGTAAGACATCACAGGCAAGCTTCACTGGATGATGGGGATCATAATGTGTGAGTATAGTGTCTGATATCACCATTTCCTTTACCTTTTGGAAAGACACCTTACACTGACTTAGTCCATTTCTTCCTGATCTGTAGTAATGAGTTCAATGGGTGGAACATAGCGGCCAGGTTTAGCAAGAACCTGTTATGAAAATTGACAAATCCTTAAAAGGACCAAAACTGTGACACATCCTTTGGCCTTGGACATCGACCACTGCTTGAATTTTCTCAACACACTCGTGTAAACATTGCGTGTCAGTGGTGTGACCACAATAAGTGATACTTGTTTTAAAGAATTCACGCTTGTTGCATCATGCTCTGAGCCCATAATCTTCCAATCATTTTAAGACTTCCTTGAGATTTTCGAGATGTTCCTTGTCATCCTCACTGTTAACAATGAGGTCATCCAGGTAACACTGAGTGCCTGGGCAGTCTTGCATCACCTGGTCCAGAGCTTTCTGCCAGAGTGTAAGTGCAGATGCTCTTCCAAAAATAAGCCTATAAGCCCCAATAAGCCCCTTGTGTTAATGTTAAGACACACTTTGGACTCTTCTTCCCTATCCACCTGTAGGTAGGCCTCAGCTTACAGAACTTACAGTACTGGGTTAATGGTAGCCTTAGAATCACCGCAGATCAGGATTAGATTAGATTAGATTATGAGGACACTCAGTCCTCGTTTATTGTCATTTAGAAATGCATGCATTAAAAATGATACAATGTTCCTCCAGTATGATATCACAGAAATGCAAGACAGACCAAAAACCACATAATTATAACATATAGTTACAACAGTGCAAAGCAATACCGTAATTTGATAAGAGCAGACCATGGGCACGGTAAAAAAAAAGTCTCAAAGTCCCGATAGCCCCAACGTCTCACACAGACGGTTGAATGGAGAAACTCTCCTTGCCATGAGCTTCCAGCGCCACAAACTTTCCGATGCAGCATCCTGGAAGCATCCAACCACAGTCCGACTCTGAGTCCGCCTGAAAACTTCGAGCCTCTGACCAGCCCTCCGACACCGAGCACCATCTCTGCCAAGCGCTTTGACCCCAGCCCCAGCTGCCAAGCAACAGGCAAAGCAAAGGATTTCGGATAACACAGTAGCGGCGGCAGCGAAACAGGCATTTCAGAAGTTTCACCAGATGTTCCTCTGTGCTCTCACGTCTGCCTCCATCAAATCAGAATTGTGCACAGCATCCTACTTGACAGATTACAGATATTCATCACTGGAGAGGACACGCGCGCTGTGTCGCGCTGCCATCTTCTCCTCCCACCATTGTTCTTGGCTACTGGGACTGCTGGTGTTGCCCGTGGGCTCCAGCCAAACAAGAATTCCTTTAGCCTCCATGCGATTGAGCTTATTGGCTATTTAATCGGAGACGGTATAAAGAACCGGATGGGCTTTGTAAAAGTTGGGTGTGTCATTTTCATTTACCACTATTTTGCCCTTCATATGTTTTGAGTTTTCCAATGCCATCCTTGAACATTGCTGTGGCATCATCCTGAGCCTTTTGTAATTGGCTTTCAGTTGACTCTAGTGTAGGGGATGTGGCATGCAAATGGTGGATGGATTTCCAATCATACGAGCCCAATGTGGCTTGTTGGTTGTTGTATTCCATGGTTACAGATGTCATTCCCACAGGGGTAATCATTTCTGCGGTATAAGTTCTTAGTCGGATATCTGCAGACTTCAGTTCAGTATCTTTGAAATGTTGTTCAATCTTAGTTTGTTGAATTATTGATACACCCAAGCCAGTGTCCAATTCCATTTTAATTAATTTGCTGCTCACTTCTGGTGTAGGCCATATTGTTTGTCTCTTGTTAGCTTTCATATTGTGAATTGTCGGGCTAGTTTGTCTGGTCATTATCAGATCTTTCATCATAAGCATGTAGATTCTCTTTTTAAAACTGCTACTTGACTTCTTATCTTTTTCTCTTCCCTGTGTAGACCATTTATTTTTATTTCCCCACCATGCTCTGTGTACATGTCGTAGTTTGTTACATTTCCTGCAAGTTTCACCTGTAAACCTGCATTTGTCTGGAGTATACGAGCCCCTGCCACAACATCAATTCAACTTGTTTCGCCAGGACGGTTGCTGTCATTGCAATTTTCTTCATGCTCGCTTTCATGCCTGACCGCATCTCTAGATGCTGAATCGATTGATACTGTGGCTTCAACTGTTCTTTTAAATGTGAGTTGTGCTTCTGTTAGGAGCCACTTTTGAATACTTTCTTGTAAGATTCCGCAACTAAACGATCTCTTAGTGCATCATTAAGCCCATCACTCGACTGACAATGCTCAGACAATCTCTTCAATTCAGCCACATAAGCTGTAATAGAGTCCCCTTTCTTTTGGTTCCACTCATGATAGGTAAAGCGTTCTGCAACAATGGTTTTGTTTCTGTAACTGTTCCTGCATTACTTTCACATTATGAGCAAAGCTTATTTCAGCGGGTTTGCTCGGAGCAGTTAAACTTCCAAGCAAACTGTATAACTTTCCACTCAGTAACACCAGCACTTGCTAATCATTGGCTTCACAATACTGCTCAATTCGTTCTGAATACTGTTAAGTTTCATAAAATCAGAATCACAATTGGGTTTAATATCTCTGGCATATATCATGAAATTTGTTGTGATGTGGCAGTAGTACATTGATAAGTAAACTATAGAAGTATTATAGAAATATATATACATATATGAAATAATTAGTGCAAAATGAGGAAAAAAGAGTGGTGATGTAGTGTTCTTGGGCCCAGTGTCCATTCAGAAATCTGATGGCAGAGGGGAAGAAGCAGTTCCTGAATCATTGAATGTGTATCTTCAGACTCCTGTACCTCCACCCTGATGGTAGCAATGAGAAGAGGGCATGTCTCAGGCTTTGGCGGTCCTTAATGATAGGTGCCGCCTTTTTGAGTTATCGCTTTTGAAGATGTCCCGGATGGTGGGGAGTGGAGCTGGCTGAGTTTAAAACTTTCTGCAGCTCATTTCAATACTGTGCAGGGGCCCCCATACTAGATAGTGATGTAGCCAGTTAGAATGCTCTCCACAGAACATCTGTATACATTTCCAGTGAGGAAATCAAGGATCCAGTTACAGATGGAGGTACAGAGGCACAGATTTTGGAGCTTTTTGAGAAAAGAAAAACATGGAAATGGGGATAACATTTAGTTTTACTTTGGTGAGGTGCACACATATGACATGCTGATGTAATGGAATATGCCATTGTTTACTTTGTACATTTAACCTGTAATGAATTATGTAAACAAACATTGCTTAATCAAACAATATATTTGCAACATTACTTAATATTAAATACGCAACAGTTAGAGATCCGCGACTTATTTATCTTCACAATAACCTAGCTCCGAAAGCCATATTTCTAAATATAATGTGGTGAACATTTGCTCTTTCTAACATTTCAAAAACATTTTGCTTAATGGAAAGCTGACTTGTTTATAGAATAAAATTTTAACCAGTTGGTCAGTAACTAATATTTTCCAGCCTCACCTCACCACAAGTAAACAGATGTATGTATCTTTACGTGAAGTGGGTGTTCAAAGACTTCAACCACTCTGATGAACATGGAATTAGAGTGGGTGTTTCTGTAAACATGAGTATGGCTGACAGCTTTTTATTTTGGTTAACCTGCCCGAAATTAATGCCATGGCAAGAAATACCTTGCCTCCACATAAAAAATAAATCTTGACAGCTTCCCTGCATTAAAGAAACTGCATCTTTGTTTTTAGTGAAAGGCTTGATGACCTGCTAAAACAAGTTTTAGCAATGCTCACAAAGGCCACCGGATGGCGCATCATTTGCAGTATCATCTGTAGAAATGGAGATTTCATCCAACCAACGCATTTTACGTCCTTTTGAGACATCCAAAAGAATGCTAAAGCCACTAAGTGCAGCTTCTGTTATAATCAGAAATGGAATATTAATTTGCACACAGCCAGCTCCTACAAACAACAATGTGGCAAAGGCCAGATAATTTGGTTTTCAGTGATGTTCACTGAAGGATAAATATTATCTAATGTGTTTCTTGGGAGAGCAGATGGAGCCTCTGTTTGATTTTTCATACAACAGATGGCACATAACAGAAAAATGCTTACCCTTAATGACACTTTAATGTCAGTGTAGGTTTCTATGCATTTTGGAGTGGGATGTGAAACTGGAGTTTACCATCAATATCAGAATTAGGCTTAATATCACTGGCATACGTCGTGAAATCTGTCACAGAGGTGAGAAGGCTATTGAATTAACAGTTGAAAAGACGCAAGGATCTGGGTGAGCATTGGGAGTTGATATATTCTTCAAATCTTGCAAGAAAAATGTGCTGTGCATGGGAAAGACGCAGATCCTTATTATTGGATCCTATCTATTGATAAGAATTTACTTGTTATTGCCATGGGATACCCAGGACCAGACACGTTTACCCCTTTGAGTTCTGAAAGGGAAAAGCTGCAGATGCTGAAAATCCAAAAGTAAATAAAGATCTGGTACTGCTCAGCAGGCCAGGCAGCATCTATGGAGAAAATTAATTAAGAATAATTAGCCACTATATATTACCCTAGTGTGTAGATGAGTGGTTGAATCTGGTAAGAGCTCTTCGAATATGGAGAGAACAGAATGAGATTAGTGTAATTGGATGTTTGGCATGGACATGATAGCCTGAAAGGACTGTTTTTGTCTTGTATGACCCTATAAACGCTATGAAGTTATTAAGTCCCCCTTCAGATTCCATTGTGTAGTCTTACTGCATTGCATTGTTCTGATCCTAAATATTTCCTGAGTGTTTTTACTTGTAACTGTTCTTTAGTCATAGTCATACTTTATTGATCCTGGGGGAAATTGGTTTTCATTACAGTTGCACCATAAATAATAAATAGTAATAGAACCATAAATAGTTAAATAGTAATATGTAAAGTATGCCAGTAAATTATGAAATAAGTCCAGGACCAGCCTATTGGCTCAGGGTGTCTGACCCTCCAAGGGAGGAGTTGTAAAGTTTGATGGTCACAGGCAGGAATGACTTCCTATGATGCTCTGTGTTGCATCTCGGTGGAATGAGTCTCTGGCTGAATGTACTCCTGTGCCCAACCAGTACATTATGTAGTGGATGGGAGACATTGACCAAGATGGCATGCAACTTAGACAGCATCCTCTTTCCAGACACCACCGTGAGAGAGTCCAGTTCCATCCCCACAACATCACTGGCCTTAAGAATGAGTTTACTGGGCCCTTTGATGAGAACCTGTAAGGTTTGTAAATGAAAGGATCAGTTCATCTTAACGAGTTAACCTCCAAAAACAATTCAAGATGCAGGAAGAGTTATCTTGAAGGGTGGAGTGAGTGCAATGAGAAATAATAGTAATTATTTTGCAAGGCTTAATGTTGATGACAACTGAATAGTTAATTAGTTATTTGGTTTTGAGTTAGCACTTGTTTCAATGCCTGGCTAACTGAAAGTGAATTGTAGGCTTCTGTGGTGTCACGTGTCCAGCAACAATGGATATGAAATTGAGCCAGGTTATATAAACAAACAACGATACTTATTAACCTCTGCTCAAAACATTAAAAAGTAAATGAACGACTAACTTAACCGGAAGTTAACAGGCGACCATATCGAACAAACAGTCAAACTTATAAACTGTTCTTAAAGAGTTCTCATCCAAGCAGAGACTTAAAGTGATAAATTCAAAAGTCCATGTGATTTATACAGTTATCAAGGAGAGACTTCCCCGAAACAATGATTTCTTCGATGTAATGACGAATCTGTCGATCTTAGCCAAGGGATGCTTTGTCCGAAGAAATGAAGGAACTGCTCTTTTGACCAGAGGGTGGTCACTGCACAAACCTTCCTGACCTTGCAGGGGTTTCACTCAAACGTGCATGCCACAATTCCCGAACGAAGATTAAAAAGGTCGATCATTCCCAAGAAGCTGAACGACATTAACGTTACCCAGTCCTTTGCTCGGATAACTCTGGTGATGCCTTCACTCTCTCCGATAGTGGACTGTAAAGGAAAACAAAGGTGCAACAAACAAAAAGTGGCAGCGATTGGCGAAACTGCCGGCAACAACGTTACACTCAAAATAAAAATGAGAACTGCGTCACTAAGGCGGGCTTTTTCTTTTATACCATGCCATCATGTGACATCACATCACCCCATTATCACATGACCAATAGCATGAGACCATCACATCATGCTCACAAGATAATTACATCATGGTCATGGGATATGTAACAGTGGCTAGAAAAGAAAATAGACACAGAATCACAGACACAGATAGACATCGGATTCCTTCTTCTCCCATCTTTGACCTTTCCCACCCACCTGGCTTCACCTATTACCTTCCAGCTAGCTTTCTTCCCCTCCCCCCACATTTTTAATCAGGTATCTTCCTCCATCCTTAAGAAGGGTCTCGGCCTGAAATGTCAACTGTCTATTCATCTCCATAGATGCTGCCTGATCTGCTGAGTTCCTCCAGCATTTTGTGTGTGTTGCTTTGGATTTTTCGTGTTTAAGACAAAAGAGATGATTGTGGATTCAGGAAGGTGCATGTTGACCGCTCTCCATTGCGCATTAATGGCTCTGCCATGGAGAGAGCGAAGAGCATAAAGTCCCCTGGTGTGCGCACAATGGACAATCTAACCTGAACCCACAACACCTCCTCATTAATCAAGAAGGCACAGCAGCATCTACACTTTATGAGATTTAGACATGCAAGGCTCCTTGCCCCCAGTTTACCAACTTCCTACAGGAGCACCATTGAGCATCCTATCCGGCTGCATCAGTGACCAACTACCCCACTACCATCAGGAGGGAGGTACAGGAGCATCAGGACTAGGTCTGCCAGAGCGTAGAGGGTTGAGGGGGGACTTAATAGAGGTGTTTAAAATTATGAGGGGGATTGATAGAGTTGATGTGGATAGGCTTTTTCCATTGAGAGTGGGGAAAGTTCAAACAAGAGGACATGAGTTGAGAGTTAAAGGACAAAAGTTTAGGGGTAACATGAGGGGGAACTTCTTTACTCAGAGAGTGGTAGCTGTGTGGAACGAGCTTCCAGCAGAAGTGGTTGAGGCAGGTTCAATGTTGTCATTTAAAGTTAAATTGGATTGATATATGGACAGGAAAGGAATGGAGGGTTATGGGCTGAGTGCAGGTCAGTGGGATTAGGTGAGAGTAAGAGTTCGGCACGGACTGTAAGGGCCAAGATGGCCTGTTTCCGTGCTGTAATTGTTATATGGTTATATGGACTGCTTCTTCCCTCAGGCTGTGAGACTACTGAATACCCTGCTACCATCGAGGTTTCATTAATATTGCAGGGACCTGTTTACTGTACTATTCACGGTATATGCTTACCTGTGTATTTTTAATCATATTTTATTAACTGATTTGTGGAAATATTTTGTGTTATGTGCTATGTGTGATCTATGTTTTGTGGGTACACAGCAGTCTGGAGGACTGTTGTACATATCTACAGTCAGATGACAACAAACATGAACTTGAACTTTGTATGCCAAGGAACTGTTGCATGGAACTAACTACTGCACAAAACCCTCACTTCCGTATTGAGGTTTTCAGTTCACAGATGTGATTTAGTACCATGTTGTGGACATAGATCGTCCCTCACATGTAGGTAGTAGCAGAATGTTGCTGTGAATCCTGGATGATGACATCTTGGGTGCAGAACCCCTCTGATATTGCCCACATAGATGTATCATTTACACGGCTGTGTTTTCATGGAGTTTGTGATAAATGTTGAGCCACAGATCAGTTTTGCTTGCAGCAAAGTAACTTGCAAGGAAATTGTGGCCATGAATGCAGGCTTATTTTTGTTAGCTCTTTAAATAAAAATATCTTCAAAGCTTCAACATCATTAAGAGTCAGTTCTTCTATGATCCATCAGTGACCTGTTTATCAAATCTCTTGCTACTGAAAATGCCACTGATAATGAATTTTGGCTATTGATATCATCTGGGTTCGACTGATGATAGGAAAACCAATGCAAGTGAATGTGAAAATTTTCATCCAAAAATGAAGATATTATGTTAACAACTAGAACAAAGACACCTAGGAATGTGCATTGGATTGTTTCACAAAATGTTAGGGGATTTGCCAACCTTACAACTTACTTTTGATGCTCTGTAAATGAGTTTCTAGCCCAACCTTTGCAACTACAGCCTTTTTCGTTGAACCTCTGATATGTCACATTGCTCTTTTGATATTCATTCTTGGTGGTACTGTGGTGTAATTCACCTAAAAGCTCCAGCAACCCAGGTTGTGTGCAGTTTGAATGTCTGCATGTTCCAGTTTCTTTGCAGATTCCAAAGACATGTGGTTTGGCATGAATTGGCTGCTGTAAGTTGCTGCCAGTGAGTAGGTTGTTGGTAGATCGGGGGGAAATGAATGGGAATATGGGATGACTGTCGATGATACTTCATGTTCGATGTCAAAGGAGTAAGCCAAAGGACCTCTTTCCCTGGGTATTCACTCTGTATTCAAGTGCCTCCACAACTAAATACTGAAAAGATTAAAGTTCTTATCTTTGATCTCTGTCATTACCCATCAAAATGAATTCCTTTATTCTTCTTGGCTAGTATCTGAGGCCAGACCAGACTATCTGCAACCTTGCCATCATATTGAGACAGAAGCTGCTCTCGGAGAAGGGCACAGCCCTCGTAGGGTTTATGGCCAGGACTGATCGATTGTTGTGGTCCTAGACTGTACTCTACACAGCAGCAGGCTCAGAAAAGGGCCATAGAATCATAGAATACTACAGTACAGAAACAGGCGCTTCAGTCCATTTAGTCTGTGCCAAACTATTAATCTACTTAGTCTCATTGACCTGCACCCGGACTATAGCCCTCATACCTCGCCTAGCCATGTACCTATCCCGATTTCTCTTAAATGTTCTAATGGAACCCACATCCACCACTTCCACTGGCATCTCATTCCACACTCTCACCAACCTCTGAGTGAAGAAGTTCTCCCTCATGCTCCCCTTAAACATTTCACCTTCACACTTAACTTGTGACCTCTAGTTCTCTAGATGGAAAAATCTTGCTTTCATTTACCCTATCCATACCCCTTATAATTTTGTATACCTCTATCAAATCTCCCCTCATTGTCCAATGTTCTATGAAATAAAATCCTGACCTATTCAACCATTCCCTGTAGCTCAGTCCTCAAGTCCCAGCAACATCCTTGTAAATTTTCTCTGCATTCTTTCAATCTTACTGTATCATTCCTGTAGATAGGTGAGCAGAATTGCATACACATACTTCAAATTAGGCCTCATCAATGTCTTATACAACATCAACACAACATCCCATCTGCTGTACTCGATACATTGATTTATGAAGGCCTATCTGCCAAAAGCTCTCTTTATATTATCTACAGTAATGCCACTTTCAAGAAATTATGGATCTGTATTCCTAGATCCCTCTGTTCTGCCTCACTCCTCAGTATCCTACTATTCACATGTAAGTTCTACCCTGGGTTGTCCTTCTAACGTGCAACACCTCACACTTGTCTGTAATGAGTTTCATCTGCCCATTTTTCCAGCTGGTCCAGATCCCACTGCAAGCTTTGATATCCTTCCTCGCCATCCACTATGTCCCCAATCTCAGTGCAAACCATCCACAAATTTGCTGATATAGATAACAAGCAACAACACATCTAACACTGATACTGAATGCCAAGCAACATAACCTTGTGGGACCTTGTTTATGGAGACATCTACTGGCTTTCCTTTATCAACTTTCCTTGAAAAACTATGAGATTAGTTAGTAATGTGCATAAAGCCATGTTAACTATCCCTAATCAGTCCCTACCTATATCTGGTCGCTTAGAACACCTTCCATTAACTTACCAACTAGTGAAGTCAGTCTCAACCACCAATAATTTCCTGGCTTATTCTTAGAGCCTTTCTTAAATAATGGAACATTAGCTGTGCTCCAATCCTCTGGGACCTTACCCATAACTAAGCACATTTTAAGTACCTCTGATAGTGTTCCTGCAAGGTCTGAGGGAACACATTGTCAGGCTATGGGAATTTATGCACCATAATTTTCCTCAAGACAGCAAGCACCTCCTTTGTAATCCATAAACTGACTAGGACCTCTCATGGGGATTGCAATGGCGAGGCCAAGGTAATTAGTATATAAAGCTTGCATGTTATATAAAGCCTGAGTACTCGCTTGGACAGGAAGAAACCTGAGGGATGGTGATAGCATCAGAAAAGAAGTAGAGGTATTAAAAAAAGACAAAGATAGCAAAGGCACAACCTTGCCAACTGAACTCTGATAACAGGCATGATTTCACCAGGAAGTACAGCAATTAAGGGGTAGTAGATTTGGCAATCAATTAATAAAAATCATCATGCAAACTCTCATCAATTTGACTCTGGAACTATAAAGTATCAGGCAACTTTATGACACAAATAAAAAAGAATTTAAATATGTTTGTTGATCTCTGCTTGTCATTACTGGAGCAAAATAAGGATAATCCTCTGGATTGGCAGTGTTCTTCTATGTTACCCTAAGTTTTATGGTGATTACATGCATTCAGTATAATCAGCTCGACAGGATAGAAACAATCCTCTCTAGACCGTGACAAACTATTCCATATTCTGTAGAATATGAGTGAAGATATGTTGCACCCGTTGGTTGAGCTGGGCTTTCACATAAAATGCAGGAAGTTGATTAAAATAGAGTGAGATATAGATACAGAACATTTTCTGACACTTACATGAAGGGTAAGTTTGACATCGGCCTGTGAGTTTGACGTCGGTGGTGGGCAAATTGATGGAAAGTATTCTTAGAGATGGTATATATAATTATCTAGATAGACAGGGTCTGATTAGGAACCGTCAACATGGATTTGTGCATGGAAGGTCATGTTTGACAAATCTTATTGAATTTTTGAAGAGGTTACTAGGAAAGTTGACAAGGGTAAAGTGGTGGATGTTGTCTATATGGACTTCAGTAAGGCCTTTGACAAGGTTCCACACGGAAGGTTAGTTAGGAAGGTTCAATCGTTAGGTATTAATATTGAAGTAGTAAAATGGATTCAGCAGTGGCTGGATGGGAAATGCCAGACAGTAGTGGTGGATAACTGTTTGTCAGATTGGAGGCCGGTGACTAGTGGTGTGCCTCAGGGATCTGTACAGGGTCCAATATTGTTTGTCATACATATTAATGATCTGGATGATGGGGTGGTAAATTGGATTAGTAAGTATGCAGATGATACTAAGATAGGTGGAGTTGTGGATAATGAAGTAAGTTTTCAAAGCTTGCAGAGAGATTTAGGCCAGTTAGAAGAGTGGGCTGAAATATGGCAGAAGGAGTTTAATGCTGATAAATGTGAGGTGCTACATTTTGGTAGGACTAATCAAAATAGGACATGCATGGTAAATGGTAGGGCATTGAAGAATGCAGTAGAACAGAGGGATCTAGGAAGATTTACTAGAATGTTACCTGGGTTTCAGCACCTAAGTTACAGGGAAAAGTTGAACAAGTTGGGTCTTTATTCCTTGGAGCGTAGAAGGTTGAGGGGGGAATTGATAAGAGATATTTAAAATTATGAGGGGGATAGATAGAGTTGACTTGGATAGGTTTTTTCCATTGAGAGTGGGGGAGATTCAAACAAGAGGACATGAGTTGAGAGTTAAAGGGCAAAAGTTTAGGGGTAACATGAGGGGGAACTTCTTTACTCAGAGAGTGGTGGTTGTGTGGAACCAGCTTCCAGCAGAAGTGGTTGAGGCAGGTTCAATGTTGTCATTTAAAGTTAAACTGGACAGCTATATGGACAGGAAAGGAATGGAGGGTTATGGGCCGAGTGCAGGTTGGTGGGACTAGGTGAGAGTAAGAGTTTGGCATGGACTAGAAGGGCCGAGATGGCCTGTTTCTGTGCTATAATTGTTATATGGTTATATGGTAGCTCCTCACTGAAGCTGCACTGCAGTCATTTGGATTATTTATCATCTGGATACCCAACCCATTCCAGCTTAATCCAAACCTTTTCCCTCTCCCACAACAAATAAGTGTAAAACATTTACGAAATGTCCACTTTTTGGAATAGGTAGCATCTAAATAGAGGCTAGAAGCAGTGCCAATGCCATACGAAGATGGAGTGGAAATAACTGAATCATTCCTTTGTTAATCAAGCTTGATGAGCACACAGTTCTCAGTGATCAAGATTGAATTCAAGCACAACTTTCCTCAAGTCATTGCATTTCTCTGTACAAAATACTCTTATTTTTATAAGACCATAAGACACAGGAGCAGAATTAGGCTACTTGGCCCCTTGCGTCTGCTCTGCCATTCCATTCTGGCTGATTTATTATCCCTCTCAGCCCCATTCTCCTGCCTTCTCCCCGTAACCTTTGACAGCCTGCCTAAGGAAGAATCTACCAACGTCTGCTTTAAATATACGCAATGACTTGGCCTCCACAGCTGCTGGTGGCAATGACTTCCAGAGATTCACCACCTCTGGCTATTGAAATTCCTTCTCATCTCTGTTCTACATGGACAACTTTCTATTCTGAGGCTGTGCCCTCTGGTCCTAGACTCACCCACTATAGGAAATATGCTCTCCATATCCACTCCATCTAGGCTTTTTTAATATTCGATAGGATTCAATGAGACCCCCCTCCCCCCACCTCATTCTTCTAATCTCCAGCGAGTACAGGCCCAGAACCATCAAATGCTCCTCATATGATAACTCTTTCATCCCTAGAAATATTCGCGTGAACCTCCTCTGGACCCTTTCCAATGCCAGCACATCTCTTCTTAGATAAGGGGCCCAAATCTGCTCACAATACTCCTATTGCATCATGAACAATGTCTCATAAAGCCTCAGCATTACATCCTTGCTCTTATATTCTAGTCCTCTTGAAATGAAAGCAAAAATTGCGTTTGCCTTCCTCACCACTGACTCTACCTGCAAGTTAATCTTTAGGAAATCCTGCACAAGGATCATTGGAAGAAGATGTTAAAGTTTCCTGCACTGTTTTAAAAATTCAGATAAAAAAGAACCCCTTGTGTGTCTGCTATCAGTGTTACATTTTCCTTCAGTGAAGCACTTCTGTTAATGAATATTCAAAGGCAAAATATTGTAGAAAATGTAAATCTGAAATAAAGACTGAAAATACAAAAAAAAATCAGCAGGTAAGAACAGAGAAACATAGTTAATGTTTCAAGGCAATAATCTATCATCAGAACTTTCAAAATAACCATTTACATTTACTGCACATTTTAAGATGCCAATGTCCTACAATATTTTCAGTTGTAAGAAAAATTTCTGAGATTTTTACAGTAATCATCAATGTGGGATCACAGATTGTGAACATACAATGATCTACAAATGGCAATGAAATAAATGGCCAGATAATCTGTTTTAGCTGTTGGTTGAAGGATAAATATTGGGCAAGATGAGAAAATAGAAGCAGTAGCAGGGTCTTTGTCCACTCAAGGCTGCCTTGCTGGTCAATATGATCATAACTAATGCAGCCCATGCCTCAGCTCCTCTTAGTCTCCTGATCTTTCAAATTTAATTTACTTCCATTTCAAGTAATTCTCACAAGCCAGCCTCCACAACTCTCATGGGTGGAGAATTCTAGAATACACTAAGGTTTGCACGAGGAAATTTCTCTAGACCCCAGTTTTAAATAATTGTTTCCTCATCTTGTAATTGTATCCCCGGTTCAAAATTCTCCCATAATGAAAACATCTCAACATTTACCTTGTTTCACCACATTAGGGTCCAATGTACCCCTTGGTCTTCTAAACTCCAAGGAATACGGACCCAAACTACCCAGCCACTTGTGACAGGCCAATTCTTTCAAGCCAGGAACTATCTTGGACTGCCTCCAATACTTCCATACACTTTCTGAGGTAAGTGAACAGTGTTCCAGGTGTGGCCTCAACAACAGTATGTGGGCAGCATTGGCACCACTATTCATCACCTGTGCCCTTGAGAAGGGGCAATCTGCTACCTTCTATATGATTGTACCTCATCATGGCACACCCCTGCTCACCAGAGTACATCTTCAAAAGGCAGTGCCTAAAGAAGGTGGCATTCATCATTAAGGACCCTCACCATCTGGGACATATCCTATACCATTGAGGACAAGGTACAGGAGTCTAAAGACCCCAACTCAACATTTTAGGAACAGCTTCTTCCCCTCTGTGATCAGATTTCTGAATCTCTGCAAACCCATGAATACTACCATATTATTTCTCTGGTTGCCAGGAGGTGATAGGCAACTTCTGACCTGCTTTTGCAGACACAATATTTATAGGAGTTTCTACAAGGTTGATGATGGCTGGGTTGGTTGTTATCGGATATGCTCAATGCCTGGCACGTCTATGCCATGAATCTGTATATGACATATGGTGAGTGTTGTTGGAGCTCAAAAACATATAAAATGGGTTGGCCATCTTTCTGGCCCTAAGATGTTGCTATGGGAGGTCTTCAAGCAGTATTGGAAGCCCAAACATCTTCAGTGTATCATCAAAGACCACCTTTCCATTATAACATCTGAAATGTATGTTTACTGCACGGGACTGAAAGAAGCTGCAGAGGGTTGTAAATCTAGTCAGCTCTATCTTGGGTACTAGCGTACAAAGTACCCAGGACATCTTCAGGGAGTGGTGTCTCAGAAAGGCAGCATCCATTATTAAAGACCTCCAGCACACAGGGCATGCCCTTTTCCCACTGTTACCATCAGGTAGGAGGTACAGAAGCCTGAAGGCACACACTCATTCAGGGACAGCTTCATCCTCTCTGTCATCGAATTCCTAAATGGATATTGAATCCTTGGACATTATCTCATTTTTTTAATCTATTCGATATATGTATATATAAAGTATACTGAAGATTATTTACTTAGTTATTTATTTTATTTTTCTTCTATATTATCTGTTGCATTGAACTGCTGCTGCTAAGTTAACAAATTTCACGTTACATGCTGGTGATAATAAACCTGATTCTGATTCTGATGATGATAACACAATGTTTAATTTCAGGTACAATTCTTCAAACAAATGAAGCAGCCCCTGTCGGCTTATAGCAAAATCTGGACATCATTGAGAAATGGACTGTTAATATTTGTGCCACAGAAGTGCCAGGCACTTACCATCTCATCATGCAGTTTAACCATGACATTCAAAGACATCACCAGCATGAATGCCTCACCAGCAAGAAAACGGAAATTCAACAAAACATAGCTCCAAAACAGGTCAGAAACTGTTGTGAGTAAATCACCTCCTGACACTCTCCACTTGTTGGGTGACTATAAGAAATAGTATAGTGAGTAGTTTTATAATTGGTAAACTTCCAAAAATGAATGCATTTCGTAGTTCATAAGCAGGCCTCTTCCCTTTTACATCTTTCTGCACAAACGCAGGGGTACAAACCTGTATGTGTCACTTTTGTCCTGACAGAATTGGCTAGGAAGGTACTGCTTCACAGTACTTGCAGATGTTTGAGGTAAATCATCTAGGCCCCAGAACTTCGCTCTGTGTTAACACACACAAAAAGCCAGAGAAACTCACGGTCAGGCAGCGTCCATGGAGAGGAATGGACAGTCAATGTTTTGGATTGAGATCCTTCATCAATACAGGAAAGAAAGGGGAAAGAAAGCCAGTGCAAAAAAGTGGGGACAAAGGATGGAGCAAGAGCTGGCAGTAATAGGTGGATTAAGTGAGGGAAGGGGAGAATGGGAATGATGTAAAAAGCCAGAAGGTGATAGGTGTAAGTGACAAAGGGCTGAAGAAGATGGAACCTAATAGAAGAGGACAGTGGACCATAAAATTAAGGGAAGGTCCTTATCAAAGACTTTTGGAGTGGGATACACAATGCCCAACAAGACATTTCTAAATGTGAAATACCCTTAGAAAGTGAGACCATATATTTTAGGTATATACCTCAAGAATGGTTGAAAAGAGATAAATATTTAATGAATATATTGCTGATGGCTGGTAAAAAAGACTCTTACCAGGAAATGGTTATCACAGGAGAGCCCAACTTTAAACACATGGATGGAAATTACAATGGACATTTACAAAATGCAGAAGATAACAGCATCTGTTAATCATAAGTTGGAACAATTTGATTCATACTGGGAAAGGTAGTTTAACTACATAACACCTCATAGGCCTGATTTTATTCTCACAAATCAATGAATATGTTGTAAAAAAAAATCACTCCTTACTTGTATATAGTTTTCTCCTTTTGCTTGTTCTTTCTTTCCTCTCTTTTCTATATGTGTATATCTCAGATAAATATTATGCAGAGATTTGTGACAAATATGAATATATGATATATATGTACAGTGTCTGAAATACATCTTATGGAAATGTTTGTTTGATGATGAACTTCAATAAAAAATAAATTACAAAAAGAATTAAGGGAAGGAAGAAGGAAGGGAAACTGGAAGGAGGAGTTTGTGGGTGATGAGCAGATGGGAGAGGGGAAAGAGGAGGGGTAATGGGGGGCAGTGGGATCAGGGAAAACAAAGGGAAAGGACAGAAACCAGAGTGCAGATATCTGCAAAGGATTGCATCAATTCCATTTACAGCTCCTTATCAAATGATGTGGTCTTTGCCTGTATACAGCACGGCATTGATAACATTCTGGCTGACAGGGCTAAATACAGTAAGTGACAAGTAACATTTGAGCTACAAACCCAGCAGGCATTGAACATCACAAATGAGAGATACTATTCACTTTACACTTGACATTCAATGGCATTACCAATGCTGAGTTCCCCCACCATCTACATCCTTGGGGCCACCATTGATCAGACTCTCGATTGGTCCAGCTAACTAAGCAGATAGTTACATGATTATTATCCTGACTCCCCAAAGCCTTGCACCATCCATAAGGCATAATTAAAGTTTGGTGAAATATTCCCCCCCCCCCGCCCCTTGCCTCGATGAAGCAGCTCCAACAACACTGCAGAAGACAGCATCAAAGGTAGAGCAACCTGTTTTAATGGGTCCCCCTCCAGCACATTAAACATTCACTTCCACCTCCACCTAGTGCATCATGGCTGCAGTGTGTGTCATCCACAAAATGGAGTAATGTTACTACAGACACGACTCTGATCTTTACCACTGAACGTGACAAGGATGCCAGCGGCACACTCCCCTCCAACAAATACAGCACTGTGACTCAGCGTGATATTGATATTCCTTTTTAAATCCTGGAACTCACTACCTAATAGATGTCATACTTTGGTCTGATCATCAGGGATGCCGGAGTCGGAACTCCCCCTCCCAACTATTTTCACAAGTGCATTGTTTAATTATCAGTGCACCTGAGGCTTGATTTGTTTTGCTATTTAAGTTGCCTCCAATTGTTTGCTTTACTCTGTCTTGAGCCTTCCTGCCTCGTGTGTAGTGATTCTTGAGTCCTAGGCTGTGGTCTCCAGAAACATATCCACAAGTAAAGATCCTTTGTCCAACTCCATCCTTGTCTCGGGTCTCCACTGCACTTGGGTCCACCTGGTCTAAGCCCCTCTTGGTAGTCCAGTTGCTGAAAGTACAGAACTTTACAACCCTGGTTCAAACCCATACCAAACGCTTGTTATAATAGGGTTGTGAAAGATTGTAAGAGGGCCAACAAGGTGAAAAGCAGTGATGGATGGGTGCCAGCAACACTCACATCTTGAATTATTAATAAATAAAATTGTATTTAAAAGTGAGCAAAGCTTGCTCTTTCACCATCTGTTTCCACCTCCAAATCCCAAAGACTAAGTGAAACAGCCTCCTTTAGCTACACATACTGCTTTATCTCTACGTAATATGGATTCATTGGTGTCTTCTTGCCAGAAACTATCATCATTTGCCCTATGATATCTTCTGGCTTCCACCCTACCTCAGATCTATCTTTTTGTTCTTTCTACCTACCTCACATTCCATACCTCTGCTTTTGCTTACAACCTGATACTCAGAAGTTGCAGCATTTTTCTGTCATCAATGTAAAAGAAAATATCAGAAATAAACCAGAGGATTCTTTTGAACATGTGTCCATAATGTGAAAGTCCTAAATATACTGGAAGATGCTGATTCAGTGGCAGTTTTCAGACTACACCCTGATGTTGGACATGTGGAGTCGAGTGGCTGAAAGCCAAAGCTGCAGCAATTTCCAGAATCTGCACGTAGCGTCTCCTCAAAGAACCAAAACCAAACTGATCCTTGTGCAGGGAATTTCTCACCTGTGATGACAAAGGTCAAAGTAAATTTGTTATCAAAATATGTATACATTCAGTGGTGATTTTATTAGGTTCAGGAAGTACTTAACAAAGTGGCCTCTGAGAATATTTCTGTATGTTCATGGTCTTCTGCTGCTGTAGCCCATCCACTTCAAAGTTTGACATGTTGTGCATTCAAAGATGCTCTTCTGCCCACCACTGTTGAGTTAGTGGTCTTCCTGTCAGCTTGAATTATTCTCCTCTGACCTCTCTCATTAACAAGGCATTTTCACCCACAGAACTGCCACTCACTGAATGTTTTTCACACCAGTCTCTGTAAACTCTAAACTGTTGTGCGTGAAAACCCAGGAGATCAACAGTTTCTGAGGTACTCAAACCACCCCGTCTGGCACCAACAATCATTCCACAGTCAAAGTCACTTAGCTCACATTTCTTCCTATTCTGATGTATGCTATGTGCAACAATTGAACCTCTTGGCCATGCCTGCATGCTTTTATGTGTTGAGTTGTTGCCACATGATTGGCTGATTAGACATTTGCATTAATAAGCAGGTGTACAAGTGTATATAAGAAAATGGCCACTTAGTGTATGTAACCATATATTACTGTGAGATTCATTTTCTTGCAGACATTTATAGAAAATAAAGAAATACAATGGAGTATTTGAAAAACTATACATAATAAAGACTGACAAACATTCCACTGCAAAAGAGGACAAATTCTGCCAATAATAAATAAAAAAAATACTGAGAACATGATTGGTAGAATCCTTGGAGAGGAATGATTTTATTTTATTCAGAGATACTGTGAGGAATAGGCCCTTCCAGTCCTTCGAGCTGTGCCACACAGCAACTCAGTGATTATGGGACAATTTATAATGACCAATTACCCTGCTAACCTGTACATCTTTGGACAGGGAGGAAAACAACTCTCATGCACATGGGAAGGAATGTACAAACTTGCTTACAGAGGATGCTGGAATTGAGCTCCAAATTCTGAAGCCCTGAGCTATAAAAGTGTAGTGTAGCGCCCCTCAGTCATGATGAGATGAGAGATGAGAGATGATTTCATCTGTTCTCCGCAATGGTCACGTCCATGGTGCTGAGGCTATGAAGACTATCCCAGCTGTTGCGCTCCATGCCTGCTAATATGATGAACTGATATGCGAGACTTTGGGCCTACTCTGGGCTGCTTGAGGGTTTGGATCTGAGAACTCATTTTTGGTTCAAAATGCTGTTGTTCACTGTTGTTTGCAGGATTTGTATTTTTATCTTTCTTTTGCACAAAGGGTTTGTCTTTTATTATTTTTATTCCTTTTTTTCTTTAATTGGATTATTTTGGGCTTCTTGCTTTGTGGCTACATGTGAGTAAACAAATCTCAAGGTTGTATAATTTATAAATTCTTTGATAATAAATGCATCTTGAATCTTGAATGATCAGTCAACTACAATGTGCTGGAATCGGTTTTAATTATTTGATTTTATTTAATAGGTTTTGTACTTTACTTTTTATTATAAATATTATCTCAAATTTGTGTGTAGCCTAACTCATTTTTAATCATTTACAATTTTTTTGAACGTTCCTGAATGTTGTAAGCATTTGAGAGAGGCTGTTCTTGGATTAACCAGAGATTAACCAGCAAAATTACCCAGCTGTTAAAAATGTTGCTTGCAGCCTGGCATGGACTTGTTTTTGGACCATCCAACAGGAGATGCAAAATAAGCAGGTGCAATCTTTATGAGCAAGTTAGCAATGCTTGCCAGTTCTGAGGCATTAACTGTTTCCCTCATCACAGATGCTATTTGACCTTTTGTGTATGAGCATCTTTTCAGTTTCCTAGATCTTTTCCCTTAGTGATAATACAGAGGTGTAATCATTCCATTTAGCTCATTGGAATATTGCGAATGAAAAGTTTTCTTCTCTGTCATGGTTCCACAAAAAAACTGCAGAGAGCTGTGGACACATCTGAGGATGTCATGGAAACCAGCCTCCTTTCCTCGTCTCTGTACATACTTCTCGCTGCCTCAGTAAAGCAGCCAGCATAATCAAAGTCCCCTCTCACCCCTGCCATTCTCTCTTTTACCTCCCTTTTGGCATAAGAAATAACAGGAACCGGATGTGTACCCATTTATCTGAAATGCTTGGAACTGGAAGTGTTTCAGATTTCAAACTTTTCAGATTTTGGAATATATGATATAACTTGGGATCACCATCATTTCCGACTCTGAATTTATGTGCCTTACACTTGTTTATCACAGAAATGTACTTAACAGTAAAAATATTACATACCATTAATATAATGAGAGTATAATGTGTGCAGGGTAACAAAAGCAGCACCATGGCATCAAGAGATTACCTGAATCAGCTGTTGAACAACAACAAACAACGGCAAGCTTTCAGTCTCCAACTACAATGCCGTGATTTGATTAAAGGGTTACAGTACACTGTATTTGTACTTCATTTTTTTTAGGTTTTATGTAAGATATAAAACCAATCAGTATTGTAGACTTATTTTGGTGTTAGATTTTCATCAGCGATGCTTTAAAAATTCAATACCGTTATGTAAGACATAAAAACAATCAGCATCGTAAAATTGTTCTGGTGCTAGATTTTCATGATCAGCAGACGATTAAAAAATTTAAAAATTAAGTTTCTTAAGCTTCTGCAACCAGCCTGCTGAATATTGACAATTACCTTCAATTTTCAGTTTGCTGTGATAGATCTTTGCTTGCTTCAAGACCCGCATACTGTTAAGCAGCATATGTTCACTCCGCCGGTGACAACACACATTCGAGATCTTCATTTTTCGCTTTATACAGTGATTTTATATTTTTCATTAACTTCTGTTCATTAAATATGTGAGGTCACTTCTCAGAACTGTCTGTGGTGTGCAGAGACCTCCACATCACTTGGAAACCCTCCCAGTGTCTTGTGAAATTTTTCATTTGTGACGTTGAGTCACTGCTCAAAAAGTTCAGATTTTAGAGGTTTTCAGATTTTCGAATTTCAGGTAAGGGCTACTTAACCTGTATAACCAAACTCAGGGACAGTTTTGATCCCGCCGCTATAAGAGTATTGAACAGTTCTCATATACAATAAAATGGACACTTGGCCTTACAATCTATATTGCTATGAGAGTGCATCTAATCGACAGCCTGCGCAGCACTTTCTCTTTAACTGTGTCTTTTATTGTTTTCCCTTTTCCTATCTCAATGCATTATTATAATGAAATGGCTTGCAGGGATGGTTTAATGGGTGGATTGCAAAACAAAACTTTTCACTGCACCTTGCTGCATGTGATAATAATATACAGTACCATTTACCAATTATAGTTGGATTTCATTACTCACTTCCATGATTTCCTTGTCTGGATTTTTTCTTTATTTTTGGTCAACACTCGGTGTCTCTGTTTCTTTCAATTGATCAAAGACCCAAGGCCAGGAAACTTCCCCTCGAGGCATTTTACTTGACAATTAGATTGTATTTAGTGGTAAACAGGGACCCCCATTGGCAGGGTTGTCGAAGATTTTACTTTATTTAAAAGAGCATTAACAAATTAACAATTATTTTATATATATTATGAAGTAATTTGTAAAATGTTGGGAATCTTTATATTAAAAATCAGGGTACATGTGAGATATCAGTAATTTAGGGTGGTGCAAAAAGACCAAACTTTCTGTTCAGTGACACTTTAAGAAACTAGCATGCCACAGATCCTGTTCATAAGGAAATATGTTGGGTGCATGTTCTCCTGGACCAAATCACAGAGTGTGCTAAAAAGGACACTTTTTGGATTGTCATTTGCTTGAAATGCCTATAGGACACAAGCACAGTGCAGCATATTTCAAAGCTGGTGGATCTCTTCAAAGGAAACTTGTCCCTGCAAGGAGGAAAATGTATTGCATTGTTTTAACATACAAGATGTGACATGTCCTACTGAATTTTAACTCCCTGACCATGGCTGCAGAGTCCTGAGTTCCATTCAGAGAGAATCTCTCCATAATATCCAAAATCCTAATAAGATGTCTATTTATAATATATGCTAAATATTTATATAAATAACATATAAATGAAACAAATGTGTGGATGCACATTTATCTGAGACCATTACAAGCAGATTGGACAATGTTATTTGATGTGAGCTCTTGATACAACAATGTTCTGATGAACCAGTCGGGTTTCTGCCCTTCAGTAACTCAGAACAGCAATATTTGCAAGTAGTGTCAGAAATTCTATTTCAGGCTCCTTTTTTCACATGGAGTAACTGCGGTTAACAGAAAGCTAATTGTTCAAGGTGGAAAGTTGGTACTAGGCAGGTGACGAAATATAGAAAAGCTGGGGAGTCTTTAAAAAGTCACCACGTAAAGAAGCCAAGATGCATTCAGAGGCGAGTGGATAAATGGAAGAGAAGACTAAAGGAAACCCACTGAATATAGAAGTGGAAAGTGCTGTTCCTACTTTCCTGGTTAGAGCTCCTCCTGTCTACATTTTTCCTCTCGCGGTTTGGCTCCACCAAATATGGCTGAATTTGGATTGGCCACCTGGTTAAGGGGAGCAGCTACCGTGCGAGGTTTAAGTTGCAGTCTGGGTCTTTGTGCCCTCTCTTCTGTAAAAGATAAGATGAGAAGAATACTAGTATTATTTAATACAGACCACAAAATATGGGAAATAATGGGTTTTCTAAGAAACCTAGCAGCAAGAAATTATTCTGCTGTATTTGGAAAATGAATGTCAGCATATTACCCACATTAGAAGAGTGTTACTGTCAATGGAAACAACACAATTAACTGCAGCTAGCATCGATATTGTTCTCATTTTCGTACTTAGCACATAGCGAGAAATAAGTAGCCAATAGGGATGGATAAATCTGCCATTTGCTTTAAGAAATCTGTGAGCACTGTTGAGTAAAGCACCTTACCTGGAAAATTAAACTTCATTTATGAAACTGATTATAAATGACATTAGACATGAATACCAAATTAGTAGGTTGGTAGCAGGCAAAGAAGGAAGGGCCCTCTTCTTGTTACTACCATCAGGGAGGAGATACAGGAGCTTGAAGACCCACACTTACAATTCAGAAATAGCTTCTTTCTCTCTGTCACTTGATCTCTGAGCAGTTCATGAACTCTGACTTGTTATTCCTTCTCTTCTGCACAATTTATTTTTTAATTTTATAGATTTTATGTCTTTTGCACTATATTGCTGCTGCAAAACAATTAATTTCACATTATACGTCAGTGATAATAAACTCGATTCTGATAAATTTTGAGGGGAACTGAGCAAGAGCATTTTTCACCTATAGGGTGATTGAAATTTGGACTGCACTGTTTGAGTGGGTGGTAGAGGCAGGTACTTTTTCAATATTTAAGTATCAAAATGAGTACTTAATTGCCATGATGTAAAAGGCCTGGACCACGTGCTGGCAAAGGAAATTAGTGCAGATAGCTGCCATGGACTTGGTGGGACAGAGGCCTATATGTGCTTTATGACTCAACAGTAGATTTATAACACAACAATAGACTTTTTTAAAGGAAGATACACAAAGAATAATAGAACATTAAATGTTAGTATGCAGATATCGCAGACTGTTAGGAAGGGAAATGTTTTTGTTTTGTCTGATTTTGCAAGTAGATGTGAGTACAAGAGTAAGGTGGAGACACAAGCATGAGTATTGTAAATGTACCACTGACACTACAGTCGAGCTCTCCAAGACTGGAATTCATGAATTTCAAGATTATCGCCTTAGCATGAACACAGAAGAAATAGAAATGAGTCTGTAAGGAGGAGGTGGAAGGACATTCAGTCGTGTTTGCCTGCTTTATCAGTTGATTAGATCATAACTGATCTTCCAGCGCCACCTTCCTGCACTGTGCATTTCTCTTGATTTTAAATACTTAAAACTCTTTCAGTCTTTGCCTTGAATACATTCAGCATCTGAGCCTTCACAGCCCTCTTGGGTGGTGATTTCCAAAGATTTTCCACCCTCTGGGTGAAGAAGTTTCCTCACGCCTCTGACTAGAATGGTTGACTCCTTAACTTGAGACTGTGGGTCCTGACCTGGACAGCCTAGCATTGACTGCACAGATGCCCAGTCAAATGACTTACCTTTGGAAATCTCCACCTGACAGTACTGTGGAGGCTCAGGTGCTAAGTACAGTTCTTAGATATTAAGAGAATTGAGGGAAATGGGGCTAGTGCAGGAAAATAGCACTGGAAGATCAGTCATAAATTAATTGGATGGTGGAGTGGGCATGAGGGGCTATTTCCTTGGTTCTCATGTTAAGGGAGTGATCTCGCAATTTATGAATTCTGAGCTTGGACTGTTGGACTGTGTAGTGTCTAGTGCTGGTGTTATATTGACAATCCTCATGCTGTAGCACAGATATCTGATTTTTAATCTTTGCCTTATGCAGTGCTGGCAGAGTGCTGCAAAAATGCAAATACTGCAAGCACTTCAAAGGATGTGTGCAAGATATGCAATTGCAAACGATGTAGCTTGGAACAACTATTAGAACAGCTGCTGTTTTGCAAAAAGGAAGGCCGAGAGTTAGAATATCGCACTAGGATCTAGAGATTTTAATGGAAGGGATGCAGTCCTGGAGTAAGTTCCTTTGTGCTCAGGGCACAGGGCGGCTGGGTAGAGCAACAGGCAGATTCACCTTGTGGGGAATTTACCACCAGGATAGTGGCAACCAAGACTGTGAAACAGTGCAGGGATAGGCATGCAAGCATCAGATCCTGAACACTGAACACTTGCTATCGTCTCCTCAGCCTCATCCATCCTCACTAAAAGCTACATAATGATATTCACCTTCTCCCTCCCTCCCCTCACTTCCTTTCCACACTCACTGAGAGCTGAACAAGGCTACCATGCGTTGGGTCAGCCAGACTAATCTCTTTGTTTCACAGGGCACTGCGGCATACAGTACATTGCTGGCAGCCACAGGAGATAAGAAGGAACAAGGAGGTGAGGGTGGGCTACGGGGCTCTAGATTGACTAATCTGGAGAAGAGTGTTCATCGCGCAGAGGATAGCGCACATATGGAATGAACAGCCAGAGAAAATAGTTGAGGCAGATACAGCACAATAACAACATTTAAACTACTGTTTGACAAGTACGTGGATAGGGAAGATTTAGAGGGATGTGGAACAAATGTGGGCAGATGGGACTAGCTTAGGTGGCATGGATGAGTTGGAATGAAGGGCCTGTTTCTGTGTTGTAACAGCAACTTAACAGCAATTTCCTCCATCATGGATTGGATATGTCCCACATTCGGCACAGCAAGCTTGCATTCTCTATGGGTAAGTAGTCCTCTGAAGCATATTTAACTTTAGAAGTAAGAGAGATATGGAAAAGTATGGTGTGTGGCAAATCCTTTATTTCAAGCAGTTGCTTGGGATGAAGAATGACTTGCTTCCACTCCCATTTTGTGGTAACTATGAAACTAATATGGGACCCACAGTCTTTCACAGTAGGAGGAGGTGCCTAATGGGGCAGGCAGGGAGGTTATTTGTGAGGTGATACATTCCTTCCACAGTTTACGTAAGGCTTCTGATGCATGCGATAGAGGTTCTTAATACCATCCCAAATGGTACCTCTCTGCTTTGTGAGGTTGTGGATCAGGAGTCAGAGAGCGATGTGTTTTTTTTCCAAGGAGGCTTTGAGTACATCCTTTGACTTTTCCCTCTGTCTGTCTGGTAATTTCATCCCAAGACAAAGCTTGGAATAGGGTGTCTGTTTCAGGAGTCTTATGAAATCCATATAGACAACAGAGATAATGGATTGTAGCTGGGGCCTCTACTGGGGATACTGCCCTGGAAAAGGTTGCTGACATATGTTTACTTATCCTTCTAATGAACTATGAGGGTGCTGCATAAGGTGATGGCATTAGGTGTATTTCAAGGGAAGTACCTGCTGTAGGTAGTCTGGGTCTCAGAGGAATACAGGAAAGGAATCACTGCTGCATTATAGACCATGTGTCTTTAATTACTCTTTTCCTTAATCAGCTGAAGCAAATTCACCCTGCCACTCTCCCAGAGGCTCTCTCATATGTCAAGACTGTTCATAAATCAGTCATTGGTTACTTAGGAAGACATATATATAGCAAGTTTAACAAGAGAGAGGCTGTTATTGGATTTAGTTTTAGGTAATGAATCTGGACCAGGTGAAAAATTGACAGCGAGGCAACATTTACAAGCAACATAATTCAGTCAGATTTAGCACTGTTTTACAACATAACAAGGAAAACACAGGTAAAATTAGTCCATTGGTGTGAAACCAGTGTACAGGATGAAATATGATTTATCAAGATTTAACAGAAACAGCTGCTTAAAGTTAAAATGCTGTCTATAAGAAGTATTCAACAAGGAGATGCTGATGGATCAGACCAAATTATTGTACTATTTGATCCACATCAAAAATGATAATAACAGAAGGTGATGTTTTCAGAGGAGGAGTATCTGTGTGTGCGAAATAGGTGATGGAAGGAGAAGGCTGCTGTGAATGGAGTCTGCTGCTTGAAACTTCCATAACAGAATACACCAGAGATTACACTGGCAAATTTGACATAGAGTGGGGTGCTTGATTGTCTCACATATTGATCTGGCAGAATCTGAGTTTTAGTGGCAAGCCCAGGATTTATACCCACTCCAAAGATCATGATCTTCCTTCTTGATCCATTCCTATCTTTTCCCATCTCCCACACTGCTATTGGGTTGAGAGTTCCAGGATTTAAAATGACCAAAGACGAAAGAATGACAATGTATTTCCAAGTCAGGGAGATATGCGACTTGAAAAGGTACGTACAGATGGCAGCTTAAACCATTGACCCTCTTGGTGAAACAGGCCACGGGATATGCTGTCATAACAGTTAAGGGGAGTAAGTGCAGTGTTTTTTGTAGACGGTAGACACTACAGTCATTGTACAGTGCATCAATAGAGCAGGAAATGAATGGTGCACCTGTCAAGTAGACTCTGTTGTTCTGGATGTTGTCAAGTTGCTTGGATATGTTGTAATTGCACTCAGTGAAATAAATAAAGAATATGCTATTATTTTTTTGACTTCTACTTTGTAGTTGGTAGAAAACCTTGAAGTATGAGGAAGTGAGTTATTCACCAAGCTTCTGACTTTCTGTTGTAGCCAAGATTATTACATAGGTAGTTCAGTTGAGTTTCTAATCACTGGTAATCCACAGAATGTTGGTGGTGGAGACTTCAGCAAAGGTATTGAGTTTCATGGGGAACTGGAACCTCCTCTCCAGGTGAAATTGGTCATTGTCTGGCACTTCTGTAATCTAAATACTTTATTATTTGCACAATTTGTCTTTTGCACACTAGTTGTTTGTCAGTCTTTGTTTACGTATAAATTCTGTTGTATTTCTTTATTTTCCTGTAAATAAATGCAAAAAATGAATCTTAATATACCATATGGTGGCATAACTTTGAACTTTAAACTTTGCCAGTTATTGACCCATTCCATTCACAGAGGAGCTGTGAATGGAAATACACATTGTGCAATCATCAGGATCATCCCTATTTCTTAACTTAGATCAGAAGATGAGAGGACCTTTGAGGAAATAGCTGAAGATGGTTATGTAGAAGACATTGCCTAAAGAAACTCGCGTGGTAATACCTCCCGTGTCAGATGATTAATCTCCAACCACCTTCACTATCTTCTTTCATGCGATCTATGACTTTAATCATTGGTATGCTCCCCTTTAGATTCCCACTGACTTCATTTTCACCAGAGCTCCTTGATGCCACACACCACCAAATGCTATCTTTTCAACTCATCTCTGAATTCAAGCTGGTTGTGATAAGGCTTGGATCTGAGACACAAATGGGTATTGGCAAATGGGTAAGTGGAACCAATAATACAGTCTGCAACACCTTCCAAATTTCTTTGACGTTTAGGACTGGTTGAACAGCAACTCACAGGATCAGATTTGGCCTAATGTTTGTGAGCAGCATATATCAGGCAACGTTACAGAATGCCGAGCAGGTGCTGTTGTAATGGTATAGTTTGAGGTGCAGCTAACTCTGAATGGAGGATTTCAGTACTACATTCCAGATGCTGTCAGAACACACAGATTTTGCTCTTTCCAGTGGTCACAACTAATCCTTAAAATCTTAAAATCATGTGGAGTGAATTGAACTCCGTTAAATATGGCTTCCGCGATCTTAGGGGGAAGCCAAGGTGGCTCGGCATGACTGCCAATTCTTCAGTCTTGTCTTTAGCACTCACATGCCAGGTCCTGTCAGCAGGCAGCAGTCTTGGAGCCCCTGCCTCCAGACAGCTGCTTAAATGTCCACCACAATTCCTGAATAAACAGAAGAGATTCTGCAGATGCTGGAAACGTTGAGCAACACACACAAAATGCTGGAGGGACTCAGCAAGTCAGGCAGCAGCTAAAACAGCCACTATTTCTGGCTGAGACACTTTATCAGGTCTTGGCCCAAAAGATTGTTTGTGTATTCCTGTCCATATATGCTGACTGTCTTGCTGAGTTTCTCTGGCATTTTGTGAGTATTGTATGTATGCAGTATACACCTCTGAGTTGATTCTTCTTAGTTCCGATCTGTTAACTATTATATGCTAAAGAAACTGGAGATACTTTCACAACAGAGAAATTGAAAAAAGGGTGAAATAAGACATTAAAATAGGCGAGGGACTGTGATATAGGCTTCTGAGGATGTTCACAAGGTTTTAACTCTTTACCTCTCAATCTATCTTGTTATAGACCTTGCACCTCATTTGTCTCCCTGCAATGCACTATATTTTGCATTCTGTAATTGTGTTCCCTTTTGTACCTATGCTTGGAAATGATCTGTCTGGATGGAATACAAATAAAACTTCTCAGTGCACCAGACCATAAGACAGAATTAGGCCATTCAGCCCATTGAGTCTCAGTGCATGTAACAATAATAAACCTATACCTTTCTCCACACTGGTAGAGAAGGGGCAGTCAGTGGCAAAACTACACGTTTGTAAAACGAGTGAGGAGAAGGATATATTGGTCATGAATGGGAGATGGTAGCTTTGGGGAAGGAGATCAGATGGCAAAAGAGGAACTAAAATATTTATTTAATCAAGTTGGTTGAAAATCATACGTAATGAGTAGATTCAGAATATTGACTGAATAGGAAACAAATTCTAAATGTAAATAATACAGCAAATTTAAGAAAACACAAATAATAATTTGATACCTTCTGTGGCCTCTTTGAACTCCATAGCAGAACGAGGAAGTCCATCTCTAAAGCGACCACCTCCTCCTTGTCTGTCCCCAGAATGGCCACCCCTGACTCTGGATCCTCCAAATCCACCCATTGAATGTTCACTGCAGTCTTCATCTCTGAAACCTATTAAGGAATCAATACCAAGAAGAATTGACCCAGTCAAATCAATCAATGGTTTTCAGATAAAACCTTAACAGTAACATCTTATCCTGAGGTGCAGAACTGTCATTACTGCCCATGAACCTTTAATACAAAACACTGAGACAGTGCTTATGCTCAGTTGGAGGTAATAATACATAAACATACTAACGATAAATCCAATTATTACAATGGCATGTCACTGTGACAACTTTCTCAAATACAGAAATCATTCTATTCCAGAGCAAAATATTCCTGATGCTTGATAATTGCTTTGCTGACCAATTCTGTTCAGTCCACAACTGTCATACTAGACTTGCAATTTAATTCTGTTCCTTTTCCTTCTGACCTCTCTATTTTTTGACCTTTTACACCTGTTTCAATTAAACAAAACATCAAATTGTGTGTGGAGCAGCACCTTGCCTTCTGATTTGGCACAGTTCAGCATTGTGACCTCAACAATGACAAACAATTCCATGCAGTTCACAATTCCCAATCTTTCATCATATATTTCCCATATTCCAGTCTTCAGGTATTTTTACATGTTATTTCATCTTGTATTTACACTTCACTGATATTAATATTTACCAGTACCTTTACTACCTACTTTCATCCAGCTCTCTGTCATTCTTACCCACTTTACATCTTTTGCAATCTCCCTCCCTTTCTTCCTGCCTTTGCACCATAAAATTGGTTTACTTTCAATTTTTCCCACCTCTGATACCTAAGCAGGTGTGGGCTAGTGGGTCCATTGAGACCAGCTATCATTCAGTAAGATGACGGCCATTCCAATTTTTACTTCAGCACCACTTTCCCATTCTTTCTCTTTACTCTGACTCCTTTCTTACTCTAATGTCTGCCAATATCTTCCTTCAATATATTCAGACTCTGCCTCCACAGCTCTCTGAGATGAAGAAGTCTAATAAGGCTGAATCCTAAGAGAAGAAATTCCTCATCATCTCTGTCTTAAATGGAGAAGATGGACTTCTGGCCTCACAATCTACCTCATTATAGCATTGCACCTTATTGTCTACTTGCAGTATACTTTCTTTGTAACTGCAACACTTTATTCTGCACTCTGTTGTACTATCCCAATAGACTGTTATAATGAATTGATCTGATTGAGTGGTATACAAGAGAAATGTCTCACTGTACCTTGGCATATATGAATAATAAATCAATTTATCAATTGAAATAACAGACCCTTTATTCTGAAACTATGTTCCATGGTTCCAGATAACCCCAACAGGGTATACATCTGCTCAGCATCCATCAGGTCAATCTCCCTCAGAATCTTTTATGTTTCAATAGAGTCGAGGTCATTCTTCTAAATTCCACTGAGTACAGGCCCAGCTTGCTTATCCTTATTCTATCCATCTCTCATTCAAGGAATTAACCTGGTAAACCTTTTCTGCACTTTCTCCAATTTTAAGCATATCTTTCCTTAAAAATGAAGAATAAAACAGTTCACAACAATCTTGGTGAGGTCTCATCTGTGCACTGCACAAAATGCCTCTACTTTTATTCTCTATATTCTTTGAAATAAAGGCCAACATTCCATTTGCCCAAAAGCATATTAAACTGAAACCATTTATCTCTCTATAGACATTTAGCTGATCTGCACAGTATTTCCAGCATTTTTGTTGTTCTAAGTTGATCATTTATAGTTTACAAATCGACTTTCCATGCCCCAGAAAGCTCGGTAACCATGTCTTTGTATCTCTACTTAAATCTCTTTAATAGTGTCAATAGTGTAGATAAACCCACATGCAAATCTTGAATCAAGCAGAGTTCCAATATCTGCAAAAGTGCTGGTTAATCTTTCCAAGTTCGTACACTTTACACTCTAAATCTGCACTGATCAGCAATTCAAGAGCAAGAAACCAAAAATACCAATTACTTATTCATAAATATCGAAACTGGAAGGTTTTATTCTCCCCATATTCCCTCACCCTTTACAATTATGACATTAAGCCTATTTTCCCTTTTGCCAAAATGAATCATGTCACATTTCTCTGTATTAAATTTCATCTACCACTTACCATCTCATTCTGACAATATACTGCATTTATGTCCTCTTGCAGTCCATTACTATTCTACTTAATACTTACTTTATCTTC
Source organism: Mobula birostris (assembly GCF_030028105.1). NCBI lineage: Eukaryota > Metazoa > Chordata > Chondrichthyes > Myliobatiformes > Myliobatidae > Mobula > Mobula birostris. The sequence continues at coordinate 51,028,049 of NC_092394.1, forward strand.
AAGCTTGGGGAAGTCAATTGCAAATTTTAAATTTGATCCCCCAAAACTATATTCAAGTCATTAAAACAAATTAATAAAATCTGAAATCTGAAATCTGAAATCCAATCTGAATAACTGCTGGCCACTAGAATTCTTTCTTCTTTTTGTGATCCATGCTGCCACTGACTTTTCTTATTCCAAGAGTCTTAATTTTACAACCTGTAAGCAGTACAGCTTCACTGGACCCTGTGGATCATAATGTGCGAGTACAGTGTCTGATGTCACCATATCCTCTACCTTTTGGAAAGTCACCTCACACTTCTTTGTCCATTGCCATTTCTTTCCGTATTGAGTTCAAGGGTGGAGCACAGTAGGCAGGTATGGCAGAGCCTGTTGCAGTAATTGACAAATTCTAAAAAAGGACCACAACTGTGACATGTCATTTAGCCTTGGGATATCCACCAATGCTTGAATTTTCTCAGCACACTTGTGACCACAGTAAGTTATGTGTGGTTTAAAGAATTTACTCTTGTTCCATTGTGTTTTGAGCCCATAATTTTCTAATCATTTTAACACTGTCTTGAGATTTTGAAGATGTTGTCTGTCACCCTCACTGGTAACAATGATGATTCCAGGTAACACTGAGTGCCTGGGCAGCATTGCACCATCTGGTCCATAGCTTTCTGCCAAAGTGCAGGTTCAGAAGCTACTCCAAAGTAAGCCTATTATAGTGATAAAGTCCTTTGTGAGTGCTTATGGTGATAACCACTTTGGTTCCTTCTTCTGACCCCATCTCTAGGTGAGGTGAGGTGAGGTGAGTTGAGGGCCTCCAAAAGTCAGAGTTGACCATGGATATTGCATCCTAGCTGTCTAGATACGCAAGCCTGGGCAGTACGATATGGAGAGCAAGCTGTTACCCATGTAGCAAGTTGCCCCTCTCCACACATCTGATGAACCCAAAAGAACGGAGGAGACTGATGCAGTTTAGCACCAGTAGCACCGCAGGAATGGCCAGTCAGCATTGAACTCAATGTAGGAGTGGCTTAGAGACTCCAGTTCTGGATCTCGCCCTTGGAGTTTACTCCCAATGCCTTCCCCAAGAGTGGGTATAGCTGCAAGGCAGCAGGGTTTTGAAATCAGAGCTTTCCTTCTCCTACCAACTACAGCTGACAAGCCCCATCTGCCTGAAGTGACTGGTTTTGTGGTGCCAATAACCCACCTTTGCCTCTTCTCCTGTCAGTAGAAATGGTTCCGCCGGGCTTAGTAGCTAAGCCACACGTGAAGGCTAAGAGCTGGACTTGGTTGTCAGAGGCTATTTGAGGCGCACACCATTAAGAGCATTTATTAGGTAGTGGGAGCTTGTCCATATTACGTCCTCGGCTATAACAATTTTCTAAGATTCTACAAACTAACCAATCTCTCAGTGCATCAGTAAGCCCTTCATTGAACTGACAATGCTCATACAACTTCTTCAATTCAGCCATGTATGCTGAAATGGACTGAGTATATTCAGGAATTGTTTGAAGACGATCGAGGTGAAAAACCAGAAATTAAGAAGAACATTGAAGGTCCAAGTATTTTAAAATTTAAAGTTCGTAATGCAATAAATAAGATGAAGAAAGGAAAGGCAGCAGGTCCTGATGAATTAGTAATAGAACAAATTATCACCCTTGAAGATTATGGAATTGAAAAACTTACTGATTTAATCAATGACATTTACGAGACTGAAATAATACTGGAAGAGATGAAAAAATCAGTATTTATCACTCTTCCTAGAAACCTGGAGCAATAGAATGTGAATTACATAGGGCCATAAGTTTAATGAGTCACATCACCAAGATACTTCTAAGAATTTTAATGACAAGAGCTAGAAGTAAGATACAAGCTGAAATAGGTAAAGAACAATGTGGTTTTGTGAAAGACAAAGGCACAAGAAATGCGATATTGATCTTAAGGGTACTAGCAGAACGAGCTATTCAAGTGGAAAAAGATTTGTATGTTTTATTGACTACACAAAAGCATTTGATAAAGTGAAGCACAATAAGTTATTTGAAATATTACAGGAAACTCTAGATCTAGATTCGAAAGACCTCCGCCTAATCAGAAATCTGTACTGGGAACAAACTGCTGCTGTAAGAATAGATGGATAAGTGAGTCAGTTTACGAAAATCAAGAGAGGCGTTAGACAAGGGTGTGTTTTCTCCCCTGATTTGTTTAATGTGTACAGTGAAACAATATTACAAAAAAAAAGAGACATCTTGATAATCAAAGTTGGCTGTGAAAACATAAATAATTTCAGATATGCAGATGACATTGTGTTAATTGCAAGTACAGAGGAAGAACTACAAAACTCAATTCATGTATTTGCAGAAGAAAGTACAAAAATGGGTCTATCTATCAATTGCAAAAAGACAGAATGTATGGTGATATCTAAAAAGGAGAGTCCTATCTGCAGGCTGAGAATAAACAGGGAAGACATAAAACAAGTACAGAACTTTTGCTACTTAGGAAGCTGGGTGACATCAGATGGCAGGTGCGACATGGACATCAAAAGAAGTATAGGGATAGCAAAAGACATCTTTACGAGAAAGAAAAGTATACTGACCAATACTAAACTAGACATGACAACCCGCCTCAGAGTACTGAAATGTTACGTTTATCCAGTTATGTTACATGGCTCAGAACGTTGGACAATATCTAGTAACATGAGGAAACGAATGGAAGCAGCAGAGATGTGGTTTTTGAGGAGGATGTAAAGAATATCATGGACGAAACGAATATCTAACGAGGATGTCATGAACAGAGCAATCACAAAAAGAGAAATAATGTATGAGATCATGAAAAGGCAACGTAACTTCATTGGACATGTGATTAGGAAAGAGGAGTTAGAATGCACGGCAATTATAGGAAAGATTGAAGGGAAGAAAGCACTAGGAAGGCAAAGACAAATGATGATAGAGACAGTAGCCAGAGAACTGGAAATGAAAACCAATGAATTGATCCACTTGACCCGAAACAGGAGTGTGTGGGCCATGGCAGTCAAAGCTCAAACTGGGCATGGCACCTGATGATGATGATGCTGAAATGGACTCCCCTTCCTTTTGATTTTGTTTATGAAACTTAAAGCATTCTGCAGTCAACAATGGCTTTGGTTCTTAATGTTCCTGCATTATTTTCACAATATCAACAAAACTCATTTTAGCTGGTTTGGTTGGAGCAGTTAAACTTATAAGTAACCAGTATGCCTTTAAATCCAACGTACTCAGCAAAATTGCCACTCACTTTTCATTGGCTATTTCATTTGCATCTAAATAATGTACAATGTGTTCTGTATACAGCAGCCAGATATCTCTTGTACAGTCGAACATGCTTATCTTTCCAATGCAGCCAGCCATTTCTGCTTTTTTAAAAAAAATATTATTATCATCTGGTACTCACTATTTATGAACCCATGATTTTGTCTGTTTTCTGCTGATTTTTTTCACTCAACCATCTTTCTCCGCTTGCAAAGGAAGAAAACGTGCTATGATTTTTTTTTTAACTTGCTGCGCTTCAACAAATAAGTAATCATCTTGGGTTAATTTAAAACTTACTTGCCACCAATGATATGTTTTGTAACTCCCAAACATAAAACTAATTTAAAAGAAAAAACATGGAGAGTCCGGAATGTGTGCACTTGGTTTCATTTTAACCTTTAGTGTAGTGCGTACATATGACGAGGTGGCACGATGATTTATACCATTCACATGCTTTTACATATAACCTGCAATGTATTATGTAAGTGACCAAGAATGCTTAATCAAACAGTATATATACAATATTACTGAAATATTACCTAAATATTAAATACACAGGGGAATGTGTCAAATACCTTGAATCCAGACAGTATTTTTAAGCCTGTGTTTAATCTCATTAATTAATGCACCACTTTTGTTTTAACTCCTCCCGATTCTACTATCCCCTAGCCTTAATCTTTTTTCAGTTCTTTTTGTTATCTCTGGCACTTTCACTGCATCCTCCACTGTCAAGATTGATAACACTGTCATTTCCTAATTTCAAATGTAACCAGTCTCTAGCAGAAAGGGATTTTTATTAACAGTTATTTTCTTAATATGTTAATAAAATCTATTACTATTATCTTTGCTGTGGGACAGAGGAATGCAATGTCTTGAAGGTTCTGCTAAATATATTGTTTAACTTTCAGTCAAACACATTTGAAAGGCAAAATATGTACATCCTTCCCATGATTGTTGTGTTAGTTTTTAAAACATATCCTAGAATTTAACTCTGTCCACAAAACTGATGCAAGTAAGCACCTATTGCAAGTTTTTACTAATTGCATTCTTTTGCAATTTTTCAAAGAGGTTCTTAATGTTAACCTGATTCTTTTAGGTATAAGGACAGTAGGAGGCACAGTTCTGCTTTAACCTTACTCCTCCTTCTCAAAACCAGTATAGTGCTCTCTTGTCCTAATCTTTAAACAAATCACACTCCATAGTTTCCAACAATGTCAGCATGCTGCCATCTCAAAAATATTTTACCTCCACGCTCCATTCAAGATTCTAAATAAACAGTTCTCTGCTGGACAGTCTGATTCAGATCTTCACTGAAACCTATTTTTCTTCCATGTCAATTCCCTGTACTGCAGGAGGTGTGACACATGTGGGTTTTTTTTCTCATTCCTTCCAACAGGCAATGTCACTAATAATCATTTCTGATGAAACTATAACTTAATTTCCTTCAATTTAGTATACTGTATTCAATGCTCAAGATGAAGGTAATTTTGTTTTCATTAATTGGAGACTTCACTGACAAGACCAATAATTGTCCATCCTTAATTGCCTGAGAGGTGGTGAATTGTAGTCTTTCTGGTGAAGGTAATACCACTGTGATAGAGTTCCATGATATAGACCCAGTAACAATTAAGGACTTGTGGAAATGTACTTTACTTGTAGTAACAAAAAGGAATTTTTTTTCTGTAACAAAATGGAACCTGTATTGTACCAGAGTTCTTTGCTAATAATGTTCATGCAATATTATGCTGATGGAACCAAAGCCCTTGACAAACTGCAGGCCAGCATCTGTGTTACTGAAAGAATGCCAAATACACTGATTAAGCAGATGAAGAGAATGCACCCTGTCTTTGAACTTGTATATAAAGGAGTGACTGTGCTGTCTGTTTTATTGAAGCTATCACTGGCTCTTGTGCAGTGCTAGTTTTCCCTTGCTGCAAGTAAAATAATTGTGTTTATGATTGATCCACTCCGGGTTAATTATTCTCTGCTATAAGGTGTAGCAAAAAGGTGCTCAACTGAACTTGGAGGCCCCACTGACGTTCCATGTTTAGGTGTGGGAGCAGAACAAGGGGAATTCTGGTGACTGCCTGCTCCTAGGGAAACTCCAGTGGAGGAGTGATCACCAAAAAGTAAATTTATTTTTTGCTCTGTGTGGCCTTTCCAGGTGAGTAGCAAATACCTGGTTCTGTCTCATTCCGATTCTATACTCTGCGATCTGGGCTTCTATTTCTTAAGTGGATCAGTTTTTCTCTCCATAATTCTGATGCTTTTGGCATGCCAACCAGGAACATATTTGTGGAAACTGAGCTCATAAATTTCATCCCAATAGGATGCTGTAGTGAACAAAAGAAAGAGACAACACAGTAAGTAGGGTGAGGAAGTGAAACTAGAAATTCATAATAGGGGACAAGGGGAGTCCTTCCTGTCCCAAATAAGAGGACACCAGCATGGTATATGTTTAATAATTATGGGAAGGGATCGGTAGAAGAATTACAGATGGGAAACCAAGGGGTGTATATTGACCTTGAAAGGCAGAATTACGGGCCATGGAAGAACTCCCTGACCTGGAGGCAAGTTTGGAAAAAGCTAGTCAGAAACTTAAAACTATTGTTTTGTGTCATGAATCTAGTATTATGGATTTGGAATCTTTAATGAGAACATAGTGAGGCCCCAAAATTGAATCTTATGAGGCTAAATTTCAAGGCTTTCAAGAAAAGAAGAGCTTACGAAAGGTTCAAAAAACCAGGTAATGATAGAGATCTAGAAGATTATAAGGCCAGCAGGAAGGAGCTTAAGAATGAAATTAGGAGAGCCAGAAGGGGCCATGAGAAGGCCTTGGCAGACAGGATTAACGAAAACCCCAAGACATTTTACAAGAATGTGAAGAGCAAGAGGATAACACATGAAAGAATAGGACCAATCAAGTGCGACAGTGGAAAAGTGTGTATGGAACCGGAGGAGATGGCAGAGGTACTTAATGAATACTTTGCTTCAGTATTCACTAGAGAAAAGGATCTTGGCGATTGTAGGGATGTCTTGCAGTGGACTGAAAAGCTTGTGCATGTAGCTATTAACGAAGAGGATGTGCTGGAGCTTTTGGAAAACATCAAGTTGGATAAGTCACCGGGACCAGATGGGACATACCCCAGGCTACTGTGGGAAGCCAGAGAGGAGATTGCTGAGCCTTTGGCGATGATCTTTGCATCATCAATGAGGACAGGAGAGGTTCTGAAGGGTTGGAGGGTTGCGGATGTTGTTCCCTTATTCAAGAAAGGGAGTAGAGATAGCCCAGGAAATTATAGACCAGTGAGTCTTACTTCAGTGAATGGTAAGTTGATGGAGAAGATCCTGAGAGGCAGGATTTTTGAACATTTCGAGAGGTATAATATGATTAGGAATAGTCAGCATGGCTTTGTCAAAGGCAGGTCGTGCCTTACGAGCCTGACTGAATTTTTTGAGGATGTGACTAGACACATTGATGAAGGAAGAGTAGTAGATGTAGTGTATATGGATTTCAGCAAGGCATTTGATAAGGTACCCCATGCAAAGCTTATTGAGAAAGTAAGGAGGCATGGGATCCAAGGGAACATTGCTTTGTGGATCCAGAACTGGCTTACCCCCAGAAGGCAAAGGGTGGTTGTAGATAGGTCATTTTCTGCATGGAGGCTGGTGATGAGTGGTGTGCCTTAGGGATCTGTTCTGGGACCCCTACTCTTCATTATTTTTCTAAATGACCTGGATGAGGAAGTGGAGGGATGGGTTAGTAAATTTGCCGATGACACAAAGGTTGGGGGTGTTGTGGATAGTGTGGACGGCTGTCAGAGGTTACAGCGGGCCCTCTGACAGCCCTCCACATGATGCAAAACTGGGCTGAGAAGTGACAGATGGAGTTCAACCCAGATAAGTGTGAGATGGATCATTTTGGTAGGTCAAAGATGATGGCAGAATATAACATTAATGACAAGACTCATAGCAGTGTGGAGGATCAGAGGGATCTTGGGATACAAGTCCGTAGGACACTCAAAGCTGCTACGCAGGTTGACTCTGTGATTAAGAAGGCATATGGTGCATTGGCCTTCATCAATCGTGGGAATGAGTTTAAGAGCCGAGAGGTAATGTTGCAGCTATATAGGACCCTGGTCAGGCCACACTTGGAGTATCTGTGTTCAATTCTCGTCGCCTCACTACAGGAAGGACGTGGAAACCATAGAAAGGGTGCAAAGCAGATTTACAAGAACTTTGTCTGGATTGGGGAGCATGCCTTATGAGAATAGATTGAGTGAACTTGGCCTTTTCTCCTTGGAACGACTGAGGATGAGAGGTGACCTGATAGAGCTGTACAAGATAATGACAGGCATTGATCGTGTGGATAGTCAGAGGTTTTTTCTCCAGGGCTGAAATGGTTAGCACGAGAGGACATAGTCTTAAGGTGCTTGGAAGTAGGTACAGGGGAGATGTCAGGGATAAGGTTTTTACACAGAGAGTGGTGAGTGAGTGAAATGGGCTGCCGGCGGCGGTGGTGGAGGTGGAAACAATAGGGTCTTCTAAGAGACTCCTGGTTAGATACATGGAGCTTAGAAAAATAGAGGGCTATGGGTAAGCCTAGGCAGTTCTAAGGTAAGGACATGTTTGGTACAGCTCTGTGTGCCAAAGGGCTGTATTGTGCTGTAGGTTTTTTATGTTTCTATGCTTCTAACATCATAACAATGCCAGAACAGAACCTGCCACAATGCCAAATGAAGTAAAGACGTAAAGGTATCCGTTAGTCTTGCCAGACCATGGATCTGCACCTGGAAAGTCTTCACTCTTCAGGGCGCAGGCCTGGGCAAGGTTGTATGGAAGACCAGCAGTTGCCCATGCTGCAAGTCTCCCCTCTCCACGACACCGATGGTTGTCCAAGAGAAGGGCATTAGGACCCATACAGCTTGGGACCGGTGTCGCCACAGAGCAATGTGTGATTAAGTGCCTTGCTCAAGGACACAACACGTTCCCTCGGCTGGGGCTCGAACTCACGACCTTCAGCTAGCTAGTCGAATGCCTTACCCATATGGCCATGTGCCCAAATGAAGAATTTTATAAAAATATGTATGATGCATTACAGACAAGGGAAAATCTGCAGATGCTGGAAATCCAAGCAACACACACAAAATGCTGAAGGAATTCAGCAGGCCAGGCAGCAGCTATGCAGAAGAGTACAGTCGACGTTTCGGGCCGACACCCTTCAGCAGGACTGGGGAAAAAAAGATGAAGAATGGTGGGGATGGGGGAGAGGATGGAGAAACACAAGATGATAGGTGAAACCCAGAGTGAGAGGGGTGAAGTAAAGAGCTGAGAAGTTGATTGGTGAAAGAGATACGGGGCTGGAGAAGGGGGAATCTGATAGGAGAGGACAAAAGGCCAAGGAAGAAAGAAAAGGGGGGAGGAGCACCAGAGGGAGGTGATGGGCAGGCAAGAAGATAAGGTGAGGGAATGGTGAAGGGGGTGGGGGGGCATTACCGGAAGTTTGAGGAATCGATGTTCATGCCATCAGGTTCAAGGCTACCCAGACAGAATATAAAATGTTGTTTCTCCAACCTGAGTGTGGTCTCATTATGACAGTGGAGTAGACCATGGATGGACATATCAGAATGGGAATGGGAAATGGAATTAAAATGGGTGGCCACTGGGAGATCCCGCTTATTTTTGGTGGACAGTGTAGGTGCTCGGCAAAGCAATATCACAGTCTACGTCAGGTCTCACCTATAAACAGGAGGCCATGCTGGAAGCACCAGACACAGTGTATGATCCCAACAGACTCACAGGTGATGTGTTGCCTCATCTGGAAGGATTGTTTGGGACCTTGAATGGTAGTAAGGGAGGAGGTATAGAGTCAAGTGTAGCACTTGTTCCACTTGTAAGGATAAGTGCTAGGATAAATCCCTGTGGATAGCAGAGAGTGGCAGGGGGGTGGGAAAGATATGCTTAGTGGTGGGATCTCATTGAAAATGGCAGAAGTTTTGGAGAATAATGTGTTAGACGCAGAGGCTGATGGGGTGGTTGGTACAGACAAAAGGAACCCTATCCCTGGTAGGATGGCGGGAGGATGGGGCGAGAGCAGATGTGTGTGAAATGGAAGAGATGTGGTTGAAGGCAGCGTTGATGGTGGAGGAAAGGAAGCCCCTTTCCTTGAAGATGGACGAAATCTTTGTTCTGGAATGAAAACCCTCATCTGGAAAGAACATGCTGCCTTTGCTAAAAAGGCTAATTGATTGAAGATTATGGAGACATAAGGTAGAGTTGAGTCTATAGAGGTATACAGAAGATTGTACAGAAAATGGAACAATATTCAGGAATGCCGAAAGAACAGGCTATGGGGACCTACAATTAGTACTATTGCAAATAGTCTTCAACCCAAATTGCACTCTGTCCTTCCCAAACAGATTTCAGCCCATTAATGTCCCAAAATCAGACCTAGTGGAGTTTAGCAGAGGAAACTATGGATTTATATCATTCTCCGGATGTGCCTGTTCAGTAAGAGATTTATTGTGTAAAATGTGAGCTATTACACTGGACAACAAATTTTTTCAAAAGTGTTGCTTTCTCAGAATTTCTTTTGTTTATGATAGACTGCTTGAAGACGAACACAAATATAATTTCAGACTACTTGTATCACGTAGGAATTTGGAGAAACAATAAATTAACTTTTATTGAATATAATGTGTTTAATTGCATAATGGTGCTGATGCTTTGCAATAGTTCAACTAAGTTAAGAATATTTTGTTAATGATTTTCATTTGTCCTCAGCGTCTGAGGCTTCTCGCTTAAGTGTCCAACAATAATTCGCCAGCATTGATGGATTCCAGTTGCCCGCAATGTCCTGGTGAAACCTTTCACCATGCTCATCACTAACAGCACCAAGATTTGCAGGGAAGAAGTCTAAATGGGAATGCAGAAAATGAATCTTTAGTGACATGTTGCATTTCATTGTTTTATATGCTTGAAGCATGCTTTCAACCAGCTGCATGTAGCTTGGTGCTCTATAGATGCCGAGAAAAATTTCAACAACTTCCTTGAAGGCCTTCCATGTGATTTTCTCCAGTCCCACTAGAAATTCTTCAAATTGCCTGTCATTGATGACCTGTTTGATTTGTGGACCAACAAAAATGCTTTCCTTAATCTTGGCATCAGCTATTCTGGGTCTCAAAGATCAAAATCCTTCATAGAAATTTTTGTGCCTGGTGATAGCAAATTCCATCCTTACAGTCCTGAACCCAATAATTATTACTAAAACCTGTCCTGCCATGCAGCAGCCTAAGAAGGCCTGGACAAGATGGGAAACTTTCCAGCTTACATTGTAGGCAACATTTTAATTGATTTGAATTATGAATTGAAATAATAAACATAAGTTCATTAAAAATGGTGCGTGATTGGGAAATTTCATGGTGATTTTCAAGATCAGTAGCCCAAAACTCATAAGATACACCCAAAGGTATTCAGGAAGCAATATCTTTGTTGTCCAGTGGACTATAGTATTTCAGCAGTAGTCAACCTGTTTTGATTGAGTTTGCAGTTAATCACTACCCACTTGTCAAGGAGTTCAGAACATTTTTACGAGAGTGTCTTGAAAGCCTCCGAAGATATCTCTAGATTCTGTTTAGACCTACAACCTAATAAGTGGCACCGCTATCTTCACTGTACAGCTTATTATGACTCAGCAGGAAATTGTTATTTTATGCATCAGAAATTGGATTCCATTTCTGAAATATGTGGGTGATTCCGGTATTCCGGTGGCAGCATAACTTCCCTACGAGGTTCAGTGAATGACACAAGATCAGGAGAATAGGTTACAGGGAACTCCACCTAACTCTAGCAGTTTTCAGAGGTAAGCCAGCAAAAGATCTCGGACCAATGGTCAAGGATCTGCCAGGACTGCCATGACAGAAAGTCCTGGAAGTGACTGGATGGAGTCTGTGGCAATTAGAAGGATGTAAGAGCCTTTTTCACTCCCTAGTACATTATCAGCAGAGGCAATCTTTGAACAGGAAGTTGTAGGAGGGTTGTTGTTCAGTGCTGACGGTGAACTTTATTCTCCAAAGTCCCACTGTAACTTTGCACCGTCGAGCCAAATGAGATGGGTGAGATGCTCACAGCTGAGCTGCATAAAGTGACCATCAACCCAAATGTTCGAATGCCCTACAGGGCACAGTAACCTCTTTCCATGGAGGCTGAAGAGGGGAATGATAGATAGTATAAATCAAACATGGCATGTTTCTGGTTTATCACAAGCTGCAATTCAAGTAATACAATGTATGTTATGTATTTTACAAAATCCAGGGAATCTAGTGAAGGTCGAACGATCTCATATACCATCTGCTGATGGACCACTTGTGCATTTACAGATGAATTTTATAGAATTACCTTTTTGTGAAGGATACAACTATGAATTGGTCATTAATGATGTTTTGTCACAATGGGTTGAAGCATTTCCTTGTAGAAAGAATTGATGCAGTTATAGTAGCTAAATGTTTATTGAAGGGAATCATCCTGAGGTTCAGAATCTCTTGGAAACTGTCTAGCAACAACTTTACTGAGATGGTAATAAAAGAAGTATTTAAGGACTTACAAATTGACCTTCATTTCCATTGTAGCCACCATCCTCACTTGGCAGGATGAATAGAACATTTAAAAAAAACCTCAGTAAAATGTGTGAAGAAACTGGATTGTAATGGAAACAAGTATTACCTTTGGTCCTTATGACTATTAGGGCCACAGCTAATAGGACAACTGGATTATCCCTCCACAAAATCATAATGGGGCAGCCATTGTGCCTGCCATTTGATGCACCACCAGAAGCAAATGAATGTGCATAATTTGGATGAAAGCATGTTGGCCTATTGTGTATCCTTGACAAAAAGTATCACCAAGTATCATCAACAGCTGAAGGAAGCACAAAAACCAATGGCTCATAATAAGTTGTCATGACATAGAGCCTGGAGATTACAGAGTTGTCTGGACATTTAAGAGGAAGAACTGTCTGCAACCTTAGTTTGAAGGACCATTTCAGGTGCTTTTGGTGACTAATACAGCTATCAAGGTAAGAGAGAAATCATTGTGGAAACACGCCTTACACCATAAAAAGACTTCCGAGCCAATAAAAATATGAGACACCTCATCACCATCCTGACCACCCTGTTCGTACTGGCGATACCGTTTCCACGGTGGAGTAGGAATCCCGTTATGGGTGGTTCATTTAATTCCAGTGACTGGTGTACACGTTCAGGAATAACTCAGGAATGAATAAAGCCAAGCTGAGAACCGTAAATGGTTACAAGACAGACACCAATTGCCATTTGAGTGCTTTAATGGATAATATGTTCCCCCCTTTAAGTGCGATTGGTGCAACCACAAGAAGTACGATGACCAGATGAAACCGTCTGGCGCAGTGGCTGAAGGCAGTGTCTGGGGAGCAGTAAAGGTACTGCATATATATGGAACTGACAAATCTCAGTCCTCCCCGTCCATTAAACAGCACTTTTAGGGTATGTGGCTACCAGGTCTACCCCTGCTTGCCGGGTATGACCCTGAAGTATGAGGGGAAGTGGAGAGAGCCATGGCACTGGAAAGGCTGCTGTTACCTTGCCCCACTTGGGGTGATTACATAACCAGCTTCTGGTCCAGCAGCCCCAGAGGTCCATTACAGAGGCTGAGAGAATCTGGATGATTGCCTTTCCAGGGTATGGGACTGAGAGGTCGTACGCTGATTATATAGCTTTGGCTTTGGAGAAAATAGCGAATGAGACTACCTTTGATCAAACAAATCAAACCCAACAAGCATTAACAAAGTTGTCAGCAGAATTGGTGGCTGTTTGTACAGTAGCATTACAGAACAGAATGGTTTTAGATTTTATTCTATCAGAAAAAAGGAGTGCTTATGCCCTGATATGGCAAGAATGCTGTAGTTACATACCTGGCAAGTCTGAAAATATAACTAACTTGGCAAATTACATCCAAGAAGCTACCAAAGAGATTAAGAAAACAGGGGATCAGTATCACAACTATTGCACTCTAGGAGATGGATGGTGGTTATTCGAGGCACTGGGAGGATGGTGGGTAACCATTCTGTATTATGGTCTAATTATGTTATTATAATAATGGATGTTATTCTTTTACAATTTTTGTGAAATAACAGGCGAAGGAGAAGATATTCAGGAAAGGAATGCGTACTCATTGAAGTGGATGATGAAAAGGGAATTCTGATTAGGACTTTGAAACTGCATCATTGTTTTATATCCATATATATGTGTATTTCTATTACTGCATTTTGTAAAATGTAGTGTTGTCACAAAATGACCAAAAAGAGGGAATGCGTAATAACTCGTAATAACAAAATGACATTTCTGTCTGTAACAAAATGGAACCTATATTGTACAATAGTGGTTTGCTAATAGTGTTCATGAAACATTATACCGATGGATCCTGAGTCCATGATAAACTGCCGACCAGCAGTTGCATTACTGGAAGAATGCAAAATACACTGATTAAGCAGATGAACATAACACACCCTGTACTTGAACTTGTGTATAACAGAGAGATTATGTGATCTATTTTCTCAAAACTAACACTGGCTCTTGTGTGGTCCTAGTCTTCCCTAGCTGCAAGTAAAATAAATGAGCAAATGTCACTCCACTCTTCAAGAAGGAAGAGAGGCAGAAGAAATGTAACTATAGGCCAATTATTCTGACCTCAGTGGTTGGGAAGATGTTGGAATCAATTATTAAGGATGAAGTCTCTGGGTACTTGGAGGCACATGATAAAATAGACCGTAGTCAGCATGGTTTCCTCAAGGGCAAGTCTTGCCTACAAATCTTTTGGAATTCTTTGAAGTAACAAGTAGGACAGACAAAGGAGAATTGGTTGATGTTGTGTTGGAAGTTGGATTTTCAGAAGGCCTTTGATAAGGTGCCACACGAGACTGCTCAACAAGCTACGAGCCCATGGTATTACAGGAAAGATTCTAGCATGGAAAAAGCAGTGGCTGATGGGCAGGAGGCAAAGAATAGAAATAAAGGGAGACTTTTCTGACTGACTGCCAGTGACGAGTGGTGTTCCAAAGGGGTCTGTGTTTGGACCAGTTCTTTTTACATTATATGTCAATGGTTTGGATGATGGAATTGATGGCTTTGTTGCAAAGTTTGCAGATGATATGAAGATAGGTGGAAGGGCAGGTAGTTTTGAGGAAGTAGAGAGGCTACAGAAGGACTTAGACAGATTAGGAGAATGGGCAAAGAAACAGCAGATAGAATACAGTGTCAGGAAGTGTATGGTCATGCACTTTGGCTGAAGAAATGAAAGGCTTGTGTGATGGGGTCCTGAATTACCCCTGTGAACTGTGCTTTTAAAAGAGAGAGAGAGGCAAAGGCTGCTCACAGCATGTTTACACTTTTGCAAGGACACTAGCCATTTCCAAGTCCTTACAGAGAGAGAAGGGAGGAGCCGCTTGATGGACAGCTGGTATTCAGCACGGTGAGATAAATAGAAGGTCAGCTGTTCGACCTGCAGACAGACACATGGTTTTGGACACAGAATGAGCTTTGTTGTGCCCACAGAAAAGGTGGGTTTTGGAGGATCGATCAGGCAGATCTATCAGTGGCTCTCGCAGTGTGAAAAGGGTGTGACCGGTGGGGAGTTATTCATGTGTCCAACCCTTGCTGGGGTTGATAATTCCATCACAGAAGGACGGTCCCCTTTATTGTGGTCACAGTCGGTGACTTCCAAAAGGAATTCGGAGGACAACGGGAAGATCGACGGCATCAGCTCACTTGAAGACTCAAATCTCTCCCTCTCTCTCTCTCCATCACTACTCAAGTCAATACCACAAACTGAACCGAACTTTACTCATCATCGTAAGAGTATCTATTTACCCCTAGACTTGAAGAAGCTTGGTTTTCATATATTTCTACACTTACTTATATATAATCATTGCTAACCTGTTTGATATATTTACATTTATATTACTGTATTGTGTAGTTACTAATAAATACCATTAGTTAATAGCAATACTGGACTCGGAAGTGTTTTCCATTTCTGCTGGTTCTTTAACCCATCATGGAGTACGTGACAAAAATTGGGGCCTGCGTCCGTGATATGAAAAAATTGGTTGGGGGGCTTGTTTAAATTGATTGGGAGAAAATCCCTTTTTATTTGCTTGTGTGGAATGTCAGCAGAAATGTAGTTTGAAGTTAATAAGTTTGTGGCAGAACCAACCCCTGAAGCGTTGTATGATGCTAAGAGGGATGTGCTGTTGGGAATTGCTCAAAAGTTAAGACTAAAGGTGACCACAAAAATGAGGAAAGCTCAGATGCAGACAATAATAGCCCAGCATTATATAGCTAAGGGAAAATTTGATGAGGAGGTGTTAGAGTTATTCACTGAAGGTAATGTACTTACTGAGGCTAAAGTTCAGTTACAATTGAAATTGAAGTTAAAACAGCTCGAGGCTGATGAAGCAGAAAAGCAGAGGATTCATGAGGCTAGAGAGGCAGACAAGCAGAGAGAAGAGGCAGCAAAACAGAAAGAAGAGGCAGAAAGAAAGAGGCAGTTCGAGAGGAAGATGTGGCAGCTGAGAGGTTTAGTGTTAGATCCTGCTGATTATTACAGCCCGGAAGAGCTTGTTTTGTTTGATGAATTTAAAAATTGTGTCCCCTATGATGTAAGGGCATACCTAGATGAAGAGAATGCCGCCACCCTGCAGAGGTCTGCTAAGAAAGCAGACTAAGTTGTTTTAACACACGAGGTTGAGTTTACTCCAGATGAGAGTTACCCAGAGAGTAGCTGGGAGGTTCGGGGTGACCTTGAATTTGAAACTGGGACAAGTGATGAAAGCCCAGAAGAGGCAGCTGTCCCGATTGCCTGTATTCAGATTGTTGAAGTACCTGTGGATTCACAGGGTACTGAACCTTCTGTTGAAGCTCAGTTAAAGTCTGAGGTGTCTGACTTGGTTGGAAAGGAATGCAGTTCTCTTATGTCAGATGGTTTTGGTTCAGTGAATAAGGGGTTAACCTTGGTACCAATGGAAATTGAGAATTCTCAGTCACTTGTATTAGATAGTGTTCTAAAAGTTAGTAATGAGATAAAAATTAGTGAGGTCAGTGTTACAGAAAATATTGGGAAAAGGGTTGTTTCTGAACTTTTGAATAAAGTACTTGTGAAAGTTGGATTGGTTTCACAACCTTTGAACCTGCTTGCAGGACAGAGGCCTGCTGAGGAAGTATGTACCACTCTGTTGAATTTTGTTTTGACATTTGGAGGTAAACAGCTTCAAGGTTATAATGTTATTCACGATGATGTTGTTCAAGTGTGGAGAGACAAAACTTAAAGTGTTGTTGTGACCAGGAGGGACCATTGGTAGAAGTTGCTATGGAGACAAGTCAGGATAAAGGTAGTAGAAATGAGATAAGTGGATTGTTTGGCCTCTTCCACAATGTACACATGGTTTTTATAAGTATGGTGATGGTGCTAAGTTTAGTAAACAATGTGGGGAGGTTGACACCTCTCCAAGGTAAGGTTGATTTAGCAATTGAATTAATGAGCCAAGCTGTTGCTAATGATCCACACAGAAAGACTGATATTTATTCCACATGGGCAGTTACTCGAAGCATGTGTAGGAAGTCTGCTGAGGCCCATGACAGCAAAATCAAGGGTTCAAAGTATGATGATGTGTCACAGACTTTTCTACATTCCATATTCCGTCAGGACTTAGAGGGTAGTAAAGCTGATGAGAGTAAGGTGTATGAGAAAGGTTTGTCCTTATTGAGGAAGGAATTTATAGAG
The DNA here is from genome assembly GCF_030028105.1 of Mobula birostris. Classification (NCBI taxonomy): domain Eukaryota; kingdom Metazoa; phylum Chordata; class Chondrichthyes; order Myliobatiformes; family Myliobatidae; genus Mobula; species Mobula birostris. The sequence continues at coordinate 51,045,133 of NC_092394.1, forward strand.
GAACAGAATAAAGATTCTGAAATGGTGGCTTTAAAGTAGACAGCTCTCACAGAAGAGGAGGTTCAGAGAGAGTCAGTGGGATATTACCTTAAAGATGGGGTGTTGATGAGGAAGTGGAGACCAGCCACTGTGCCTGCAAGTGAGGATTGGGCTATTGTGCATCAGGTAATGGTTCCAAAAGTTTACAGGGCTGAAATTTTAAACATGGCTTACAGTATGCCTTTAGGTGGACATTTTGGAGGAAGAAAGACAGTGAACAGAATTATGAAGGAATTCTACTGGCCTAATTTAAGAAGGGATGTTGTGAATTTTTGCAGGACTTGCCATAGCTGCCAGGTTGTGGGGAAACTTAATCAGGTTATTCAAGTAGCACCACTTAAACCGATACCTGCTTTTGGTGAACCTTTTTCCAGGGTCATAGTGGATTGTGTCGGCCCATTACCAAAGTCTGCAGCTGGTCATCAGTATGTGTTAACAATTATGTGTGCTGTGTCTAGGTTCCCTGAAGCAGTGCCTCTCGGAAACATCAAGGCCAGGACTATGGTAAAAGCACTCAGTAAGTTTTTCACACTGGTAGGTCTACCCAAAGAAATTCAATTTGCCAGGGTAGTAACTTTGCTTCCAGAATATTCCAGGGGATAGTTGGAGAACTGGGAGCTAAGCACATTGTGTCATCTGCATATCACACAGAGTCCGAGAGAGCCTTGGAACAGTTCAATTCCACTCTTAAGACCATGATTAAAACATATTATGTGAAAAATGGGAAAAACTGGGATGAGGGGGTTCCCCTACTCTTATTTGCTGTTAGAGATTCCATTCAAAAATCATTGGAGGGTAGTCTGTTTGAATCTGCGTTTGGTCACTGGCCAAAAGGACCTATGACCCTACTCAGAGAACTGTGGTCTGATTTGGAAATATGGGTCAATGTGGGGAAAAGATTTAATAAGGTTTGTGACCTTGCAAAGGAAAGTTTGCAGAAGGTTCAAATTAAAATAAAACACTTGTTTGAAAAGGTAGCACCTGTGGGTACTGTTAGGAAAACAAATGGAGTCGTGGTAGCAGAGGCTGGGAATGAAGTGAAAAATTATTTTAACCCGCTGAATCTAGTATCAACAAGATATAAGAATTCCATTGTTTTGAAAAATATTACTGATACGGTCCATCAGTTGGAACCTACACCACAAAAACAATTGAAAGAATTAATTAGCAAGCACAAAGATTTATTTCCTGACATTCTAAGACAGTGTACAGCTGAAGGGCATGACGTCATTGTAAATTCAGCCCAGCCCATCAAAGAGCATCCTTACAGAATGAATTTAGTGGAAAGTAAAATGGTTGAACAAGAAATTGGAAACAAGAAGGAATAAGGAAAGAGAGTGGATGACTGTATCGATACAGTGGGGAAGGCTAAATACCTTACAAAGATTGACTTGTTAAAAGGATATTGGTGTGTTCCTTCAACAGAGAGGGCCAGAGAAATATCAGCATTTGTGACATCGCCTAGACTGTATGAGTACAATATTTTACCCTTCAGGATGAAAAATGCTCCAGGGACATTTCAAAGAATGATCAATTCTGTGATTAGAGGTTTAGAAAACACAGGGGCTTATATCGATGATTTAGTAGGCTGGAATGATATGTGGGAAGAGCATATTGCGGCTGTAGAAAAACTGCTTAAAAGGATGTCCAAGGCCAATCTTACCATGAACCTTGATAAGAGTGAATGTGGTCATGCTACTGTTATTTATCTTGGCCACGTGGTAGACCAGGGCCAACTGGCTCCTGTACAGGCCAAGGTTCAAGCTATTGCTGAGGTTCCCGTTCCAACGGGCAAGAAAGCATTAAGAAGATTTTTAGGAATGGTTGGGCATTACCGAAAGTTTTGTAAGAACTTTACAGATATCGCTCTCTCCTAACGAAGCTCCTAGGGAAGAGTGAAAGATGCGTATGGAGTGATTTTTGCCAGGAGGCATTTGAACATCTGAAAATCATCCTGTGTTATCATTCTGTGCTCAAAGCACCTGATTTTTCCAAGACACTTTCTATAGCAACAGGCATTAGTGATGAAGTTCCTGGGGCAGTACTGTTGAAAAAGGGTGAGGACAACATTGACCACCCAGCGGCTTATTTCTCAAAGGAATTTAACGGGCACCAAAAAAATTATTTCACTGTTGAAAAGGAATTGCTAGCACTTATTCTGGCTTTACAACATTTTGAAGTCTATGTTTTCCCTGCCCAGAGACCACTTGTGGTTTACACGGATCACAATCCGTTAGTGTTTCTAACTAAGATGAAAGATAAGAATAGAAGGTTATTAAACTGGAGTCTGATATTGCAAGAATATGACCTGAAAATTAAACATGTGAAAGGTATTGACAATATTATAGCTGATTGTTTATCCAGATGTTAAGTTAGAAATTGTACACATTTTTGCTGTTATCTGATGATTATACATGTATTGTTTAAACTCTGTAATTTACATTTAAACTAAAAATTTTGCCTGCGTCAAATTTTTTTTCTAAAAGGAAGGATGTGTGATGGGATCCTGAATTACCCCTGTGAACTGTGCTTTTAAAAGAGAGAGAGAGGCGAAGACTGCTCACAGCATGTTTACACTTTTGCAAGGACACTAGCCATTTCCAAGTCCTTACAGAGAGAGAAGGGAGGAGCTGCTTGATGGACAGTTGGTATTCAGCACGGTGAGATAAATAGAAGGTCAGCCGTTAGACCTGCAGACAGACACATGGTTTTGGACACAGAATGAGCTTTGTTGTGCCCACAGAAAAGGTGGGGTTTGGAGGATTGATCAGGCGGATTGATCAGTGGCTCTCGCAGTGTGAAAAGGGTGTGACGGTGGGGAGTTATTCGTGTGCCCAACCCTCGCCAGGGCTGATAATTCCACCACAAAAGAATGGTCTCCTTTATTGTGGTCACAGTCGGTGACTTCTAAAGGAATTCGGAGGACGACAGGAAGATCGACGGTGTCAGCTCACTTGAAGACTCAAATCTCTTCCTCTCTCTCTCTCTCTCTCTCCATCACTACTCAAGTCAATACCACAAACTGAACTGGACTTTACTCAACATCGTAAGACTATCTATTTACCCCTAGACTTGAAGAAGCTTGGTTTTCCACACTTAATTATATATAATCATCGCTAACATGTTTGATACATCGACATTTATATTACTGTATTGTGTAGTTACTAATATATACCATTAGTTAATAGCAATACTGGACTCCAAAGTGTTTTCCATTTCTGCTGGCTCTTTAACCCGTCACGGGGTACATGACACTTGACTATTTTCTAAATGGAGAGAAAATACAAAAAACTGAGATGCAAAGGGACTTGGGAGTCCATGTGCAGGATTTCCTAAAGGTTAATTTGCAGGTTGTGTCCATGGTAAGGAAGGCAAATGTAATGTAGCATTCATTTCAAGAGGACTAGAATATAAAAGCAAGGATGTAATGTCAAGATTTATAAAGAACTGGTGAGGCCTCATTTGGAGTATTGTGAGCAGATATGGGCCTCAAATCTTAGAAAGGATGTGCTCAAACTGGAGAAGGTTCAAAGGGGTTTCACAAAAATGATTCCAGGATTGAATGGCTTGTCACTTGAAGAGTATCTGATGGCTCTGGGCCTGTATTCACTAGAATTCAGAAGAATGAGGGGTGACCTCATTGAAACCTATTGAATGGTGAAAGGCCTTGATAGAGTGGATGTGGAGAGGATATTTGCTATGGTGGGAGAATCTAAGACCAGAGGACACGACCTCAGAATAGAAGGGCGTCCTTTTAGAATAGAGATGAGGAGGAATTTCTTTAGCCAGAGAGTGGTTAATCTGTGGAATTCTTTGGCACAGGCAGCTGTGGAGGCCAAACCTTCATGTATATTCAAGGTAGGGGTTGATAAATTCTTGATTGGTCAGGGCATGAAGGAATACAGGAAGAAGGCAGGAGACTGAGGCTGAGAGGAAAATTGGATCAGCCATGATGAAATGTTGGAGCAGACTTGATGGGCCAAGTGGCCTAATTCTGCTCCTATATCTTATGGATTATGATTGATCCACTGTGAGTTAATCGTTGCTTGTTATAAGATGTAGCAAAAAAATGTTTGACAGAATGATGTATGTTTCCAAATCAAGATAGTGCATAAATCTTCAAATGTATACCATTTAACATCAAAATTAACTGTTTTGACTCTCTTGCTCATTGCAAATTGCTATTCTTTGGCACTTGTGTGCCAGAAATAATACTTGCCATTTATTTGCCCAATGTCTGAATATCTTCTGAGGAGATAGAGAGCTTGGCTGCCATTAACCAACAATCCCATTTCAGATCTTAGCATGTTAAGAAGTTAATTGCTGAAACAGCAGAAGATGAGTGGGCCTAGGACAATGCCCTAAAGAACTCCCGTGGTGGCTTGAAGGTTGAGCTCAAATAATCATAATCAGCTTCTTTTGTACAAATTACAACTGCAACCACTGGACTGTTGCCCATATAATTCTCTCTTTTTACTTTTGCTTCAAAGCTCAAAGTATGCACAAATTATACAACCTTGAGATTTGTCTGCTTTCAGGCAGCCACGAAGCAAGAAATCCAAAAGAACCCAATTTTAAAAAAAGACCAGCACCCTATGTGCAGAGAGAGAGAAAAAAAAAAGAGAAAAAAAACACAAATCATGCAAACAACAGCATTCCAAACCAAATTGAGTCCATAGACCCAGAGCCCAGAGCAGCCGGATTATGCCCATAGCCTCAGTTTCAGCTCATCACACAGTGGGACACATCATCAAGAAGCTCACAGACATGAAGCACATAGCAGACGGAGCAGTCTCATAGCCACAGTGCCACGGAGAGAGGAATAAATTTCATGGTAGAACAAGCAGAATCACCCGATCCTCACCTCCTGTCCTGACACCTGCCTTTTCAGTCTATCTGGGCCAGCATTTAAATCGTCCAAGCATTGGGTCATTCCCTGCACTAGGACCCGGGCCCCGCCACAGCGATACACACTGGGTCTGTATCCCACTGCCCAGCCTGAGGCCCTACTTGACCTTTCCAAATTGGCTCAACGCTTAGGACTTCTTGTTCAGGTAAATGGGCTATGAAGCTCCTCCACGTCAACTCCTCCCTAATTCACTCGCTCCAACTTCATCTTGACCATGCCTCGACCTCGCTCTGATCACTTCTCCCTGAATAAGCCATGCTCCACCTTTGCATTGCATCCGTGCGGCTCAACCCATGAGTCAGTCTTGCTTTTGCTCACCTCTTCGTTGTTTGCAGTGATAGTTTACCACAGAAAACAACAGAGCTCCTTTATGCTACCTTCATTCAAATGCTGCCTAGATGCCCAGGGCAGTCATTCTAATTTGGACAAAGACTGTCATGTAGTGCTAATGAAACCCAAAACAGGTATTGGTGACAAGGCTATCAGTAAGTACTGCTGTAAGTAAGTATATTGTTTAGTATATTTATCGTCACTTTAAAGATAATTGAGTGAACTAGAATTGGTATCCTGCCTTGATTTTAATGTAGAATGAAGGACGTGTAAGGCCAAATATTTATAGACTATAATGGAATATATTTCTACTGTTGTTGATAGTCCTCAGCTCCTCATGATGCCAAGTTTTGAGATGCTATTCAGCAAGATGGTAGTCCTTCCAAATATGGTGGAGTGTGTTTTTAACATAAAGTAGAACCTTATATTCTCTTCTGCAATAGTCACTCCAACTATAGATACATCTGCTAGTGGGTGTATTACTTGTATTGGCTCACTCACCACCTGCTGCAGGCCCAGACTGGCATCTATGTCTTTAGGACTTGGCTAGCTTGTTCACTGGTAGTACTTCAGAGCCATTCTTAGTGATGCTCCCCACCAAAACTACATTTTATATCCTTCTTACTCCCACTGCTACTTCTAAGCTTAACTCAACAGACAGATGTCTGTTATCTAAGTATTCTCATGACACTAAATTGAGTGGAAAAGAAAATTGTGCAGAGAATACGGAGAGTCTGCAGAGAGATATAGATAGGTTAATTGAGTGGTCAAGAGTCTGACAGATGGAGTACAATATTGATAAATGTGAGGTCATCCACCTTGGAAGGAAAAATAATATTTAAATGGTGAATGATTGCAACTTGCTGTTGTGCAGAGGGATTTGGGAATAGTTATGCATGCATCACAAAAGGTTGATTAGTAGGCTCAACAGGTTATCAAGAAGGCAGTAGAGATGACCTCGATAAATATATTTAAGTCACCATTAGCTTTTTGCATAATGAGGGGATTAAAAGAGTTATGGAGAAAAGACAGGTAGGTGGAGCTGAGTCTACAGCCAGATCAGCAAAGATCTTAATGAATTGCAGAGCAGGATTAATGGGCCAGATAGCCTACTCCTGTTCTTATTTCTTACATTCTTCTGGTGGAGGATATAATGTAGTAACTAGAAAATAGTCTGGCTGTATTTCATCTGATGTCATGGGACTTAATGAAAACTACACTTAATGTTAAATATTCACAACCTCCTGTACACATGCCATTGACTGACACATAATGGGTTTGTCCTTCCAGTGGAGGAATTACATTAGTAACACACATCAAAGTTGCTGGTGAATGCAGCAGGCCAGGCAGCATCTGTAGGAAGAGGTGCAGTCGACGTTTCAGGCCGAGACCCTTCGTCAGGACTAACTGAAGGAAGAGTGAGTAAGGGATCTGAAAGTTGGAGGGGGAGGGGGAGATCCAAAATGATAGGAGAAGACAGGAGGGGGAGGGATAGAGCCAAGAGCTGGACAGGTGATAGGCAAAAGGGGATTCGAGAGGATCATGGGACAAGAGGTCCGGGAAGAAAGACAAGGGGGGGGGGGACCCAGAAGATGGGCAAGAGATATATTCAGAGGGACAGAGGGAGAAAAAGGAGAGTGAGAGAAAGAATGTGTGCATAAAAATAAGTAACAGATGGGGTACGAGGGGGAGGTGGGGCCTTAGCGGAAGTTAGAGAAGTCGATGTTCATGCCATCAGGTTGGAGGCTACCCAGGCGGAATATAAGGTGTTGATCCTCCAACCTGAGTGTGGCTTCATCTTTACAGTAGAGGAGGCCGTGGATAGACATGTCAGAATGGGAATGGGATGTGGAATTAAAATGTGTGGCCACTGGGAGATCCTGCTTTCTCTGGTGGACAGAGTGTAGATGTTCAGCAAAGCGGTCTCCCAGTCTGCGTCGGGTCTCGCCAATATATAAAAGGCCACATCGGGAGCACCAGACACAGTATATCACCCCAGTCGACTCACAGGTGAAGTGTTGCCTCACCTGGAAGGACTGTTTGGGGCCCTGAATGGTGGTAAGGGAGGAAGTGTAAGGGCATGTGTAGCACTTGTTCCGCTTACACGGATAAGTGCCAGGAGGGAGATCAGTGGGGAGGGATGGGGGGGACGAATGGACAAGGGAGTTGCGTAGGGAGCGATCCCTGCGGAATGCAGAGAGAGGGCGGGAGGGAACGATGTGCTTAGTGGTGGGATCCCGTTGGCGGTGGTGGAAGTTACGGAGAATAATATGTTGGACCCGGAGGCTGGTGGGGTGGTAGGTGAGGACCAGGGGAACCCTATTCCTAGTGGGGTGGCGGGAGGATGGAGTGAGAGCAGATGTACGTGAAATGGGGGAGATGCGTTTAAGAGCAGAGTTGATAGTGGAGGAAGGGAAGCCCCTTTCTTTAAAAAAGGAAGACATCTCCCTCGTCCTAGAATGAAAAGCCTCATCCTGAGAGCAGATGCGGCGGAGACGGAGGAATTGCGAGAAGGGGATGGCGTTTTTGCAAGAGACAGGGTGAGAAGAGGAATAGTCCAGATAGCTGTGAGAGTCAGTAGGCTTATAGTAGACATCAGTGGATAAGCTGTCTCCAGAGACAGAGACAGAAAGATCTAGAAAGGGGAGGGAGGTGTCGGAAATGGACCAGGTAAACTTGAGGGCAGGGTGAAAGTTGGAGGCAAAGTTAATAAAGTCAACGAGTTCTGCATGCGTGCAGGAAGCAGCGCCAATGCATTCGTCAACATTACATTAGTACATTAGTTGTGAAGTATGATTCAGTGAGTACATCTAAGTGCTTAAGAGGCTACTGAGTGACTGGAACAACACTGCTAATTTGGTTATCAGTAAAATCAGTTGAATTGGGTTGAGTCTGCCATGTCAAAATCTGGTGCCCAGATCCATGCCTACTGAATCTCTGAGCTTTGTCCTTTTGGCAATAGAATAGAAAATGCTGAACCTGCTTTGTAGGGCAGTAAGTAAATATTTCTGGCATTTCTGTTTCATTTCGAACATTCAGCATCTGAAGTATTTTATTCTGATTCATTCTTATTGCTTTTCAATGTAGCAGTTTTGATAAAACTGAATAGCTTAGAACATAGAATAGTACAGCACAGTACAGGCCCTTCAGCCCACAATGCCTCCCATATAACCCCCCACCTTAAATTCCTCCATATACCTGTCTAGTAGTCTCTTAAATTTCACTAGTGTATCTGCCTCCACCACTGACTCGGGCAGTGCATTCCACACAGCAACCACTCTCTGAGTAAAAAACCTTCCTCTAATATCCCCCTTGAACTTCCGACCCCTTACCTTAAAGCCATGTCCTCCTGTATTGAGCAGTGGTGCCCTGGGGAAGAGGCGCTGGCTGTCCACTCTATCTATTCCTCTTAATATCTTGAATACCTTTATCATGTCTCCTCTCATCCTCCTTCTCTCCACAGAGTAAAGCCCTAGCTCCCTTAATCTCTGATCATAATGCATACTCTCTAAACCAGGCAGCATCCTGGTAAATCTCCTCTGTACGCTTTCCAAAGCTTGGTAGACTAATTTCAAAGGATGAGGGCAATCAAAAATGAAACACCTTACTGCAAGCCTAGAGTAATATACAGACCAGATGGGGTATCAGTGAACCAGGTAGATTGTTTCATCACCATTACTGAGGCCACTTTTGTTTTGAAATTCTATATAATGTTATTATCTTAAAATTTTCATATACTATGGTGAGATTTAAAATGTGGTTCTGGATTATTTGTCCATGCCTCTGAATTTCTAACAGGTAATTTAACCATCACACCATCATTCCTGTAAAGCAGGTCATTTATGATCTCCTAAAGGCCAATGTAACTGAGTTTGTTTTGAGTTCATAACAAAAAATCAATTGCATAAAATATGTTTTGAATGCAGTATCTAGATATCAATATATACTTCTCTTTCATAAATTATGGAAAAATTATTGAACTAATTTATGAAACTTGGAAGCAAAGCACCCATTAAATAAACAAGTATTCTTAAGATAAACCTGCACTGACACACCTATGTAAAGATGAGACACTGTGAAAGAAAAAGAGACAATAGAGTATTTCAATTCTCTTAAAAATGTTCCAAAAATATAACACCTATCCTATTTGTTTGGTCCACCATGAGGGAAATGGCCTGACTACTTTTAAATGTAGCAACCTCAGTGCCTAGATCAAATATTTTGCTTATTAAATATCAATGCAGCTCCTGTTAAGCGTCAGCTCAGAGTGTACACACACTGTGAATATGAGCCAACTACTTAACTTTTCACATTACAACAGAATTATATTAATAATATAACCCAGTTTCACGATAGACATAATGAAATGGTAGAATTTATTAGCATGCAGAGGGGAACAAATCTCTCACCTCCTCTGTCATCTGATCTCCTGAACCCAAAGCCACTCTTTTCTTGCTTTCTGCCTTCTGCTATGTCAACCCGAAGAGATCGGTCACCGAGAAGCTATGAGAAAAGAGTGCATATGTTTCTTCTGTGGCATCTATTGTTTCCTTTGAATAATTTAATTAGTTTAGTCACATCTATATAATTAGGTTTGACTTAAAGCTAATATCCTTTATTATGTCTTGTACTCAATTTTTCCACAGTTCAAACTTTTATTGAGCATTTTGTTCAAATATAATTACTTTTAAATTTGTTTCCCAGTTCGGCAAGTCAACAGCTTTCAGAAATGCATGGATTTTTCAGTGGGCTACATTTATCTGTTCTGCCTTGGAGATGTGCATGTAATTACACTAATAGAATAAAAGATTCTGCTTTTAATTCTCCTCCAGAATCTTTCACCAAATTCATTCTCAATGTAATTTTTGCAGGATGATAAACATGCCCTGTCAATAAAACTACCCACAAACACTCCTTGAACATACTTAAATACCAACACACATTACTTTGAAAATATCCTTCTTTTTCTAGATCTGCTCAGAATAGTCTCTTAAATGAATAGTGTTTTCTTATGTAAAGAACAATGGCCATTTTATATTCAAAGTAGTGACTATATTCAGGGATTAAATCAAAATTTATTGTCAAAATTATAGAGCTGTAATAGATGGTGTTCTAGAAGAGTTGAGAAATCATTCATAGTTCTCTGCATTTAAGAAAGGGCCACAATTGGAAAACGGAGGGTGAGAAACCAGAGAACTATAGGCCAATAAGTCTGACGTCTGTCACCAGGAAAAGACTGGAGTTTATTATCAAAGAAATGGAGTTATAGAGTCATAGAAAACTATGGCATAGAAACAGGCCATTCAGCCCATCTAGTCCATGCCCAACCATACAAACTCCCTAGTTCCATCGACCTGCACCCAGACTATAGCCCTCCATACCCCCAGCCATCCATGTACCTATCCAAACTTCTCTTATTCATTGAAATTGAAATCACATCCACCACTTGTGCTGGCAGCTCTTGCCGCACTCTCACCACCCTCTGAGTGAAGAAATTTCCCTTCTTGTTCCCCTGAAATATTTCACCTTTCATCCACGACCATCAGGTTGTAGCCTCACCCAACCTCAGTGGAAAAAGCCTGCTTGCATTTACCTTGTCTATGCTCCTCATAATTTTGTATACCTCTAACAAATCTCACCTCAGTCTTCTATGTTCTAGGCTGTAAAGTTCTAATCTTTTCAATCTTTCCTTATAACTCAGGTCCTCCAGACCCAGTAACATCCTTGTAAATTTTCTCTGTACTCTTTCACCTTATTTACATGTTTCCTGTAGGTAGGTGACCAAAACTGCACACAATATTCCAAGTTAGGCCTCACAAATGTCTTATACAACTTCAACGTAACATTCCAATGCCTGAATTGAATTGAATTGACTTTATTACTTACATCCTTCATATACATGAGGAGTAAAAAACTTTATCTTACATCTCTGTCTAAATGTACAATGTGCAATTATGGTAATTTATAATAAATATTATGTGCAACAGGATAGTCAATATAACATAGAAATACAGTTGCATCAGCATGAATTAATCAGTCTGATGGCCTGGTGGAAGAAGCTGTCCCAGAGCCTGTTGCTCCTGGCTTTCATGCTGTGACACTGCTTCCTGGATGGTAGCAGCTGGAACAGTTTGTGGTTGGGGTGACTTGGGTCTCCAATGATCCTTTGGGCCATTTTTACATACCTGTCTTAGTAAATGTCCTGAATAGTGGGAAGTTCACATCTACAGATGTGCTGGGCTGTCTGCACCACTCTCTGCAGAGTCCTGTGATTGAGGGAAGTACAGTTCCCATACCAGGCAGTGATGCAGCCAGTCAGGATGCTCTCAATTGTCCCCCTATAGAAAGTTCTTAGAATTTAGGGGCCCAGACCAAACTTCTTCAACTGTCTGAGGTCAAAGAGGCACTGTTGTGCCTTTTTCACCACACCCAGTACTTACAGACCACATGAGATTCTTGGTGATGTGTATGCTGAGGGCCTTAAAGCTGTTCGCCCTCTCAACGCCAGATCCATTGATGTGAAAGAGGTTAGCCTGTCTCCATTCCTCCTGTAGTCCACAACCAGCTCCTTTGTTTTTGCGACATTCAGAGAGCAGTTGTTTTCTTGACACCACTGTGGCAGGGTACTCAATACATTGATCTATGAAGGCCAATGTGCCAAAAGCTTTCTTTATGACCCAATCTACCTGTGATGCCACTTTCAATGAATTATGGACCTGTACTCTGAGATCCCTTTGTTCTACTGAACCTTTCAGATCCCTACTGCTCACTGTGTCAGACCTACCCTGTTGGTCCTCCCAAAATGCAATGCCTTACACCTGGGAAAATCCATCTGGCATTTTTCAGCCCATTTTACCTGCTGGTCCAGATCCCACTGCAAGCTCTGACAGTCTTCCTTGCTGTCCACTACACTCGCAATCTTGGTGTCATCTCCAAAATTGCTGATCCAGTTAACCACATTACGATCCAGACTGTTGATATAGATGACATACAACAATGAACCCAGCAGCGATCCCTGCAGCACTCCACTTGTCACAGGCCACCAGTCAGAGAGGCGACCATCTACGACCACTCTCTGGCTTTGCCTGCAAAGCCAATGTCTAATCAATTTATTACCTCATCTTGAATGGCAAACAACTGAACCTTCTTGACCAACCTCCCATATGGGATCTTATCAAATGCCTTGCTGAAATCCGTGTAGACAAAATCCATCAACCTTCCTTGTAACTTCCTCAAAAAACTCTTTGATTAGTTAGACATGACCTATCACACACAAAGTCATGCTGACTATCCCTAATTAATCCCTGTCTATCCAGATACTCATATATCCGGTTCCTTAAATACCTTCCAACAACTTTCCCACTACTAATGTCAGGCTCACTGGCCTATAACTTCTTGGTTTATCCTTAGAGCCCTTCTTAAACAACACAACAACATTAGCTATCCTTCAGCCCTCCGGTACCTCACCTGTCATAACATGACTGTCTTGGAAAAAGAAAATTTATTTTAAGTTTATGATGATGTAGTTAGCAGGTTAAATAAGAGGAACTCATGAATGAAATATACAGTATTTGGATTTCCAAATGGCATTTGATATGGTGACACAACAGTAGCTACTCTATAAAAAGAGAGACATGGTATTAAGGGTGAACCTCAAGATGGTTCGCAAAGCTACTCCTTTCACTTCTTTTATGTCTTGTCTTTATTTCAGATGTGGTTCTGTTACAGTCTGCTAGTGTGTTTTCGGATCGTTCAGGCAATCTGGAGCTTTGCTGTCTCCAAGAGGGTTCCACAAGGCTGGGAACAAAACATGTAGCATGGAGGCCAGGAAGACAGGTGCCAAGGAAGACTGAAATCACTGAGGAGGGTGTGGAGGGCAAGTGAGTGTTCAGCACCATCTACAGCCTCTCACTCACTGCTGCCGGAAGAGGGTTCTCTCTCCCTCTCACTCACTCGCTGCTCTCCAGGGAAGGTCCTTGCATTCAAATGATCTCTCTCTCCCTCAGTGCTGTCAGAGGATGGTGCCGGAGCAAGGTTTAATCACCGTGGTTTGGAGATTTGGACATTAATTCAGGTTTATGATGTGTTCTGGTTTCTTGTCACTTTTTTTGTTGCTACTTTGGGGTGACTTTTGAAACAGGCAACCTGCAGATAATGAACGCTGAGCTGAACTGAAATATGCCTTTTGACTTTGTGTGTTTTTGCTCTTTTTTTCTACTAATATGCATATGGGGGGGTTGATGTTTTTCTTTTCTTTGAACGTGTTGGTTCGTGTTTCTTTGTTTCATGGTTGCATATGCTTTGATAATAAATGTACCTTGAATCTTTGAAGGATAATATATACGGACAGAGTTTTGATTACAAGGCACACAAAAAGAATGGGGGGTTAAAAAATCATTTTCAGATGGGCAATCTGAAACTTGTTGGGTGCCAGGCATACTTATAAGACAAAGGGTCCAAGATTACTAGCAATAAAGGAAGATGGAAAGGTAAGTTATGAGGAATGACATAAGAAGTCTGCTGCAAAGATTAAGTTAGTGAGTTGGCAGGTGAAATATAATGTAGAGAAATGTTGCAATATCCATGGGGGGGGAAGAATAGAAAAGGATTGATATTATTTAAATGGTATGAGACAATGAATTCTGGTCTTCATTGAGAACTGAGTGTTCTAATATAAGAAGCAAGAAAACTAGCATGCAGATCCATTTGGTAAAAAGAAGACAGTGGAATGTTGGCACGCACGACACGAGGAAATCTGCAGATGCTGGAATTTCAAGCAAAATACATAAAAGTTGCGGGTGAACACAGCAGGCCTGGCAACATCTCTAGGAAGAGGTACAGTCGTTTCAGGCCGAGACCCTTCGTCAGGACTAACTGAAAGAAGAGTTAGTAAGAGATTTGAAAGTGGGAGGGGGAGGGGGAGATCCAAAATGATAGGAGAAGACAGGAGGCGGAGGGATGGAGCCAAGAGCTGGACAGGTGATTGGCAAAAGGGATATGAGAGGATCATGGGACAGGAGGCCCAGGGAGAAAGAGAGGGGGAGGGGTGAAGCCCAGAGGATGGGCAAGGAGTACAGTGAGAGGGACAGAGGAAGAAAAAGGAGAGAGGGAAAAAGAATATATAAATATATAAAATAAATAAATAACGGATGGGGTACAAGGGGGAGGAGGGGCATTAACAGAGGTTAGAGAAGTCAATGTTCATGCCACCAGGTTGGAGGCTACCCAGACGGAATATAAGGTGTTGTTCCTCCAACCTGAGTGTGGCTTCATCTTGACAGTAGAGGAGGCTGTGGATAGTGGAATGTTGGTCTTTATTGTAAGAGGGATTCCATACAAGAGCAGAGGAGTCTTGCATGTGGCTTTGCTGAGGCCATATCTGGAGTAATCAGCATATTTAAGCATGGATATATTTAGCTTAGAGATTGTATGGATTAATTAAATTGTTTTCTGGAATGTGTTATGATAAAAGTAGATTGTGTCAATATTTATAGGTGTTTAAATGGCTAAGGCAGATATGATTCTTTGGGTTGATCCAATGAACATATTTCCCCTGGTGGGGGAATCAACAACATGGGAGCATGGTCACAAAATATCAATTAGGTTTGAGCTGAGGAAGCATTTCTCTTAGTGGTTCAGAATCTCTTGAGTTTTCTTCTATAGGCTGAAAGAGCATTACTTTGGGGCTAAGATGCAACACAAGGTAGCAACAATCACACACAGCACAAAGCACATATAGCACATATAAGATAGTAAGCACGTATGCACGTATGTCAGCAAAGTATAGTTTCACAAAAAAATATATAGTCCAAGACCTTAAGTCCATGAATGATGCAGAAATCTGCAGTTGAACACAATATGGTGTCTTCTGCCAAATGAAAACTGAGGGGCAGCACCAACTCTAGCCTGGACACCGTGCCACACTGCCCATAGTGGAGTGCACCAATCCGACACCTCACTCCTGGGGGCTGTAAACAGGAAACACCATGGCTTGAGGCCTAGTCCTCGCTACAACCAAGGCCACGTAGCTCCCCCACCGTCCACCAACAAATCAGTGAAGCAGACATGCAACATTCCACATTAACAATGTCAAACAGGGTCTTGCAATCACAAGAAAAGCGACTAAGACAATTACTTGTTGCTAGACTGCACACGTCCTTCATGCACCAATGCCTCTGACACCAATCCACACAAAGCGCACCTCCTTCAGTTTCTTCGCCAATGAGTAACCCATTAACAGGGTAGCCCAGCAGTACTTTAAATTCCTAATGCTCAGCAGGATCTTGGAATCATAAAAAATATGTTTAAAAAGGACAATTACACCTTTCGGTAACCCTGTAGAAGCTGCTGTGATGGAACGTACCACCATTTTACCGGAAGGAAAACATTTAGGCCAACAGTAAGGACAGCCATGATTTAGAAAACGATATAACCTTGAGGAGCAACAGGATCCACTCTGGATCCTATTTCTTTGTGCAGTAGTTGGGTGAGGATTCAGCACCCAGAAAGGAAATGCAGTTACATAACAGAGACAGGGAGACAGTTGTGAATTCATTACCAATGGTCTAACTTAACCTTGCTGTTATATAACAGGAGATGGCCAAATAAGAACAAAGCAAACCCCAAAGGCTAGTATGTCAGAGTGCAGAAATGTGGCTATCTGATTTGTCATATCCTGAGATCAACCAGATGCTAAAATATTCAATTTCTTTGGAGATTTTCATATTGAGTTGTTCCAGTTCTATGGAGCAAAGGAGAATTGGTGCAAAACTACCAATGCACCTGTAGTAGTCAGGTAAAAGAAAAGCAGACAGCAATTCATGATATGTTCAGTGCCCCTTGATAGGTTTAAAGAAAAGACAGAAAAATACTTCAAAGTATGAACACAATCGAAGTACATATATTTGCTTTCAGGACAACAATTCCCATTAAATAGCTCAAGTTTTTAGGCATTGCTCTCAATGGTGTGGGGTCCAGGGTATGGAGATGATGCTTAGCCACAAACCTTACTTATTGACATAAAACACTCCTAAAGTAACTCACGTAGATGAGGTAGTGAAAACAGTTTTTTTCCCTCAGATCAATTATAAAAACAAATTGAGGTAGCGTTTGATGAAGGGTCTCAGCCTGGAATGTCAACTGTTTACTTTTTTTCATAGATACTGCCTGGCCTGCTGAGTTCCTCCATCATTTTGTGTGCCTTGCTTGGATTTCCAGCATCTGCAGATTTTCTCTGGTTTGTCATTTGGAGGTTTATAATTTTTCGTTAAGCTCAACACCTAACTCACGGCGCATACTTCTTTATGTTGGATC
Organism: Mobula birostris; assembly: GCF_030028105.1. Lineage (NCBI taxonomy): Eukaryota > Metazoa > Chordata > Chondrichthyes > Myliobatiformes > Myliobatidae > Mobula > Mobula birostris. Next base: position 51,061,724 of record NC_092394.1, read on the forward strand.
ATATATTCTTGTCAAAACAAAATACTGTTAGTTTAGTCACCATGATCAATGCCATAGTAAAATTTAATTCAGAAAGAGATGTAGTCTAGTCTATTCAAGAGACACAATCTAGTAGCAAAATATATCCTCTGGGACAGAATGTTTTGAATTAGTTATCTGTCACGAAAAAATCAGTCCTGAAGTTCTGTACTTATTTTTCTTCGATATCCTCTCACATATTTTGGTCTATTTTAGGCACTTTCATTGATAGATAGAGAAGGGGTGTTCAAGCTTATGGTCTTATTGTCAATCAAAAGTAAACTGCAGAGTGGTTGAACAGAAGTCACTAGTGAATTTTAGGAGCTGTAGGTCAATCATTGCAGATGGTTCCTGAACTCCAGTTCAAATATTTGAAACACAGGAGAGGGGTAAACCTCCAGAAATATAGAATAGCAAAGCTTTAGGGATGAGTTATGTACTTCAAAATTTAAATATGCCAGTGATGCAAGAAACTTTATTTCTCAGGTCCTCCTTTTTATAGGAAAACAAGAAGATCTTTGATAAACACCTATTTTTCTTTATTTTTCATTCCCATTCTTCTCCTTGCTAGCATTTTATTTTGCTAAACTATTATTCTGAGTGGTAATGATGACTTACGGTATGACATTCTTATCAGTAAATTGCAAATCTCTTCATTTATGATTTAGTGCCTGCTTCACACATACAATATTATAGGCTAGTAACAAACATCTCTTTGACAACAATATGCAGCATTTATGACTTTTTTTCCTGGGACATGCACAAGAAAACCAGTGTGATCATTTGTGCATGCCACATTTGGCAAATAATGTTGATGCCACTAAAATCTTTTCTGGTTTGATTAATAGGACTGGATGTTACAATCCCTAAAGTTTCTGCACTGCACTTGACTTGAGTGGAAGTAGTTCTTAAAGATGACCACTAGATGATGTTACTACCATTACGACACATCTTCATTTGTGTACCTTGACATCACTGGGTGTTTTGGCCTTTTATCACAAGATGCCCTCAGCCGAGGCAGGCCCACCACAGGCTGATCAGACCTGCGTGTCGTGTCACATGGTTAGTCTCTAGATGGTCACTCGGCAGCCCAGACACCGTCCCTTCTTTTCGGCCACAGCCAGTGACTGCTCATTTCGGCGGCATTAGCAAGTGCTTTGATTGCCTTCCTATGGGCCTGCCCTCTGACTCCTACTTCCCTCAGCAGCCTTACGGTGGAACTGGCACCCCATCTCAACTGGCGCGCTTTTACGTTCTGGCCTCGCTCCTCTGCTCCAACTACAAGGTTGGCACATCGCAGCCTTTTCCGTTCGTAAGCCTCATCCACAGCATCCTCCCAGGGGACCATCAGCTCAATGATAAAGACGCACCGACAGGAGTTGAATCAAAGGACCAGGTCAGGCTGCAGGTTGGTCATTGCAATTTCAGATGGGAAGGTAAGTTTCTGGCCTAAATCAACACGCATTTCCCAGTCCCTGGCTGCACTCAGTGGGCATGACTCGTGAGGCAAGGGGTTAGCCCCGGTTTCTGTCCTTCCCGGATGAAGGATGGTAGTTGTGGGACCGTTGTCTGGGCATTGAGAGGCCTGGCGTTGGTGGTTACTCTCTTACACTCAAGTTCAGCTGCCAAACACCTCAGCACTTGGTTGTGTCGCCAGGCCAGGTGTATCTGCCTTGTGTTAGGCTGGTCTTGCAACTAGCCACGATGTGCTTGAGGGATGCCGGAACTGCGCACAGAGGACAGGCTGGATCCTCTCCCAGCCAAAGATTTAGGTTTGTAGGAGAGGGCAGAACATCATATGTTGCTCTGATGATGAAGCTCAATCTGTTTGATTCCATGCTCCACAGCTCACTCCATGTGACTTTCCTCCTCTCAACACCCTCCTACCTCATCCAGCAGCCTTGCTTGGCTTGGGATATTGCTTTCGCACATCTGGCTGCTTCCTGGTGGTGCACCTCCTCCACCACCAGGTGCCGGCGTTCAGTTGTAGTAGCCTTTTGCCAGGTAGGTTTCATCACTTCAAGGCCAAAGCCTCCTCTGCCCTGTTGGACATAGCCCACTATGTCCCGGTGTTGGAGGGCGGCTTCTGCGTCCAGTACTGCTGCGGCTGGAATCCATTTCTTCCCTGTTGCTAGAGCAGGACCAACGCCTCTTATGATTGGATCCCGAGATTTTTTGAGTGTCATTTCCAGCCTTGCTTTGGCACATTTGTATTCCTCACCAGGCTAGAAATTGGCAGAGAAAGGGCACCGTTCCGGTAAAGTCCTATGTTGCTAAGACATCTTGGTAGCACTAGCCACTTCCTCACATGTGAGTTCACCAGCCTCCAGCCGATTTGCATGAGACATAGTGACCTCATAGATGGTAATTGGCCACATAAGTTGGGGCAGCAGTCCAAACTGAAAGCACCAAAGCTTCAACCTCCCTGGGAGAGCCATGTTGTTGATTAGCTTGAGGCCACTGATCATATCCTGCCTTAGTTGTTCCGCCTGCTCTGTGACTCTGAGGTCTGCATGTACCAATGTCCGAGGCTTTTGATGGGCTTCTCCAGGACAGATGGTACTGGCTCAGCGTTGATACAAAACCTTATATCGGTGAGCCGGCCTTTGACAATTGAGATACTGAGAGACTTACTGGGTTTGATCTCCATTCGTGTCCATTTGATATTTTGCACAACAACCTTCTTTTACCTTCATGCTGGAATATGTGCAAACCCTATCATCTCCTTGTTTATGCGCATTCACTGGAAACTACACTTAGAATTTGTAAACCTATTTTTGATCATACTTACAGTCTATGAATGCCATGGCATATCTCAAGTGATGAAAAAATTCAAATCTGCTTATGTCTCGCCCCTCAGAAAATGACATTCAACTTCTGCTTCTTCATATCAGCGACAGTTTTAATGAATTCAGCATGGTAAATGAGGCATCAAAGAAGAAGTGAATGGAAAATCGATTGATCCTGTCATATCTCAGAAGCAATTTAAGATTTAAACTTGAAATGTTGTCACCATTTTGACTGCTATTGATAACAATCTTAATATTTCTCTTCAGTTCCAGGAGATATTCCTGGCAAGGCACAATTCATGGTACAAGTGATGCACAGTTTCATTAGGCACAGTGTCCAGGGTCAAAGTGCATCTATCTCAAAATTTCAACATTTTGTTGCGTCCTTCCAACTCATTCAACAAAGAAAGATTTATTGGCCTCTATGCTGCCAGCTAAATTGCATTTTACAAATGTCTGGCTTTCCCCATGCCAGAATTCATTTTCTCTGAAGTCAGTATTAGTGCACTACATGCAATAATCATGGTGACAAAATGACTATGGCTGATTAAGAGGGTGTTTCTGCGTGTGATTGCATGTGCATGTGCGTATGCGTATGTATAAAATGTCCCAGATGAATCAAAGCAAGAAGTCAGTCCAGCAAAGATGGATTCTCATTGCTGGCCTACAAGACTGGTGAAGGCTATGCTGGATAGGGGAAATGAATGAATTAGAACCGGTGAGGTATGAATATTTATAAATGTCATGGTCATTTTTGATTTTCTGTTGATTTTGTCCAGAGGAATGCTATGCGCTTGGATGAGGCAGAACTCTGTAATCAAGTAGCAGTGAGCCACTTATTTCAGCCTCCTGAGGGCCACATGTTCCATCATGCTGCCTGCTCTGCAGACACAAGCTCTGGTGGCCGGAGAGCCAACTCTGGGTCTTCTGTTCTCCGTAGCTTCCTGCTATGGAGATGGGAGATTGAAAACCTGGCTGAGTGGTGCCATAACAATGACCTCTTACTCAATGTCAGCAAGACCAAAGAGCTGATTATTGACTTCAGGAGGAGGACACTGGAGGTCCATGAGCCAGTCCACATCGAAGGATCAGAGGTGGAGAGGGTCGCAACTGTAAACTCCTCAGTATTTTTATTTTGAAGGACCTGTTCTGGGCCCAGCATGTAAGTGCAATTACAAAGAAAACACGGCAGCTTCCTTAAGAATTTGTGAAAATTCCTCTTGACATCTAAAGCATTGGTAAACTTCTATATATGTAGGGGAGAGCATATTCACCGGCCGCATCACAGCCTGTCGTGGAAACACCAATGGCCATGAACAGAAAACCCTACTAAATGTACTGAATACAGCCTAGTCCATCACAGGTAAAACCCTCACCCCATTGAGCACATCAACATGAAACATTGTTGCAGGTAAGCAGTCTCCCTCATCAATGGACCCCCACTACCTAGGACATGCTCCCTTCTCACTGCCGCCACCAGGAAGAAGGTACAGGAGCCTCAACACTCACACCACAAGCTTCAGGAACAGCTATCACCCTCAACCATCAGGCTCTTGAACCAATCAGTGTCTATTTTGCATCAATCAAGCTCGTTGCTGATTGAGAACAAAGAGCAATGAATTACCAATTGTCACTTGCTGGGAAGAAGGCATTAATGGATACTGGCCTGCAACAGAGCCAATAAAAAGGTGCTAAAATCAGACATATGATCTACAGCCAAGGACACTGAACTGCTACATGTGGATTGATAAGAAATGAATACAACAGTGGTCACTTCAATTGCAGTATCAGCGATAATTCCGGAGTATCACCAGCAAGAGGAAGAACCCCCACGCGAGGAACTGGGAGAAGGAAGGATCGATCGTCTGGCCAACAGATATCCCTTATTTCAGAGTTATAAATTGGACAAGTTGTTTGAGGGAATATTGGTAAAGAGGGAACAGTAGAATTCATGGGTTAAGTTGCTGACTTGGGGTCAACATAGTTACATTGTTGTTTGTGCAGAAACAATAAAGTGTGAGCTTCAATTAATTATGAATTTCCTAACCTAGTTCCATTGAGGAACTATACATATATATATAGATAGGTAAATGCAAACAAGCTTTTTCTGCTGAGGTTGGGTGGAACTACAACGAGAGATCATGGGTTAAGGGTGAAAGGCGAAAAGTTTAAGAGACACATGAGGAAATGAGGGGAAACTTCTTCACTCAGAGGGTCGTGAGAGTGTGCATGCGAGCTTGATTTCAATGTTAAGAGAAGTTTGGATAAGTACGTAGATAGTAGGGGTACGGAGGGCTATGGGCCCCATGCAGGTCAATGGGAGTAGACAGTTCAACTGGTTTGGCACAAACTAAATGGGCCAAAAGGCCTGTTTCTGTGCTGTACATTTCTATGACTCTACCCAAAATCTTTGTCTGCATGGTCCTGCTTATTCAGTCTGCAACACTGAGCTTTTATTATCACAATTATTATAAAATTAAGGAAACAAATAAACTGATTGGTAGAATTCCAACTATGAAACTTTGAGTGAGTGAAAAGTTGTATGTTTAGTGACACGGACAACTCAGCCCTGGTCAGTTTTATTTCTCTGCTACCACAAGAGCAATAAACTTCCTTGGGGCATTCTGATTAGATTTCTACCTCTGCTTTTCTTCATAGCTTTCTGGGAGCCAAGTCAATTTAGTTACAAAGGCATCTTCCATTGCAAGCCATTTGGTTATCTCTTCTACCAACATTTAAAATTCATCTGAATGACCCTTGTCCTTCCTCAAAGGATCTCCTCTCTTTCCTCTGCTCACAACTCCTCTTTCTTCCCTAAGCAGTAATGTTGCTTAAATAAATTAATATGAACATAGTTCAGGGATTTTTGGGAGTGTTCATGATTGATGTTGAAACCTTAATTTCATCCACACTCCACTCCTTACACTTCGTTCTATCCTTCACTCACATTTTTTTTTCAGTTATTCCTTTGAAGGTGATTTTTTTTTTGGCTCTTCAGTTGGCATTTACCGGAAATACTTAAGGCAACATGTGAATGATGAAGCCAATTAAAGGATTAAAAAATTCAGGCATCAGCAAAATCTGAATGGAACTCACTGATACAAAAGACTGCATAACTTAAAATGCATAACACCACTTTTATGTGACCATTATCATTTGATCAAAGTTTGCCTGCAGTCTCTATATTGGAATGAGGTTCCTATGATTGCATTCATTTGGGGGATGCTCATCTTACTTATTTCTATTTCATATACTGAAATCACAATATCTTTAGTCATAGTCATAGTCATACTTCATTGATCCCGGGGGGAAATTGGTTTTTGTTACAGTTGCACCATAAATAATAAATAGTAATAGAACGTTAAATAGTAATATGTAAATATGTAAATTACACCAGTAAATTATGAAATAAATCCAGGACCAGCCTATTGGCTCAGGGTGTCTGACCCTCCAAAGGAGGAGTTGTAAAGTTTGATAGCCACAGGCAGGAATGACTTCCTATGACGCTCTGTGCTGCATCTTGGTGGAATGAGTCTCTGGCTGAATGTACTCCTGTGCCCACCAAAATCAATTTAAATAAATGTAAGTTCAATTAACAATCACCTTTTGTTAACTATAAATTGAAAACTCTGTTGAGCTTGTTTTTCAGTTGTGGCAATGACTTGAATTTCATTTTAAACTAGTTTAACGCAGTAACCTTGAATCTCCCACTCATTCTTAATTATGTTTTGATGAACATTGGCAAGATGCAGAGCTGGGCTGAGAAGCAGTTCCACTGAGGAAAGTGTGAAGTGATTCACTTTGGAAGGTCCAATTTGAAGGCAAAATACAGGGTTAATGGCAGGATCCTTAGCAGTGAGAAGGAACAGAGGTATCTTGGGGTCTACATGCATAGATCCCTCAAAGTTGCCACACAAGTTGATAGGGTTGTTAAGAAGGTGTATGGTGTGTTGGTCTACAGTTCAAGTTTAAATGTCATTCAACCATACATGAATGCCCATGAATACAGCCAAATGAAACAGCGTTCCTTCAAGGCCAAGGTGTAAAGCACCGTACCAACAATCATACACAGCACAAGACACATAAAGCACACATAAGATAGCAGTAAGCATACAGACATACAGCCATGTCTTGTAGATTGATGTGCATGAATGTTTTGGGCATGAACAAGCCCATAGCAGTCCACAGATGAAAGCAATCCAGCTTGTTTTCCACTGAGCGAACATTGGAGAGCAGCACCGATGGGAGGAGACTCCACGCCACACCATCTCTGTTGTCTTCTCTCCTGGGCAACTGCAACAGGCAAGACCGCGGCTTGAGGCCTAGTGCGTGCTACAACCAGGCCCTTGCAGCTCACCTGCCACCAGGTCATGCCACTAAACCAATGAACCAGACTTGCAATATTCTACATTACCAACGTCCAACAGGATCTTGCAATCACAAGATAAACATCCAAGACAATCACTCACTGTTACAACACACACCATCTTCGCGCACCAACTCCGATGCCTTTCTGAAGCAAGCAGCAACACAGTCCACACCAAGCCCAGCTCCTCCAGCTCCCCGACTAGCAAGCAACTCACTGGTGGGGTAGACCCGCAATACTTGATGTTCTTGATTTTCAGCAGTGTTTTGCAATCATAAAAAAAAGACATAAAGGACAGACAATTGCACCTCTGGTTGGACTTGGAGTGACCACTGCATCTGAATGTGCCGCCATCTTCCTGAAGATTATTAGTCAGGGGATTGAGATCAAGAGCCTCAAGGTAATGTTGCAGTTATATAAAACACTGGTTAGACCACACTTGGAATATTGTGTTCAGTTCTGATTGTTTCATTATAGGAAGGATGTGGAAGCTTTGGAGAGAGTGCAGAGAATGATTTACCAGGATGCTGAGTGAACTTGAGGGCATGTCTTATGAAGACAGGTTGAGCAGGCTCAGGCTTTTCTCTTTGAAGCAATTCAGGATAAGAGGTATACAAGATGATAAGAGGCATAGATTGAATGGATAGCCAGCGATGTTTTCCTAGAACAGAAATGGCCAATACAAGGACGCATACTTTTACGGTGAGTGGAGGAAAGTAAGAGAGTGTGTGTGCGTGTGTGTGTGTGTGTGTGTGTGTGTGTGTGTGTGTGTGTGTGTGTGTGTGTCTGTGTGGGCGGGGGGCAGTGGCGGGTAATGCCAGAGATAAGTTCTTTATACAGAGAGTGGTGAGTGCATGGAATGCCCTGCCAGGGGTAGTGGCAGTACAGGCAGATACATTAGGGGCATATAAGATACTCTTACATAAGTACATGGATAATAGAAAAATGTAAGTCCATGTAGGAGGGAAGAGATAGATCGACCTTAGAGGAGGTTAAAGTGTTAGCATAACATTGTGGGTGAATTTTCTATGTTCTATGCTGCTTGAGTGCACGGATCCAGTAAAGGTTTTGTATTCAAGCTCACTTTAGAGGACTTTATATGCAAACAGGAACACAAGTTCTTGTAGCATAGCTGGCACAGTATTTTCCCGATAGAAAAAAAGCAGACCAAAGATTTAAAGCACCTAACCATTGAAGAGAACAACTGACTCATGATCTAACCTTCATAATGTAAATGACAAGTTCAACACTTATAATTAGATGACACATTTAACAAACATGACATGTAAACTATGCTTTCATGTCACAGAAATATTGTCGCAGTATTGCTGGTAAATGGCAGCAGGTCCACATTACCTGATCAACACCTTCCTGAACTTGATGGCTGAGCTCTGCCAGTGATTTCCTTTCTGCATCCCATTCCAGGACACCACATGGAACCCAATTAAACTGAGATTCCCTAGCATTTATACCAGAGAATCTGCTCTCAGACACTCACCAGAAAAAAATACGAGGCTCTCCGAGGGAGAAGGCAAAGAATAGATTGCCTTTTGAAATTACTTGTGCTTGCTTTAATGTTTTTATTGATTTAAAACCATGTAGTAAGTGATGAGATTGATCTTATTTGTATTGTTTCACTCTTGATAGTCTGTAATGCAAGAGGAGGGCTTTGTTCACTCCCAGAGAATTCGAGAGCAACGTTTGTTCTGGTCCACCCAACTCACCTGATAACACTGTTCAAGCTCTTGACATTATCTGGGGTCTCACTGATTATCTCCAGGATCAGCTCAGCCTGCAAGTTCAGCCTTAAGGACTGACAGCATGTCAAGATTAAGTAATGGAATCTTGTCTGGGGAGGCACCAGGCCCCACTCAAGTAAATTCAAACTATTAGATTTGTTTTCTTAAAATAATACTTGCACAAACCTAGATCTATCCTGACAGCACCTCTATTAATTTTGGAACCAACACCAAACTCTAACTATATTCTTTAAGTCTGGCAATGTTTATCAATTCTATTTATATCTATTGTATAGATCATGTACAGTGCAATAACTAAAAGAATGTTACAGTAGAAAATGTCTGCAGAGCAGTTTTGAATACATATCCAAATAACCAAACATAAAATAGGTACTCACAGCACCATCATAGGTCAGGGCTTCTTTAAGAGATTCCAGGTCATAAAATTCGACATAACAAAAGCCTGAAAAATATTTAAATCTGATTTTATGGATTTGACTGATGGCTAAACCTACTAATGTTTGTAAAACCAACAAATTAACAGCTTCTAATACAAATGAATTGAACCATTGAAAAAGTGGTTAAAATGCCATTTTATCAGAGAATCAATGGGCTATCCAATCATAGGAAGCATCACGACTAATGTACATAGGTGCACTACCCAGATGGAAATTTAGCAGCAAGTAAATTTAGGAATTGGTAGAGCTAGTTAATGCAATGCACTCTTCCGACACCTTCCCCTTGGATCTGTTTATTTCCAAGCAAAATACCCTGAAACAATTGGCTATCACCTGGATTTCACCTGCTGCTTCATCTGTGCTGGAGAAGGTTAAGGTATCCTTGGAGATTAACCACCGCTTTACAGATCACAGAGAACAGGAACTCAATCTTGGTAACTTTTGCTTCTGTAACAATTCATTACCTCATCACACACTTTAACAGATGACTGGTACTAGTCAAGAGACAGCAGCAATGTTATATACTAATTGGGTATTTCTTCCAAAACAATTTTTGATGACTTGATACTCGCAGAATATTTTCAAGTCATGAGAATGTTACTGTGTGACACCAGGAGACTGATTTACAGCTTCACTTAATAGAGTGTGTAATCTGACTGGATATTTGCACATTAGAGAGTTTGGTGTCTGTAGTATTTTAGTGTTAACAAGCTCTGATAAAATACACAGTGAAATCCTCATATGCAGAGCTGTTGGCTTGTGGATTTTGAGCGTGAGTTTTGAAAAAGTGAGTTGGGCCAGTTGGGACATTCAATGGGTTTGAGATTGGCAGAACTGCTGGCTTGTGGATTTTGAGCATGTTTTGAAAAAGCCAGTGGGGTCAGTCAGGACATTCGGCAGGCTTGAGAGATTGGGTAGTTAGCCATTTGTTAAGGGCCATTGTGTGAGTGGGTCAGTGTTAGAATAGAAAGGTTAATGCTTTGGCTCAAGAGGCTTAGGAGAGGTGAGACAAAGGCTAATGTAGGTTTCTGGCAAATTTCTTTCTTTCTTTTCTTTTTATTGTGCAATTAGAGTGGTGGTAATGCCAGGCAGGTTAGTGGAATGCTCTTCTTACGGGAAGACAGGGAAACCTCAAGTATCCATGATAAAACAAGCAAGAAAAACAACACATAAATGCAAAAAGATTCTGCAGGTGCTGGAAATCCAGAGTAACATACACAAAATGCTGGAGGAACTCAGCAGGTCAGGCAGCATCAATGGAAAGGAATAAAGAGTCAATGTTTCAGGTGAAACACTTCACCAGAACTGGAAAATAAGGGGGAAGAAGCCAGAATAAGAAGGTGGGGGAGGGGTAGGAGTATAAGCTAGCAGGTGATAGGTGAAGATTACTTCCCAGGCAGGACACGTGAATGTGGTCTCCTCAAATTGCATTTGGGCAGGACCTAAAGTCAAGTTCTCCACTGTTCTTTCCATTTGTATCAGAACTGGCCACATTTTGCTGTGATTCCCCTCTTTTTCTTTCATTTGCATACTCTAGTTTGCTGGGCACAGAAAGAACTTAAATACTGCTTGACAGCCACATTATTTCACTCGATTGGAGAAATTCCCTTTGGCCACCAATTGCGCTCCTCTACTTTCTTGCCTGGCACTTCCTGCAGAGACACATGAGACTGCAGATGCCAGAATCTGGAGCAACAGTTTGCTGAAGGAACTCAGCAGGTCAAGTAGCATCTGTGAGGAGAAAGTATCCGTTGATGTTTCAGGTAAAAACCATGCATTAGTATATAACGCACTGGTTAAGATTTTTACTGCTATGCTGTACGTATTTCATTTTAGCAGTACTGTGACAGCAGTCTGTTCTGCATTTAGCATGTTTGGGTTTGAGCTAAAGGGGCTAGGTTGTTCAACTTATGAATATTGTGTCAGCCAATCAGGATGGTGAAATTAGAAGCAGGGTCTAGAGAACACTGGGTGAAGAGGTTTTTGTGACGGACACTGGTGTGGGTCAAGGTCTTTTTGGCAGGAGCTGGGAGAAGACAGGAGGGAAGATGGCTGAGGATGCTGTCCCTGTTGCACAAGGTGCTTTGGGCAGATCAACGGCTTCAAGGAGGAAGGACAATAATCCCATGGGGGAGCCTCTTTGTTCGAAATGGATTTTGAGTGAAATTCAGAAGGTGGTGTGTGCTTTCACATAGACCATGGGTCCAGCACGTGAGTTAAAGACAACTTCAAGGTGAGCTCCAACTTATGTGCACACTTGGACTGAGTTAACTGTAATGGGCTCTTTTTATTTATTTTTTCTTTTCTTTTTGTTACTGTTTGATAAAGCTGAAATTTGTATGCAGTGTACGATCCGTTATTTCTTTCTGATGACTAATTGCATGGGGGCAGTATTCACACTGCTTGGGAACTGGGGGGGTCGACACACCCCAACTTCCCGGTTTTGGAGAGTCCTAAGTCATAGCAACCGCAGACGTATGGAGGTTGAGGAAGGTGGTTTTCTCACCGCTGAGTCCAGTGGCTGTTATCTAGGGGCTAACGAGCCACGTCTCTAGAGACGCCTGATAAAAAGGGGTTTCAAGTCGTAATATCATATTTGTCCAGGGATTGGAAAACATCTGTCATCATTGTTAGTTGGATGTATAGGGTCATTCTTGAGATGAGCAAACCTCTAGTGTTCAGGTTGTTTCATTTACAAGATTTTGCCAACAAAAAAATGCTTTCTTTAACCTTGGCATCAGTTATTCTGGGAAATATCTGTCTCAACTGTTGAAATCCTTCATGAAAAGTTTTGTGCCTGGTGACAGCAGATTCCATCCTTGCAGTCTTGAACCCAGTATTTCTGCTTTTTCCTTTGACAAAGCCAAGTCTCTGACCAGGTCATTTAAGTTAGATTGAGTTATCAGCTGAGGCTTACTTGAATAATGTGTTCAAAATTTGTAGCAATACCAGTGTCATTTTCCATTCCTGGCTCATGCGTCATTGCACCTTCGTCTGCCTCCTCTAGGCTCCATCTCTCTGGTGGCTTCAGTACCAGTAGACTATTGTCATGTGGCACTGGTCTCATGGCTGAAGGGAGATGGGGATATTCAATGGACATTGTTTTTAAACAGAGAAACCAGACACACTGGTCAGACAGAAGTAGCAGTCTGTCACATGATTCACCATATCATTGGGACAGCAAATTGCATTGACTTCCGAGTATCTCTGAGCCAAGCTCTAAGATTGAAAGCGCATGTTGCACAATAGATGTGAGGAGCCCAGGCTTTCTCTTTGTCACCAAGTAGAGCACGTAAGCTTTCTTAATAAGAAGAGTTATGCTCCGTCTTTGAGATTTAAGCAAATACTTGCCACAAATATTACAGAAAGCATTGCAACTGTTGCAACATAGGTGAGACATTTTGATATCACAAATACTCCTGAAAATACAATTTCTTTATTATAATGAGTACACATAATGTGTTATGAGCGTTGAGTTTGCACTTCAACGTGATTGCAAACCAATATACATGTAAACTCATTGCATAGAACAATGTGTGTGTGTGATGCTTTTATAGCCTCTCTTTCCAAAACCTGTCCTGCTATGCAGTGTCCACCCTGCCTAAGCATGCCCAGGCATGCCTGGACAAGATAGAAAACTTTTCAGCTTACATTGTGGGTACCATTTTAATTGACTTAAATTATTAATTGAAATAACAAATATAGGCAATTTCCAAAAAAATGGTGTGTGATAGGGAATTTTCAAATGGCCACTTTATTAAGTACTCCTTCTCATTATGCAAATATCTAATCAACCAATCATGTGACAGCAACTCACTGCACAAAAACATGCAAACATGCTCAAAATGTTCTGTTGTTGTTCAGACCTAACATCAGAATGTGGAAGTAATGTGATCAAAGTGACTTTGGCTGTGGAATGATTGCTGGTGCCAGATGGGGTGATTTGCGTATCTCAGAAACTGCTGATTTCCTGGGACAACAGTCTCTAGAGTTTACAGAGAAACGTTGCGGAGCAGTGAGCAGAACTAGCCCAACTCTCGCCTCTGGTCCCGACACCCTGCCTTTTCAATCCACCTGGTCCAGCATTTAAATCATCCAAATGTCATGTGAAACCTCCTTGTCACCATTGTTGTTTTGTAACTCCAAAACAAAAAACTAATTGAAAGGAAAACATGGAGTTGGGAGATGTGTGTCTTAGTTTCATTTTTACTTTTAGTGAGGTATGACATGGTGGCACAATGACATATGCCATTCATGTACTTTTACAAATAACCTGCAATGAATTATGCAAACAACAAAGAATGCTTAATCAAAACAATATATTTACAATATTATTCAAATATTACTGAAGTATTAAATAAACTACAGACTCAATGTGAGATGAATGTGGAAGCTTCAGAGAGGGAGCAGAGGAGATTTAGCGGGAAACTGCCTGGATTACAGAAAGTGTTATCAGGAATGTCCAAAGTAAATTTCTTATTTAAGTATGTATATGGTGTCATATACTACCTTGAGATTCATTTTCTTGCAAACATTTACAGGAAAAAATACAATAGAATATACAAAAAAAGTATACATAAACAGACAATGTCAAAAAAACTATGCAAATAAAAAAATATTGAAAACTTGAGTTTGGAAAGGATGAGCAAGCTAGGGTTTTTCACTTTGGAGCGAAGGAGGACGAAAGGTGACTTGATAAAGGTGCATAAGCTTAGTCACCATCTATTTGACTCCTAAAGATTCAAGATTGTTTAATGTCATTTCCAGTACACAACTGTAAAAGAGGACGAAATAATAGTTACTCCAGCTTTGATGCAGCACAGAAAACCCCAATAAGATTAAGAACACAATAATAATATAAATACACAATAAATATATGATACCTTCTATACGTAGACAGATTTGATGTCCATAGAGTGAAGTTAGGCACAGAGTGTCTGTACTAACTGACAGGAATTGATAAAGTAATAGTGATTACAGCTGTGAAGGGGTGGGTTAGTCAGTGGAGGTGCTGATCAGCCTTACTGCTTGTGGAAAGTAACTGTTTTTGAATCTGGTGGCCTTGATGTGGATGCTACGTTGTCTCCTGATGGGAGTGTGACAGGGTGGGTGGGATCCTTCATGATGTTACTGGCTCTTTTCCAGCATCTTTCGGTATATATGTCCTTGATGGTGCCAGTGATGCATTGGGCAGTTTTGACTAACCACTGTAAAACCTACTTGTCTGCTGCAGTGCAGTTTCCATACCAGGCACTGATGCAGCTTCTTAGGATGCCCTCTACTGCACATCTGTCGAATGACATGAGTACAGACGTGCATAGTGCAGCTCTCTTTAGAATCCTCATAAAGAAGAGGCATTGGTGTAGAATGTGTACTGGGACCATGAGAGATTGTGTGAGATTTGCATTCCCTGGAGTTTGAAACTGCTCACAGCTTCCACTGCCGCGCCGCTGATGAAATGAGGGGCGCGAATGGTGCGAGTTCTCCTGAAGTTGACAACCATTTCCTTTGTCTCGCTGATATTAAGGAAGAGGTTATTGCCTGATATCAGTACACAGCCCATGGGGAGGGGCACCCATGTTGAGGATGATGGGGAGGGTGGGGCGGTTGTGTATCCTGAATAACTGAGGTCTGTTGGTTAGGAGGTTCAATGCCCAGTTGCACAGTGTGGTATTTAGACCGAGGAGTAGCTGTTTGTTCACCAAAGTCTGTGGAACAATCGTGTTGAAATCCAGAAGCAGCATTCTGATATAAGTATCCTTGTTTTCTCGGTGCGTCAGGGCCAGGTGCTAGATAGATGCTATGGCATCTCTTGCAGAGTGGTTCTGTCAGTAAGCATATTGGTGAGTGTCCAGTGTGACAGGAATGTAGTTTTTGATAAGAGCCATTACCAGCCATTCACAGCACTTCATGATGATTGGTGTCAGTGCCACCGAGGGGTATTCATTTAGTTCTGTAAGTGGAGACTCACATGACCTAGCCTTGTCCTCTCAACTATTGTCCTTGCTCTATCCAACCTTCTCTCTCATATTCTCAGCAACCTAAAAATAATTTGTTTTTCTTTCTTTCCCAGGATCTGCATTTCCTTCTACTGGCTCCATCTGAACTGCTGAGTATTCCCAACATTTTCAGCTTTTCAAAATTCAAAGTAAAATTTATTATCAGAGTACATACATGTCACCACATACAACCGAGATTCTTTTTCCTGGGGACATACTCAGCAATTTTATAGAATAGTAACTGTAAGCAGGATCAATGATAATAGCAGTAAATAACGAGTATGAAATAACAAGATAAAAAGTCCTTAAAGTGAGACCATTGGTTGTGGGAACACCAGAATAGAATGAGTATAGTTATCCCTTTTTGTTCAAGAGCCTGATGGTTGAAAAGTAGTAACTGTTGTTGAAGCTGGTGGTGTGAGTCCTGAGGCACTTGTACCTTCTACCTGAAGGCAGCAGCAAGAAAAGAGCATGGATTGGGTTGTGAGGATCTTGATGATGGATAATGCTTTTCTATGGCAACGTTTCATGTAGATGTGCTCAGTGGTTGTTTCAAACCACATGATGTGGCTCTCTGTTAAGTAATAACGTTATAGTTCTCTGCCACTTTACTATCATGCAAACCATGTTTAACAAGTCTATCAGACTCCTTTGAGGCTGTAAATAGGAGGATATATTATGTTACAATTTCTAAATAGCATTCAATTAGTTGCAACACAAAAGGATATTACAGCAAATAAAGGTAATATTGTACATTGATAGAGAATTGGCAGGCAGAAAACAAAGTTTAGAAATAAACGTTTGGAAATGAAGGGACTTATGAGGAATAGGAAGCAGGTTTCTGACTCACAAATTTGATTGAGTTTTTTGAAGATGTCATGAAGATGATTGATAAGAATAAGGTAGTAGATGCTGTCTCCTTGAGGACTTCAGTAAAACACTTGACCACGTCACTCATGGTAGGCTGGTCCTGACTTGTTACATGAGATCCATGTTAAGTTGGTAAGCTGGATACAAAACTGACTTGGCTATAGAAGACAAGTGGTGTTTTACAAGGTTTGGTGTTGAGACCCCTGTTTGTAAAATATATTAATAATTTGGATGAAAATATAGGTGATCTAATTAATAAGTCTGAAGACAACATGAAAGTTGGCAGACTGTGGATAGTGAGGAAGTTTGTCAAAGTATACCGAAGAATATAGCTTAGTTGGAAATTTAGAGGTGAAAAGGCAGGTGAAGTTTACTCCAGACAAGTGTGAGATGATATATTTTGCAGGGTCAAACGCAAGAAGAAAGTATGCAGTAAATGGTAGGACCCTTAGGAGCATTGATGTACGGAAGGACTTTTGGGTGAAAGAATGGTAAAGAAGATATACAGCATCATTGTCTTGATTGGTTGTGACAGTAAATATAAAAGTTGGCAAATCATGTTGCAACTGTATAAAACATACTATAAAGAGGATGCGGAAGAGGATCACCAGAATATTGCCTGGATTGGAGTGTACTAACTATATGAGGATATACAACTATATATCCTACAGACATAGACTGCTTTATTTGGAACTTTAGAGGCTGATAGGTGACCTGATGGAGATATAAAAACGTTAAGATAGATATACACTCAGTGGCCACTTTATTAGGTACCACTCAGTGTAAGTTTATAGCCCTCTGCTGCTGTAGTCAATGCACTTCAAATTTCAACATGTTGTGCATTCAAAAATGCTCTTCCGTGCCCGACTGTTGTAACATGTAGTTATTAAAGTTACTGTCGTCTTCCTGTCAGCTTGAACCAGTCTGGCTATTCTCCTCTGACCTCTCTCAGTAACATAGCATTTTCACCCTCAGAACTGGATGTTTTTATTTATCACACCATTCCCTGTAAACTCTAGAGACTGTTGTGTGTGGGAAAAAAAAACAGAATATGCTAGACATACTCAACAGGTCTGGTAACCTTTGTATAGGGAGAAACTGATTTTCAGCAGAACTGGGAAAAGTTAGAAGTAAAACATGTTTGAATTTATAGAGAAAGGTGAAAGAGGTGGAGAGAACAAAGAGAAGATCCATGAGAGGACGGAGACAAGGCAAGATGAAATAATATTAAATGATGGTAGTGGTGCTGGTCGAAAGAAGGTGGAAGATGTGTGAATTAGAAAGTGTCTAGACAAGGTACAAGAAAAAGGAAATGAATAAAATCTGAAATATCAAAAGATGAGAAAGAGAAAAGAAAAAACAGAAAAGGCTGAAAATGTGAGATACAAGACTGGAAAAGTTGGTTTGCTGCAGCTGTTGAGTCCTGACGAATAATTTGCTATTGGAAAATGCAGTCCTGTTCTACTTACATTCAGTTTTAGTGGAGCAGTTAAGGGAGAGGGAGAGGGAGGGAGAGAGAGAGAGAGAGAGGGAGAGGGAGAGAGAGAGAGAGAGAGAGAGAGAGAGAGAGAGAGAGAGAGAGAGAGAGAGAGAGAGCGCGCTCAGAATGGGAGTGGGATGGAGAACTACAGTGATAAGCAACCAGAAGCTCAGGGTCACCTCAGAGGTCTGAACAGAGGTTCTTACTTCAAAGTAAGGTAGGAAACAGGTTGTCAGGAAGATCTCTAGTGACTGCAGTACAATCTGACAACACAGATTATATTGAGTGTCCCGAGTTACATGTATTGGGTTCAGATTGGGTTGTGTCCCTTTATTTTGTCAGAGATGCAACATGGTAACAGACCCTTCTGGTCCCACAAGTTCATAGTGCCCAATTACCCATGTGACCAACTAAGACATTAATGCTTTAAGATTTCATTTTAAAAGTTAAACAATTATTGTAATATGCATAGAAATCTAATTATGAAAATTAAATGAATGTTTTTAACTGAGGGCAGCTAAATTGGATGATTAAACAAACTCGTGATGTTGTTTCAAAATCAAACCAAGGTGTTTTGTACTATACCTTTAAATTTGTCTGTCTCTTTGTCTCTGACTAGTCGAATGCTCCTCATATTCAGATCCTTAAAAATGGCATCGATATCTCCTTGTACTGTATTGAAAGGTAGATTTCCTATATAAGCTGTATATGGAGGTTCTGTTGGTAATTCCTTCTGCTTTCTAGGACCACTAACTCGAGGTCTTCTGAAATGAAAAAATCAGATCAACCTTCAGGCTGGCCAGGTGACATTTATTCTGATCTTTCCATTCACCTTTCCATTAAATAAGCAGTTGAAAGGATGCAGAAAAGCCTTCTAGGTTTTACAGTATCAAATCACTCTAAATTTATTTCTAACTGTTCAAATTTAGTTCTATCTCTGTCCAAATTTACACTCCATGGTTTACATTTAAGAGATATGAAATACCTCTTATTAATATGTGTTTACACATTAAGGCAAACAATTTGTGGAAATCTAATTGCAGTCTGTGATTCCCGGTCAGTGTCAGTGCTAAGCCCTTTAGATCATTTTGGGCTACAATAAGAATTCAAAAGTTTCACCAATACTTGTGACCTTTCCACATTGTCACCTATTAATACTTGTACCCAAATTTCTGGTTTACATGTTGCATTAACTTGATAATTTTGATGAATGCTCATTGAAATGAAGTATATAGTTGCAATATAAAAGGACAAAGATTGGAGAGGAATGTTGTAATTTTGGCCAACATTTGTTTAGTAAAAGGAAAAATCATGCAAGATTTTTCACTATTATATCACTTTTTTATAAATTCATTTTTTGGAATGTAGGCATTGTTGTCAAGCACAGCAATTACTGATTCCCAAAGGTTCAAAGTACATTTGTGATCTAACTATGTATGCAGTATACATCTTCCCACAGACAGCCACGAAACAAAGAAACACAATGGAACATATTCAAAAAAGACATCAAATACCCAACAAACAAAAAAAAAGAGAAAAACACAGAATATAAAACATCAAACCACAAGTTCAGGAATGTTCAGTTTAGTTTAGTTCAGTTTAGAGCTGTGTTGTTCTTTGACCGCAGAGCTAGTCTGCTCCAATCAAAATCATACAAAACAGCAATTAAAAAGGAGTAACTAGAAACCAGAAACACATCATAACAATCCACAAACTGCATCAATTGAGCTATCAGCACAAATGGTCCATGCAAGCTGGATTTCAATGTTTAAGAGAAGTTTATATAGGTACATAGATAGTAGGGATATGGAGGGCTATGGTCCAGGTGCAGGTTGTTGGGAGTAGACAGTTTAAATGGTTTCAGCATGGACTAGATGGGCCAAAGGGCCTGTTTCTGTGCCATACTTCTCTATAACTCTATACACCTTGCCCAAGACCCAAGACTCCAGGAGCATCGAGCAAAAGGGAAGGAGAGACCGGTCAAATGCAGGCAGATGGTGCTGAACATCTGCTCTTGTCTTCATTCATTTTAATCTTGCTCAACACTTTAGTCAGTGAGATTGGTCAGAAATAGAGTCAATCATGAGCTTGTGCCCGTCTCCAGGCTGCACACTCTGTTTGAAACCTCACCAAACTCTCTTGGAGACAGCAAGGCGCCAGATCACTCAATCAGCCCGAAAACACACCATCAAAATGTAAATCACAGGTTCCAACAGTAGCAGAATCACAGTTGAAAGAAGTGAAGAAGCGAAAGGAGTTTCATAAACTGTCTGAAGGCCTTTGGGCGCATTGTTCGCTGGCACCTCTTATCTGAAATACTCGGGGCTGCAAGTGTTTTGGATTTTGGATTTATATCTATATAGTGTAATGAGATAGCCTCAAGACTAGCACCACTGGGTTTGAGAAAAGTTACTACCCCACAACCATCAGGCTCTTGAATAAAGGGGATAACCACACTCACTTGCACATCCATTGAGATGTACCCACAACCAATGATCTCACTTTAAAGACTCTTTATCTTGTTATTTCATGTTTTCATTATTTATTGCTTTTATTTGTTTGCACTTACACTGTTTGTTGGCTTCTACACTCTAGTTGGTCTTTCATTGATCATGTCATAGTTAATAGTCTATAGAATTGCTGAGTATGCCCACAGGAAAATGTACCTCAGGGTTATATATGGCGACCTATATGTACTTTGATAATAAAATTTACTTTCAACTTTACTTTGAATGTTTAGTTTGGGAATGGGACCCAAGTCTAAACACGAAATCCATTGACATTACATATACATCTTATACATATTACCTGAAGGTAGGTTTATAAACCTTCAAAAAATTTGTGCATGAAACAACAATGTGTCCATTGAATCACCAGAAAAGTAAACTATCACTACCTTGATCGCCCAGGTGGAATGTCCAACATTTCCAAATCTGAACTTACGTGCTACCAGCAAGCAGTCTTTGTCATACACTTGTTCATCACACATATGTACTGACGCAGCAGTTCCGTGTGTTAGATTCTCATCAACGATGATCTTGGCAAATTCATCAAGGAATTTCCCTACTGCTTTATGATGAGCAGATAGTTTATCACCACAAATCATTAAAAAGTTAATGCCATGCCTTTTCTTAAATTTCTGTAATCAGCCTGCTGAAAATTCACAATTACCTTCAATTTTCAGTTCACAGTGATAGACCTTCGCTTGTTTCATGATCAACATACCATTGAGCGGCATATGTTCCCTCCAGCGCTGATGAATCTTCCCTTTCAATACACGATCAAGATCTTCATTTTTTTGTGTTTTTCTATTTTTCATTACTTTCAGCTTAGAACTTTAACACTTTGCCCTTCTGTTTCTCCAGGTTGTAGATAGTGGTTGTTCCAACACCATGCTCCTCTGTCAGATGTTTCACACTTACACAGCTGTCAAGTTTTTTCAAGAACTTTCTGTGTTATAGATAAATATAGATACTTCCTCTTTTTTTTCGCTATTACCCATAGGCCATTTTGACATTTTCAACAATATCTTCATAGCACAGAGCAGAGAAAAAGCTCAAAACAAATGGTAATCACTGTAACGCACGAAGGTCTGGCTATGATGACTGCTAAAAACATTCTGGCGCCAACAGGGCCCCACTCAGGGCATATGAGGTTACTTCTCAAAACTGTCTGTGGTGTGCAGAGACTTGTGCATCGCCTGGTAACCTTCCATTGGTGGCGTCAAGTCAGGATTCAAAAACATTTAGGGTTTTGAAAGTTTAAGATTTGGGATTTTCGATTAAGGGGTGCGCAACGTTATTACTCATCCTCTTCCACAGCCCCTTCCCAGTGATGCTGCCACATTTTCTTACCCTTAATTCTACCTCTTCCATTATTGGCACTTCAGCATTTCTTTTTCTTCCGTCCAACGCAACACCACTTTTGACACCGTGACCTCCCGCTTCAGTTTCTGTTAGTAAGCCGGGAGGAGAGTACGGCCTGATGGTCCGATTTTCCGAAGTGAGGTCGTGGGACAGAATGGTAGGCGTCCTTGACTACAGTGTAGCAGTGGTCAAGTATATTTGGGTCTCTAGTGGGGCAGGAGACATGTTGGTATAACTTTGGCAGCGCCTATCTGAGGTTCCTGGTTAAAGTCCCCGGCTGTAATGAGCAAAGCCTCCGGATACCTGGTCTCAAGTTCACTGATGCTGGCATACAGTATGTTCAGAGCACACTCCATGTCCGCCTTGGGGGGAATGTAGACTGCTGTTAGTATGACCGAGGTGAATTCCCGTGGCAGATAGTAGGGACGACACTTCACCGACAGGTGTTCCAGGTCCGGGCTGCAGCAGCTTGTCAGTGCCACTGTGTCCGAGCACCACCCAGTGTTGATCAGTAGGCAGACACCACCTCCCCTCGTCTTGCCCGAAGTTTGCTGATGACACAACAATTGTAGGCCGTACCTCGGATAATGATGAGTTTGAGTACAGAGAAGAAATTAAGAACCTGGTGGCATGGTGCAAAGACAATAACCTATCCCTCAACGTCAGCAAGACGAAGAAATTGGTTGTTGACTTCAGAAGGAGTAGCGGACCACACGACCCAATTTACATCGGTGGTGCGCAAGTGCAACAGGTCAAAAGCTTTAAGTTCCTCGGGGTCAATATCACAAATGACCTGACTTGGTCCAACCAAGCAGAGTTCACTGCCAAGAAGGCCCACCAGCGCCTTTACTTCCTGAGAAAACTAAAGAAATTTGGCCTGTCCCCTAAAACCCTCACTAATTTTTACAGATGCACCGTAGAAAGCATTCTTCTAGGGTGCATCACAACCTGGTATGGAAGTTGTCCTGTCCAAGACCGAAAGAAGCTGCAGAAAATCATGAACACGGCACAGCACATCACACAAACCAATCTTCCGTCCGTGGACTCACTTTACACTGCACGCTGTCGGAGCAGTGCTGCCAGGATAATCAAGGACACAACCCACCCAGCCAACACACGTTTCATCCCTCTTCCCTCCAGAAGAAGGCTCAGGAGCTTGAAGACTCGTACGGCCAGATTTGGGAACGGCTTCTTTCCAACTGTGATGAGACTGCTGAACAGATCCTGACCTGGATCTGGGTTGTACCTTCCAAATATCCAGACCTGCCTCTCGGTTTTTTTGCACTACCTTACTTCCCATTTTTCTATTTTCTATTTATGATTTATAATTTAAATTTGTAATATTTACTAATTTTAACTATTTTTAATATTTTAAATATTTAATATTTCTAATCCAATAAAACAATAAAACAATGGGAAGCGCAGAATCAAATATCGCTATGATGATTGTACGTTCTAGTACCAATTGTTTGGCGGCAATAAAGTATAAAGTATAAAGTATTATACCCATTCCATTGTTTGACTCTCATTGTTGTACCCATTATTACCATATACAGAACATTGTTTACTCTGTTTATGTTAGCAAGACATTTCACTACAAATAAACTAATAAGGATCTGAATATATGAGTTATAGAGTCATAGAGCACAGAAACAGATTTTTTAGCCACTGACCATAGTAAAGATAGATTCTTCATGTACCCAGCAATACTAAACCCATTTATCAGCATTTGCCTTGTAGTCTTCTATGCCCTGGGACGCAAGTGTTTATTTTGATATTTAAATATTGTGAGTGTACTTGCTTCCTCCACTCATTCAGGTTGTATGCAGGATTTCAGCCACCCTTTGAGATTAAAAATTCTTCCTAAAATCCCTTCTAAATCTCATCGCTTATTCTAAATCTATTTAAGATACCCCCAGAATGCCGTAAATCAGAAAACTGAACAATAATAACGGAATGTAAAACACTTATTATGCTTATTCCAAGGCAAAATTTGCTCTCTTAATATGAATTAGGATTACCAAATTAAATCTTGCACCTACGGTCTGAATAGAAATAGAGTTTTTACTAGTTTCCTCTGAATTTAGGAATTGGAATCTAATATTTTTCTCCTAGATTTATTCCTAAAATCACAACCTAAAAAAATTCTCCAAGATCTGGGAGAAAGAGAGGGAAGGAGGAAATGAACAAAACTATAAAATAAACACCATTATAATTTCCAGTCTAGGTGAGCCAAAAGCTATATAAAACATCACTTAATTATGATAGCAAATGCACAACTTCTTCTACCAGAGATTCACAGTGGAAAAACACTACTATAAATACATATTCAGAGACTGTGCCACACTCATCAAAGACTAAGTGGTATTCAGATTCATTTTATCCTGCTGCTGACTTTTATAATCCCAATAACCAATAGGTAGATGAGGATGATAATCTTCTAGCTTCCTGATGATGTGAAATTCTAAATCACAGGAGACCAAAAAGTATCAAAGAAGGAGACAATAAATATTAGTATATGGATTGAATGAGGAATGTGTTCTTCAAGATCTCGGCTGTCCTGCATTTAGAGCATCTGACTTAAGGACACCCTCTTGTACAAATGAGTTTCCATAATATTAAGTTTAAAATTTCCTGCTGAACCGTGTCTACACCCACCTGGACAAGCCAGCGAGCACTGTGAGGGTCATGTTTTTTGACTTCTCCAGTGCGTTCAACACCATCCACCCTGCTCTGCTGGGGGAGAAACTGACAGCGATGCAGGTGGATGCTTCCCTGGTATCATGGATTCTTGATTACCTGACTGGCAGACCACAGTACGTGTGCTTGCAACTGTGTGTGTCCAACAGAGTGATCAGCAGCACTGGGGTTCCACAGGGGACTGTCTTGTCTCCTTTTCTCTTCACTATTTACACCTCGGACTTCAACTACTGCACGGAGTCTTGTCATCTTCAGAAGTTTTCGGATGACTCTGCCATAGTTGGATGCATCAGCAAGGGAGATGAGGCTGAGTACAGGGCTACGGTAGGAAACTTCGTCACATGGTGTGAGCAGAATTACCTGCAGCTTAATGTGAAAAAGACATTAACCCTAATGCGAGATGGTGGTAGACCTGAGGAGAGCTAAGGTATCGGTGACCCCTGTTTCCATCCAGGGGGTCAGTGTGGACATGGTGGAGGATTAAAAATACCTGGGGATACGAATTGACAATAAACTGGACTGGTCAAAGAACACTGAGGCTGTCTACAAGAAGGGTCAGAGCCGTCTCTATTTCCTGAGGAGACTGAGGTCCTTTAACATCTGCCGGACGATGCTGAGGACATTCTACGAGTCTGTGGTGGCCAGTGCTATCATGTTTGCTGTTGTGTGCTAGGGCAGCAGGCTGAGGGTGGCAGACACCAACAGAATCAACAAACTCATTCGTAAGGCCAGTGATGTTGTGGGGAGGGAACTGGACTCTCTCACGGTGGTGTCTGAAAAGAGGATGCTGTCTAAGTTGCATGCCATCTTGGTCAATGTCTCCCAACCACTACATAATGTACTGGGTGGGCACAGGAGTACATTCAGTCAGAGACTCATTCCACCGAGATGCAGCACAGAGCGCCATAGGAAGTCATTCCTGCCTGTGGCCATCAAACTTTACAACTCCTCCCTTGGGGGGTCAGACATCCTGAGCCAATAGGCTGGTCCTGGACTTATTTCATAATTTACTGGCATAATTTACATATTACTATTTAACTATTTATGGTTCTATTACTATTTATTGCTTATGGAGCAACTGTAACAAAAACCAATTTCCCCAGGGATTAGTAAAGTATGACTACGACTATGACTATGATATGTTCATTCTGACAGACAGAACGTTTCCTTTTTCTCTCCACTTTGAGTAATTGTTCTTTCTTATCAGTTTAATGTACTCTTACTGCCATTCATTACGATACTATGGAGATATGCTAAGTGATTTTGTGTACTTTCCAATTTACAGACAAAATCCTGAAAACTGTAAAAACAGAACCTGTTTATTACCTGCAGACGGCTTATAATTGTTTTCTAATAAAGAAGTAGCAATCAATTCAATGCTGGAAGAAGTTGGGCAAGTACATACTAAATTAAGTGCTGAAAATCAAACCTAAAAATGTATTGCTTTTGCTGTATCACTAGCAAAGTCTAATTTTTGTATGACCATTTCTAAATACTTACAGCTATTGTTTAATACAATACAGTAGCTCCATCTTGAGATTATGAGAAGAAAACCTATCCCAATTGCTACATTGGTCCATCTAGGGCCAACCTACTTGGACTAGAGGTCTGGGGGTGGGTCAGCTATTCGATACTTGTGTCCATGATCCAAGTAATTTACAATTACAACAACACACAAATTAACAATTTTTATGCTTCTGATAATAAGTTGAAAAACAGATATAGTTTTCAAGATTGCAAGACTGAAATTTATCAAAATACATTGTTTAAATATGCCAGGTTTCTGTAGATTTATTTATTGGTGTCTGCAAGATGTAAGGGAAGAGTGTGATGTAATTTTCTCCATTTGTCTGGATTGGTGCAACTTCATCAGTGCTCAAGAAACTTACTGCCATCTGGGAAAAAGCAGCCCACTTGATTAGCATTCTCTCCATCACCATGTACCTTCCTTTTCTTCACCACTGCCACACAATGGCAACAGTGTGTACCATCTACAAAATGCATGGCAGTTACTTGCTCAAGAACTTCCCAAACCCAAGCCTCTACCACCAAGGAGGACAAAGCCTTCTAGCACATAGCTGGCTTAGCCAACATTTATTTTCCCTTGAGAAATTAGTGGCAAGACACCTTCTAAAGATTCTCTTTTGCTTCAGGTGAAGGTATTTGCATGGTGCTTAAGGGTAAGGACTTCTGACATTTAGAGTGCATGGTCATGTTCTTCTGCTGCTGAAGCCCGTCTACTTCAAGGAGTGACAAGCTGAGTGTTCTTAGGTGCGCTTCTGCACACCACTTTTGTAATGCGTGGTTGTTGTAACTGTCAACGAAAGCCACCAGAGAGACATAAGGCTCACAGTATAGAAGTCTTTATTCAGCACACACAAGCTGACGGTATTTGGAGTCACTCTGGAGAAAGGCTCACTGTCCCAACATTACATCACATTTTTATATGCTCAAGGTCAAAGGTAACAGCAGTACAATTTCTATAGTTATCATGCATTCAAATTGCTTCCTTTGAATCACGCATAATTTTTAGAAACTTAGATCTCTGCACCAACACTCCAGGCACCCAAAATCAATGTTGATCATTGCTACCTCTGAGTACACAATCAGGTCAAACAACTTAACCCATGCAAGCAACTTCACTCAGAAAGACCATTATTCTGAGCTGCATTTTAAACTCAGTCTACAATCCATATTCAGATCAGAAGATTGATTGCTGTTGAAATTATTATTTACTATATTCCATAATTCCAGAAGACGCTATAACAGTGGTTATTTGAGTTACTGTCATCTTTTTGTCAGCTTGAACCAGTCTGTCCATTCTCTCCTGACCTCTCTTATTAACGAGGTGTTTTTACCCACAGAAATGCCACTTACTGTATGTTTTATTTTGCACCATTCTCTGTAAACTCTGGAAACTGTAGTGAGTGAAAATCCCAGGAAATCAGCAGTTTCTGAGATACTCAAACTGCCCTTTCTGGCACCAACAATCATTCCATGGTCAAAGTCACTTAGATCACATTTCTTCCTCATTCTGCTGTTTAGTCTGAAAAATAACGGAACCTTTTGACATTTCAGCATGCTTTTATGCATTGAGTTGCTGCCACATGATTAGCTCATTAATGAGGAAGTGCATCTAATAAAATGACCACTGAGTGTGTTCTTAGGTCAGGATTGGAGGGAGATCCATGGGTGGTGGAGTTGCTATGATTTTGAACCCCTTCTCCTTCTTAAACAAAAACAGAAAATGCTGAAAATACTCAGAGAAATACAGTTAATGTTTCAGGTCAGAGACCCTTCATCAGAACTGAAAAGAAGACAAAAAGAAGTTTTTTAAAGCTGCAGGGAGGGTAGGGAGGGGTTATTGCTGATAGAGTAAAACCAGGGTGACCATGGGGATAATCTGTAAACAGGCTATCAGGTCAAATAGTGAATGGGAAATGCTGAAGAGTGAGAACATAGGTGAAAGAGCACAGACTAAAAAGAATGTGAGAGCAGGTCAGGCTCGACAAGTCCAGCTCCAGGGTGGAAAAAAGAAACAAGTTGAGTTGATATCACAGGTGGATGACTGACAATTCAAGTTACATGAAGTTGTAGAGTTCAATTGAGTCCAGAAGAGTGCAAAGTGCTCTGAAAGAAGATGTGATGCTCTTCGTCATGCTTGCATTGGGTCTCACTGTGACAGTGCTGGAGGCCACAGACTGATAGGTCAGTATGGGAGTAGGAATGAGAAGTTTAGTGGCATGCAAGTGCAATTGCAAAGAAAGCACAGCAGTCACTCTACTTCCTCAGGAGTCTGCAGAAATTTGGCATGACAACTAAAACTGCCCAAAATCTACAAACAGGACTGCCCTGGCAGTCTTATTGTTTCAGTTTGCTCATGCCACACTGAACATATTTCTTTATATCTAGACTCTATCCTTTCTCCTCTAATCCAAACTCTTCTCACTTATATCCCTGATACATCCCCCAACAATCTTATCATTTCCATGGGCATATAATGTCTTACATTCCCATCCCACATCAGGATGGTGTGAGAATACTCTGCTTCCTCCCGGAGCAGAGGTCCAACCAATCCAGTCCACCAAAAAACTCAGTCACTTGACTGAATCTGTTCTCACATTGAACAACTTCTCATTCAACCCCATTGACTTCCTCCAGATCTAAAGTGTAGTTATGGACACTTGCATGGGTCCAACTGTACTTGTAATTTTGTGGGATATGTGGAACAGTTGGTGTTGGGCCTGCTTCTTTTCACGTTATAGATCAATGATTTGGTGATGGGTTTGATGACTTTGTGGCCAAATTTGTGTATGATACAAAGATAGTTGGAGAGACAGGTAGTGTTAAAGAAGAAGGGAGTCTGCAGAAGGACTTAGGTTAGGAGAATAGATAACGAAGTGGCAAATGGACTACCGTGTAGGGAAGTGTATAGTCATGTACTTTGGTAGGAGTAACGGCGTAGACTATTTTCTAAGCAGGGAGCAAATTCAGAAATAGGGGCACAAAGGTACTTGAGAGTCCTCATTCACGATTCCCTAAAGGGTAACTTTCAGGCTGAGTCAGTAATAAGGAAGGCAAAACCAGGCGGGAGGAGAAGATGGCGGCGCGCTTGTGTGTGCACAGCTCTCCAGTTAAAAATGATATCGTATCTATTAAATAGGGGCCGTGGACAATTCTGATTTAATGGAGAATGGAGGAGAAAGCACAGAGGAACATCTGGAGAAATTTCTGAAACGCCCGTTCGCTGCTGTTGTTACTGCGTGGTTGGGAATCTTTCCGAGGGTAGGCCTCAAATCCCCGGCCTTGCGTGCTTTTGGTGACCGAGAAGGAGGTCGAATTGTTCAGACAGAGATGGCACTCAGTACTCGGTGTCGGACAGCTGATCAGAGCTTGAAGTTTTCGGATGACTCAGAGTCGGATTGTGGTCGGCATGGCAGGGAGAGATTTTCTTCCTTCTCCCGTCTGCGTGAGATGTGGGACATTTGAGAAACTTTGAACTTTACTGTGCTCATGGACTTCTTCATCAAGTTATGGTATTGTTGCACTGTTTGTAACTATATGTTATAATTATGTGGTTTTGTCAGTTTTTTCAGTTTTGGTCTGTCCTGTGTTTTGTGATATCACACTGGAGGAAATAATGTATCATTTCTTAATGCATGCATTACTAAATGACAATAAAAGAGGACTATGTATCTTCATAATCTAAAAAAATGCAAAAATAACATTCATTTTGAGAATACTAGAAAATAGAAGCAAAGATATAATGCTGAGGCTTTATGAGACATTGGTCACACTGCACTTGGAGTAATGTGAACAGGTTTGGGCCCCTTATCTATGAAAGAACCTGCTGGCATTGGAGAAAGGCTAGAGAATGATTCCAGGAATGAAAGGGTTAATGCAGAAGTACCTTTTGAAGGCTCTAGGCTTGTACTTGCTAGAGTTTAGAAGAATGGGGGTGGGGGGGAAATCTCACTGAAACCTATAGAATATTTATGTTCTAGTAGAGTGGACGTGGGGTGCATGTTTCCTATAAAGTTCAAAGTTCAAAGATAATTTATTATCGAAGTACCTATATGTCACCTATATACTCCTATGGTGTCTATGAGGAGCCTAGAACCAAAGGGCACATCCTCGAGTACAAGGACATCCATTTTGAACAGAGATATAAAAGAATTTCTTTAGCCAGAGGGAGGTAAATCTGTGGAATTCATTGCCACGGACACCTGTGGAGGCCAAGTTATTGGGCATGTTTAAAGTGAGGTTAATAGGTTCTTGATTAGTAAGGATGTCAGAGGTCATGAGAAGACAGGAGAATGGGGTTAAGAGAGATAATAAGTCAGCCATGATGGAACGGTGGAGCAAACTGAATGGGCAAAATGGCCTAATTCTGCTCCTATAGCTTATGGTCTAACATAGTGTTAGATGCGGCACAGAGGCACAATAGTTAGAATGCTGGTTAAGAACTCCACTGATCTGTTTTGATCCCAAACTCATTTACTATCTGTATGAAGTTGGCACATTCTTTCTGTGGCTCTGACAATTTCCTCTGGATGTTCTGGTTTTGTTCCACATTCCATGCGCTGAATTAGGTGCATTGGAATCTTAGTCGCACCTTCACATCTTAAGGTATTGTACATATTGCTTGATTAAGGATTCTTTGTTGTTTACAGCATTCATATGGGTTATATGTACAAAGTATGTGAATGACATACGTTGTTATGCAATGTCATATAAGCATGCCTCACTAAATTAAAACTAAACATACAAGGGTTATCCTCTGCTCTAGTGTTTTTCTTTCAATTAGTTTTGTGTTTTGGAGTTACAAAACATAACAATACATACCAAGCCAAATCCTTCTATTTCAGCTTATTAGGAAGAGGCGTCCTGTTGGGATTGGCTGGAATGCACTTCTTTGGTTTTGAACCTGATAAACACTGTTAATGTCTCGTGGCATTGGAATAGCAATACAATGAGCAGACAAGTACAGAGGTTGAAGCCATAAGGCAAAGACCTTGGGTTGCCATGTCCAGAAGTTAGAGGCCTGATGTCTGTGAGTCCGGGCCTGGTACTGGTGGTTGGAGCCTCACGTCTGTGAGTCTGAGAGTCTGGGGCCAAGGAATGGAGTTCAGATGCTTGTCCTAGGGCTGGAGCTTTGTCTATGTGTGTCAGCGGGTGGCTAGGTAAGTGGGAGAGGGGCTTGCTTTGCTGTTACCATTGTCGTTGTTGCTTGTGTTGTTCTGCTGAACATTGTGGGCATGCTATGATGGTGCCGGAATGTGTAGCAACACTTGCTGCTACCCCCAATACATCCTATGTGTTTCATTGTACGTTTCAATGTACATGTAATCTATCTATCTATTTCTCAATCTCTCTATCTATTCATACTAGGAATAGTATATACTGTAAATGTACTAGAACTTGTGTTATTTATCTTGGTCATAAATGACCGAAGGCCCTCTCAACCAAATCCAGACATCTGGATGAATTGAAAGCAACAAAACTGAATTTTCTATTGTTTCTTGTGACAGTCTCTTTATCACCAAAGGTCACTAAGATAGCTTGAAACAATCCATGTTCTGAAAGATCACAGTATTTCAATCACTGAAATATCTCTCAAATTGAAGCAAATTTTACAATGATACGTATAAAGCAATACAGTTTATGGATAATTAGTCAGAAGATTTTATCTACAGAGAGTAAGAATTTCAGGTTGTATACTATACAGTATACATTCTCGGATATTCAATTGAAAAATTTAAACCATTGAATAACTTTACGAATGGCAAAAGAGAGTTGCCACACAACAGTCAAGTGTATGATTAATTTAATTTTTATAGGGCAAAGATATGTTGAGAAGTGAAGCAATACACAAAGCAAAGTGTCTGTAGCTTTAGTAATAATGATTTGGGCGAGGTACTTGAAACAGAATGTTTGAACCTGGCCAATGTGAGGTGAATGGTCCAGCCATTTCAAATCAATCCTGCTTTCAAAATATAAAATCATCATTTTCAACAAGGAGAATAAAACCATTACAATTCACCTGCTGCATTTAAAGAGCAATGAAGTTGCTGATTATATTTTATAATAATTCATAATACTGTGGGTGAACCGATGAATGAGTGGCAAACACTAATAGTGATGGAAGTAGAAAAATGTGTGGAAAAAAAATCAAAAAACAAACCAATTATCCAGTTATTTAAATCAGCATTTTTGTAATGATACTCCACTAGTTAATATATATAATTATTTCAAATATCCATATTATTCTTGCAAGAGGTAAATATGTTTTAATTTAGCTATTAATGGGTGTATTAACTGATAAATAGTTCCAAATATCTAAGAGTGTTGTGTAGAAACAACTGAAATTAGAAGTCTGATCACCTGGCTGTACTTCTACTCCTGGTGTATAGACTGAGACTAAAGACCACAGCATCAGTGATGAGGACCAAGAAGGGAGGTGGTGGAGCACTTCAAGGGCTGCTTTGAGTCGGTGGACTGGACAATATCCAGGGAGGATTTATCTTTGAATCCTAATGAATATGTACGGTTGTCACCAACTTCATCAAGACCTGTGTGGATGAGTGTGTGCCTTCGAGAACATACTGGACATACGCAAAAATGGCCTGAGGATGAACAGGGAGATTTGTAGTTTGCTGAGGGATAGATCTGAGGTATTCAAGTCCAGTGATCCAGAACCTCTGTATGCAAGAAGTCCAGTTACAACATTCAGAAGGCCAATTTAAGAGTGAAAAAGCTACTCCAATTTAAGTTAGAGACTGAATCAGTTGCACATTAGCTCTGGCAGGGTTTGCAGGCCATTACTTCCTACAAGGCAAAATCTAACTTCATGAATGGCTGCGATGCTTCTCTTCCAGATGAGCAAAATGCATTTTACGCATGCATTGAAAGGGAGAATAAAACTACACCTGTCTGAATGCCTGCAGTATCTAGTGATCCTGTTATCTCTATCTCGGAGGATAACGTTAGAACATCTTTCATAAGGGTGAACTCTTGCAAAGCATCAGGCCCTGATGGTGTACTTAGTAAGGTATTGAAAACCTATGCCAACCAACCGGTGGGAGTGTTCAAAGACATCTTCAGTCTCTCACTACTGTAGCCAGAGGTTCATACCTGTTTCAAAAGGGCAACAAACATACCAGTGCTCAAGGAGAGGAGCGTGAGTTGTCTCAATGATTATTGCTCAGTTGCACTCACATCTACTCTGATGAAGTGCTTTGAGAGGTTGATCATGGCCAGAATCAACTCCTGCCTAATCAAGGACCTGGACCTTAATCATACTGTCAGTACTAATCAACAAGCTCCAAAACCTGGGCCTCTGTACATCGGGAGACCAGTCAGTACAGATTGGAAATACTATCTCCTCTTCGCTGACAAACAACACTGGCGCACCTCAAGGATGCATGCTTATCCCACTGCTCTACTCTCTCTACAACCACAACGATGTGGCTAGGTACAGCTCTAACATCATCTAAAAATTTGCCCATGACACAACTATTGTTGGTAAAATTTCATGATGGTGATGAGGAGCTGTACAGGAGTGGAATAGATCAGCTGGCTGAGTGTCACAACAACAACCTTGCACTCAATTGTCAGTAAGACCAGGAATTTATTATGGGCTTCAGGAAAGGGAATTCGAAGAACACACACCAGTGTTCTTGAGGAATCAGCAGTGGAAAGGGTGAGCAGTTTCAGATTCCTAGGTGTCAACATCTCTGAAGATCTATCCTCAGCCCAACATAATGATGCAATTACAAGTAAGGCATGGCAGTGACTATATCTCATTAGGAGTTTGAGGAGACTTGGTATGTCACCAAAGACTCTTGCAAATTTCTACAGATTTACCATGAAGGGAATTTTAACTACTTGCATCACTGTCTGGTATGGAGGGAGAACTGCATAGAATCAGAAAAAGCTGCAGAAAGTTGCAAACTCATCTAGTTCCATCATGGGTACCAGCTTCCCCAACATCAAGGCATGCCTCAAAAAGGCAGCATCCACCATTAAGGACTGCTATCACCCAGAGCATGTCTTCTTCTCATTGCTACTACTGAGGAAGGGGTACAGGTTCATGAAGACACACGCTCACTGTTTTAGGAACAGTTTCTTTTCCTCCACCATCAGATTTCTGAGTGGACAATGAACCCATGAACAGTACCCACACTATTTTTTCCTTTTTTTGCTCTCTTTTTGCGCTACTTAATTTATGTTCCACACACACACACATACATATAATATATATCTCTCTTAATGTTATTTATATATTTTACTATGTATTGTGATATACTGTTGCCGTAAAAGAACATATTTCATGACATATACCAGTGATATTACCCCTGACTCTGATGAAATGGAGACTATCTTTTTTGGTGCATTTTGAAGTATATTTTCACAGAAAAGGTAAGCTGCAATCCATTAATTTCTGAAATTGCATATGAAATGAAGAGAAACAATTTGGAAAAGCCAACTGATGCCATCACTTTATAGAAAAATCCATGAATTAATACATTTGGATATAAATTCACTC
Source organism: Mobula birostris (assembly GCF_030028105.1). NCBI lineage: Eukaryota > Metazoa > Chordata > Chondrichthyes > Myliobatiformes > Myliobatidae > Mobula > Mobula birostris. The sequence continues at coordinate 51,096,057 of NC_092394.1, forward strand.
AATACCAGTGCCTAATACTTACAGAATGTGCCTATTGAGATATATTCCATTGGACATATTGGAACAGAAATAGTTAAAAGTTAATGGCTATCAGTGTTTAGTTTGTTAAAAATTCTGCAATTTGCAGAGTAAGAGATAAGCTTCAATCTTCTGCTAATTGCTCAGCTAATTGATAAAGCAGATAAAGCATTGCCATATAGCTTCTTGATAAAGATCATTGCTCTTGTAAAATTCTGAAGTAACAAAGTTAATTGGAATATTTTCAACAGTCACATCGACTGGAAGTGATGAATCACGATTTTGGCAATGATAGCTAACCTTGGAGATTTTGAAAGGGATCAATGATATCTCATTCTAGCAGGTAGTGAAAGATTTCTGTCTTTTGTTTAAGATGCATTGTTTTTATTCTGTCTTAGTAGATTTCTTCTCCCACCGCACCCCCCCCCACCCCCATATTGTCACTCACACTCCAAAGGAAATCTAACTGAACACATGTTGTTTCAAAATATAGCCTAGGATCATTTATTCAGATCAGATAGATTTCTTTGGAAAATAACATACTTGAATACAGTTTGAGTATAATTGGTAAAACTTTGACTTTGCGAAGTTCTCCACTACAAGGGTTTAATTTTGCGTCATTCCTAAATCTGTCGTGCACTAGCAAATTGATTTGTTAAGATTCCAGATATCATTGTGTCAAATAACTATGATGAAGAGAGAAGACAAACTAGAAGAACTTTATAAAAAATCAATTCTATGGAAGGTACACAATTCATCATTTTGTTGGATGGTGTTGCTGGTTCTACGCTCATGGGTCTAGAATATTTACAATGTAAGTTTCTCAGAAATCAATGTCGCAACTGTTCAGTCAAGGGTCATCTGAATAATATCAAGTACATAACAAGAGCTGTTATAGCTGACTTGCTAATTATTTCTTATATTCTTCCTTCTTGGACTCCTTTCCACTTTCACAGCAGAAAAGGGACACTCCAATCATCCAACTATCTCATCTGACAGACACTGATAGGAGCAAAATACCTACCTTTTCCAAACTATTAACGATGTGCCCAAAACTTCAAGAGGGACCTGGGCTTTCTCACTTAGACCTGCTATTGCAATAGCACTGTGAAAACTTTGGGGTGAAAATTATTATTAGAGGAATGACCAAACAGATAAACTCCTGCTTCCTTGAGGGCAAGAATTTTAAATCTAAGGTAAAGAGACTCATTGTGACTAAAATCACAAAGGAAGTCAGTGAACATAAGTAGATATACAGTGTCATTGACAGTGATGATAATGAGTCATATAATGGATAAAGCTTCTTATTGTCATTTAGAATAGGTAACTTTCACTTTATAAGATTGTAACTGGACCACCATAACTAGATTCAGAGAATTTATAGAAGCTTGAAGCACAATATAATAGATATAACTTGTCTACATTTTCAAAAGGTATCCCATGACACACTAATACACGAGAATGATGGTCTTATGGTCTCATGGAGATTCTGGAGACACGTTGCAGGATGGATTCTGCAAGACAAAGCAATGCCAGAGAGTAAAAGGCAGATATTCACAGTGGAGGTTGTGCTCTGGTGTGCTCACAAAGATTGTTTCTGAGGCCACTGTTAATCACCATTTACATTAAAGATTAGACTTAATGAAAAACAATTTCTGAAGTTGTGAATGGGACTAATTTGTGGTGGGGAAGAGTAAGAGGGAGTATAGGAGGACTACAAATAATTATAGGAATACATAAACTTGTAGAATGTGCAAATAATTGGCAGATGAGGTTCAGAATAAATAAATGTACAAACAGTACATTGAAAGGTGCAAATTCGTATCAACGAACCACAGCAATGTTCTGCAGGCCACTTGCAATACTTCTAAATACAAGTCTTGAATTACTCTCATGCTATCAGCTGCATGTAATTTCCTTTTAAGCGACATACTTTTAAATCGACTTAACAAAATACATATTTCACAATCTTTTGAAGGACTCAACGTATTTAACTCTTAAGTGGACAAAAGTTCATTGCCATGGCCAGGAGCGAGGCAGAAGGGAGGAACACCAAGCCAGACTGAAACACAGAGGGATGAGGCCCCCCTACCCTGCATCTTGTTAGCAAATATACAGTCGCTGGAGAACAAAATCGAGGACCTGAGGGCAAGATTGTTGTACAAATGGAAATGAGAATCTGTGTTCTGCGTTTTACCAAGATTTGGCTTACTCAGATATGGCAAAAAGACCCACAGGCTTCTCGATACACAGGATGGACCTAACTACTGATTTGGAAAAGGCACATGATGAAGGTGTGTGTTTCATGATAAACTCTCTGTGGTGCTCCAATGTGGTGATTGTGTCATTCTTGGGTTCCCTGACATTGAACACGTAACGATTAAATGTTAATTGTTCTATTTACGAAGAGAGTTCTCCTCCGTGATGCTGACAGCAATTTACTTACCACCAGTGGCCACCTATAATCAAGCGCTTGAGATACTGCATGATGCCATTAGCAAACCAGAAACAGTCCACCCCGACACATTTCATATCATAGTAAGGGATTTCAATCACGCTTGTTTATAGAAATCCCTGCCCAATTACCATCGGCATATAACCTGTAGTAGCACTGAAGGCCCCAACACACTAGACTATAACTATACTAAGATAAGGAATCCCTACTGTTTCATGCCCAGACTGCACATTAGGAAATCTAATCACTTGACTGTCCTTCTCCTATCTGCATAGAGGCAGAAGCTAAAGGGAAGGCTCTGGAGATTAGAACAACAAAGAGGTGGTCGTGGGAGACAGAGGAGTGGCTACGCAATTGCTTCAAATTAGTAGACTGGGCTGTGTTCAAGGACTCATCTGTGATCTGAACAAATACATCACAGTTGTCATGGACTTATAAAAACTGTCATAGCCACGTGTCCCCCCACAAAATCAGTTTATTATGTTTTATTTTACTTACTATTATTTTTTCTCTCTCTCTGCTAGATTATGTATTGCATTGAACTGTTGCTGCTAAGTTAACAAATTTCACGTCACATGCCGGTGATAATAAACCTGATTCTGATTTGGATTCATTGTCTTCCCCAACCAGAAGCCCTGCATGAACCGTAAGATCCACAGTCTGCCGAAGGCCAGTTCAGAGGCATTCACATCTGGCCAGCAAGAAAGTTACAAGCAATCCAGGTATGATCTCCGGAAATCCATCTCATGGGCAAAGTAGCATTTCCAGACTAAACTTGAATCAATGAAGGATGCTCGACAATTGCAACAGGGCTTGAATGCAATCACCTCTCATAAAGTAAAATTAAGCGACAATGGGGTTTTGCTTCCAGGTGAGCTCAATGCCTGCTATGCTTGCTTTGATTGACAAAACATGGAGGAAACTTCATGAACTCCCACAGCCCCAACTGATCCTGTGACTTAAGTCCTGGAGGCTGACATGAGAATATCCTTCAGGAGAGTGACCCATGGGAAGTATCCGGCCCAGATTGGTACCTGGCTGAGTACTAAAGACCTGTTCTGATCAACTGGCTGGACTGTTCATTGAGATCTTGAACCTCTCACTTCAGCAGTCTCAAGTACCTACCTGCTTCAATTATAATGGTGCCTGAGAAGAACATGGTAAGCCGCCTTGATGATTATCATCCAGTAGCACCACAGTGATGAAGTGTTTTGAGAGGCTGGTGATGAATCAACTCCTGCCTGAGATGAGACTTGGATCCACTCCAACTTGCCTACTGGCATAAGAGGTCCGAGCAGATGCCGTTTTAATTGTCCTTCACTCATCCCTGGAGCATCTGGACAGCACAGATGCGTATATTAGGATGTTCTTTATCAACTACAGCTGAGCATTCAATACTGCCACTCTCTCAAAGCTAAACAATAAGCTTCAAGACTTTGGTCTCAATACCTCCTCGTGCAACTGGATCTTCGATTTCCTCACTTGCAGACCCCAAACAGTTCTGACTGGAAACAATAACTCCTCCACAATCTCCATCGGCACAGGAACACCACAAGGCTGCATGCCTAGCCCCCTGCTCTACTCACCTTACACTTATGACTGTGTGGCTAAGCACAACTTCAATGTCATCTTTAAGTCCGATGATGACACCACCACCGTAGGCCGAATCAAAGGTGGTGACAAATCAGCTTATAGGAGAGAGATTGAAAATCTGGCTAGGTGTTGCCACAGCAACAACTTCTTACCCATGTTAGCAAAACCAAGGAGCTGATTATTGACTTCAGGAGGAAGATGGCCCATGAGCCAGTCTTTATCGGGAGATCAGAGGTGGAGAGGCTCAGCAACTTTAAATTCATCTATGTTATCACCATGTGAGTACAATTACAATGAAAACACAGCAGCGCCTCTACTTCCTTAGAAGTTTGCAAAGATTCGGCATCACTTCTAAGACTTTGACAAACTTTTAAAGATATGTGGTGGAGATTATATTGACCAGCGGCCTGGTACGGAAACACCAATGGGCTTGAATGGAAAATCCCACAAAAAGCAGTGGATATGGCCCAATCCATCACAGGTAAAGCCTTCCCTACTACTGTTGGGCATATCTATACGGAGCGTTGATACAGGAAAGCAGCATTCATCATCAGGGACCCCCACCACCCAGGACAAGCTCTCTTCTCATGTTACCATCAGGAGCCTCAGGATACACATGACCACGTTCAGCAGACATTGTTACCCCTCAACCATCAGGCACCTGAAGTAGAGGAGATAACTTTGCTCAACTTCACTGGCCCCATCACTGAACTGTTTTCACAACCTATAGACTCTCTTTCAAAGACTCTTCATCTCATGTTCTCAATATTTATTGTTATTATTATTATTACTTTTTTTCTTTCTTTTTGTATTTGAACTATTTGTTGTCTTTTGCACACTGGTTGTCCACCCTGTTAATGTGGTCTTTCATTGATTCTATTATGGTTATTGGATTTATTGAATATGACCACAAGAAAATAAGTTGCAGGATTGTATATGGTGACATATAGGTACTTTGATGATAAATTTACTTTGAACTTTGAAATTCATTGGAAGAACAAAGGGGTCTCAAATGTACCATTCACAAAGCTACTCCACAGGGGAATACCATTAAAATAAATCAACCATGGGAGTTTATTTATTTTAAGATAATAAGATTTTAAAAGCAAAGTTATGCTAAAGCTGTATTGAACGTCTAGCATTGGAGAATCATAAAATGTTTACACCATAAATGGAAGCCATTCAATCTCTACAGACCAATCAGTCCCACCCTTCCTAGAACCCTGCATTTTTTTCACCTTTCTGATACTTATCCAGAATTCTCAACACCACATTTCCCTGAGAATGCAATCTACTCTTTAAACAATTAAAGCAAGTCAACAGAATTATTTTTCTAAACACCTTCATTCTATAGCCCCCTTTCCGCCAATGAGAATAATAAGTCCTTTAAATACCTCTGTCAAATCCCTTCACAACCTCCTCTGTTTGAAGGAACACCATTCCATTCTCTCCTATTCTTCATCCCTGGTATCTTCTGCAACCCAACAGCACAGCAGTTAGAGTTGCAGCCTCAAAGCTTCAGCAGTCCAGGTAGGATCCTGACCTCCACTGGTACCTATGTGGAATGTGCACTTTCTCTGTGACCAGCCCCTGTACCCCAGGGTAACATGTATGAATGCTTACTGTGGTTAATATAGTACTAATCAATGGGGCTGCTTTGTCCTGGAAATATTGAGTCTCATTAGAGTTGTTGGTGCTATGTTTATCCTGGGAAATGGAGAGTGATCCATCTTGTGCCTTGTAGATGTGAGAATACCTTAAGGGTGTCAAGAGGCGAGTCATCCTCAGAGGCTGGTGTGTAAAACTGTCTTCGTTGGGTCTCAACCTCCATCTCTGTAACTGGATCTTGAATGTCTTGACAGAAAAGCCAGTCAGTCCATGTTGGCAAAAGCATCTCTCATGCCATCGTGCTGAGCACCAGCCACTCCCAGGGCTGCGTGCTCAGACTATTGCTGTTCACACTGCTGACACATGACCACACTGCTAGATCCAGTATAAATGAATCAGGTTCACTGATAACACAACAGTGGTTGGCCTCATCAACAATGATGACTAGGTGGCGTACAAAAAGGAGATGGAACAGCTGGTAAAATGGTGCAAGGTGGCCACTGCTTACTGCATGGCTTGTCTGTGGAGAGTTAGGATACCAACTTTCTGGGAGTGCACATAATGGACAATCTTACCTGGTCCCTCAACACCACCTCTTTGCTCACAGCACCCTCTCCACTTCCTGAGATTGAGGTGAGTGAGTCCCTCCCCCACCCGTGACATCTAACCGATTTCTACAGGAGCTCAATAGTCCAGTTTAATCACCATCATCTGGTATGGGAATTTCAAAGGATTGCAAGAGATCATTGGGATCTTAGCACTGTAAATGATCCCCCCCCCCACAACCAATAGGCAGGATGTACCATAGCATTAATACAAGAATTATTAGGATGGGAAACTGATTCTTCCTCCAGGCCATAAGACTACTGGACTCTCTAGCGCCACCCAGGTCTCATCAAGTATGAAGCGCCAGTAGTGTTATGTGTTTACTTTTTAACTTGTGTTGTAAATGCACGGTGCTGTGTTGTAAATAACTTATTTGTTGTAATATTACTTTACGTGTTGTGCACCTTGGTCTTAAGGAACGTTGTTTCATTTGGTGGTGTATACGTGTGTGATTCAATGACAATAAATTGAACTTGAAGTTGTCACAGGGTAACTGGGTTCTGACCTGTTTTGACAATATTTGTGCGTATGATCCAGTTGGAGTTCCGGCCAATGATGAAATACAGATAATTGTAATGCCATTGAACAGCAAGGGTAGGTAGCTGATTAGATTCTCTCATTACAAATGCTCATCACCTGGCACACGTTGGTGGTATAATTGTGACTTCCCACTTATCAGTGCCTGAACTTTATCTACGTCTCGCTGCATGCAGGCATTAACTAAGCAGTTGGGAATGAAATTCAACAATGTGCAATCATCTGTAAACAATCCCCCTTCAGATGCTATGGATGAAGTAGCTGAAGATAACTGAACCCAGAACAAATCCCCGTGGAACACCTGCAGTGATGTCCCATCTTTCTTGACGTTTGGTGTGGTTCAACAATTGGCACAGTCACTCTTAGCTCACCTCTGGAATTCAGGTCTCCTGTGCATGTGGGAACAAGGCTGTGACGTGAGCAGCAGGCAAGTGACTATGGTAAAATCCTTATCAGCTATCAATAAGTCACCAACTGATACATGCCACTCGAAAACACTCTTGCCACCCCTATCCATCACTTTGCTGAGATTGGCAGTAAGTAATTTGCCAGATTGAACTAGTGCTGTTTTTTTTAAATCCATGGCCAATTTTTCATATTGTCAGGGAGCTGCCAGAAGAGCAGCTCGTCCTGAGCAGTAAGGCTGGGATCTTGTCTGATCCAGTAGCCTTTGCAATTTGCAGTGTTCTCACCTAGAGCAGGGGATCCCAACCTTTATGCCATGGATCAATACCATTAAGCAAGGGGTCAGGTTTCCCAAGGTTGGGAAACCCTGAGCTAGAGTAAACAGAATTGACTTGAGACTGGTTTCTTTTACGATGGGATTTCAGTGTCAGCTATTCAATTTATAATAATGATGTAAAAATAAAGCTTGTCTTAAGCATCCAAAGCTACCAGAAATGGCAGATGATGCTAAACTAAATAACAATATTTATCGAAAAGTTGAATTCTTATTTAAAAAATTAATTTACTTTGAGCATTATATTTGAGTATAGCTTACAGCAGTAAAATGTCTGGTATGATTCATATTGTGTAAACATTGGTCACAAAACAATTATAAAACAAAGTGCCATATATATTTTTCATTTTAAACAATTACAGAAGATTTGATCCTTAGAATATATTCCATGACCTCATTTGACAGGAAGTACATTAGTTAAGTATGGAATATATAAATTGAGAATGTAATATGTGGAAAGTAAAACCCTGATAATCTGGCATTCAATTGTATGAAAATCCTCACAGTCCAGCAGCTGGCTCACTCAGAGTGAAGGGAGTCCAGAGTATGCAATCAGAGTTGGAGGTCCAATATGCTGTTCCTATCAGGGTCTGGACTGTAAACTGAGCATGCAGCTGCAGTCAGGGTTGGGATCCAAAACATCGGTGCACAAGACTGTTGGTAGGTTTGCAGCTGGAGGCCAAAGTCTGCTATGCTTGTGAATTTCCCACTCCTTTTAAACTCCAGGTTCATTGGAAATTTATTATACAACTATGTAACATGTAAAAAATATGAAGTGTAATTGGATATGAGTAAGTATAACATCCAGCAGTACAGCATATCTGCTGGTCCAATGTGACTGAAATCCAAGGATGCCAGATTACGGGAGCTTTACTGTACCTTCTACCATATAATATATACCTGGATCAATATAGTCTTAAGGATCACAAGTTATAACCACTGTCCATATCTTTAAAAACAAAATTACACAATCATGTAGAAATGATGTTAGGGTACCTTGCTTGTTCTATTTTTTAATTTAAATTGGACTCTTGTTATTTTATTCATTGGCTACCTGCAAACACTATAGATGTCAATAATTTTGACACAGTAGTTCCTCACTTCAAATTATGCGAACTGAAGTCAAATTCCAACTCCTAATTACATGCAATATGATTTAAATATGCGTAACAGAAGAAAGATGACATTTGATTTTGCAAATAAATGACTTAACTGACAATAAGTAAAAGGGGAATGGAAATAAATTACTCCAACATTAACATACAAATTACTGCAGATTAACAGTCCTTCTCAGAGATTCTTGTTAACTGTTATTATTTAAAACAATTCATTGTCCATTCAAATAATTTCCTTCTTGCATTCATTAACAAATATTGAAGTTCTGTCATGGATTATGCCACAGTTAAGTAATTTCTTTAAAATATTTTTTCTTGGGACTTTTTCCCCATTAATTACACAAAGTACCAATTAAGATCTGCAGCAACAAAACCGATTCAAATTCAAATGTAACAATTGCCACCTGCCTGCAACCATAGACTTATTATACTTGAGTGACATGCCCACAGTTCCAATTATTGCTCCAAAAGTCACAAATTTCATTTGATCCTGTATTAGCAATTAGCAAACATACAATTAAGCACTATTGAGCGTAATCCAGTGGTCAAAGATATGACCCCCCCCCCCCCCCCCCCCACTGGCGTCTGCTACAAACTGCCACAAAATAAGCTTCCGGTTAAGATAATGTTACCAAATGCGTGCGACAGCTTTCTGGTAGTCAAACAGTTAAGAAATCTGGCTAAAAACAGCACTAAAAATACCTTTTTTGAGGTAAACTGTGTTTAATTATCACCACAAACAGTGCAAAGGCAAGCGATGGCGAGGCAAGTTCAGGGGATGAGCTGAGAAGGTGTGCAGTAGAATCATTGCAGATGGAGTCCCAATGCCCATACAATTGGCCTGGATGTGAGGTTGGATTGCTCTGGGCACCAAGAGAAGTCCGACCCTGGGCAGAGGAGATTCTCTGTCCGTACAACTAACCTGGATGTGAGGTTGGATTGCTCTGGGCACCGATCTCGCTTATTCTCCACGATGGTCTCTCCTCTCTCTCTGCAACGCTGAGGCTATGAAAATTGCCTGGTTGTTATGCTCCATACCTGCTGATATGATGAACTGATAGGTGAGGTTTTTAGCCTACTCCTGGGTTCGGATCTAAGAACTCAATTTTGGTTCGATTGTTGTTGCTCGCTTCAATACTTTGTACGGTCTTTTTTTCTTCTTGCTTATCGGGTGTTGGTCTTTTATTTTTACACTTTTTGCTTTAATTGGTTTCTTTTGCGTTTCTTGTTTTATGGTTACCTGTGAGCAAACAAATCTCAAGGTTGTATAATTTATACATTCTTGGACAATAAATGTACTTTGAATCTTGACTCTTTGAATACATAACTTACTCGCTTTGCTTTTACCATGTCCTCACTCATATGTCTAGTTACCGTTATAAACACACAACACAGAATACAAAGCAAAGGGAGAACAGATACTTGTCTCTTACAGGATCTATTAGTCACATCACTTCAGTCTGATTCTTGACTTCAACATTATTGTAATTCAAAACAAACACTGAACTATTAGACAGAGACTATTTATTGACCACAGCTCTGTCTTCAATACTAATTCCAAACCAACTCTACTTCAACCAACTCTACTTCAAACAACTCAACAAAGGACTCAACACCTCCCTTTGCAACTGGATCCTTGACTTCCTGACTAACGAATCACAATCAATAGAATAGGTGTCTCAGAAAGGCAGTGTCCAGTGTCCTCAGCACCCAGGACGTGTCCTTTTCTCACTGTTACCATCACATAGTAGGTACAGAAGCCTGAAGGCACACACTCAGTGATTCAGGAATCCGATTCCTAAATGGACATTGAACCTATGAACACTACTTCACTTTTTAAAAAATATATATTATTCCTATTTTTGCATGATTTTTTAATCTATTCGATATAAATATACTGTAATTGATTTACTTTTTTTCCTTCTACCCTGCTTGTATATTATGTATTGCATTGAACTGCTGCTGCTAAGTTAACAAATTTCACGACACATGCTGGTGATAATAGACCTGATTCTGATTCTTCCACCTTGATTCTCAAAACCGGTGCCCCACATGGCTGCATCCTCAACCCAACTCTACTCCCCATTCACTCACGACTGCGTAGCCAGATCCTGCTCTAACTCCATGCATGTTTGCAGGTGACATCATTGTCATGGGCCACATCTCAAACAATGATGAGTTGGAGTACAGGAAAGTGATAGTTCAGTGGAATGGTGTCATGACTTTGTCTTAAGGATAGAACAAAACTAAACAGCTGGTCAGACTACAGGAAGTGGTGGGGGGAGAACAATGCACACACTGCTGAGGCTGAGACAGCTGAGAACTTCAAGTGTCTAGGAATGGACATCATTAATAGCGTGTCATGGTCCAACCATGTAATCAGTGCAGCAGTGCCTCTACTTTCTCAGGAAACCAAAACATATTTGGTATGCCTTCTTTGACCCTCACCAAATCTTATAGACACACTACCTGGATGGATCATGGTTAGGTACAGCAACTGTTCTATCGGAGACTGAAATAATCTGAAAAGTATTATGGACACGGCTCAGCTCATCACGGAAACCTTTTGCCTCGGTGAACAGTCAACACCCTGCACCCCCCACCCCCCAAATCAGGCAGAAAATACAGCCTGAAAGTATACATACACCTCAAGCTGAAAGAAAAACCTCTATCCCCTTGTTATAAGATCACTGAATAGTCCTATTGTACAAAAGACTCTTATACTCTACCTCATTATGGCTTTGCATCTTATTGTCTACCTGCACTGCACTCTCTGTAACTGCAACTCTTATTCTGCATTCTGTTATTGTTTTCCTTTGTACTACTAGAATGAACTGATAAAATGAAATGATGCCTGGGTGGCATACAATACAAAAGTATTGTATTGTATACTGTATCTCAATACATATGACAATGATAAACTGATTTACCAAATCATTTCATCTTTTGCACACCTAGAAGACATCCTCTAAGGAAAGGTTGAGTAAACTAGGGCTTTTCTCTTTGGAGCAAAGGAGGTTGCGAGGCAACTTGATAGAGGTGTATAAGATTATGAGAGGCATATGGAGAGTGCACATATTTCCACTCTCAGTGACCAATACCAAAGGACACCCATTTAAGGTAAGTAGAGATAAGATTTCTTTTTCTCTTTTACACAGTGGTAGAGGCTTAGAACGCACTGCTGGGGTGGTGATAGATGCTGATTCAACAAGGTCATTTAAGAGTCACGCAGATAGGCACATAGATGGAACATAACGGAGAGTTATGGGCTGTGTAGGAGGGAAGTGTTAGACTGACTGTGGAGTAAGTTGGCATAACGTTGTTGAAAACCCATCCTGTGCTATACTATTTTATATTCTTAAAGGTTTCTTTTTCTATTTACTACTTGCCAATCTCTCCCTTCCCACCACTATCCACTAAAAGAAAAAAAATTGATCAATGCAGATCACTATGGTGACATAAATATCCTACTCAACAAGTTCGAAGGGAACTGAAATGTCAACTGACACACAACACAATGAAACAGCTTCCTCACGGACAGAAGCATTCAATTCTGAAGTAGTTGTCCATAAAACTTAATTCTGTTCTTTATTAATTTAAGTATAACTATGGTCTTAAGAAGTCAGTTCTAATTTATCACTGCTGATTGCCATTCATATTCAGCAGTATATATTCAAGTTTATACTCAGGCACCTTCAACTATTCATTTACCAAAGTACGTACATTTTCTTGCGGGCATTCACAGTAGATACAAAGAAACACAATAGAATCCATGAAAATTGCACTAAACAAAGGCAGACAACAACCGATGTGCACAAGACAACAAACTGTGCAAATACAATAATAATAAATAATATTGGGAACATGATTTGCAGAGTTCTTGAAAGTGAGTCCATAGGTTGTGAAATCAGTTCAGTGTAGGGGTGAGTGGAATTGTCCATGCTGGTTGAAGAGCTGGATGGATAATAACTGCTCCTGAACCTGGTGGTGTGGGAGCTGAGGCTCCTGTACCTCCTTTCTGATGACAGCAGCGAGAAGAACAGGGCCCGGGTGGTGGGGGTCCTTAATGATGGATGCCGCTTTCGTGTGACAGTGCTCCTTGGCTTCCCCTGTGATGGTCTGGTCTGCAGGCCTTTCCATACCAGGCCGTGACGCAAACAGTCAGCATACTCTCCACTATACATCTATTGAAGTTTGTCAAAGGCTTGCAGAATCTGCACGAAATTCCAGTCTTTATATTAGAGATGGCTACATCATGACAAAGTTGTCAGAAAAGCAGGAGACAGGTGTTTATAGGAATTTCCTCAACAGTCCAAACAGTAAATTCTTTCAAAAACACAAGTTCCACATAAACCTCAAAAATGAATGGTGTTTATTCATATGGCTAATCTCAATTACTTTTACAAGAAATATTCAAACAGAAACTACCAAGTCAAAACTGTGAAGGAAGATGAAAATCTAGATTATATTCTCCTGGAAAATTCAATTATACCATTATTTCTTTCCAATTATTTAATGAGCATCATGGCCCAGGTAATACGTTGTCTGCCCAAAGTTTAGCAAATTTTGTGAATAGAAAACAATTGCTATTGATACACTCAACATTTTTTGCTACAATAAACAGAAGGAAAAATACTCCATGGGTTACATACAGGTGACCCCATGTTATGGCTGTCAAATTACAGAAATTTATCCTTACAGACTTCACAGATCACTACCCAAAAAACTGAGCTGCAGATATAATTTGCTTTTACAGAATTTATGGAATAAAGGAAACAAAATCAATCTTTTTAAAACTTGTGTTTCTTCACATATGTAGATGATGCAGCTTCACATTCTAGCACATAGCAAACCAATCTGCTTTCCAGGATTTCTATAATAAATTCTAGTAAATCTTTATTAGAAGTGATAGCAATTAATGGGATTACCAAATAAGTAATAGGATGCTGATACAACCACATCTGGAATGGGTGTGCAGTTCTACAAGATGGATGTGATTAAGCTTGAAAGGATGCAGAAAAGACATGCAAAGATGTTGGTGAGACGGCAGAGCCGAAGTTAAAATGAGAAATTGTTTTATTACAGCGAAAGCAGCTGAGGGATGACAGTTCAGAAGTTTATAGAATCATGTGGGGCATAGACAAGGTGGACAGCGACAGAGTAAAGAAACTAAAACAAGAAATTATGAACTTACAGTGAGAGGAGAAATATTTAAAAGACAGCTGAAGAGCAAACTTTTCCACATTAAGGGTACTGGGTATATGGAATGAGCTGGCAGAGCACGTGGCACGAGCTTACAGTTACAATTTCGACCAAAGGCCATGTGTTTATGCTGATTAATTCTAAGCCTTCACAGGACAAAACAGTTAAACTCCCAATTGGTTCATGTTTGAGTTAAATTCACAAAGATAACTGCAGGCAAAATAAATACATACAGTAACACAGCTACACACAGCAAACAGTTTACTGGACGTCTATAAGGTGTCATGACATGGAGTCTCTAAACACACCAAAACCCATCCCCAATTACTCTAAATAGCAGAATTATCACTAATGAGCTCAGAGGGCAACTGAGGATCAATAAATAAGTGAGAGATGTGGTGTGCCATAATTAATAGTCCTTAAATTCTCGATAACAAAAAGCATTATGCAAAAATAAACATCTCTTTTGATGTCATAATAAATGCTGCTTTAAAATAAGTTTCCTCCACTGGATGAATAGTACAGCTTTACACTGGAGAGAACAAGATTTGCATATTTTTTTCCAGTTAGCAAGGTCTGCATATCACTTTCATGAGAACACCCAGTCTGAAATTTTGGATTTAAATAAATGTCTCAATATACAAATTGAGCTATCAAATGAAAGTTACTCAGCTGGACTATGGAAGTGATAATCTCAGACTGTTTATTAAACTGTGTATTTTGTGAGGCAAAGAACATCGTGGCAACAAAAGTTAAAATTAAATCGAATCTGTGGCACAGCCACACAAGTGCAAACAAAATGTAATTATGTTACTTTGAGGAATAATGTATTCAGAGCATGTGTGTGGTTTCGGTGGGTAATCCTGGGGAGTGGGGTGTTGACAGACCCACATACATCTTCCAGCCTGCTTTGTCCCAAAGCCAACGCCAACCAGGCACCCTCAAGCAAAACCCAGTTACCTACTGTCACACACCTGGGAGATACACTCATTCCCACAAACACCTTCCCCAGAATCTTTACCCATTACCCTCCTCCTCCCCCTCTGCCAAATCTTCTCCCCGTGTCAACCTTCGGCCTCAGCCTGGTACCAACCTCCGGCAGCTGTCCCCACCCAGAGTACCTACCCCAACAGCTCCATACTTACACAAAGTCCACTAATCACACCCCTCCCATACCTTCACCCGATATCCCTCAAAACCTCCTCCCTGTACCTAAATTCAGCCACCTGCCCTTCTGGTGCTGATCCAACACATAGTCCAGTACTACCTCTGTGCCCATCACCAGACCCCCCCCCCACCCCAGTCAGTACTACCCTTGGGACCACCAGCTCCAATCCCACTGATACTACCGCTAGACCCACCACCACCAGGCCCCCACCCCTATGATACGACCCCTGGACTCACCACAACCAACTCCTCACCCCTCTCACTCTACTCCTAGAACCACCCCCAGCTGATACTACCCCTGGCCTGAACTCCAGCAGCCCCTCCGGTACTACCCCTGGGCCCACCCCCACCCCTCTCCCGGTTCTACCCCTGAACCCACCCCCATCCCCACCCTCACCCCCTCTCCTGGTTCTACCCCTGGGCCCACCCCCACCCCCTCTCCCGGTTCTACCCCTGGGCCAACCTCACCTCCTCTCCTGGTACTACCCCAGGGACAACTCCCACCACCCCCTCACCCAGTACTACACCTGGGCCCACCACCACCCCCTCTCCCGGTACTACCCCCATCCCCACCCTCACCCCCTCTCCCGGTACTACGCCTGGGCCCACCACCAGGCACCCATTTCCCACAAACTCTCCCCTGGTACCTACCCCCGGACCCCGCCGCAGCCAAACTGCTGCCGATCATTGTAACTGTCAAAATCCGCCATGTCCTTCTGCCGAGCACAGACAAGCCCCCGGCTCCATGGTAACCGGCCTGGCCCGCGCCGCCTCCCTCTGTCTGTCACTGTCACCGTGGAACAAATGTTCACCCCCGTCCATCGCCTCCGGTCACTGTCCTCTTCCTCATCCGCTGCAAAAGTCACAGAAATAATTAAATCGGGTGCCTCCACTTCATCCCTGTTTTCCCTTCATGAAACTTCATTCAGTCGCTTTGTTATACGACTCCTCTCGCGCGTATGTCGCTTGAAATCGAACAACCTTAGATTTTAAAATAAGCTTCCCAAGGGTGTTAGATTCCTAGTAGCCCTAGAACTGCAGACGTTGGAAAACTGTGAGGTGAAATATAAACTACCTTCAATGAAATGGAGATGCTCAGCTTTGCTGGGACAATGTTGAGGTGCGGGACCCTTCAGCGGTACAAGCTGATGATTCCTCCGCTCGGACATGAACGTTCCCCGAACCAGAGTGGACGCTGACACACAGGAGACCACGGATGCTGGAGTCTGAAGCCACTCACAACGTGCAGCAGTCCTTCTGCAGAGATTCGACCCGAAACACCGACGATCCTTGCCCCGGTTCGCCACCACCCCCATGACATCGGATCCTCTCGAGGGCCCCAAAACATTGGGTGTTGCTGCAGACCGAGAGTGGCCGTCCACCCCGTTACTGCTTGCAGAATACCTGATTGGCATTCAGTGGGATGTCGGTAAACTGCACCGACGAAACAGCAGGCGCGTTGTCGGGCAGTCGCTTGGGGTGGTGACCTTGCGGAGGACCCCAGCGGCAGCATGGTGGAGCAGGAGGGGAACGCGGTGCCCGGCGACCGGCCAGAGGCTGGTGCGGGGGTCGCCGGTACCAAGAGGTTACTTCAGCAAAACCGTGAGTTCCTCGACTTCTTCTGGGACATCGCCAAACCTGAGCAGGAGGTGCGGCTGAGTGGCATCAGTGGACTGCTCGAGTACCTGAGGAGCAGCGAGGTGAGTGGTGGTGGGGGGGGGGGGGATAACTAGGCGAGGAGGGGGAATAGGGAGGAAGGGACTGAGCAGCGCTAGTGGGAAGGGGGTACAGGGACGGGTGGTCGTAAGTGGGACTGAGAGTGGGGAGAGGATGTGACTGTGAGGTTGTTAGAATGGGACTAGGAAGACTGGGAGCAAGGGACTGTGAGGAGGTGCTGGGAGATGAGATGAGGGAGGAGGACTGGTGGTAGGGGGTGGTGGAATGCCCGGTCAGTGCTGTGGGGGGCACAGTGCGGAAGGGGTGGGGAATACCAGTCAGTGTGGAGGTGTTAGGGAGGGGAGGTCGGTGGGGGGGGGCAGAATTGGGTCACATATTTGCAGAGAGGGTGGTGACTGTGTGGGCAGGAGGGGAGGGGTGGCTGTGCTCCAAACCCCACCCCACATCCCTGCTCTCCTCAGCCCACCTATCATTTACCAGCCCTTTCTTGCATCACCATCTTTATACCTTCTTTCTTTCCTCCAGTTCAGATACTGGGACTTGATCCAAAAGTTTGACTTTCCCTGTGCCTGCATGGATGTTCTTTGACCTGCTGCGATTCTCCAGCTGCTTGATTTTTGCTCCAGAAGACAGCATCTACAATCTCCTGTATCTTCAGATATTAGCCTATCTATCCCACTCCTCCCGCACGAAGGCTTTTCAGAATCTATCTCCTTGCCCATCTTGCCAGATGTAAGAATTGGTCCATTCCCTGTTAATCCCCTCCCCCAATCCAGGTACCTGTCTCTGCTTACCTCGTCTCCCACCTCAATCTAGCTGCCTCCATCCCCAACATCAAGATCAATTCTTCTCTCTCCCTGCTTCCATATGTAAATGCATTGTCCTTTGGGGTCATCTGTACCAATCTCTTCCTGCCATTTTGTTAGATCCAGCTCTTTTATTCTTAATCTAGTCCATTTCCTATTAAGATATAGACTACACCATTATCCTGTCCTCCATTCATTAGCCTATTTTACCTCTTCCCTGTTCATTTCTCTTTCCTTTGGCTCGTCTCTCCAGCTATGTTTGTTCCCCGTCCCCCCCAGCTACCTCTCTACTCTTATTCCTAATTTACTTTGTGACCTTTCCTCTGCATCAGCCATTTTATTCACGTACATTTCCTTTATATTTCCTCACTAATCTCTCTTGCCATTCATCCAGTTTTGATGTTTAATGTCAGAATGTCACAGTTTATGTCATCCATTTGCCTTTGGATGCCGTAAGCTATGGACGCTTTCTTCACCCAGTACAAATTTAGAGTAATTCTTCACTCTGTTTCCAGGGTGACGAGCTTCAATATGCGCTCAAGCGACTCATTGAGGGCCTGGCAGCAACTCGTGAAACGGCTCGTCCTGGCTTCAGCTTGGCCCTGGCACAGGTTAGACGCTATGTTTAATGAGACAATGTGCAGAGGATATAAAAGGTTGGAGACTAATGCACATTGAGTTCTCCTTGATATTCCTGTTACTGTTTCCCTCCCCTTCTATTTTTCATTAACAACACCAATTCACAAGTGTGATCCCTTTCCAGACAGACAAAACTTATAATGGATCAATGGTTCAATTTGATATCAGAATGTATACAGTACACAGTCTGAAATTACTCTTTGTAGACATCTATGAAACAGAAGAAAACCCTAAGAATGAATGACCAAAAAAATGTCCCCAAAGGGGTTCTCATGAGGAATAGCAAAGGAATTAAACAATTTTGTTTTTTCTTTGAGGAAATATGTGTATAAAACCTGCAAGATATAGACAGGAGACAAATGTGTTTTGAAAATGAAGGAACAAAATATTAGCTGAAAAAATAGTATTATAGAAGTTGGTGAGCTTGAAACCAGTCAGCCCAAGAACATGCTGATCTATATACCAAAATTTGAAAAAGATTGTTTTGAGATGCTGGATACTCTTTTCGAAAGTTCTGTGCTGCAGATTTTGCAGTTCTGTGGATTTGATGGTAGCGAGTATGGTGAACTGCACAAAAAGAGGGAGAGGCTAAATGGGGAGCTTTTGACCAATTAGATAGATACTTTATTGAATCCAAAGGAAATTACTGTGTTACTGTAGCATTACAAATGCACAGATATACAAATATTAGAAGAAAAGTAAGAAAGAATAAAAAAATAAAGTTACCTCAAACAGTAACAGGATAATATTGGACAGATAATGAAAATGTTGGGATCTGTAATGAAAGGTGTACTGTCAGAACACTGTGGAGAATAGTAAGGTTGAGCAAAATCAGCATAGGTGAATCATGTTTGATTAATTTCCTGAAGTGCTTTGAGGACATAACTAGTCGAAAAGATGAAGAGGACATAGGAAATGTGCTGTATTTAGATCTTTGGAAGGATTTTGATAAGGTCAATAAGCAAAGAGAATAAATGAAATGATCCTTGGGAAATTGGGTGATTATGATGTTCAAAGGGACATGGACATACTTGATCACGGATCATTGAAGAACAACATACAGTACAGCAAACATTTAAGGCAGGTGATATGTTACTGTATTATGGAGGATTTAAATTTTTTGTCCCAATATTTTCTTCAGGTGTAGGACAGTCAACCTTCATGTGTATTGTGGCTTGAAGAGCAGTTTCACAGTTTCCTTATTTTCATAATTTCTCTTCGCTACCTGGCATGTATTTGGATAGCACAGTGCAACAGCTAGTGAAGCTACAGCCACATAACACCAGAAACTTGGGTTCAATCCCAGCCTTGGTACTGTCCGTGTGAAGTTTGCACGTACCCACTGTGACTGCGCAGGTTTCGTTGAAGTCCTCTGGTTTCCTCACACATCCCATTCAAATCGTCTGTAATAAATGCTAACATGTCATATACCTTCCTAATTCCTTGCTTTAAATTAATGGTGGAATCTGGGGGATGAGGGAAGTTATGGAGTCATACAACACTGCAGTGTAGAAACAGGTCCATCTAGTCACTTGCTGTTCCGTTTCACACTTTGTGGTGCATTGGGTGGCAACCCTGCCATTTCCTTTGCATTTTGTCAGTGTTTTTATGATATTGAGTTGTTAGCTTGACGTTCAACCCAGCACAGATTGAAAGTATGCAAGGAGCCAGCCAGATACGAACCATTCGCCTCAAAGTCTGGTGCTGATGCCACTATGCAACTGATCGGCTGATCTAGTCCACGCCCAACTGATTTTCTACCTGGTCCCATCGACTTTCACCTGCACCATAGCCCTCTGTACCCCTCCCATCCATGTACTTTCAATCCCCCCCCACCCGAGTGAACAAACTCCCCCTCAGGTACCCTTTGAATATTTCAACTTTCACCCTTAACATAGTTCTACCCTCATCCAACTTCAGTGGAAAAAGTCTGCTTGCGTTTACCCTATCTATATCACTCATAATTTTGTATACCTCCATCAAATCTCTCCTCATCCGACTACCTCAAGGGTATAAAGTCTCAACCTATTTAACCTTTCCCTAATACTCGGGTCCTCAAGTCCCAGCAACATCCTTATAAATCTTTGTATTTTTTCAATCTTATTGATATCTTTCCTGTAGGTAAGTTGACCAGAAGTGCACACAGTACTCCAAATTTTTGGCCTCAAAGTCTTAGGCATATGTGGGGAAAAAAAAACTCCATAAAGCAATGGTGCTTTCAAAAATAATGAAGTGAAAGGTTTCTAAGTATCAAAAATATTACTTTGAGATGCAGTGAACAGTAAAACAAAACAACTAAATCAGATCAAAATTTGGTGTGACCACTCTTTGCCTTTAAAACTGCATCAATTCTCTTAAGTACATTGTTGTGCCGTTTTATAAGAAAATCGGCTGGTAGGTTGTTTCAAGCATCTTGGAGAACTTGCTGCAGTTCTTCTGCAAATGTTTACTGTCTCACTTCGGTCTCTCCAAATATTCCCAGACAGCCTCGATGATGTTGAGATCAGGGCTCTGTGGAAGCCATATCACCTGTTGTAGAAATCCTTGTTCTTTTAGCTGAAGATAGTTCTTTATGATCTTTGCTGTGTGCTTGGGGTCATTGTCCTGCTGCAGAATGAAGTTGGAACCAATCATACGCCTCTCTGATGGTATTGTGTGATGGGTGAGAATCTGCTTGTACTTCTCAGCACTGAGGATTCCATTAATTCGGAACAGATCACCAACTCCATTTGCAGAAATGCAGCCCCAAACTTGGGGAACCAGTACCATGCTTTGCTGTTGACTGAAGACACTTGTCCATGTCATGCTCTCCAGCTCTTCTATGTACAGACTCCCTCCTGTTTGACCCAAATTTTTCATATTTTGACTCTTGTCAGTCCAGAGGACTTGGTGCCATTGCTCAACACCCCAGTGCTTGTGTTTCTGTGCGTAGGTGAGTCTCCTGGCTTTGTTTCCACTTTGGAGGAAAGGCTTTTTAGGCAACAACACTTCTGACAAGACTTCTCTGGACTATAGAGGGGTGTACTTGCGTTCCAGTGATTTCTGTGAGTTTAGAGCCAATAGCGGTGCTGGACTGCTTCCGATTTAAAAGGGGCATCAGTTTGATGTATCTCTCGTCTGCTGCACTCAGTTTTTGTGGCCGACTACTTCACTTCTGCTCCTCAATCTTGCCCGTTTCTTTGTGCTTCAGAAGAGCTTGAACAGCACATCTCCAAACTCCTGTCTGCTGCAAAATTTCTGCTTGGGAGAGTCATTGCTAATGCAGGATGTGTCTTGCTGCTGTGCTCACTCTTGCCATGGTGTAAGAATTGATGAGTTGAAGGTTAAGCTGTCATATCTGCCACATCCTCACCTGTTTGCTTGTCTTTTACCCAGTTTGATTCCTTCTACACCCATTTCTGTTTCAGTTTACCAATTTAGTTCATTCAACTCATTATGTCATTGATCATTGGCACCTGTTTGTTATCTTTGTTTAATCATGCACTGGGCTGTATACCTACAAAGTAAACAAGATTTTAATTTAAAATGTGGTCTATTCCTTAATATGTTACTTTAACAAAATACAAAAAAATTGTGTAACATTTAACTTCTTGGATAATAAATGTTTAGAAATCTAAAATTTGTTCTTTTGTACTGATTCATTAATGCAGAAGACAGTAAACATCTAAAACAAAACTTGCATTAAAAATTTTGGGTGCCTAAGAGTTTTTTTAGATTTTTAGATTATGAGAACACTCAGTCCTCGTTTATTGTCATTTAGAAATGCATGCATTAAAACAGGTGCCCCCAACTTTTTTTGCACTGTGGACTGGCCGACGGGGGGTTGGCGGGGTAGGGTTGCCAACGGACAAGAGTAGCAGTTCAATACGTTGTGTTTACCCCAAGAAAGACTACCATGACCATGAAGCCTTGCACGGGCACCTGTGTGCGCATGTGTGTACGTGTCGCTTTTTTTCTACAAATCCTTTTTGGCGATTCTGTTTTGGGGGGGGGGGGTGTTAATCACAACCGGAATGTAGGTGATAAGTGGCTAATACACTCAATTTTGTTTCTAAAAGGGTTTATCTAACGAATTTAATATTAAACACACAGCGCATATTTTCCTCGCATGAATATAGTGATAAGTCAATTATCAGGGGAGGACAGGGGAACTTGAAGTAAGTATTGAACGAACTTCCAGTAGAAGTGGTAGAGGCAGGTTCAATATTATCATTTAAAGAAAAATTGGATAGGTATATGGGCGGGAAAGGAATGGAGGGTTGTGCGCTGAGTGCAGGCTGGTGGGACTAGGTGAGAGTAGCGTTCGGCATGGACTAGAAGGGCAGAGATGGCCTGTTTCCGTGCTGTAATTGTTATATGGTTATATAAGTCAATAGCATCATAACATTTTAAGTAATGTTTGGATATTAAACACACAGCATATATTTTCTCGGTATGAGCATATAAAATCATTGCAACACACCAATATCGTTGAATCAGTGGGAGACCTGGGCTTGTTTCCCTGCAACAAGACGGTGCCATCGAGAGGTGATGGGAGACAGCGATACTCAAAGGGGGTTCCTTATGTCCAGTCTATTCCGCAATATAGTTTTCGTTGCATTCATTGCAGAGATATGTTGGAAATGGAAGCAACATTTTCAGTGCTTTCGTGGCTGTCTCAGGATATTTAGCCTTGACTTTGATCCAGAATGCCAGCAAAGATGTTATGTCAAACATACTTTTCAGCCTGCCGTCATTTGCAAGCTCGAGGAGTTGATCTCCTTCCCGCGCTGACATGGATGACGCATGTGTAATGACCTCGTGTGCGTTCAAGCTCAACAGTGGCCGTGACAGGGAATGAGGAAAGGTGCAGCTGACTCCTATCACCAAATCATATCGTTTCCTCGCGGCCCGGTAGCATATGCTTTGCGACCCGGTGGTTGGGGACCGCTGCATTAAAAAATGATACAACGTTGCTCCAGAATGATATCACAGAAACACATGACAAACCAAGACTAAAACTGACAAAACCACATAATTATAATATATTGTTATAACAGTGCAAAGCAATACCATAATTTGATAAAGAGCAGACCATGGGCACAGTTTTAAAAAAAAAGTCTCAAAGTCCTGATAGCCTCATCATCTCACGCAGACGGTAGAAGGGAGAAAGTCTCCCTGCCATGAACCACCAAGGGCCGCCAACTTGCTGATGCAGCACCATTGGAAGCACCCAACCGCAGCGGACTCTGAGTACATCCAAAAACCTCGAGCCTCCGACCAGCCCCTCCGATACAGCCTCTCTGAGCACCATCCTCTGCCGAGTGCTTCGACTCCGCCCCGGCCGCCAAGCAACAAGCAAAGCCGAGGACTCACGGCCTTCTCCTCCGGAGATTCTGGACCACACAGTAGCAGCAGCGGCAGTGAAACAGGCATTTCAGAAGTTTCACCAGATGTTCTTCCATGCTGTCACGTCCGTCTCCATCAAATCAAGATTGTGCACAGCACCCTACTTGACAAATAACAGACATCACCACTGGAGTGGCCGCTGCGAGCTGCGTCGTGCCACCATCTTCATTTGCACACTATTGTTCTTTTGACACTACCTTCAAGGAATTATGGAACTGTATTTCCAGATCCCTCTGTTCCACAGCACTTCTCAGTGTCCTACCTCTTCAGTTGATGAGAGTGGTGGGATATTAAAAATTAGATCAGTGTTAGAGCTGTGTAAAATGGATAATTGATGGTAAGCAGGGATTTGGTGGGCCAAAGGGCCTGTTTGCATACTGTATGATTCTCCTATTACCCATCTACATTATAGACAACTTGCACTGGCCTCTAAACAATCAGTACATCTATGGATTGCAGGAAACCAAAACATCCCAGGGGAGTGTGGGTGGTCACAAGGAGAACATGTGGATTCCATGTGTGTAGCATCAGAGATCATTTATTTATTGAGATACAGCTCGGAATAGGCCTTTCCCACCCTTCAAGCAGTGCTTCCCAGCAATCCCCCAATCAAATCCTAGCCTAATCATGGGACAATTTACAATGGCCAATTAACCTACCAATTGGTACATCTTAGGGCTGTGGAAGGAAACCAGAGCACCCAGAGGAAACCCACGCGGTCATGGGGAAAACGTACAAACTCCTCACAGGCAACGGTGGGAATTGAACCCGGGTGGATGATATTGTAAAGTGTTGTGCCAATCACCATTGTACCGTGCCAGACTGGTTACATAGGAGCTGCAAGGCAGCAGCACTACCTCTGAACCATCGCTGCCTTGAATGGAGCATCTTTGGAATTTCCACACCTCAAGGGCTGTTGTGTACCTCTGTGCTAATTTAAAATGTAGATGATACAGACTCAGCTGTGATAGAATCGAGAATTAAATGCGTGGTACTGAGGTCATAATCTTTAAAAATGGTGGAACAGGTTTGAAGGGGTGGTTGGCGACTTTTCCTGTTTTTTTAAGTTATGGGTGAGTAAGTAGATCTGATGCAGTTCATTCATCAGCAGAGTACGACTTGAACTGTTCCTTTTGATTTTCTGTTAGATGCCTGAACATCCCTACATAATCTTTGTAAAGCTCTCCCTAAAGCTGCCTTTTTGACCTGCAGTTTTAGATACCTGACTTCTCCTTTTGTGGTGGTTGCCAACATTTTGTTTGGTAATTAAGAATATAGGTTTCCCCCGCCATCCGAAGGTAGAGCGTTCCTGTGAAACAGTTCGTAAGCCGGATTGTCGTAAAGTGAAGAAGCAATTACCATTTATTTATATGGGAAAAATTTGTGAGCATTCGCAGACCCAAAAAGTAACCTACCAAATCATGCCAAATAGCACATAAAACCTAAAATAACAGTAACATATAGTAAAAGCAGGAATGATATGATAAATACACAGCTTATATAAAGTAGAAATACTTTCCTACAATCATTGCCACACTGTCCACAGTAGCAAAAATCTCACAAGCGCTCTCAGCAGAAACACTCTCTCCAGTAACCTTGAAGCTATGAAGCTACCAAATCATACCAAATAGCACATAAAAATACACAGGCTATATAAAGTAGAACTAATGTATGTACAGTGTAGTATTACTTACCAGAATTGGAACAGCGCTGAGCACACTGATGATGGTGTGTTAGGCTGAGTCGTCGGAGGCTAGGGTGGTGCAGTGGTCCCCAACCTCCAGGCCGCGGACCGATACTGATCTGCGAAGGATGCAGTGGTGCAGCAGTAGCCAGGACACACCCAGCACATCATTAAGAAAAAAGCCGAAATAAACAAGCTAATTAATTAGGTGCCGCCTGGCACGTAAATGTCGGCCCAGATCAGAGGCGACGCAATGGGCAATTGCCTCTGATCTGGGCTGACATTTATGTGCCGGGTGGCACCTAATTAATCAGCTTGTTTATTTTGGCTTTTTTTCTTAAAAGGTATGCTGGGTGCGTCCTGGCTACCGCTGCACTACTCCATGCTTCGCGGCAATGTATCAGTCCGCAACCCGGGGGTTGGGGTGGTGGGACACTGGGGTGTCATCTCATTGTTGTCTGTTTACATCTAACAGGCAGGTCATCTTCTTCTATGTCTGCCTGCCTTGATGTCGAAGGTTGAGGTTTGTCGTCTGCTGTGGCTGAAGTGGAAGGCTTGAAAAATGACAGTATGCTTGACTGCTTAGCCTCATGCATTTTTTTTTATCATACAGTTCTTTGTAAGCACTCAAACCATCCTGCAAATATGCCCTAAAACTACATACCTTTTCAAAATTAAAGTTGTACTTTTCTGCAATCATTGCAGCGAAAATCTCACGCAGTTGCTTCAAGCTCAGTTCCTGGACGACTTCACTTTCGGTCCGTTTGCTGCTGCATTCGGTTTTGATTGTTATCCTTTCCTCTTCCAATTGCATCAGCTCTTCATCTATCAGTTCTTGGTCATGGGATGCCAAAACCTCTTCAGCATCATCTTCGTCAACTTCCACAAGCCAAACTCACTTTGTCCTTACTTCGTTCACCATGATCGAAACCCTTAATTATGTCTAGTTTTACACTAAGTGTAACACCCTTATGAGCTCTTTTAGGCTTTTCCGATACCTTAGAACTCACCTTGCTAACAGATGCTCCAAATAAATTGACATAAAGCACAGATGCTCACAGGCATGTGTTTAACAATGCCGGCTAGAATGCAGTTCCGGGGGAGGAGCTTGGCTGTTCGGGCGCGCACTGCCTTTTATCGCGCGCTGTCTTTTTTCGTAACAGTGAAAGCACCTTCTGTTAGCGGAAAGAGGTAACTAATGTAGGTCTTTTGTATCAGCGAGGTGTCGTAAAGCGAACGTTTGAAAAGCGGGGGACACCTGTACACACCAAGGCATTTAATAGTAGTGAAGGTTAATTCAGTAATGATTGCAGATAGTGCTACTGATGTCATTGAGGCAAATTGGCCAATCTCAGAATTCCTTTAACAGTTCATCCTGGGATTGGACATGTCTTAGTTGGTGGAAGTGGTTCGGTTGTGTACCTGGTTGAACAATGTAAATTGGTTTGGTGCAGTTCAATTGGAAGTTGCCTTTGCTGAATTGGTGACTCTAATGGCTGTTACTCTCTTGCATTCCTCGGCCATTGGTTCCTTGTTTAAGATGTGTAGTGATTTTTTTTTTAATTCTGATTTCTCTTTGCTAATAGGTCCTGCAGTTCAATGAGAAGATCCCTCTGCAAGCAGTCCTGAAGCAGATTAAAATGAAACATGATATTACGAAAACTAAAAAGGTGTGTGTGGTTGCAAATGGGATTTTAAGTATGATGCTTGAAACTTACATTGAGTGCAGGTGTCTTCATGTTGTATGTAATTTTAGCTATTTTAGAGCAATGTAAAACTTGGATGTTATCACTTTCTCTGTGATCATGTACAAAGATGGAGATGTTATAATATTGGTCATGTTGAATTAGGTGTCAAATGTGCAAGATGCAATATCTGTTGGGAGAAGAGCAAAGGGAGTTTGTGTGGATTGAATAAATAACATTTTCCAAGGAGTTTAGCAGTATTGCAGTATTTCAGTATTTCTGAAAATCTGTATCTGATGGTTTGCTATCTAGTTTATTCCTTATTACACTAAGTCCTCATTCCATGCAGACCTGCTATCTGCCAAGGTTGGCCTCTATTACTGGTACAATGGACGTGGTGTGTGACCAGGTTGGAGCTTCTGAAATGTGTACAGATGGCAGATCCTGACTGTCTATTTCAGTTTTTTTCATAAGTAGAAACTGTCCCATGCTGTGTTTAAGATTTGGTGTATGTTTGTGGGGTTGCAGGAAGGTCTTCCTTTAAACTCATCAGATTCATTGGAATATTTTTGTCCCATTGTATATCATATTTAAAAGCATAAATGCCTTGAAAATGAGCTTTTGTAGCTGCAGAAGCATATTTCATTTCAAAATGATAAACATGCTAATACAACTTGCATCTAAATTACACCAGCACGAAAATGAACAACAAACATCAGATACTAGTACAAGTGTAGAGAAAGTGAGAAAGAAATATGGTCTGGGTTTTTCAGCTTGGTTTAAGAACCTGATCGCAGTGGGGAAGAAGCTGCTATTGAATCTTGAGGTGTTGGTCTTCAGGCTCCTGTACCTCCCGCCTGATGGCAGCATTGAAAAAAAGGCATAGCCTGGGTGCTGGGTGTCCTTGATGATGGATGTTGTCTTTCTGAGACATTGCCTTTTGAAAGTGTCCTCAATAGAAGGGAGAGCTGCAGGTGTACTAGATCTGGCTGCATTCACCATTTCCTGTAGCTTCTTGCATTCTTATGCATTGGAATTTCAATATCAGCCAGAATATTTTCCACCATACACCTGCAAAAGTTTGTCAGAATCTTTGACATGATGAATCTCCTTAAACTTCTCAGAAGGGAGAGATGCTGCACACTTTCTCTGAGCCGCGCCCAGGAGATAGATCCTCTAAAATGTTGACATCCAGAAACTTGAAGCTGCTCACACTTTCCTCTGCAGACCTCTCAAACAGGACTGATGAGTGTTCGACTAACTTCCCCTTCCTAAAGTATGAAGTTTCTAGCTTTGCTGATGTTGACCTTAAAGGTTGTTCTTACAATACCACTCAACTAGCTGATCTATCTCACTCCTGTATACCATCTTGTCACCATCTGTAAGATGTGTGCTGTAAGAATAATACAAAGAAAAAATCCAGTGGTTTGAAAAATCTGTTGCTCTGGCACCACCAGAGTCGTGAGGGTGTTCAATTAACAGAAGTATACTGTAACACATTTTCATGTGTTTGAAGGTGGGAGAACAAAGTGATAAAACTATTGAATGGGTAGGAGGTGGGGAGAAATAAATGGAACCTTTAGTTTCGTAACTAGAGTTATAAAAATATTTAGTAAGTAGTTATGCTGAAGCTACAACACCACATCTTGTTCAGTCTTCTTGCAGCAGAAAAGTGCAATCTTGAAAAACAGAGCACTTGAGAAAGTGGGTTTATTTTCATTGTAGCTAAACTGATTGAGTTGATCTAATAAAAGTTATCAGAAATTTCAGAACTTTGGTATGTTGAATTCCAAAAATATATTCTTGTCTGAGCTGGTGATAAAAGGGCATCATTTAATTAATGCTATGGAGCATTTATATATCTCAATGCTTCCATTAACAATTCTATCAATATTGATAGAGGATTTTAGCCGTGAGAAGCCAGAGTTTAGGTAGTGAGGAGCTTTCCTCCTTAGCAAAGGCGTCTAGAGCTAGAGTTTAAGATAGAAGGTAAGGAATTTAAGGAATAATTTTTTGTTCACCTCATTGAGGTTGATTTAAATCTGGAATGCTTTTCCTGCGGGAGCTGATGGAGGCCAGCACTATCACATTAGGAGGTAGTGCAAATAGCTCTTGAAATGTCATGCCAAAGAATACTATGGACAGTGTGATCCAAAATAGGTTTAGCAGAGATGGGCCCCAGATGGCTAAGGAAAACACAGTGGGTTGAAGAGCCTGTTTTCTACATTATGTGACTCTCTCATTGTCACAGGTATTAAGAATTTCTTTTAAATTAAGTTGGTAAACTGTGGAATGCCTAACAGTATCTATAGGGAAGAGATTAAATTATCATGGAAGTATGTTGAAGAGAGAGGGCAATGAGCAAGTACAGAGAACTGATGTGTATCAGAAGGCTGCAGAGACCTCTTCCAGTGCTGCAAGATGATGTGAGTGGATATTTGTTGCACATAAAGGGTAGCCTTATTCTTACACAGGCATCTATTAATCTTTGTTGCTCAATCCTTGAATGTTTAGACAGGAATAAAGTAATCACTTCACAAATGATTACGCCATACATTCCCGTTCTGAATTATTGTCAACCAAGCTGGGATTTCTGGATTACTTGTTGGGTGGCTATGGAACCACTGAGCCATCATGTGGTTGGGTTGAGATTTAAATTTGGAATTGTTTTCACTGTTGCTGTTTTGAATTTCTAATTTGGTTCTAATAGCAGGAGAAAGGGGTGGTTTAAGATTTGTTCTTCTCTCAGTGAGGAACAAGTAAAAGTGATCTGCTTGCTCTTGCTCCTGACTAGTGAATTATCACTAGGTTTTCAAGCCAGGAATGGTGGGAAGACATGCTGCTGATTAGAATCCTGTTGTGTTCTTTTGATGGTCTAAAGCAATGGGATATGCCATAGGATGGTTTGTTAATATTGCTGGTCTTGCATGCCATGAATGGTGGACTGTTTATTTTATTCCACTTAAACGTTTTGTAATGCAGAAGGAAGCCATTGATGTTGAATCTGAGCCAACTCCTTGTAGAGCAATCTGTTTCATTCCTATTCCTTCACACCCATAGCCCTGTGAATTATTCTCCCTCTTGTCTGTCCAATTGCCCTTTGAAATTCATTAATTCTGTCTCAACTATATTTGCAGGCAATGAATTCCTGAGTTATTACTTCTTTCTGTGTTCAATATATAAAACAGCTTTTACCTGTGTCTACCCTGTATCTCTTGATCTTCACTTTAGATTTGTGTCCCCTGGTTATTGCACCAACCACTAATGGTAATGAACTTTCGTAACCATAATATTTAAAGAACCCTCATTCAACCTTCTTTGCCACATCAAGAGAACAGTTCATGGTGGGTCAGATTTTCTGAAGTTCTCAATGCAAGTCTAGCACATTTGCACAGAAGAATCATTTTCCTCAATCATTTCCTGTCACTGGTAGACAGTGATGGGAACAGACAGGGAGAATACGAAACACAAATAACCCTAAACCACGCAACCAGCTATCACACCATTGTATTAACTCAATGTGTGTTTTCTTATCTTAGAAACTCATCAGAAATGCTGCGTTTGGAAACTTCTTTGGTGTCTTGGCACTTTCACAATCTGGAAGATTATTAAAGGTAACTGCAGACTCTCCAAATGCCTCTTGAAAAAATCAAAGACAACTATTTTGTGTGTGAAGATAGAGATCTGTTTTTCCTTGGTGTGGTCTTGATAAAAGGATGTACTCACTTTAAATATTTTGCATTAGAGTGGAACATCAGGAGTAGAAAAATGCCTTTAAAAAGCCAAGGCTGGTTTTAGGACTTTGGGATGAGATTGAGGGTTTGAACTAAGAAAAAAATGAAGTGGCAGTTTTGGTTTAAAGAATGATCACAACTGTGAGAAGAAATGGTATAAGAATCGTCAGTAAAGAACAAAGTTGAAAGTACATCTATCAAAGTATGTATACGGTATACAACCTTGAGATTCTTCTCCTTACAGGCAGCCATGAAATAAAGAAACTCAGAAAAAATAAAGACTGCTAAGCATCCAATGTGCAGAGAAAAAGAACACAACCAATAACTGCAAGCCATGGCATTCAAAATTGAAGTCTGCTGAGAGAATCAGAGACCCATTGTTCAGTGCAGAGCCAAGTCGTGGAGCAGTGAGCTGAACCAATCCATTCCTCACCTCGGTGTCCTGACACCTTGACCTTTTCAATTTGACCCAGTGCCTAAATCGATGTCCAAACATCGGGTTCATGTGCCTCGACACGCTCTGGGACCAGGACCCCGTATTGTGATCACTGCCTCCTAAGCTCCCTAATCGCCTCCAGTTTATTACATGACACCCAATCCAGTATAACTGTTCCCCTAATAGATGGCTCAACAACAAACTGCTCTAAAAAGCCATTTGGTACGCTCTGGTGGCCAGAACTTGCCACCTTGATTTGGCCTGTCTGGATTGGCACAGCGCTTAAATTGATCGAACCTCAGGTTTTCTTCACTCTTGGCAATGGGCCCACCGTCTCACCGTGGCTTGGTTCTGCCACATCAGATTGCCTTCCAGTCCAAAGGGAAGTTATAGACTATTGTTTGTGATGAACATTTGCCAGAAAAAAATGTAATTAAGAAAATATTTAGTTGCTTTCCTTGTTTCGTTAGCCACCAGACAGAAGTGCTGTGTTTTACCAGCGCCATCTTAAATTGGAACTCCAAGAAGGGAATGTCACATTCTAGGAAGTTGATGTAGTCCCCCAAGTAGCTATCTGAGGGAGATAGTTGAGTAAATTATAGGAAAAGTTAAGAAGTAGAAAAGAAATTAGGCCATTAATAGTGGAAGAGGTCACTTGCCAATTAACTGGATTCCATTAATCTGTAAAGGTGTAGAAGGCACAGAATTTATAAGTTGCAATCAGGAGAAATGTTGTAAGCAGCATGTAGCAAGCCCATCAAGGAGGTCGGATAGTGTGCAGAGGGGAGGCTACAATTATTCTGTATATAGGTGTGGAAATAACGTTGATTGGGTTGTAAGAATGGCAGTGAGAAAATATTTTGTAATAGCTAATGTAATTCAGTAAGATTTATAGTTATGGAAGAGAGCAAGTGTGTTAGAGGAGGAAGCTTTCAAGTGGGATTAGGCCAGTGTTCTGAAATGGAAGCCATTTAGCAAAAGTGGAAGAGAAACCGCTCTCTGTTGACAGATCAGTGGTTAAATTAACCGGGCATTTAAGGATGAGACTTAAAGAAGTATAGGGTAAATGTACCTATATAGAAAAATGGGAGGACTGCCAAATCTAGAAAGACTGTTTTATATTGTTCTAAAGATGGCGCCAGTGAACACAGGATATCATGCAGATAATGCACAAATTAACTACTTTTACTACTACTCCTTTCAAATACGATTCTGCTACTAAGCTGTGTGCATTGCGACCTGTGATTTACAGTTTGATGGCATCTTTTTGGGCTGATTGAGCAATCTCGCCCTTTTGCTATCCCTGAAGGAGTTCGGTGAAGTTTGTGGCAGAGTGTGCACAAACATGGAGGTGGGGCACGAGCCCATGATGGACTGCATTGCTTCTGTCTGTTTGTGGTGTCGAGCAAGAATGGAGGATGAGTGGGTGTTCAGCACCATCTGCCTGCATTTGACCAGTCTTGCTCTCTCTTGCTAGCTGCTATTGGAGGAAAGTGCAGGAGTTTTGCGATCCATGTTGCAAGGATTGAAAGGCAAGACGTGGATTCATTTTGTGGGACTTTGAGATTCATGTTGCACGTGTCTGTGGATTCTGGTTGCCATTTTTTTTTTGCTGGTTTTGAATGCTTGATCAGGGCTAGTGAAGTGGACTGGAATGTTTCAGCAAAGAATGGCTTTGTGACCTGCAGGGAACGGAACTGAGTGCTACTGGACTCTGGTTTGATGTTGTTCGCCGGCTTTTGCTGTTTGTGCAATTTGTTCTTTTTTTGCGCATTGTGTACTTAATGTTTTTCTAAGAATGGGTTCAATGGTGTTTCAAGGCTACCTGCGGGAGGACGAATGTCAGAGTTGTATTCTGTATACATACTTTGATAATAAATGTACTTTGAATTTTTCAATCATAAGTTGCATCAGTGTTAAAAGGAGTGAAAAGGTCAAAAGTAGAGTATTGTCACATGTATGCACGAGAGCAGTGAAAAACTTACTTGCAGCAGTGTCACAGGCACATTGCATCAGATAAGCAGTATTCACACGAAAAACATATCTTAAACATAAATCATACAGTTTTTACAGGACAAAACAGAATTAGAACAGAAAAAAGCGTGTTGTGCAGTGGTCGTAGTGGAGCTAAACGTGGTTAAGGTTGTACTGGTTGATTCAAGAAGTAAATGCTTGAAGTTTGTCGAATGCTGAGAGCTTAAGGTAGTAGATAGCTTGGAAGACCATGAAGTATAAAAGTGAAATTAAAAAGGAAACTAGGAAAACAAAGTGAAGGGATGAAAAGATTTTGATAAGTAAAATCAAAATATTGTTCAAGAGCAAAAGATAACAAGGGAAAGAATAGAGTCATTTGGAGACGAAAAAGGTAACCTGTGTATTGTGGCATTTATTTAGGCTTTCAGATTTAGGATATGGAGAACTTAGCCTTGGTTGTTGATGAATATTTTGGATTCTCTTGAAAAAAGAGTAATACCGCAGATCATAAACGTGAGAAAGTCTGCAGATACTGGAAATCCAAAGCAACACAACACAAAATGTGGAGGAACTTAGAGGGTCAGGTAGTATGTATGGAAATGAATAGATAGTCGAAGTTTTGGGCTAAGACCCTTCGGGGACAATTTAGAACAATACTTCCTCTAATCCTTAAAAGTAGAAGTACGAAAGAGGTTAGGATCTTTTTTTAAAAAACAATGACTTGCCCCACCTGGATGAAATGTATGCCAGACTATTAAAAGAGAGAAATGCAGAGACTCTGACTACAGTGGTTTAAACCTTGTGTGTCTGTCATTATTTCAGTCCTTGAAAAGATGTGCCAGAGGTTTTGGAAGCTGTTAATGTGTCGTTTAATGATGGAGCTTGTCAATAAAGCAAGCAACTTCAGTGGTAGGCAGATGACAAATCTTTTTCAAGGGATTTTACTTTGAAAGGTGCTGATTAATCAAAGGTAATCAGCACGGATTTGTTAACAGAAAGTTGCATCTGTTTATCTTGATTGGATTTGTTGAGTTAACAAGCACGATCAGTGAGGACATTGCTTTTGATACTAATTTCACATGTTTCGGCAAGGTTTTTCAGAAGTCTTGTATTGATGTTTAAAAATGTAAAAGTCCAAGGAGGAAGGAAAATTGAATCCGATAACGCTGGTAGGAAGCAGAGTAATTATTGACAGACATTGTGTTGACAGCAAGTCAAGTTCCACACAGTTTATTTTCCTTGCTCTGATGCTGTTTATAAGATATATTAATGATTTCGACTTAAAAGTAGGGGGTGTGATTTTCTGTTTTTTAGTGTTTGCAGATGCTGCAAAAAGTGGTTGTGTTTCTCCGTAGTTTGTACTGTAGAAGTTTGCTTGTCCATCTTCCACATTATGTTTCTCAGTTCCATCTGTTCTGCTTGAATTGAATTAGCATACTGGGATGTCACTTCTTATCTCACATTATTACCACAGCCTCACGGGTCTTTCTCCTTCTCTCGTACTGTCCGCCAGGACTTCAGTGAAGTCCAGTAGATCTCATTTACTGCAGTTGCTGCGGTCCACAGTCTATTCTACGTTCTTTACCTGTTGTCTTTCCAAAGTGACCTTGCCTGTCTGTTTCTGAAATGTTTACTAATGACCTACTCCAGGTTTGCATACTTTTACTAAATAACTCTCAAATGTCTATAATTATCTATATCTATTTTGAAGTGGTATCCAATAGTAACCTGCCTGATGAAATGTCTGATTTTACTTTTGTTTATGGAAATGCAAAGATATGTTAAGTTTGGATATTTAAGTTTTCATGTTTAATTCAAAATTGTTGCTAGGAGCCTGATGTTCTCTTGGAGTCAGTCCGACTGTTGCAAAGCCTCAGTCAACATAAGCAGCACCTCCGGGATCTGCCGGGGAAAGCTATTGTGGACATTCTATCTGAGGTAAGGCTTTGAATTAGACTAGTTGAATGTATTTTTAAAATGCTGAATTTTAGTTGCTGAGATAGGGTTCCTTTTGTCCTGACCTACCACCCACTGCTTCCACATCCAGCGCCAATTCTTGCTCCAAATGCAGAAGACCAATTCTCTGTAACTTCCGTCATCTCCAGCGGGATCCCACCACCAAACGTATCTTCCCCCCCCCCCCACACACACACACTTCCTGCTTTCCGGAGGGATCGTTCCCTACATGATTCCCTTGTCCATTCGTCCCTCCCCACTGATCTTCCTCCTGGCCCATATCCTTGAAAGCAGAACAAGTGCCACACCTGAATTAAACCATGGCTTTACTCAAATAAAAATTATGGTCCTGACATCAAGATATTCTCTTTGGTGGCAGCTCCACATTTTAAGGTATTAGTTCATCATGGCATAAAACCCACTTTTAATCTGGGTTATAGCATAGTATCATAATTGGAATTGTGATCGCGTTATGGGTGGCATGGCAGCCTAGTGGTTAACATAACACTTTACAGTGCCAGAGATCACAATTGGTGTTCGTTTCCTACTACTGTCCATTAGGAGTTTGAACGTTCTCCCTGCGGGCACGTGGATTTGCTCCAGTGACGTGGTTTCCCACGTTCCAAAGAGGTACAAGTTAAGATTAGTAAATGGTGGATGTGCTATGTTGGGGCTGGAAGCATGGCGACATTTGCAGGCTGCTTCCAGGATAATCCTTGGACTTTGTTGATATAAATGTCACATAGAGCTGATATCACAAGTCACATATGACAAATAGAGCTGATCTTCAAATCTTTATCTTTTTGTGACTCATTTAGTTGATCTAATGAGCAGCTAAAATCTACAGACTGAAAGTAGTACAGATTGAAACTTGTACAGAGATAACTAACTGGTCTCTTCTCAAGCACCAGACGCGAGTATGAGTGACTTCTGCTCCCCTTGCCAAGAACTCAGTGCCTGTATTTCAGTTTATTCTAGGATAAACATAAATGGGACTCTGGTGAAGACCAATCCTTAACTGCTTGTGATATCTATAGGTTCAAATAGCTTTCTCTTCACTCGTACCAGTATAATATCTAGTGGAGAGAATGCATAAAGAAAAATGACAGTAATTGTTCCAGAAACGATTGTAAACAGTAGGATGGAACTAAGAAAACAAAATAATGTTTTGGGGAGATCTGGAATTGTAGAGTTTTCCACATATCAGTTCTCAAATGTTAGATGTCATGAAAGAAAATTTGCTGATTAAGTCCAATAAGGGGTATTCAATAAGAATGCAATTTGAGGTTAATATGAGACTAACTAACATAGCGTAATTGAAACAAATAGCTTGGAGGTGTTAATGAGTAAGATGGGTAGAAGTTGTTTGGAAGAATTGAAAGGTCATGCTGATGTGATTGGATGAATTAGGTTAGGGAGTTTGTGTGAACAAGTTGGATCTATTTCATTACTATGCAGTACACTCTGGCCATGTTATCCTGTGGTCAATCCAAGCCCAATCTAATCTTTTTTCAGATGGATCTATGTATGTATATGTGTCGAGATTCAATCTAAATGAATAAGATGATCAGATTCCTTCCAACAGCTTTTAAGCTGTGGTGTTGGACTGGAGACTGGTCTAAAATCCTGTCACTCTTACAGTAATTGAGTAGAAGTAGTTTGTTAGCTAATGTCATTTCCTCTTGGGTGTTTAAATGTTTTATCATTTATTAATGAATATTACTGTTTTTAGAACATTATGAGATGTGTTTCTATTTATTTGGGGTATTGGATAAAAAGGATAGAGGTATGCATGTCTATGATAAAAGCAGGGTCCATACCCTGTGTTTATCAAGGACTTGGTATAAATTTAATGTAATAAAGGTAATGGAGAACAGCTATCAAGCAGTTTATATTTTGAGATCCTGCAGTGCTAGCAATCACGTAGAAGTAAATTTCAGTGCAGGATAGTTCATATTCTCTTTTCTAATTCTGCTTTACCTTGGCACAGACACCAGAAAATGTTTTTAAGAAGATTCTGTTTGAAGCCTTAAAAGACGACATGTCGTCTGCTCTCAGCACCCCATCACAGTTGCATTTGCTCTTGGTGGCTCTCCAACGTTTCCCAAATGTTCTGAAGCCTCAGAACCTGAAAACCTTGCTTGGATCCTCTACTATTTTGTCATCAGGGAATATCCCCAAGTAAGTCATATATTTTAATGGTTAATATTAAAAACAGATACGGGAACAGAAGTAATCATTTATTATCTTTCATGACCCCACCGACTCCCAAAGCACTTCATGATGTGGTGGCTTATTAACCTTAGCTACCTATATCCTTTTCACAATTCCATAGAAACTCTTAGTTTGTGATTTAATATTTTCTCAAGAAAAAGCAATCTTCCTCTTTTTGAGTTTATTAAGCCTTTCATTGCTAGATTTTAAAATCCTTTCAGTTCTCTGGCCTAGCACAAGCCTTTGACATTTTGTATATCCTACTTCTCAATTTAACCTTTTCCTTGACCTCCTTTGCTAACTACAGATTGCGCCTCTTACGGGATCTCTCTTTCTAATTGGGATACATTTCTGCTGAGTGTTATGGGCAAGTTGTTGGATTATCTGTCACTGTTCATCTGACCTGTCTCTTAGCTTATTTCCCCAGTGTACCATAAACAATGCCGTCTACATACCATTATATAATTGTCTTTATTTAAATTCAAGACAGTAGTTACAATCCTCTGGTGTTCACCCTTAAACTGCATCTGGAATTCTAGCATGGTGCTCTTTAACTTCTTATTAATCCTGCATTACTCCCAACTAAATCTAAACTATCCTATTTCCCACATACTGCTCAAAGAAGCAATCTCTGATGCATTCACAAATTTTTCTGTAATCTCTTTTCCAATGTCAGGGTGTCCAATTGATATGTAGACTGAAATCTCACCTGACAATTGCACTTTCCTTCAGCCATGTCCTAGATATTTTCCTGTATATTCCACCCTATTGAGAGGTCACACATTGGCAGTCTGGATGCTACTCCCACCTGTGTTGTCTTTCCCCTGCTTTTCATGATTTCATTCTTCACAGACTCTGTGTTACTACCCCTTTGCCTTATGCTAATTATCTTAAGTTTGTGCATCTGGTTACTGAGCTGTCTGCCTCTTGAAGCTGCTTATACTTTTACATAGCTTTGAGCATCTCTATCAGATCTTCCATAAAAGTGAAGAGTGCTTGATCTAACTGTCGGGGTTACTAATGGAAGGTCAGTGACCTGGAACACTCATTCTGTTTGTCTTTGCACAGATGCTGCCTGACTTGAATATTTCCAGCATTTTCAATTTCAATTTAGATTTCCCACATCTGCGGTTTGTTTTTCTACGTTTTTTTAAATTAAATTTGCACTGCTCTCAGGAGAGTAATGCCACCACCTTTTTTTTTGCCCAGATCAACCCCTCAGGGCTGATACCTGCTAGTAAATCTATGTAGTCTCCAAGCCTCAGCACCCTGCTCAAAGTGGGCTTCTCAAAATGGGTGGCAATAATGATGAGGCCTGCTTGCATTTGTACCATAATTTACACCAGCCTTTCCTTTTGGTGCAGGTTAATTGAGTTGTTGAAGCTTGCTGCTAAGTCTGTGAGGAAGGATCAGACTCTGCCGCCACTGGCCATGGATCTGGTGCGTGTTGCCTTACGTGAGGGCACTTTTGAAAGATTTTGGAAGGAACTAGTGGAAAATGGCTTGCTCAAAGACCATTCAGGGCCCACCAGGTATGTAACAATGACATCACAGCATCAATGTCCAGTTATTAGTCTGCAGCTGAAAAAGGGATATTTGCATCCCTCGCATCCATTGAGAACTTGGAATATTTCTTCAGTTTATAGGCAGTTAAATACTTTAAAGCGTTGTCCATGCTATAAAGTGGGAACGGTGAGATGATTTCAATTATTACCATCTTTTTCACAGAACTATAAATGCCTTCTAGTTTTTAATCTCTGCCTTCCACCTTATCAGACACAGTTCCTACTGTTTTTCCTTTCTGCTCTCTCCCCTCTTCTGCATCTTCTCTTTCTTGTGGCACTTTTCCCCAACTCTGATAAAAGGCCATTGATAAGAAACGTTCCACATTGTGTATTCTTCTAGGATGCTGCCTAACTGCTGAATATTTCTGGAAGTATTTTACATGTCAGGTATTCTGTACCTTCAGTATTTTGATTTGGGTTTTTTTTGGCTGTAAATGCTCCTTCAAGGAGTGTTAAAAGTCATGAATTTTTCAAACGATAGTCTAGTCTAGTGTAATATGTTTCGGAGAAACATTCTCTTTTGCCAGACTGCATACAGTCGATGCAAAATGCACTGGATGGAGATCACAAAACCTTGGTCTTCAATTTAATCATTTCTTTTCAAAGCATGCAGTGGAACAAATTCTTCGTGGTCAAAGAGTTACCTCAATTGGCACCTGGAAGTCACAGACTCAATTCCTAGCAGGGTTTTGCAACTGTACTCGAGCTTCATAAGTTGTATCATAAATTTAAATAAAAGCGCTAGACCACTTATTTTTACCTCATACCATTGCTTTATTTAACTTTGGTGTAGTTAATTTTTTGCTAAAATCTTCATTGATGTTATTTTTCTCCTCTGGGGTTGACTATTCCAACTCACATTAGGTTAGTTTTGTTTCTTCCATCAACCATAAGCTTGAGCTCTAGTGCCTACATCCCAACTTACATTAATTCTTATTTGTCTATTGTCTTAGGCTCATTGAGCGACACTAGCTGATAGTTTGACTGCACCTTGAATTGAAAAATCACATCTTTGTTTCAGTTCCCTTGGTCTTGCATCTCCCCATGACCATTCCTACAACCTTCTAACATCGGTTCAGATTTTGAATATTGGAATACTTTGCAACCCAATTTTAATTTTTCTCACTCTCACATTCTTCCTCTCACTCTCCTTTTTCTCCCTCTGTCCCTCTGACTATACCCCTTGCCCATCCTCTGGGTTCCCCCCCCCCCCGCCCTTGACTCTCTCCCCGGGCCTCCTGTCCCATGATCCTCTCATATCCCTTTTGCCTATCACCTGTCCAGCTCTTGGCTCCATCCTTCCCCCTCCTGTCTTCTCCTATCATTTTGGATCTCCCCCTCCCCCTCCCCCTCCCACTTTCAAATCTCTTACTAACTCTTCCTTCAGTTAGTCCTGACGAAGGGTCTCGGCCTGAAACGTCAACTGCACCTCTTCCTAGAGATGCTGCCTGGCCTGCTGCGTTCACCAGCAACTTTGATGTGTGTTGCTTTAATTACTCCATCAGTTTTTTTTCCCCCACTATTGAGGCTCTAGATATTGATTATCTGCTTCAACCTTTAATTACTCAAATGCTGTTAAATTTTGATGGTTAATATCTAAAAAGCATTTGGGTCATTTGCTGCATCAAGTAATGCTGCATGAACAATGCACAAATACTGGCTGTTCTGTGCCAGGTTGAGTGACTACTGCTTTGGTGGCAACTTTCAGATGACAAGCTGAATCAAATCTTGTGCTACTATTTTCAAGAAGATATAAGGAATTTCCCCTAATCTCCATCAGTAATAAAGGCCAACATTTGATTCAGTGTTTTAGGCCATATCTCAGGGTGGAATTAAATTATTTTAAAC
This sequence comes from Mobula birostris, assembly GCF_030028105.1. Classification (NCBI taxonomy): domain Eukaryota; kingdom Metazoa; phylum Chordata; class Chondrichthyes; order Myliobatiformes; family Myliobatidae; genus Mobula; species Mobula birostris. The sequence goes on from NC_092394.1 coordinate 51,136,703, forward strand.
TCGTTTATTCTTATAAATGGGCACTTACAAGTAGCAATGACATCGTGTTCCTTTACTTAAATAGTCATGCTAAGATGTAATTTTACTATAATTTTGGAGAATACAAGAACTGAACTTCATTTAACTTACAGAGAAAGCTGCAAATCCTCAACAATTCAATCTCCCAACGCAGTCGGGCTTGTGGGGGGGAGTGGGGGGAAGGAAGGTTGAAATCTAATCTTAATTATGCAGCTCAGGATTAAAAGTGTTAAATAAGCAATTAAATATGAACTTTGATTAAGTGGCAATAAAATTTATGGTCCTTTCATTTATCTCTTTCCAAGTCACAAAAAAATTAAGTTCTGTTTTTCCCCAGGAGGGAGGGAATCACCAGGCATCTTTGATATGGCAATGAAGCGTTCTGCCGTACTTTATTGTGTCGAACATGCATCTAATATAAATTATTATTTAATATATAAAAAATGGCAGGCTTGAGACTACCATTTTGGGGTTGGGAAGCAATTTTCAGGCAAATAGTTGTCATTTGGTCATTTTTATGGCAAATAAATTTTCTTGTTTCAGTCCCAATTTGATTTATTAGACCATAAGACTATAAGGTATAGGAGCAGAACTTGGCCATTTGGCCCATTGAGTGTGCTGTACCATGGCTGATCCAATTTTGCTCTCAGCCCCAATACTCCTGCCTTCTCTCCGTATCCTTTTATGCCCTGACCAATTAAGAATCTATCAACCTCTAACTTAAATATACTTAAAGATTTGGCCTCCACAGCTGCCCATGGCCAAGAATTCCACAGATTCACCACTCCCTGGCTAAAGAAATTCCTCCTCATCTCCTTCCTAAAAGGACATCCCTCTATTCTGAGGCTGTGTCCTCTGGTCTCGGACTCTTCCACCATAGGAAGCATCCTCTCCATATCAATGCCTTTTACCATTGGATAGATTTCAATGAGGTCACCCCTCATTCTTCTGAATTCTAGTGAATACAGGCCCGGGGCCATCAAACATGACAAGCCATTCAATCCTGGACTCATTTTCATGAACTTCGTTCAAACCATCTTATTATATCTCATTGTAACCAGCTGCATCCTCCTTGTAACCTCTTGTGTTCTCTTATTCAGTTATCTGTGTTTCCGGTTACTTGGTGGTACGTTACCATTCCTAAATCTGTCTCAGCTCAACCTTGTTCTCACAGGAGAAGTGATGAAGCACTATGGGGACCATGTGGTTTCAGCCCAGGTATGTTTTTTGTCTTTTGTAATGTTAAGCATCAGAATCCTTGATCCTCTGTAGCATCTCTTCATTTCTAGACTAAAATCTTGGTTGTTTGAGCATCGTATTAATTAAGAAGAAAATAGTTCCTCTTGATTAACAGTACGTGTGGCAGGAAAGTGGTGGTGCTTTTTCAAGCATTTCCATAGATTTTCGGGAGAAAAAAGCATCAGTTTGGGATCTTTGCAGAACTTGAGACTTTCATACTCGCTGTACATAGCTTTATCCCCTTTTTGAACTACTCTTCTCCTTACAAGCCATGTTTGGTTGCTAATCTTGAACTGCCCAGTAAGAACAATAACAACTTGCATTTGTACAGCCCCTGCAATATATTCCACAGATTCACCAAGAAATTCTTCCTCAACTCCATTCTAAATTCCTCTTTTCAACTCTATGCCTCTTTTCTGAGTGTACCCTCTAGTTCTAGACACCCCCTCTCCACAATAGGAAACATCTCCCCACACTCACTCAACTTCAGCTGTTCAATTTTCAGTGAGATCCCCCTCATTCTTTTAACTTCTAGCAAGTACAAGCCCAGAGCCATCAAATGTTCCTCATATAAGCCTTTCAATCCTGGAGTAATTCTCGTGAACCTTCTTTGACCTTTCTCTAATGTCAGCACATCCTTTCTTAGAGAAAAGACCCAAAGCTGCTCACAGTGCTCCAAATGAGACCTCACCAGATCTTTATAAAGCCTCGGTATTACATCCTTGTTTTTCTAAATTAGAATCAATAAAGAAATAATGCAAAATGGAAATAATTGAGAAGAGTTGAAATAATTAGATAAAACCAGAAATTGTTGATAGATGATTTTAAAAGCTTGTGGCAGGATAGAGAGAAGCTAAGATGAGAATGCTTCATAGATTTTAGACTATGTGAAAGAATAGGTTAAGTCCAGAATGCATGGAATTCAGTATGTGACTTTGAAGCTTTGTTAGAGAATATATGTAGAATTTGAAGCTAAGCATCGTTCAGATTGGTCCTCATTTAGAAAGCTACATTCAGTGACCACTTTATTTGGTACAGCTGTACACCTCATTAATGCAAGTATCTAATCAGCCAATCATGTGGCAGCAATTCAGTACATAGAGCATGCAGACATGGTCAAGAGATTCAGTTGCTGTTCGGACCATATATCAGAATGAGGAGAAAATGTGATCTAAGTGACTGTAAAATGATTGCTGGTGCCAGGCAGGGTGGTTTAAATATCTCAGAACCTGCTTGTCTCCTGGGATTTTCACACGCAATAGTCTGTAGAATCAGAATCTCTATGGTCAGGAAGCAAGTTATCACAGTTTCTGGGAGGTTCCAGGTGGCAGTACATTTATTGCTACAGCAGGCAGATGCTCTGCTATGGTCAGAATCTGAGGTTGAGGTATAAACATTTAGAGGTATTTGCTTTAACTAACCTACAGCTGACAGATCATGTCAGGGTTATCGTAGGTCTGTGAAAATGACTGTACTTGAAAAGTCCCTTCCTTCCCTGGTAGCTGACAGATTGCTGGCATGAACTGGGCATGATGTATTAAAGGACTTACTGATTCCTTAAGCAGAGAGGATTTACAGGAGAATGGGGTGTTAATGTTGAAAATAGTTGACAAACAAATCACAATCAGATTTATTATCATTGACAATGTGAAATTTCTTTCTTGGCAGCGATATAGTGCAGATATAAAAATCTATAAATTACAACAATATATGAATAGCGCTTTTAAAAAAAGAGGTATTATAAGGTAGTGTTCCTGAACTGTTCACAAATCTGCCAGTGAAGGGAAAGAAGCTGTTGCTAAATCGTTAAGTGTGTGTCTTCAAGCTCCTGTACTTCCTCCATAATAATAATGAGAAAGGGGCATGTCCTGGATGGTGAGGGTCCTTACTGATGGGTGACACTTTGAGACATCGCCACTTGAAGATATCTTTGATGATGGGATGGGTGTGCCCTTGATGGAGCTGGGTGTGTGGCTGTGCAGCCTCTTGTGATGTTGTCCATTGGTGCCTGCATACCAAGCTGTAATGTAATCTGTCAGAATGCTTTCCACCGTCCATCTGTAGAAATGTCACATCAAGGGTGAATTGATCATAGAGCTGTACTCATTTTGAAAAAGCTTCTCATCATAAGATTGTAGTGATAGTAATAAAATTAAGTTATGCAGCCTTTGGAATGAAAGGCAAACTGTTATTAATCTGTACTATATATTTTGAAATTATACTTTTGTTTAGAGACCTGCCCAACTGTTGGTAGCCAAAGTTTTTGTTAATTTCATCATTTCTGTTAAGAAATCAATGAGAATAGTAGACTTTTGGAATGCAGCCCATCAAACTAAATCAGAACTTAATGTAAACTATCACTTTATTCAGATCTAAATAAATGCAATATTTTGAAAACTAGATTCAAAGGTGTACCAATAATTGAACCATAAAGATAACTTAAGAAATATTTGAAAATTCTCAAAGTTTCATCTAAGAGTTAAATGACGAGCCCTAAAGTTGTGGGCAGAGTTGTGGGCCTGAGAATTCGATGGCAAACATTGAATTATGAGTAAGCTAGCAAATACAATATAGAAACAGAGTATAATAGTTACTTGAAAACAAACTAAAACCATGAGAGACTAAGCCAGAGTTAATCAACACTGTATGACACACTTCCAGATAACGAAGTTCCAAATCAAAAAGGTATATTCGATCCTTTATTACGAAACCAGAAAAGACGAACAATCTTGTAGCAAAAAAAAAACTAATGAAATTAAATTAGCAATATAACAGTCTAATAGGTAAAATAGTGTAACTAACAATACTGAGTGGTATAACAGCGTACTTAATGTAACTAAGCATTCCAGTTAATGAAGTTAGTGATCAAATAGCATAACTAAGTGAAGTCAACAAAAATGTATTATTCCCCGTGGCTAACTCCCTCTCCACTAGATTAGACCAAACTAAGACAAAGTGTGAATACATAATAATACTTATTTTCATGTACTACACCCCAACCCACATGACAGATTGCCATGATAAACACACAAAATACAATACAGACAAAATAGATACAATGCTAGTACACAGAGCTTCTATATTTGTGGAGGAGAAGATAGATCTTTAGAGCTGTTACAGGAACAATTGATGTGGAACAAGTAAATGATCAAGATGTTTCCTACAAGTAATGAGCACAAGATATTCCAGACAACTGAACCAAGAGACTGATAATGTTTTACTATGCAGCAAATAGTGTAAAATACACAAGTTTGAAGCTGAAATATAAACTTTAAAAATTCATAATGGTCTTGAGATTTCAAAATACTTGGTATCATTTTCATGTACATAAACACTAAGACAAAAATGTAATTTTAATTATCGCATACCCTTTCTAATCCTTTAAATTTTGCTGACTTAGAGAAATATAAAATAGATGAGTTCATCATCTCTACAGGCTATGTCATTACTGGCACATTGCAAACATTTACAGGCTGGACTAGGTCACTGTTTTCAATCCATTAAGGCCCTTGCAATGGCAGCACATGCTTAAAGAAAAGTAATGCACATTAAAAATTTACTCACACCCCATGAAGCAAGGGCATAATTGTGAAAGTGTTTTCCAGTGCAAGTAATTTGTAACTTACTGAAATCTTTGGCAGTTCTTTGAAAATCAGCATCCTGTGAAGGATTTTACTATGTGTTGGCATATTTCTGAATTGCTGTCAATTTTGTGCTGTGTTTGTTGGCAATTACTGACAGTTGAGCCCTTGTTACAGCCGTCAAATCAAAGGCAATGAATAAAGTGAAGCAATGCGCTGGTGAAGGTAATGGGTACACAGAGGTGCTGGAGTGCTTCATTCTGGTTTTGTGTTAGTGCCTTTAACAGCTCTGTGAGCTAATCTGATGGCAGCATAGCCTAATTTAGTATTCACGCTTGGAATGGTGACTTATTGCAGGCAGAATGTGGACCCTTTGATCACTGAGTGGCTGCACGCTGCTGGAACCATTTGTTAGCTTGATGGCTCTGTCAGTAGTACTTCCTCAGCTGCCCAGGTGGTCTGCTATTGATCTAGCTAGCCTGAACTGAACCAGAATCAGGTTTGTCATCACTGACATATACCGTGAAATGTGTTGCTTTGTGGCAGCAGTACAGTGCAATATATAAAATGTACCATAGTTTATAAGAAATGCTGATTTTAAAAAATATAAATGATTAGTGCAAAAAGCATTCCAGCCCTGTGTGACTGATGTGAGATGCTTGAGAGAGAGTTGATTTAAAGATGAAATGTACCTGTGACTTTAGGTTTTGTAGCTTTGATTTGGTGAAGAATGGCATTGTTCTAGTCCAGTGAAAGTGGGCTTGGGATGTGGGGATGTTTATTATGGGGATTTGGTCATATACTGAAAATGATTTAATAAAAATATTTCTTTTTTAGCTACAAAAACGGTTCAGATTTGCACCTGAAATGGAGAAGTATGTTGACTCATTTCTTGAAAGCACCCAGGATGAGGCAAAGCAGTTCATGGTGATAAAGGGGTTCTCATGCCTCACTAACAATGGCCATCCCGTTATTCCCAGCTATTGGAAGGTAGTTTGTCATCTACAGTCTTCAGTTTTGTTGAAGTACGTCGATTGGTTGAAAAGCATGTTCATCAGCCCAGACTTGGACAGTTGCATAGACTTCAGCACCAAGCGACAGAAAGAGAACCAACAAGCAGCTGACCAGTGAGTTGCTGTTCAATTTACTGAACTGTTTTTGCCTCTATGAAACAGGAGATGGCACTAGATGACAAGGAACATCATCGATGTGTAGGGGACCATGAATAAGAAAATGCTGTTTGCTTTTCACTTTGCACTTTGTCTTGTAAGGAGTGAAACCCAATGGCAATTATGTTTTTGAAGTGTTTATGAACTTTGATAATTCTGAACCTCTTCAGAAACTTAAAATCCTTAAGGTATTGTTGGTTTGAGTTTTTAAAATAATCCAAGTAGGTGTAAGCCTAGGAACAAAACACTACAGGCTTTTTGGCCCATAATGTTGTGCTGACCTTTTAACCTATTGAAAGATGAATCTAATCCTTCCACCCCACCTAGCCTTTCATTTTTCTTCGTCTATGTGCCCATCTAAGAATCTCATAAATGTCCCTCGTGTATTTGCTTCTACCACCACCCCTGACAGCACTTTCAATGCCCCTACCACTCTGTGTAAAAACAAAACTTGTTATCAGAAAGAGCTGAGGGCTGAGGGCGATTTTTGGAAGTGCGAAAGCCCCAGTGAGAATTATTATATGATCTTTGACTGAATGGGTAAAATATGACTAGGATGGTACAGCAGAAATCAGTAGTGAAATTTGCATCCTGTTTTTCACTGGTTTCAGCCTGAACAATCTGTTAAATTCACCAGCAACTTTTATGTCTGTTGCTAAATTCAGTTACTTGCCATCTCTGAAATATGATTTCACCATTGCTGGTGACTAGACTAAAACCTGCTGGAGCAAACGTAAGCGGGTTGGTTAATTTGGGATTTGCCACTGTTTAAAGGGTTGCTAAGGATGGCTTAACTTTCTGGAATTCTGTTGGTTGATGCTCTGAGGTTACCCTGCAGCTAGTCAGTACATACAGAATTAGTCTATTCTCTGCAATTAATAAAGTGTTTGGCAGGGAAGTCTACGTTGTAACAGCCCACACTGACCTTGTACTGGATGTTTTACAGAACTCAACGCTCAGTGATGCGACTGAGGACGTGGATTGTTGCACGTTTGATCTCAATTGTAGAGAACAGTCAAGTGAAGAAAGAGGAGGATCTGGTGATGGATATTGCCAGGTGAGTAAGGGTATATTCAGGAGGGCGTATGCTGTAAAGTTCAAAGAAAATTTATTACCAAAGTCCATCTACGTCACCGTATACAATCCTGAGATTCAATTTCCTGCGGGCACTCACAGCAATACAAAGCAGCACAATAGAAACAGGACACAATGAGAGACCACACAGAACAAGATGGACAAACAAACAATATGCAAAAGATGACAAACTGTGTAATTTATTTACAAAATAAATAATAATAATAATTAAATATAGCAATAAATATTGAGAACATGAGATGAGCCCCTGAAAGTGAGTCTATAGTGCTGAGGACAGAGAGAGTCTGCAAAGAGACTTGGATAGATTGGAAGAATGGGCAAAGAAGTGGCGAATGAAATACAATGTTGGAAAGTATATGGTTATGCACTTTGGCAGAAGAAATAAATGGGCAGTCTATTATTTAAATGGGGAGAGAATTCAAAGTTCTGAGATGCAACGGGACTTGGGAGTCCTCATACAGGATACCCTTAAAGTTAACCTCCAGGTTGAGTTGGTGGTGAAGAAGGCGAATGCAATGTTGGCATTCATTTCTAGAGGAATAGAGTATAGGAGCAGGGATGTGATGTGGAGGCTCTATAAGGCGCTGGTGAGACCTCACTTGGAGTACTGTGGGCAGTTTTGGTCTTCTTATTTAAGAAAGGATATGCTGACGTTGGAGAGGGTACAGAGAAGATTCACTAGGATGATTCCGGGAATGAGAGGGTTAACATATGAGGAATGTTTGTCCGCTCTTGGACTGTATTCCTTGGAGTTTAGAAGAATGAGGGGAGACCTCATAGCAACATTTCGAATGTTGAAAGGCATGGACAGAGTGGATGTGGCAAAGTTGTTCCCCATGATGGGGGAGTCTAGTACGAGAGGGCATGACTTAAGGATTGAAGGGCACCCATTCAGAACAGAGATGCGAAGAAATTTCTTTAGCCAGAGGGAGATGAACCTATGGAATTTGTTGCCACGGGCGGCAGTGGAGGCCAAGTCATTGGGTATATTTAAGGAAGAGATTGATAGGTATCTGAGTAGCCAGAGCATCAAAGGTTATGGTGAGAAGGCGGGGGAGTGGGACTGAATGGGAGAATGGATCAGCTCATGATAAAATGGCGGAGCAGGCTCAATGGGCCGAATGGCCGACTTCTGCTCCTTTGTCATATGATCTTATAGATTGTTGGGATGAGTGAAGTTGTCCACTGTGGTTCAAGAGCCTGATGGTAGAGGAGTAGTAACTGTTCCTGAACCTGGTGGTGTGGATTCCAAGGCTCCTGTACCTCCTTCCTGATGGCCGCAACAAGAAGCGAGCATGATCTTCATGGTGAGAGACCTCGATGATGGATGCTGCTTTTTAGATGTGCTCAATGATGGGTAGGGCAGCAGATGAACTGCGCCGTATCCACTACTTTTTGTAGGAGTTTCCTTTCAAGGACGTTTGTGTTTCCATACCAGGCCATGGTGCAGCCAGTTAATATACTCCCCACTGCATATCCATTGAAATTTGTCACAGTTTTAAGTGACATGCTGAATCTTTGCAAACTTCTAAGAAAATAGAGGCGTTCCTGTGCTTTCTTTGGCACGGCACTTGCGTGTTGGACCCAGGACAGAGCCTCTAAAATTATACCACTGAGGAACTTAAAGTTGCTGACCCTCTCCTTCTCTGATCCCCTGATGAGGATTGGCTCATGGGCTTTCGGTTTCCTCCTCTTTTAGTCAGTAATCAGCTCCTTGGTCTTGCTGACATTGAGTAAAGAGGTTGTTGCTGTTCCACCACTCAGCCAGATTTTCAATCTCCCTCCTAAATGCTGATTCATCACCAACTTTGATTCAACCAGTGACAGTGGTGTCATCAGCAAACTTAAATATTGGAGCTGTGCTTAACCTCAGTCTATAGTATAAACCAAATAGATCAGAGGACTAAGTACACAGCCTTGTTATCCACCTGTGCTGATGGTGATTGTGGAGATGTTGCCAGTCAGAACTGACAGGTCTGCAGGTAAGGAAGTCGAGGATTCAGTTGCACAAGGTGGTATTGAGGCCTAGGTCTTGGAGCTTATTGACTCATTTTGAGGGGATGATAGCGTTGAATGCAGAGGTGTAGTCAATGAAGGGCATCCTGATGTTCCAGGGTTGAGTGAAGGGCAATGAAATGGCATCTGCTGTGGACCTGTTGTGCTGGTAAGCAAATTGGAGGGGATCCAATTCACTTCTCAGTTAGGAGTTGATATGTTTCATCATCAACCTATCAAAGCACTTCATCACAGTAGATGTAAGTGCTATTGGATGGTAGTCATTGCGACTTATTTCTACCAGTATAGTTGAAGCCTACTTGATGTGGACTACTCAGACTGTCAGAACGAGAGGTTAAAAATCTCAGTGAACACTCCGACTGGTCAATCATCACAGGTCTTTAGTACTCAACCAGGTACCCCGACTGGGCCGGATGCTTTCCGTGGGTTCTCCCTCCTGAAGGATGCTCCCACATCGGCCTAGAGACTGAACTCACATTATCGTCAGGGACTGCGGGAGTTCATGATGGTTCCTCTATGTTTTGATGGTCAAAATAAGAATAGAAGGCATTGAGTTTATCTGGGGGTGCAACTTTTTATGTTGCTTAGTTTCATTTTGTAGGAGGTGATGGCATTCTTGCCCTGCTGTAGTTGTTGAGCATCCTTAAGTAAATTAAGTTTGGTTTAGAATTGCCACTTTGCATGTGAGATGGCTTTCTGGAGATTATACCTGGACCTCTTGTATTTTACTTGGTTGGCAAGTTGACTTTTTTATAGACTAGTATATCCTCACAAGATCATTCAGTCTCTCCAATGCAGAAGCCCTGCATTAACCATGAGATCCACAATCTACTGAGGGCCAGATCAATGGCATTCAGACTCCATTTAATATTTTTTTTATATTAAATACAACTCTGCAGTTGCATCTGTGTCTCCAAAAAGCAAGTAACTAAAACAGAAAAATCTGAATACTCAGCATGTCAGAATGTCACCTACAGAATCAGAAACAGAGTTAAAGTTTCAGAACTAAGAAGCAAAATAACAAAGCCAATGTTAAGATGCACTTTCTCTGCAAGACAAGTTAACTTGTTAGACCTAGCAGCACTTACACACTATTTTCCAATTTCTGGAGAAGTGAGGAGAAGTCTTTTAGGCAACACACACAAAATGCTGGAGAAACTTAGCAGGCCAGGCAGCATTTATGAAAAAGAGTAAACAGTCGACATTTTGGACAGAGACCCTTCATCAGCCCTGAACCATCGACTGTTTTCTCCTTTCCATCAATACTGCTTGGCCTGCTAAATCCCTCCAGCATTTTGTGTGTGTTGCTTGTATTTCTGGCATCTGTTTGTGAGAAGTCTTTTAGGACCTGTTTGGATTATGCAAGATCTTTTTTCTTGCAATGAGATTTATAAGTAATAAGTAAACCATTTGATTGTCATTTAAAAGTTCATCTGGTTCATGACTATACTTCAGGGACGAAAATCCTTTATACTTATTCACTGCCCTTTTCCTGGATTTGCCAGGAAACACCCTGTTCCTGCCCGATTCTCCTTTACCCCATATCCCTCCCATCTGCCTGCCCAGCTCTCCTTCCCCTGCCTCTTCCTTATCTTCCTATTCTCTTTCCTAAACTAATTCTCCCAACCCCATTTTCTCTCTTCTGTCTAACTTCAGCTCCACCTCTCACCAGCCCAACTTTCCTTACCCTCTATACAATTCTCCCTGCAGCTTGAGCATCTCTTCTCTGACCCAGCCCCCTCCACTCTCCCTGCTCTCCAATCTTAAACTCCTCTTTCTCTCATTCTCACCTGTTTTCTGCCCCTCTTTCCCCGGTGTCTCACTATTCCCATTAATGCACTTAAGTGAAGCAGCATCTTTTCTGGATCTAGGTTTATTTTCTTCCATGGTTTCTTTGGAGCAAAACATTATACACCTGACATCCCAGAGACCGAAGTCAAGCTGACTGTTGCCCTGGATGAAAGCACACGGGATACGATTTCAAACGCCTTCTTTGGGTGAGCACTGCGACATTGCTATTCCATGCTTTAAAAAGTACAGCTTTCATCATTTTGTTTCTTAATTTTTGTTTACCTTTGGCCTAAAACAAGCTGAAATTGCTTTCCTTCTACTGTCATCACTGATGTTTGGTGATGGTCTGTTATTACCATTTGGCATATTTAATCAGTATTTTTTTTTCTTGATGTCCTTAGTCTCTTGAACCATCTGAATTCCCTGCCTCCACTGGGTGACTCTGCAGAATTGGGAGACAGGAACGAGAAGCGTGTGTTGGGGATCACAGCGGATGGGAATCTGTGGATCTACTGCTTGGTTCAATATGCAAATGTCCTATTGTCACACGAAAGATCTGTCCGAGCTGTCAAACCCTTCACGCAAAAGCAGAGAGAAGCCTGGGACCGGTATGTAACCCAAATTTAATTAAATTGGTCAGCAGGAAGTCTTTGAAGCTCCTATTGTCCTCTTACTACAGTTATTTCTGGGTACTATCCTCAGATAGTTTGATTATCTAGGCAGTTGTCCTGACAGATGACGGGAGATGTAAAGTTGAAATCAGAAGGGGAATGAGTATGGCTGAGACCCAGTTCATGAAGCTAAAAGATCTACTATGCAATCGGAAGGTAGACATCCAAAGTAGAATCCGCTTCCTGGAGTGTTATGCATGGTCGGTGCTGAGGTATGGATCAGAAACATGGACCCTGAAGAAGGAGGACACGAAACGAATTAATACTTTTGAAATGTGGTGCTGTCGACGAATGTTGAAGATCAGCTGGGTAGAGAAAGTTTCAGATGAGAGGGCTTTGTCCGAAGTTGATAGACCACAGATACTGCTGGAGAAGATCATGCTTATTGTGGACGCATTTCGCGGGGAGATAACATCTTGTCGGACTTGCTATATGGAAAGGTGGAGGGAAAGAAAGGAAGAGGAAGGCAAAGAACAGCGTGGCTGGATAACATCAAAGATTGGACCAGGCTGGACAAGACTAGGGATGTTGTGGACATGTGTCGGGACAGAGCGGCATGGAGGGAAATTGTCCACCAGCTGGAAATTCCAGATGCAACCTAACGACGATCCTCACATATTGCTATTGGATGAGCTTGTTTTAATTTTGCATAACTTTGAAATAATCCTTGTTATTCAATTATGCAATAGTTCTTGCATAGCTAAAATAGAGTATTGGTTATTTAACCAAAATGCTGGAGGAACTCAGCAGTTCAGACGCGTCTGTGGATAAAAGTACTGTTGACATTTCAGGCTGAGACCCTTTGGCAGGACTGGAGAAAAAAAGATGAGGAATAGATTTAAAAGGTGGAGGAAGGGAGAGAGAAACACAAGGTGATGGGTGAAACCTGGAGTGAGAGGGGTGAATTAAAGAGCTGGGAAGTTGATTGGTGAAAGAGATATAGGGCTGGAGAAGGGGGAGTCCAATGGGAGAGAACAGAAGACCATGGAAGAAAGAAAAGGGGAGAGGAACACCAGAGGGAAGCAATGAGCAGGCAGATAAAGTGAGAGAAGGAAAAGGGGATGGGGAATGGTGAAGGGGGAGGGGCCCATACTGGAAGTTCGAGAAATCGGTATTCATACCATCAGGTTGAAGGCTACCCAGACAGAATACCTAAGTGTTGCTCCTCCAACCTGAGTATGGTCTCATCGTGGCGGTAGAGGAGGCCATGGATAGACATATGGGAATGGGAAATGGAATTAAAATGGGTGGCCACTGGGAGATTCCGCTTTTTCTGGAGGAAGAGAGCCTAGGTGCTTGGCGAAGTGGTCTCCCAATCTATGTCGGGTCTCACTGATATACAGGAGGCCACACCAGGAGCACCGAACGCAGTATATGGCCGCAACAGACTCACAGGTGAAGTGTCACCTCACCTGGAAGGACTGTTTGGGGCCCTGAATGGTAATGAGGGAGGAGGTGTAGGGGCAGGTGTAGCACTTGTTCTGCTTGTAAGGATAAGTGCTAGGAGGGAGATCAGTGGGGACGGACAAATGGACAAGGGAGTCATGTAGGGAATGACTTATTTCTGTTTTTGTGGGAACCTGTAGTATACAAATTTGAGCCCACATTTACAATACATTATATATTTCAAAATAATTAATTGAAAAGCAATTGTGTCCTGCCTTGATGAAAGATGCTATGTAAATATAATGCTTTATTGAATTAATATCAACAATTTTTTTCCATTGAAGTTCTTAAATTATGCTTGTCCTGATTCAACCAAGCAGAAAATGTTCAAACAAATATAGACATTTGAGCATAGCAAGATCAGGTGAACAGGAATTCCACCCATAGACCGGTTATCTGATTTTGATAGGATTGGCTGAGGGGCAATAAACTTTCATACCTTGTAGAATGCTGCTGCTTGTTTATCCTAGATAATGCAGCATTCCTTCATAACTGCACTATTACGTCTGGTCTGGGTAACGTCCTCACAGTGTTGATGTTTTGTTGCTGAAACAGAGATCCAAGCAGGGAGGATGTGCTATTGAAAAGGAGAAAGCACTTTGGCACTTGCCTAAAATTTAGAATGCTATTGCCTGCTTAATTTTCAGTATAAACAAAGGAAATAAACCTATTATGAAAAAAACTAAATATTTTAAACAAATGGAGAATTTGTTCATGGCATGATCAAGAAGCCAAGCTATTAATTTGAGAGGGTTAAGGAAATAAAGTAAAATGCCTGTGAATCTAGTTTTAAGAAGATATTCAGTCAGCTTCAATGCATGATATTGTGAGCTAAAGGCTGATGGAATGATAGAATTGAAAGAAAATAGAAGGCACAAGAGGTTTCGGCTAGGAGAGGCAGAGGCTGGGTTGTCAAATCTGTCAAATTTCTTTCTTAGTACCAACATATCCCTGATATTGGCACCTGGGAGGCAAAATACAAATCGGGTTTCTTTTTCACGTCCGCAGAATCTCCTGTCTGCTCCTATCACAACTGCACTCCTCTTCTTTTCCCTACCCTTCTCAGCCACAGAGTCAGACTCTGAGCCAGAGACCCAGTTGCTACAGCTTCTCCTGGTAGGTTGTTTCTACACACACGCACACATGCGCTCTCTCGCCCTCACACACACTTCCCTCCTGCAACTTAGGGGTGACTACCTCCATGTAGTTCCTGTCCTTCACCTCCTCATAGAAACATAGAAAACCTACAGCACAATGCAGGCCCCTCAGCCCCCAGAGCTGTGCTGAACATGTCCCTACCTTAGAAATGACTAGGCTTACCTATAGCCCTCTATTTTACTAAGTTCCATGTACCCATCTAAAAGTCTCTTAAAAGACCCTATGATATCCGCCTCCACCATCGTTGCCGGCAGCCCATTCCATGCACTCACCACTCTTTACGTAAAAAACTTACCCCTGACATCTCTGTACCTGCTCCCCAGCACCTTAAACCTGTGCCCTCTTGTGGCAACCATTTCAGCCCTGGGAAAAAGCCTCTGACTATCCACACGGTCAATGACTCTCATCATCTTATACGCCTCTATCAGGTCACCTCTCATCCTCCGTTGCTCCAAGGAGAAAAGGCTGAGTTCACTCAACCTATTCTCATAAGGCATGCTCCCCAATCCAGGCAACATCCTTGTAAATCTTCTCTGCACCCTTTCTATAGTTTCCACATCCTTCCTATAGTGAGGCGACCAGAACTGAGCACAGTACTCCAAGTGTGGTCTGACCAGGGTCCTATATAGCTGCAACATTACCTCTCTGATCCTCATTCCCTTTCTATGAACCAAAGGTCATCGAGCTACAGCTACGGTTCCTTAATACAGTCCCTAAGTGGAGCTGCAGCTTGTTGCACTTCATGCAGATGTAGTTATCACGGTTACTTGAGGTCTTCCAGAGTTTCCGCATCTCACACTAACTGGGTGCATTCTCAGCACACTGTGTACAAATAGATGAAGAAAGAGATAAAATCTCTTACTTAGAACCTTCACCTGTGTTTGCCCAAGCCTTTTCCAAAGCCTCCCATCTAAAGTTTAAAAAGTTAAAGTTATAAAGTTAAATCAAGTGACATAAACGACTATAAGGCTTTGCTTCCAGATGAGCTAAATGCTCAATGTCTTCTATGCTCACTTTGATCATCGAAACCTGCAAGAACCATCACAAACTCTCATAGTCCCCAGTTTCAGTCTCTGAGGCCAACGTGTGAGCAGCCTTCAGCAGGGTGAACCCATGAAAAGCATCTGGCCCAGACTGGGTACCTGCCAAGTACTAAAGACCTGTGCTGATCAATTGGCTGGAGTGTTCACTGGGATCTTTAACCTCTCGCTTCAGCAGTCTGAGGTACCTACCTGGTTTAAGTAGACCTCACTTATACCTAAGAAGAACGTGGTAACCTAATTCAATGACTATTGTCCAGTAGCATTTACTCCACTATGAAGAAGTGTTTTGAGAGTTGGTGATGAAATGTATCAAATCCTGCCTGAGAAGTGACTTAGATCCACTCTAATTTGTCTGCCGGCACACAGGTCCACAGATATGCAGTTTTATTGGCTCTTTGCTCAATCCTGAAACAGCAAAGGTGCATAAATCAGGATGCTCTTTTATCAACTGTAGCTTGGAGTTCAACGCCATCGTTCACTCAGAACTAAGCAATAAGCTTCACAACCTTGCCCTCAATACCCCCTTGTGCAATTGGATCCTCGGTTTCCTCACTTGCAGGCCCCAGTCAGTTGAGATTGGTAATAAAATCTCAACATGAGAGGTGACCTGATTGGAGGTATATAAGATGATGAGAGGCATTGATCATGTGGATAGTCAGAGGCTTTTTTCCAAGGCTGAAATGGCTAGCACGAGAGGGCACAGTTTTAAGGTGCTTGGAAGTAGATACAGAGGAGTTGTCGGGGTAAGTTTTTTACGTAGAGAGTGGTGAGTGTGTGGAATAGGCTGCCAGCGACAGTGGTGGAAGCGGATACGATAGGGTCTCTTAAGAGACTCCTGGACGGGTATATGGAGCTTAGAAAAATGGAGGGCTATGTGTAACCCTAGGTAATTTCTAAGGTAAGGACATGTTCGGCGCAGCTTTGTGGGCCAAAGGGCCTGTATTGTGCTGTAGGTTTTCTGTGTTTAAAACTATCAAAACGGGTGCACCACAAGACTGTGCTTAGCCCTCTGCTCTACTCACTTTACACTTACGACACAGCTAGTCACAGCTCCAAAGCCATATTGAAGTTTGTTGATGACACTGCTGTCTTGACCTGAATCAGGGTGTGTCGAATCAGCATATAGGAGGGAGATTGAAAATCTGGCTGAATGGTGCCATAACAACAGTCAATGTCAGCAGAACCAAGGAGCTGATTATTGACTTCAGGAGGACAAAACCAGAGGTCCACGATCCCGTCCTCATCAGAGGTGAAGAGGGTCAGCAACTTTAAAATGCTCAATGTTATCATTTCATAGGACCTGTCTTGGGCCCAGCACCTAACTGCAATTACAAAGAAAGCATGGCAGCACCTCTAGGAAGATTGTGAAGATTTGGTATGCCATCTAAAACTTTGAGAAATTTCTATCGATATGTGGTGGCTGTGACTGGTGTGGTATGGAAACACCAATGCCCTTGAATGGAAAATTTTGCAAGAGTAGTGGACACGGCCCAGTCCATCATGTGTAAAGCCCTGTCCACCATTGAACATATCTACATGAAGTTTTGTTGATAGAAAGCCGCATCCATTATCGAGAACCACTACGACCTAAAGTACGCACTATTCTTGACGCTGTCATTGGGAAGAAGGTACGGGAGCCTCAGGACTCACACTTCCAGGTTCAGGAACAGATGTTACCCCTCAGCCATCAAACTCTTGAACTGAAGGGGTTAACTTCACTTGATGCATCATTGAAATATTCCCAAAACCTACGGACTCACTTTCAAGGACTCTTCATCTCATGTTCTCTATTTATTGCTTATTTATTTATTATTATTTATTTGTGCAGTCTGTTGTCTTTTGTACACTGGTTGAGCACCTAAGTAGGTGCGGTCTTTCATTGATACTATTATGGTTATTATTTTATTATGGATTTATTGAGTATGCCCACAAGAAAATGAATCTCAGAGTTGTATATGGTGACGTATATGTACCTTGATAATAAATTTGCTTTAAGTTTTGAACTTTTGTACTTTAACATTGGCCCTCTTCAACAATGGCCCCGCTGTTTATACCTTCCTTATTTTTATTGGCTCAAATAAAACTCACTCCTGACTAGACTTGTCTTTTTCAAATGGCACCTGCCTTGCAACAATATCTCTTTCATTCACTACTTCAAATTATGACCCACTCCCTACAAGACTTGTTCTTTTCAAGTGGCTCTACCCCTCTCCCTCTCTCTCCATTATGACTCACCCTGATGTGACTGGTTGGTAGCTGAGACCTGCATAGAAGGGGATAGTGATTTAAGTGTTGGTGATGGGTAGGTGACAGGGTGTGAAAGGAGAAAGAAACTACTGGGGGGAGGTGGTAAATGTTGTTGGAAAGAAGGGTGGGAGGGTGGGTGAAAGAATCTGGGTGGACCAGGAAAGAGTAAGGAACACGATAGGTGGGGGCTACTTGAAATTGAAAAACTCAATGCTCATACCATTGAGTTTTTTTTATATTCTATGTATATTCCATATTTCCATATGTCCACAAGTCCATTCTTGTGGGCATACTCAATAAATCCATAATAAAATAATAACCATAATAGTATCAATGAAAGACCACACCTACTTAGGTGCTCAACCAGTGTACAAAAGACAACGGACTGCGCAAATAAATAATAATAAATAAATAAGCAATAAATAGAGAACATGAGATGAAGAGTCCTTGAAAGGTTTTAGGAATATTTCAATGATGGAGCAAGTGAAGTTAACCCCTTCAGTTCAAGAGCCTGATGGCTGAGGGGTAACATCTGTTATGGAAAGTATGACAATTAAAGAAGAGGAAGTACTGGCACTTTTAGGGAATATAAAAGTGGATAAGTCTTATGGTATTAGAACCATATTACTCTTAGAACCCTTTTTAAACAATGGAACCACATGAGCAATACACCAATCCTTCGGCACCATCCCCGTTTCTAATGACATTTGAAATATTTCTGTTAGAGCCCCTGCTATTTCTGCACTAACTTCCCTCAAGGTCCTAGGGAATATCTTGTCCGGACCTGGAGACATCCACTTTTATTATACTATTATTATATTATTAATATTATTATATTATCATATATATATTGTATATATTATATACACAAAATATGGACCAGTAAGGACAAGGTTCCACCCGGAGGGTTAGTTAGGAAGGTTCAATCGTTAGGCATTAATATGGAAGTAGTAAAATGGATTCAGCAGTGGCTGGATGGGAGATGCCAGAGAGTAGTGGTGGATAACTGTGTGTCAGGTTGGAGGACGGTGTATAGTGGTGTGCCTCAGGGATCTGTACTGGGTCCAATGCTGTTTGTCATATATATTAATGATCTGGATGATGGGGTGGTAAATTGGATTAGTAAGTATGCAATGATACTAAGATAGGTGGTGTTGTGGATGATGAGGTAGATTTTCAAAACTTGCAGAGAGATTTAGGACAGTTAGAAGAGTGGGCTGAAAGATGGCAGATGGAGTTTAATGCTGATAAGTGTGAGGTGCTACATTTTGGTAGAACTAATCAAAATAGGGCATACATGATGAATGGTAGGGCATTGAAGAATGCTGTAGAACAGAGGGATCTAGGAATAATGGTATATAGTTCCCTGAGGATGGAATCTCATGTGGATAGGGTGGTGAAGAAAGCTTTTGGTACGCTGGCCTTTATTAATCAGCATTGAGTATAGGAGTTGGGATGTGATGTTGAATTTGTATAAGGCATTGGTAAGGCCAAATCTGGAGTATTGTGTACAGTTCTGGTCACTGAATTATAGGAAAGATGTCAATAAAATTGAGAGAGTACAGAGGAGGTTTACTAAAATGTTGCCTGGGTTTCATCTCCTAAGTTACAGAGAAAGGTTGAACAAGTTAGGTCTTTATTCTTTGGAGCGTAGAAGGTTGAAGGGGTCTTGATAGAGGTATTTAAAATTATGAGGGGGATTGATAGAGTTGACGTGGTTAGACTTTTTTCCTTTGAGAGTGGAGAAGATTCAAACAAGAGGACATGGGTTGAGAGTTGGAGGATAAAAGTTTAGCGGTAACATGAGGGGGAACTTCTTTACTCAGAGTGGTAGCTGTGTGGAATAAGCTTCCAGCAGAAGTGGTTGAGGCAGGTTCGATGTTGTCGTTTAAAGTTAAACTAGATAGATAAATGGACAGGAAAGGAATGGAGGGTATGGGCTGAGTGCAGGTCGGTGGGACTAGGATAGGGTAAGAGTTTGGCACGGACTAGAAGGGCCGAGATGGCCTGTTTCCGTGCTGTAATTGTTATATGGTTATGGACTACATGGTGGAATGCAGTTACTATTCTAGTTTGTGTTTGACCTCACACTGTTCATACAAAAGGGTGAGAGCAGACAGATCGGATGGGAAGGGAAGTTGAAATGGCTTGCAGACGGGAGCTTCAGATGCAAGGTGTCAGTGGCAGTGTGATCTGATAATTTGCTCACCAATGCCCAGTTTGGGTTTTTCTGGACCACAAAATTCTAAACCTCGTCGCAGTTTTGATCCATTATGGAGCATATTCCGAAGGTGAGGTAAAAGTGTCTGCTCTTGACTCCAGAAATCATTTGATCGGTATTGTGGATGATGGAGGAGTTTGTGCATTCCCTGCAGGACTTACCAGAACCTTTATTGTCAAGAAGGACAAGGGTGGCAAGTGCATGGGAGCACCGCCGTCTGGTTCCCCTGGAGATTGGAAATGTATAATAATTTCTTCATTTCTGGTTCTAAATTCTATAAGTCTTCAGAACAACAGCAATTACTACTTTTCACACTGTAGTGTCCTTATTTACTAGTTTTTGCAATGATATATTTGAGTGTTAAAACCTTTATCTTAATCTGGTGACACGTTATTCTGTCTTTTAAAGGATTATCTATTTTGGATGCCCATACTAGGTTGCTGACCATTCTTGCTGTTATGTTTACCTTGTTTGGTTAGAATTGGCTAATGATTACTCATAAGTTACTCCTTCCTTCCTAGAATGCTCCAGTCCGTTGAAAATCTGCAGAAAAAATCAAAAGCTGCTCAGAAACCAGAGGCCTCAGCCTTCCAGCTGCTCTTCCTGCTTGTAGGCATACAGCTCTTCAAGGTGCGTGCAGTACATTCATGGATGGGATCAAGCTTCATAATTTCCCAATTTTTATTGTTTGCCAAAGAAAATTTGTCATCATTTTGTTAAAATTGGAATCAGGTGATTGAATTATATAGAAACATTGAAGTACCCTCGCCCTATGGAGACAAATGGTTGCATTCCTAGAAAACATCTGTTTTGTGATTTTTTTTTTTCATAATACAAAGTTATGTCATCTGTGTGTGTGTTTAGAAAATGAGAGTGGAAAAGAATTCTGCTCATTCTTTTTTCCACAAACTTAATAAAATAAAAGCCAATTTTTATTCTGTATCCCAGGTATTTTGGGAGAGAATTGTGAATTCTTTAAGGGCGAATTTCCAATACCTGAACCGCTGTATTGCCAGAGTTGCTTGGGTTATTTTTTGGAGGCTCTTTAAATAAACTAGCAGTCAGTTTGTTCAGTTTATCTTCTGAACCTGACTAGTTAGGTCATAGATTGCCTGAAAACATCAAGAATTTGGCAAACTAGACAGTTTTCCATTTTCCATTCCTTCATTTACTGAAGCACGAAGTATCCTGGATTCAATTCTATTACTGTTCATAGGCACCAGTTCTCATGGATGAGCCCAGCCAGCTGATTCATTGTTGGGTGTTCAGACCTGGTCCCTTTCCTAGGTCCACTGGTGGACCCACAGGTGTTAAGGCTAGTTCAAGCATTATAGCTTGATCTTTGTTGTTGATCGACTAACTTAACATGAACTAACAATGCAAAATATGTATTTTGTGTATTGTGTAGCTGAATGCTACACTAAATGTGGTAATCCACTAACTAAATTTGCGTTAAACTCATTCATTTTTAACTAGTGAGAAGCCCCAATGAGAACTTATCCTCATCTTTATGCAATTTAAATATTTAGGAGGCTTTCAGAAGCAAATTTTAATTTAAAAAAAAATGCTACTTCAAATAATGAGTTTGCTGGAAAGACTGACATTTATTGTCCAATTGGCTGGAGCAGGTGGTGGACTTGCTTGATGCGACTAAGTGACCTGCATGTGTCATTCAATGAGTGTTTGAGAGTCAGTCACAATGATGTGCGTCTGTAATTGTGTACGGCCGGCCCACAGAAAAGATGGGATGTTTCCTTCCCAAAATGATCTTGATAACTTGGTAAAGTTCCTTAACTGTGGGTAAGAAACCACTGCTGAAACTGTCAGTAGAGAATTGGATTGACTCCTGATTTGCTGGGAAGTACGTGCAAAACTGGCGAGGCAGCAGAAAGTGCTGGCATGAGATGTGTTGCTCCTGTCTCACAGCTCTGGACACCTGAGATCTCGACCTTGATCTCGGGCGTTGCTTGTGTAAAGTTTGCACATGTTGCCACCACATGGGTTTCCCTTGGCTGCTCCAGTTTTGCCCAGGTGCCATAGATGTCATGATTGGTGAAATGCATCTTGTGTAGATTGGTGGCAGGAGGAATGAAGTTGATGGGGATATAAGAGGAAAAATGAGATTGGATTAAATGGGTGGTGGAAGAATAGCATGGGCATGTGGAGCCTAAGGGGCATTTTTCTGTGCCCTGTGATACTGAAAATCCATAGGATCCACACCAAAGGCCTATGAAAGGAGCATTTTCTAATTGCTGCATTCTTTTTCCATTTGTTCTTACTCATTAGTTCCCTTATTAAATCCTTATTCTTCATGTGGTGAATTTAATGATGTGCTCACTACTTTGGTAATCTCTACATTAAAGGCAAGCCATCAAGAAACAAGCATTAACCTTCAAAATCTAAAGTACATGGAAGTCCTGGCAGTAGTGCTTTAGTAACACACATCAAAGTTGCTGGTGAACGCAGCAGGCCAGGCAGCAGCTCTAGGAAGAGGTACAGTCGACGTTTCAGGCCGAGACCCTTCAGGGTCGACTGTACCTCTTCCTAGAGATGCTGCCTGGCCTGCTGTGTTCTCCAGCATCTGCAGAATTCCTCGTGTTTGAGTAGTGCTTTAGTGTCCTGTTCTCTACGACCTTTTTTTTTCTGTTTTCCTCTCTAGGTTGGGGAGGATTCTCTAGAGTTATTAAGTGACCTGCACAAGTGTTTGGAGAAGTGGGAGGTGAAGAAAACTAAAAAGTGCTCAAAACGTCTATCAAGTGAGTACAGCTCAATGCAACAGTAGTTTGCATCTTCTATTTTAGCCTGTGATCTCCTGGTGATAGTACCATAGAATTGTACAGTACTTGTTAGTTTGTAAAATCTTTACGTGAAGCTGGTTTGACCTGCTACACTGTGGAGTGTCTGAAGCATACAGCATTGTTTCTTTCAGCAAGAACCATGATGTATAAGGGAACCTTGGGTGACCCGAGAGTTCATAAATTTAAATAGGAAGGGAAAGGAAACATACATAAGCATTAGGGAACTAAAAGCAGACTGAGCCTTTTTGTAATGTAAAGCTAACAGGCAATTAGGAAGGCAAGTAGGGCCCATGTGCATACAAGATCAGAGCATCCCAAGACATTTTATACTAGTAAGCAAAAGAGGATAACTACTCAAAGAATAAAGAGCATATTTGAACTTGGAGTCAAAGCAAGTGACTGAGGCACTAGCATTGCTGTTTACGAAGAAGAAGGTTTTAGAGGATAGTGGAAACAGAATTGGGCATGCTAATATGCTCAGACATTTTGACTTTTAAGGATGAGGTAGTGCTGGGTCTTGTGAAGTGAAGAAGTGAATAAATTCCCAAGGCCTGATGGCATATATCCCAGAATATTAAATGAAGCAAGTGAGGAGATTGCAGGGACTTTTACTTGGATCTTTGTGTCCTTGGTAGCAACAGGCAAGGTCCTAGAGGACTAGAGCGTGCCCTTGTTAAGGGAGGTTAAGATAATCCTCATGACAGTGGTAGGGAAGGTATTGGAGAGGACTTTTAGGGATAAGATTTATGTAGATTTGGAACGGCATGGCCTGCTTTGGGACAGTTAGCATGGATACTTCTGCGTAGTAGCCTACGCCTTTGTGAGCATTTATACTTGTGCATTGGTGTGTCTGCGTTGCTCTGCAATTCACCGCCAAAACGCTAGTTGGCGGTGGGTTTCTATACCACTGTGTTGAGTTTCTTCATGTTGAAACTCAACGTGAAGAAATTCAAATTTCAAACAATGGCGACTGAAACTTAAGGAGGGTGAATTGTCTGTGCTTGTCCGACCACTGAGAGATATGGACGAGGAAATGCATTTCAAATATTTTCGGATGTCAGCAGGTAGGTTTGACGATTTGGTTCATCGCCTCCAACTATTTATTTCGCACCAGTGTATGCACAGTATACTCAGAGACTGGCAATCACCATTCGAGTCTTAGCTTCAGGTGGAAGTCAACAAAGTGTAGCAGCTAGCTACAAACTGGCATCAAGCACAGGGTCCTCCATAATTTCGGAGGTCTGTAAAGCTTTACGGAAAGCATTGCAGCCAGTTCCTTCCCTGCCCTTCAGTTACTCAATGGGAAGCTATTGCAGCGTAGGAGGAAATGCGATGCTACCAGGCGAACCAATCACAGTTGTTGCGGTCTGCGCCGCGGCGACGCGTAGTTACATATTTGGGGAGGTGCGCGTCAGGCTACGGCATAGGGTATGCGGTTACACCGTATCTACGGTGTCGATTTGACGCAGAAGTATAAATTGGCCTTTAGGCATTTGATAAGGTCCCTAATGGTAGGTTGATTCATTGGTAGGGGTGTTGAGTACAAGAGTAAGGAAGGCAATGTAGAGAAGTTTCACTAGATTGTACTGGAAGCAGTGCAGCAAGCATTCACTAGGTTGACACCTGGGATGAAGAGATTTGTGTATGAAGAAAGGTCGAGAAGTTTATGGCCTGCATTGATTGGAGATTAGAGGAACATGAAGAGATCTCCTTGACACATTTAAGGTTCTTGATGTTCACCCTCCTGGGATGATATCTCCTCTAATAAAGGCACCTAGAATCAGGGACATAGTTTCAGAATAAGATGACACACATGTAGACAGAAATGAAAAGGAATCTTTTCTGAGGGTTGTGCATCTGGAATTCTATGCTCTAGGTGGCTGGGACAGATAGTGTCATTGAATACATTCAGGGTAGAGAGTGGCAAACCTTTCTTCCACGAGGGACATGAAGGATATGGAGAGAGAGCAGAAAAGTGGTATTGAGGCCAAGAGAGAAACATCAGTGAACTTGCTGAGTGACAGAACATGGAGGAGGCAGCTGATAACCTACTTTGCTAATATTCTTAATGTCCACCATTAGGATTTCTTTTGAATTCTAGGACTGTGTAAGATATTGGGCTGTGTACTGCCTATTAACCACCACTGGAGCATTTCTATAAAACAGTATGGTGTCTTTAACTCTCCTGACACTATGTACAGGACAACTGCTTGGATGCTTACGTGTTAATCTGAAGTGCTTCAGAATCAGGTTTAATATCACTGGATATATAGTAATATTTGTTGTCTTTGCAGAAACAATATAATGCAATACACTGTGGTAAAAATAGCTTTGAAACTAAAGTCAATTCCCTTTCAAATTTGCTCTTTCCCAAAACAGCAAGCTTTTACTTCTGATGAAACAATGTTTAGGCATGATTTTACCATGGTGACAAAGCTATCTTGAGACACAGCTCTACTGTTCAAAAGAATGTTCCTACACAATAACTTAGTACTTTGGTGTGATATTATTCCACATGGGAACCTAACCCCAAAAACTTTAAATGTGGAAGTAATTTTTGTTTAAGATGCTCCCTGTCTATCAGAAATATACAAAAGTGGTGGATACTTAATCCTATTTCTACATTCATTTGGATTACAACTAACCTGCATTAGTTTCATCTGATTTTCTTCCATATCCTTCACGTTGTTGGGTGAGACTATCACTTTTCAATTATCTCTCGATCTCAACAGCTTCTTAGGGGTTAAAAGTTCCAGACTTCTGCTTTCGTCTAAAGGAGTGCTTCCTCACATCAGCCCTGAACGTCCAGACAGGCCATTGTGTAATTTTTAAGTCATGCCCATCTCAGCTTCTTATTTTAAACTTCTACTGCAAGCAAAATATCTGATTTTCCTCATCAAGTCTGCTATTTTATTCACTTCATGCAGTGCTGTAATTGAGATGTTTAATCGGCCATGACTGAGAATGGAAAACTGTAACCCGTCTTTCACAAATTAAACTTTTTAACTTCTGCACTGTTCCTGTGAGCCAACACAGTACTTCCTCCAAAGCCA